>NW_023416313.1:64474278-65085528 GCF_014108235.1 Myotis myotis | reverse complement strand
TCCAAGTGACTGCTTTCGAGCTGCGAGTGATTCCCCTCTGCCTAGCGAAGTACGTACATGAAACACTCCTTGACCTGGCGTTTAAGACACAACTACGTGCCAGTTTTCTTCATGAACAACCTACTTAAGGCCTAATAATCTGAAACTCCCAGTCTGTACTCAGGGCATTTCTGCCAACTGAAAGCCTTCCCCCACCTCCTCTCACCCAAAAAGGCTACTTAATGCTTCACGAATAATCTCAAGCATTGGTTCCTTCATAATGGTTCCTTTCCCCAGCTGCTTCTGACCTGTCCTTCGAGGAGCCCTCATAGAATGCCTGTGTCCCCTCTGCTTCCTACATATGTCTTTGGCATGATTTTTGCTTCTGTCTTCTGCCACTAGTGATCCATTGGCTCCATGAGGGCAGGAAATGTGCCACAACTATTTCTCATCTCAAGGCACCTAATAATCTGATCATAGTAACACTGTCAGTACTTGCTGCATTTAATAGAAAATGCTCATGCATTAATGCAGGTTTGGAGGCAAATCAGTTCATCACAAGGAGTGAATGAACTGCTCTGTCCTTTAGAGCTTTTCCGGCTCCTTTCCTGTGAACCATGCTGATTCCTGCTGGTTGTGTCCAGATTATCTGAGTTTACCAGTTAACTGTCAGTGAAACTTAGGAAATTTGGATGAATAGGTTACATACAAATAACTTTCAAACAGAGAAAGTAAATATTAGGCCAATTTTGAGACAGGAGATACCTTTTTTAAAGTAACTCCTATTATTCTACCATAGGAAAAAGTAATCTCTCAATAAGTTAAAACGAAAAAAAAATGCTTTAAATTAAACATGTGTTTTAGAAAGCAACACAAGTAAATTTGAGGGCCCCTGTTTTCTAAATTTCATCTACTAGATTTTCACCTTATGAACACGATGAAAAGATACTATTTTAAACTATTTCTTAAACTGCAGAAAGCAAATGTAGCCATCACATACACAGACACACACACTTGCACACAAGCTATAAATCAATATAACACTATAAGATTCAATGAAAATAGTGACAGCTTTAAAAAATGCAACCCAATGTATAGCCAAATAACTCATGAAACTCAGCATGCATTGCTGACTTTGGACATGATCACCAAATTTAACAAGGTGTTCTTGAGAGAAACAAAATAAGACAGGTCCCCGGAGCATCCATTCAAAATGGCAGATGCATCTGAACTCCAGGGCAAACTCCTCTAGGCTAATATTATGGTTGGCCTTAAATTAAGATTGTAAAGTGTAAACATTTTTAATTTAAGTAATACTTCAGAACACAGGAAAGCTCTTTGTTAAAGTCTAGTTAGCAAGCATAACAGAAAAAAATAGAGCAATATAAGACCCAAATATGATCATGTGATTTTTGCTTTATAGATAAGACCAAGAAGAGTTTGATACAAAAATTTGCAAAATCTGTAAAACATATGCTCATTAAAAAAACATTAAATGCCCTGCAGTGCAATCTGGAGGAGCACATCTATTTTTCATAAATAGTATTTCACAAAGTCATTCATCATTGAGTCACACATATCAAAGCTGTCATTTTCAAAAAGAAAAAGAAATGTGTGCCTTGCAGGTAATCTTTGCTACATGAAACTGGATTGCTGCAAATTACCATTCACTGAATTCTTTTAAAGCCCTGATTGCTGCCTGTCACCATTGGGCACAATCCAATAAAAGTTATTTCCCACCAACACCTACCGACCACCACCATCACCACCCATTCAGCTTTAGAAATCTGCTTGGTTCCTTAGCTTATCTTGTTAAATAGATGGTTAAAGTCCCTACGAATTTCCAAACTCTCATTAAAATTTCCCCAGTACAATGTCAGAGTTTCAAAGCACTTCTGTACTTTTCTTTACATGTGAATTTGACATGGACTCAGAAATCTTTAAGACATCTGCTCTGAGTTATTCTTCTAATACGAAGTGAAAGATCTGTGCTGATCTGTAAAACTATTTTCAAATAATTATTTTAACTATTGACAACACTTAGGATATAGCTAACTAAGGTTAGAAAGCCAGTATGTTATTTTTTAAAAACAGCAAAATTAGTTGATTTATATTGGGACAGGCTGCTTAACTTTGGCATCATAAATCTTAGCCCTATCATTTGTCCTTATATTTCTGGGACAAAAACAAAAAGAGTTGATCATAGATTGTAAAATTGACTAAACGTATATAACATGATTGCTGTTCTACATATAGTATGGGAGAAATCCACATTCCTAGAGTCTTTCTAAATAGGTGGAGGGAGGTCAACAAATGTCTGATCAAGCAGGCATGAGTTTCACTTCTTGGAAGCAGAGGGAAAAAGTAATCCAATATATATTTTGTACAGTCCAATACAAACTCTTCATTTAATAAGTGAGGAAACTAAGGTCTAAGGCAGACAGGAGATTTTACTTCTAGGAAAGTAAACTAAGTTAGAAAGATCCAGGCAAAAGTACCAAAGGCTTTGAAGTATTAGGCAAAATTCGTTCAGTGGCAATGATTTACGCAAACTAACTTACACATAAAGGAGATTTATTGGCTCCCTTACTGCAAAGTTAGTTAAGAAGTATGTATGAGCTTCTGATAAGGCCTGATCCAATGATTCAATGAAATAACCAAGAACCCAGCTCCATTTCACTTCTCCACTATACCGTTTTAGCTCATTATTCCAACACAGGGGCCAGCAATTCCTGAGGCTGACTAGTCCCTTTGCTCACCAAGAAAGAAAGCATTGTTGTTCTGCAATATCAACCAAAGCCCTGTGATTCAGTTTATTGAATTGGCTTAGGTCGCATACCCACCCTGCATACCTCACTGGAGCCAGAAGGATGAAATACCCTGATTGTCTTGATCTAAACGGCAGAAGGTGAAATCAGTTTCCCTGAAAATTCACAGACAATCAGAAGGAAAACATGAGTTTTTGGTAGGAGAGAAGTTGGCAAATAAATGGTGGGAGGCAATCAAAGAGCTTACCCCACCAATGAAGTCTGGAACATATTCTGATCCTATATCTGAAGACATTTGCCTCTGCCCTTTTTTTATAGTCCCTGTTTTGAGATTTTGTAATGTTGAAAAAGCAAAATACTACATATTTTCTCCAATGTAAGAGTACAGTAAATTTTGCCTAAAAATATAAAAGCAAGCAGTCACTATAAAGGAAATATATCAGATGGTAAGATGATTTCCTTAATTCTGAAACTCCAACTTTACCTTGCTTGTCGCAACAAAAGTGAAAACAAGGAACTCAAGTGGCCACATAGGAGTAATACAGATGTGTCAAGTAAATGTTTTAAATACCTAAGGGCAGGGAGGAAAAGGAAAAGTATTTTCAGAAGGAAGAGAAATTTCTTCCAAAAATGAAAGAGAATACCACAGTCTCCAACACAGCACAGGCTAGTCAAGACATAACATCCTGAAACTGAATGCCATAGTAATTGGAAACAACTGACCCTGGAAGGCAACCCTCTCGATGGTAGTTTATTGGTGTTAGTTAGCTCCATACTGCACATTTTCCTAATGCCCTTCCCAGGTATAAGACAGACTTTCAGAAAAGCACGATCAAGGAGACCTAGAACTCAGATTACCCTTGTGCTGAAAGACCATCTAATCTAGTACATTTCAAACTGCAAAGCAGACAGAGCAAAGGAGCTTTTGCAGCCACTCCCTCCTCCCACCATTACATCTCTAAGAAGAACATGCCTGGTTTTATTCAGTCTACAAAAAAAAATAGCTTCTGAAAAATATTTCATGTGACCAAAGATCACTGTATCTGAAAGGACAATTAATCTAATTTTTTTTTCTTTTTTAAATATTTAATTGTGGTAAAAACACAACATATGTGCCCTCTTAACAAATTTTAAGTGTACAATACGTATTGTTGGTAACAAACACAATTGTAAGCAAATCTCTAGAGCTTATTCATCTCACTTAAATGAAACGCTATGCCTGTTGATTGGGAACTCCCCATTTCCCTCTTCACCCAACCCCTGGCAACCACCATTCCACTCTTAAATAATTCTGTGAATTTAATTAATTTAGATACCTCATGTAATACTAAGATAAAGCATACAGTATTTTTATCTTTCTCTGACTGACTTATTTCACATACAGTGAAATGTTCTCAAGGTTCATCCATTTTATCATAGAATGCAGAATTTCCTCCTTTTATAAGACTGAATAGTATGACATTATATGTATACTAGAGGCCGGTGCATGAAATTCATGCATTGGGGGGTGGGGGGAAGGGGGTTCCCTCAGCCCGACCTGCACCCTCTCCAATCCAGGAGCCCTCAGGGAATGTCCTACTGACGGCTTCAGCCCGCTCCCCATAGTTCTCTGCTGTCTGCAGGGCCCACTTGGCTGCTGCCCGGGTCATCGCCGGTGACGGCCAAGCGGGCCCCGCTGTGCACTGTCTGCGGGTCCCGCTTGGCCACTCCCAGGTCGCCGCGGCGACGGCCAACCAGGCCCTGCTCTCAGTAGCCACCCCAGGACTGGAGGACTCCAGCAGGGCTGAGAGGACTAAGCGCCACCATCTTTGTGTAGGAGTGATGGTTAATTAGCATATTACTCTTTTATTAGATAGGATACCATATTTTCTTTATCCATTCATCTGTCAATAAACACTTAATTTCTCCCACATCTTGGCTATTATAAACAGTTCTTCAAAGAACGTGGGTGTGCTAGTATCTTCTCAAGATACTGATTTCAATTCTTTGGATAAATCCCCAAAAGTGAGATGACTGGATCATATGGTAGCTCTATATTTAATTCTTTGAAGAGCCTTCATACTGTTTTCCATAGTGATTGCACCACTTTATATTCCACCAACGGTGTACAAGGGTTCCAATTTCTCCACATCCATGCCAACACTTGTCTTCTTTTATAACAGCCATCCTGACAGGTCCAAGGTGATATCTCACTTGATTTGTTTTCCCCAATAATTAGTGATGTTGAGCATGGTTGTGTGTGTGTGTGTGTGTGTGTGTTTTAATATCTACCTGTTGGCCATCAGTATGTCCTCTTTGGAGAAACGTCTATTCAACTTCTTACCCCATTTTTTAAATCAGGTTATTAGTTTTTTTGCTATTGCATTTTTGGCGTTTTTAATATAGTCTAGAGATTAACTCTTATTATATATCTGGTTTGCAAGCATCTTCTCCCATTCTGTAGGTTGCACTTTTAATCTGCTGTTTGTTTCCCTTGCCGTGCAGAAGCTTTGCAGTTTGATGAGTTGCTGCCTGTGCTATTTGTGGCATACCCATGAAATCACTGCCAAGATTAATGACATGAAGATTCTCCCTATGTTTTCTTCTAGCAGTTATTCAGTTACAGTTTCATTCATTTTGAGTTGATTTTCATTAATTTTTGTGCATAGTGTAAGATAAGGGTCCAATTTCATTCTTTTGCATGTGGATGTCCCATTTTTCAACACCTAAATTCATTGTTTTTCTAACTGAATCTAAGAAACTTAAATCCAAAAAGTTTCAGTCATTTTTCAGTATCCAGTATAAACACCAGAATTGGACTCTGAAATTCATTCAACAATTATTACGTATCTACTATTACTATGTACCTAGAGCAGTCTCTGTAAGCCAGTCTGCAGTCACCAAAAAGCAATGTATCAGAGTATCTAAAGAACACCTTCAAGTTCAGTATTTCTTTTCATAAACAAAAATGTTCAGAGTACATAAGCCTGTTGCATTGATATCCCAACTCTGCTTCCTTGTTCAGAGACTGAAGAATAGCTTCTTAACTCTCTTAATCCTCAATTTTCTCATCTTCGAAGAGAAATAACGTAGTGCTACCTCTGAAGGATTAAAAGAGACTAAAAATATGAAGTACATTTAGAACTGAGAAAATGTCAAATACATGTTAACTGGTAATAGTAAATGGAAATAACTCAAAACACAAATATGTATTTTATTACCAGGTGGCACAGTTTTGTTTTGTTTTCATTAAAAATGAACAGAAGGCCCTAGCTGGTTTGGCTCAGTGGAAAAAGCGTCAGTCTGTGGACTGAAGGGTCCCGGGTCCAGTTCAGGTCAAGGGCACATGCTTGGGTTGTGTGCTTGATCCCCAGTAGGGGACATGCAGGAAGTAGCCAATCAGCGATTCTCATCATTGATGTTTTTATCTCTCTTTCCCTTTCCCTTCCTCTATGAAATCAATAAAGATATATTTATTAAAAAAATGAACAGAAGGATCTTGAATAAAACAATTATAAAGCGAAGTGTCTGATGAAAAAAAGCAAGCTGTGTAAAGATGGATTAATTCTACACAAGAATATCTTGCATGATTGTAAACATTCTAGAGACCTACACTGGAAATGAGTCAATGAAATAGCACTTTTGATGTGAGTTCTATTGAGAGGTAGGAATCTAATAGTAGCACAGAAGCAGTGCAAGTATTCTATGCATTTTGGCCCTTCTCTTTAGTACAACTTAGAGAAGGAATGTTAGCAATGGTTAAAAGATTGCATCATAATTTGGGGTTTAAGTTCATAAAAGAACTTGTAAATGTAGGTTAATGTTTATCTTTAATATACATTAGTAAGGCTGGTTTTATGGATCATACTATAAAAGCTGATCCTTATTCAAAATAAAGACATAGCAAGGAGTTATCCAGAGATAAAATCTGATTTTAAAAAGTAATTTTTTACACAATAAATAATAGCAGGCTAACATAATTTTCATATGTTAAGATAATTATAATACATATTATCATGGAGATAAAAATATCATGGAGTCACCATGGTAAAGAAATTACCATTCAAGGTTCCTCTCTGCTTTAGATTTTGCAATCTTATGACCAACTTCGAAAGAACAAAAGTCATAGTTGCATTAATAAAAGATTATTGCCCAGCCTGTGTGGCTAAGTGGTTAAGCATTGACCCATGAACCAGGAGGTCCCTGGTTCATTCCCAGTCAGGGTGCATACCCAGGTTGCAGGCTCGATCCCAGGTGGGGACCGTGTGGGAGGCAGCCAATTGATGTCTCTCTCTCATCGATATTTCGGTCTCTATCCCTCTTCCTCCCGCTCTCTCCTCTGTCTAAAATCAATAAAAACATATTTAATAAATAAAATATTATTATCAGACTACTGATATTACTTTTTATAGTTTGCAGAACTAAACTAATTGTGCACTTAGTACGCATAATGCTTTAGTTATGGTCTGTGCTTATATTACACATTGCTATTATATTAATAGTATAACAGAATAGCATGAGAGTATCACACAAACAAAATGAGCACATTTGTATCACATGAAAAAGGACTTTACTTAATTTTCTCCTTCACCAACTTCCAAAAAAGAAAAGAAATTTCAAAATTCACCAAAATCTCAATATGTCATTTAGTTTTAATGCTATCAACCTTCAAGGAGACAGGTTGTACTTATGTGCCTACAAAATGCCATACTCTAAGCCAACCGAAGCATGGCTCTACTAATTCTGTTCACATGTCAACATTAACCAAACTGAAGCACTCTCCGAAGCTACACCGACACCTCACAAACATCTTGGTTCAGTCTCTAGAATAAAGACAGGTTCAGAATGCCAAGCAGATTCTCGAGACACAGAAAACACCAGGGCCTGGCGAAGGAGTAGGAGTTTTCATTCTGCCACAGCAATTCTCCTTTAAAGTTTAGAACTCACTCTTTTTAGTGTCGATACATGCAGCTTAATGGGTACTCGTGCTTCCTTAACCTTTGCCGAGGAAAAGAAGATGATGAAGCACTCAGCTTTGAGCACATTATCCCAAGACTAAATGTTCACAGATAACCGTGATGAGCTATCTCCCCTTGAAAGAATACATAAAAATAACTAGTTAGTTGAACTGTTTAACCACTTGGAAAACAATAATTAACCAGTGCCAAACCTTGCAATAAGCACTCAGATTCACTATGGAGCTATTTGGGATTTGATTTGCTCCCAAAAATGTAATGAAGTGAGTATAGTCTGAAATAGGGGTCACTGTTTAAAATCAGTCAGCATTTGGCATGTTTCGTGTTCTGCTTATGCTCCTTGGCAACAACAGTGCAGCCAACCAGGACTTTTTAGTGCTCTTTCTGGGGATGTTTGACAACTCCTCACTCCCACAGTCCTTTAACATGGGCTTCCCCAGGCAGGGATACAGATCCCACACTGAGCCCATAAACCAATTAGTGGGAGGCCTTGGCATCGCATTCAAAGACCTTTATAAAAAGTCAGTGTAGCCGGCTGTGTGAAATCTGACGTGTGGGGAGCCCCCATAAAACTCTTTAATGGAAACGAGGGGCTTCTTCTGGAAAAGGTTGAGAAGCTGGGCCCTGGCTGTATAATTAATGTAGTTATTTAACAACAGACAATCAGCATTTCAATAAAAATAATCAAAAAGCAATAAAAAAAGAACAACCTTAAGAAACCTGGGCAATAGTTTACATACGTAAAAGAAGCTGGAATAGCTGCTCCTTAGAAATAGGGTTTCCTTGTGCATGGTATGGTATTTTTGATTATTAGATTTGGAACAACTTGTCAGAATGCCTTTTAATACAGAAAACACAATTAACACCCCTTTTCCTCTTTTTTTTCAATGAACCCACTAAATCTGCTCTGGTTCTGACTTTCTGATACCATTTAATTTTTATTGAGATATAATGGACACATAGCATTGTATTAGTTTTACGTGAACATTACAATTTGCTATATGTCTATATTGCAAAATGATGAATATAGTGAGTTCAGTTAACATCCATCACCACACACAGTTACAAACCATTTTTCTCTTGTGATGAGAACTTTTAAGGTCTACTCTCTTACCAATGTTCAAATATACAATACGGTATTGTTACCTATAGTCACCATGCTGTACATTACATCCCCAGGACTCACAGAAAGCAGACGGGTGATTGCCAAAGGCAGGAGGCAGAGGGTGGGCCAAATGGACGAAGGTGGTCAAAAAGTATAAACTTCTAGTTACACGATAAATAAGTTCACCACATATGTTCTTAAAACTCATATAAACTGTGTTTTTAAAAAATCTCTGGAAATTCCTAACCCAAAGGCAGTGAAATCTTCCAAATACATACTTTTTCCACTAAGTTTAAATAATTACTAATATTCAGAAACAACTAAAAGATACTTTCTAATAATAGAATAAATAATATAATGCCAAAATGACCTTACTGTCCTCACTTTTATTCATCAGTGGTGTTTTTTTTTTCCAGAACAGACAAAAATGACTCAAAGTACTTCCTAATATAATAGCATGATCCTAAGCATGGTCTTGGGGTGACAGTTTTAGAAAAATAAAGGAACATAGTTTTATTCATAACTGTTAAGAGGCACCAAAGGAGGAATGCACGAGGCCGAAAGGGATAAAGAATGATTAATGTATTAGGTCATCTGGAAAACCAAAATGGCACCAGAACCCAGGGATGGGAAGTCAGAGATTTTAAAGGACTGTAGTTGGGCTTTTTCTGGGCAAAGAATTCTCTGGGTGGGTCCTAAAGGGAAGACACTGGTCTTAGCAAGTGGGATCTGGTCTTTGCAAGTGGAATGTGGTCTACCAGTGGTCAGCAAACTCATTAATCAACAGAGCTAAATATCAACAGTGCAAGATTGAAATTTCTTTTGAGAGCCAAATTTTTTAAACTTAAACTGTATAGGTAGGTACATTGTTATTAACTTCATTAGGGTACTGCTAAGGCTTAGGAAGAGCCACACTCAAGGGGCCAAAAAGCTGCATGTGGCTCGCGAGCCGCAGTTTGCCAACCACGGATCTAAGCTAAAGGGAATGTCAGTTGTGAAGTAGTCTAAAGGTCAGTTCCCAGGGGAGGGAGTATCCATTCAATTATTTGATCAGACCTAACAGTAACCCCATTTCCTTATCAAGAATGACTTGATCTTGCCCTGACCTGTTTGGTTCAGTGGATAGAGCATCAGCCTGCAGACTGAAAGGTCCTGGGTTCGATTCCAGTCAAGGGCATGTACCTTGGTTGCGGGCACATCCCCAGTAGGGGGTGTGCAGGAGGCAGCTGATCGATGTTTCTCTCTCATTGATGTTTCTAACTCTCTATCCCTCTCCTTTCCTTTCTGTAAAAAATCAATAAAATATATTTTTTTAAAAAAAGAATGACTTGATCTGCCCTGATCAGTGTTGCTAAGCATCAACCCCTGCACCAAAGGATCTCAGGTTTGATTTCCGGTCAAGGGCCCATAACTGGGTTGCAGGTTCCATCCTCAGCCCCAGTTGGGAGGCAACCAATCGATGTTATTCTATCTATATATCTATCTATCTATCTCTCCCCTCTCCCTGCCCCGTCTCCTCCCTTCCACTCTCTCTAAAAACTAATGGAAAAAATATCCTTTGGTGAGGATTAACAGAAAAAAAAAAAAAGGATGAAGCTACCCATGAGAATAAGGAAATAAGGAACTCAATTTTTTATTAATGTGCTGTTATGTAAGTATATTCGTACAATTTTAATGTAATTGCCTTAACATTTAAGTCTGAGTAAAATTAGCAATGTCTTTCTTCTAGAATAATTGAAAAAACATCTTGTTGCTGTTACCTGTGGAGCCATTGACATTACACAAACAAGTAGCAACTATGAAGTAATAGAAATGATCAAATAAATCACAACTGAAAATTGGTATTTTCATTCCTTTGTACTAATATTTTCATCATGTTAATTAAATGTCTTGGTATTAAAACATTTAAAGAGAAGCAAAACAAGAAGTAACATTTGTCAAACTGAACAATTATATTCAATTTCTTTTTAATATGATTTTAGAATTAAATTTTACTATTTAGCCTTCAGGAGAAAGGCCAACTCATATATGTGTGATTTTTGCAAGGATGGGGGGAGGGGTGAGAATTGGTTCAGAGAGTGATTCAAAATGTTTTTGATAACTATCTGTTTCCCTGAAGGTTTTAAAACTTCAATGGCTTTTTCAGAATAAGATTCAAATAACTCATGTTCTTTCCAGGTTGTGGTTTTAGTTAATTATTTTAAAAAGGAAGCAAAAATGTAAGGACAGCCAAAAACAGTCAAAGCCAATAAAAATAAAAAAAAGAACAAATACTCAGTTTTAAAGATTTCAAAGCATGGGTGGGTGATTTAATTTATAATAATACCTTCAAAGCTACAAATACAATATTCAGGCATTTTTTTAATGGAACCTGCCAAGGTTGAGGAGGTACATAAATTTTTAACATAATGGGATAAATTGTCTTTAATCATTCTCAAATGACTTTCTACAAAAAAACCTTCAATTTTTAAATGATCAAAACCTCCCTAAAAGATATTATGTGATCATTAGCTTTATTATGTAACATACCAAATGAATTTCATAAAATATGTCTTACTACTTAAAAATATGCACATTATAAAATACATTTAGCCACCTTATAATTCTAATAATAGTTTTAGACTGCCTTTTAGACAAAATAGAATTAAATATGTTTTCACTTTAATCAATTAGTATGGTCTCTTTTTCCATTAATCTCTATGATCACCTTCTCTATTTTGGTCATCAATTCCTGTAGGCAGATCCTGAATATTATCAGTACCCCCCAACATTCCCTATCAAATTCACTTATTCAAACATTTTTAATGAACCATCACCTTCTTTCCCCTAAGCCTACTCACTCAACTCTATCCACTAAGATCATTCTTTGACTTCACTGGAATCTCAAGTTCACAGACTCCTCCGTTCTCTCTGAAGCTGTTATCTGTCTCCTTCCTTCATATGCTTACCCACCATTAAGCACTGGGATTTCTCACTTTGTCCTGGGCCCTCTTGGCTCAATTAATGCTCTCTTTCTAATGTGGAAAAATATATATTGACTTTCCATTTTATTAACTGTATAATATAGGTTGCATTTAGAGTGGGGTTTTTATAAGTAACGGAGGATAAAATGGGTGAGAGAAAATGACACAGCATCTGAAGAAAGACTCATGCATTTCCATTGGAAAGCCTGTGATGGGTGTCGATGTCAGATCCTGAAGAATCACTTTGAAAACTGCTCATCTTAGAGACAAGGAGGCTACAGCAAACCACAGACTACAGTACTCTGTCACATGGGCTAACTGCTTTCATGTATTATAATCAAAATGTTTACTTGAATAAAGAAAATAAAGCACTGAACTCTCAAATTGAAGCTCAGAGCTTTAATCATCAAATGGCTATGTCCATCTCAATCCTCTATTCTGTGTTTCAAGCCTGTATTTTCCAACCCAATGTTACAAAACCAAGCTCATCCGCTTCACTCACAAATCGGGTCTTTTTTCAGTGTTCTCTCTTAGTGAATAGGCCTTTCTATTCATTGCACAAACAAGAAATCTAGAAGTCATTTTGGACCCATCTACTTTCACCCAATTTTTAAAAGTAATCACCAGATCCCTTTCATTTTACACCCTATTGATCCTTCAAATTTGTCCACTTCTCTCCATCTCTATCACCCAAACGTAAACCTTTAAAGTCCTGTATAAGCCAAATAAAACTCTATACATGTGAGCAGTATATCTGTCTCTTTCATACCACTTACCAGTCTGGACACTTTACATTTTATGGTGTGATTGCCTGAATAATGTATAATTTTCCCTTAGACTTGCACTGTCCAATAAAATAGCCACCAGCCAGCATGTCTAGCTATTAAAATTAAATAAAATTAAGAATTCAGCCAAAGCCGGTTTGGCTCAGCGGATAGAGCGTCGGCCTGCGGACTGAAAGGTCCCAGGTTCGATTCCGGTCAAGGGCATGTACCTGGGTTGCAGGCACTTCCCCAGTGGGGATGTGCAGGAGGCAGCTGATCGATGTTTCTCTCTCATCGATGTTTCTAACTCTCTATCTCTCTCCCTTCCTCTCTGTAAAAAATCAATAAAATATATTAAAAAAAAAGAAAAAAAAAAAAAAAGAATTCAGTTCCTTGGTTGCACTAGCTGAATTTCAAGTACTAAACAGCCACATGTGGCTAGTGGCCACAGATATACAACATTTTCATCATTAAAAAAGTTTTATTGAAGAGTACTGCTCTAAACCATCAGCTCCATGAGAGCATGCTGTACCCACCAGAGACCACCTGAGACTAGGAACAGAGCCTGAAACATAGGATGCTACACACACACACACACACACACACACACACACACACACAGTGAACTAACTAGCAAGAATGAGCCTAAGACAATGGAACAACGACCAGAAATCATCTTCTAAACACCATCTATTATTTGGCACATCTCTTTATCATTCTTTAAAAGAATTTCTCTAGAAAGCAGAACAAAATTTACATACCTAAATAGAATGGCTTTCAGAGGACTGAAAACTGTGGTTCAAATCTGTCCCACTACAAATCTCATTTACTTTCCAGTCCACTCCTTACAAGGGCTAACAAAAGGAAATGACTTTTTTCAAAACAAAACCAATTATCAGCAGTGGCAGCAATCCTGCATCTCATTCCAAGGTTTTTTGTTGTTGTTAGTCTTCATACTCATAGTGCCTCTTAGATAAGTAAGTTTACATGTTAATAATGTAAATCTCACAGCATCTGCTGTTGAACTGGAGATGGACAGCAAAAAGCACACTCCATCTCTGCTTAGGAGCTACACAATACATATATGTTGTCTACTTGGAAATTATTTCCTAATGGAATCTTTACTAAGTATATCTAAAACTACATTTAAAAAAAAATTAAACCAAATCCTCATGAATCCAAGGATTTTCACCTCTTCCAAAAGCAATATAATTTTCCGGATGTATTTAAAGGTGATTATTTCCAGGAGTTATAAGAATTCTAATTTTAAGGAAAACAGCCTTTGAAAATTGGCTGGAAAAAGCATAAAAATAATAATGAGGAGGAGGAAGAGGAGAAAGAAGAAAAAGAGGAGGAAGAAAAGGAGGAGGGGAAGTGGAGTGGGGAGGGGAGGGAAAGGAGGAGGGGGAGAGAGAAAAGGACGGGGAGGAGAAGCAGCAGCAATCCCACCACCACCCTATCTATGACTTCTTAGAAAAACAAGCAAAATCAGGATATACATGAAATAGTAAATCAAATTTAACTTTGTCCAAGACTTACCCTCCCTAAATTTTAGGATCCATACCTGCAAAGAAAGGCATTTGGCTCATTTTAATAAGTTGAAAAGAGGAAGATACCCTAAGAGGACATACTGGAATCACCTGCAAGCCTTTCTCAAACTATATATTACTCCCAAGCCCGCTTATTCCCCCTAGAAATTATAATACACCCTGGTTGCAAGGGCGGCTGGTTATCCTGCAAAGATCCTTGGTCATCTCCCACAGCGTTTAGTTGAAAAGGGGACCACATTCCGCATTCTTTATTGCATTTAGGTGGGGACTTGTGGCTGAGTCTCAACAAGGGAACATGAGCAAAGGTTATGTATGTCACCTCAGGACTTGGGGGCAGATAAAAAAACTGATGGGCCTTCTGCACAATCTCTCTTCTCCCGTATGGCACTTGTCTGGGGACATCCAAGGAATTTTGGAAAGCGGGGATCCCTGAGCAACTAAATGGAGCCAAGCCCACTCCTCACCAAACCTCCACCCACCTCATATCCTTCCACTAGTCAACAATCTTACTCTGTGAGAAATTAATATCAAGTGTATGAATCCACTCATATTTGGAGATTTACCTTTTATAAATACTAGACTGTCCTTAGCACATGTACTGAACATACCCCCATACCAGTGCCCAGGATTGAGAGTTACTGTCCTGGTGAGCCACCACTACACATGGGAGTGCATTACACAGATGTACTAGAGCAGGGGGAGACTGAAAATGGTATGACTGTAGTATTCGCTAATATTTCTCAAACCTCTAATTTTGTGATTTTAGTAATCAGGGTTTAATCTCACTCATTCCACTGATATTACCTCTTCAAATGATTTGGCAAGTATCATGATGTTAATAACATTTCTTTCATTTCCACAAACTACACCAAAGACTGTAGCAACTAGACAAGTCCTAAAAAACAGAACAGGCATGCATTATAAACTCAAGCAAAACCAAGTTGCTTGTAGTTCTTTAATACATCACAATTCTATTTTATTTTTATTTTTGATGCATGGCTCTGAGAAGCCCTTGCTCACTTTTTTCTTCGTTTCTATCAGCCAACAAGATTCCCTTGTTTTAAAACACAGCTCTTTTCCCCATCCTCATTCCTAGATAGAGTTAATCATTTCCATCTCTTGCCCTTTTCACACTACATTGTAATTTAACAGTTTACACATCAATTCTCTGTTCCAGATTCACCTGAAAAATAAGGTGGAGTCTCATTCATCTCTATATCCTTAGAGTCTGACATCAAGTCAATAAAATTTACACTCTAAATAACATTGATGAATGAATAACTTTCTCAGCTCCTCCCACGGTGCAAAAACAGAAGACTAGACTAGTCTGTTTTGAATACATTAGTATCTATCAATATCCAAAAACAAGTCAATAAAGTGAAAAGCAGGGTATAATATATATGGTTGCCATAAGTACTAGATGAGTCAACTTTGTTTAATGAATTCTCTTTTTCTATCAAAAAGAATTTCTAAACTGAATTACCTAAAATGTGTAATACTGTAGTTTAAATTCAAAGTATAGTAGAAATAAGCAATTATATCTAAAAAATATATATTTACAAATCATATTGAACACCCAAACTTATATATAAAATTACTGGCTTGACCAAGTCTCACTTTTTGTCACTGGTCTCTATTGGCTGGAAAGACTTGAATTTATTTCAGTGAATACCTCTGGAGTCCCAAAGTAAGCTCAGAGCACTACCATCATCTCAGATTCTTGATGTGTTTTTCCTTCAATTTTGAGGGGGAAAAATACTGCAGAGAACAGTATAAATGAGTCATGCTTTGAAGCAAAAATCCCTTCTAATAAAGGCAGAAGGTTCTTAGAGGAAAGAAGAGAGTACCTACCTTTATCTAGAGTCCCTTAGTTGCCATCAATCTGTGTCACTCTTGGAAGGCACACAGTCTAAAGTAATCCTAGCATCTTTGGTGTGAATATGTCACCTAAAGTTCCAGAGCCTATTTTAAACTAGGTTTGCAAAGTTAGATTGCCTTTTACTAGTAAGAGTCTTAAAAATGACAAGAAAGCTTCAAATACAGTTTTCTAAGAGGGTGTTAGTGAATGAGAATGCCACTCTGGGACCCAGCTCAGAAACCCTTTGTTGTAGCGATGGAAGTAACTTAAAAGGAAATATGAACATTAATTAGCATTCCAGGGGTCCCATGCAACCGCGGGCATCTGGAGGCACAATCGGCCCCACAATCTCCAGCCACTCAGCCGTGCACAGGCTTCTGAGGGGGTTGGTTCTGGTTCAGAACTGACCTTGAAGGTGTGCAAAAGCCGGCGCTCTATCATAGTATACCCTTCACAACACCTCAGAAGTCATCACAGTGAGAAAGAAAGTGAGGAGAAATAATGTGTAAGATCAGGAAGAGGGAGCAAGTTTTCAGGAAAGAATCTTTATAGGTTTATTAAGCAAGAAGCCTGCAATGGCAGTTTACACCATTTGCTTCCTTTGTGCTAGCTATTATTCTAGGCACCTTACATATATTAAATATTTTAATCTTTACAATAATTGCATGAGATGGGCATTATCCTAACTCCATTTTACACATGAAAAAGTTGAAGCAAAAAATTGATTAAGTAACTTGCCCAAGGCCACACCTTCATAAGCAGTAAAGTCTGGCCTTCATTTCCTAGCTTTTGTCCGCTGGCTCTACATGGCAGCTGCCTCTCGTGTTGGGTATTCAGCATGGATAATCCTAGAGTATAGAAGGTAGGGTCCTCCAAAAACTGATGTCCACCCAGAACACTGGAAATCGGGTCTTTTGCAGAAATAATTAAAATGAGATCATATTGGACTAGGGTGGGCCCTAAATCCAATGATTTGTATCATTGAGCTGATGCAGCTACAAATGGAAAAATGCCAGCAACTGCCAGAAGCCAGCAGAAACCAGGAAAAGGCAAGGAAGGGTTCTTTTCTAGAGCCTGCAGAGGGAGCACAGCACTGCCAATACCTTCATTGCAGACTTCTGGCCCCAGAGCTATGAGAAAATGAATGTTTGTTGTTTAAGCCACCAAGTTTGTGATTATTTCTGATAGCAGCCCTAGGAAACTAATACAGAGAGTAAGGTCATGAGGAGTCAACAAGAAATATACACATGGAAGAGTTAATAAAGCAAAGAATATGGGTTTTTCATCTTTTTTTAAGGAGAAAAGACAGCTAACATGAACGCATTAATGAAGCACCACTGGATTTAATGAAAGGCCCTGCCTTTAGCTGCAGATAACCATCAGTCCACCCTTTAATCATGACTGAGCTTTTGAAATGAACTAGTACCTATAAGACTGAAGATGAAGAAAAAAAATGGGGATCACTGACATGTGAATGATGTGATAAACCTTGAGAAAGGATAATATCATTACAGATAATGATGTATAAAAATATGAGAAGTTGATCTGAACATAATCTTAAGGAACGCTACCATTTAGAAGTTTAGGGTGAGAAGCAAGCAAGAGAGATGGAGGAGCTGAGAGTCTCGAGGTTACCAGGAAAGAAGAGCTTCCCAGAGGACACACGATAATAATGTTTTTAGAAGGGGATTCAAACAACCCTTGTTGAACAAGTAACAAGTGACCAAAAAGCCGAATTCAAATGTAAAATATCAGATGCATACACTAAGTAATATGCTACATTTACCTTTACAAAGTTCTGAAATTCCAATATACTTTTAAGTCTAATTAAGTCTAAAAATGCAATACTTATGAAAAATTCTTGTCTCCTGTTCAAGAATTGCAATTCTCCTTGTCTCCTGTTTGAGGTTAACAGGTGAAATCCCCCGTAGTTCTTTAGAATCTATGTTCCCTGAAGACCTTTTACCTTTTAACTTGTAAAGGCTCCAGCCAGGTGTGCATTCCCATTCATCCTACTACTAGATAGAGAAACTTATAAGTCATCCAGCGAATACTAACAAGCCATCTTTATGCTCAGCAATGGCGACATAAAGGTCTCCCAGGCTGTAAGTCACCATCCTTTACCCTCAATGAATGAACACATACAAGTAAGCCATAAATAATGAGAACATTTATTTACAGTATGATACAAAGATGACAGCAATAGGCTAAGGATTCCAGAGAGCTATAGAGAGTTGGCCTTTAATTCTACCCAGAGGTCCCCTGAAACAAGAGGGCATTTCCTGATTTATGTCTTAAGAGATGAGTTAGTTAGGTAAAGAGGGAATGGAGAAGAGGGGTGTTGGAGACAGCAGACTAGGCATATATTTATGGCCTGAGTATCAAATCCTGAATGCTTGAAGCACATAACAGGCACCCAATTAAATACTTCCTGAATGAGAAGTTTAATGCTGAACGACTAATTGTTTACTGTTAATAGAGCCTGATTCCCTTCCACCTGTCATAGGCAATGTCATAGGAAACCACAAATGATGCCTTCATCTCATTGAAAACAGGAGTAATGCCAGTGACATATTTTCAGAGTTTATGATACTCATGTGGTAGAGTCAACACCTGGTCACCATACATCAGTGTGTCACAATACACAGAGCTTCTCCAAAATGCACATGCCCAGCTACCACCTCTGAAATGATAAGGGGGCAGGTGTAGGACAGCACAGGCATGCCCATTCTGAAAAACCTCCCCACGTGACTGATTGTATTTCACAGCCCAGAGTTCATGACCTGGTCTGAGGGCTACGGCTCAAACATTATGCTGGAAGGTACTCAAATGTGACAGCAGGTTTGAGTACCTGCTATACTCTGAGATATCTGCCAGGATATAGGTGGGATAATCCTGGCAGAGATTATAATCCAGCAGCTGCTCTGCAAAACCCATAATTTGCCTAAATATTATAGACCTTGTTTGGATTGAGGAGTTGAAATGTGAGCTCTCCCCTAAAAATTGAAAGTAAAAGACATATGATTGCCCTCCAGTGTTGAATTCAGCACTAACAGATTAGGCCAGAGAGATGTAAAATAAAAGGATGTGTCTTTCTTGGATGAACAGTCAGGAAGACTACCAGTGAGTCATGAAATGTTTTGCTTTTGGCTGCTGCCCCTGAAGTATGAATATTTTATGTAATTTTTGCCTGTGTAAAACTCCAATGTCTGGTCTGAAATGCACTGGTATTTGAACTGGGCTTTTTGACATAACAAAAATAGCAAATATCAAGCATAACAACAAAATAAGGTTTTAATTTTAATTTGGTCCACAGAGGCATTTCCAAGGCACGTACCCATTTGGATTCCCAAATCAACCAGACGTGACTGAAAACAGATTGATTTATCAAAATATCTACAGAAACAAATTTTCAATCTGAACAGTTACTCAGCTTCAGCGGCCAGGAAAAAGCAGTGTCACCGGAGATAATGTGAATTACACCCAAATACTTTTCAGAAGAGAAAAATCTTGGCTGAGCAGAAGCTAAGAGTTTCTCTGAGAAGAAGAAAACTTAGTTGTGAAATACTTCTTTAAAATCACCAAAATTACTTTGTAAGTTTTATTATGCTTTAAATACTCCTTTGTAGCTTACGGTATCCCAAAAGGAAATAAATTACTGCTATTAGTGAAAAATAAGAATGAACAGTTAAAAAAAAAGATAAATTCTATTTAAATTGTAAAATAAGTCATTATTCTCCTAGTAAATGTAAAAATTCCAAACTTTCCATCAAGACAGAGAAGTAATTCAAATAAAATCAGAAAGACAGATGTGCTCCCCTGCCCTCCGCATGCCCAGCTTCGATGGACTGGCCTTTAGCTAAGTTGGAGCAACGAGAGGTATTCTGGGTACAGAGCCTTCAGTATCTCAGGAATGCAAATGAATGCAGAATGTGCACCACGGTCCCACCGCCTACCTTTTGGGTACATATATAATGGAGTTACTTAAAGGGGAAATTGAAGGAAAGCGATGTAACAATAAGACCTGACGTTATAAAATCCAAGTCCACAGAAAATATAGATTAATTTTAATGATTAATCCGTATCAACAATATGAGTTAAGAGTTGTTTTTAGCCAAAACCGGTTTGGCTCAGTGGATAGAGCGTCGCCCTGAGGACTGAAAGGTCCCAGGTTCGATTCCGGTCAAGGGCATGTACCTGGGTTGCGGGCACATCCCCAGTAGGAGATGTGCAGGAGGCAGCTGATCGATGTTTCTCTCTCATCGATGTTTCTAACTCTCTATCTCTCTCCTTTCCTCTCTGTAAAAAATCAATAAAATATATTTTTTAAAAAAAAGAGTTGTTTTTAAAGTATAAAAGCTATAGTTTACAAAGGATTAACTACTCTGTTAGTAATTAGTAGCCTCCACTACAGAAGCAATAGGAAGTGAAACTATAATATATATATTCTGAATATGATTAAAATTGGGAAATGAAAAATAAAATAATTTGCTATTGAATGAATAAAACTAAGAAAATTCATTTAAGTCAACGCATGCTATTAGGTCAGGAGAGAAATTCATGACACTCTGACAGTCATGACCACCTTAAACTAACAGGAAAATGTCCCTGTCTTTGGACAATGTTTGTGAAGGAATTCACAAATAGTACACGAGGTAAGTGAAGAAATCTATTTTAAAATAATTTATCCAAAACAATTCTCATGATGTCTGCCAAAAATAGGGATTATTTAAAGTTTCCAAGACTATTAAAGCTCAGGACTATTAAAAATAGAGTAGTCAAAATTGAGGGAAGTCTATTTCATATAAAATACTCCCTTTATCTTCTTGTACCATTTGAAGTAAACACAGAATTTTGAGGGATGGGGAACAAAAACAGGTAATAGAGGAGTGCAATAACTCAAGCTTGTTTTCTTGATCTTTGCCATGTTGTAGAATAAAAGCAAAGCAAAGCTAAAAAAGTGAGTAGGTTCAGAATCAGTCTTTATCATACCTAAATTTCACAATCGTAAAACCCCAGAGTGCTTACCTCCAAGCTTGCTACTAGAGAAAATAATATTTTACATTTTTGTCACATTTCATTTTAGAAGCAAAAAATTGCTTCACCAATGATCACAATTTTATCTTTGATTTCTCTTACTAGTAATTCACAAATCACTTGGTGAGGCTGAATGGAAACCAACACAGCTAGTTACTACAAGGCCAATGTAGTAAATAATATTTAGCTATTACTCAAAGCAATGAATGATCACTTAAATTAACCTGACATTCTAACTTACTGTTTCCTACCATATTTATATGCATTGCTTACCACTTTTTGGAATAAAATAAAATTAATAGTAAATCTAACAAAGGAGACAAAGTGCCTGAGAGGTATTAATACTTCAAGTCATTACCAAAAGCATTAATTATTATTATAGAATTGCACATCTGTAAGTCATATGGCCAAATATATACTGTAATACTGCCATGCCCTGGAATGCATTTTAAAGTAAGTCATTGGTGTCAGCTTGCTAGCTAATGAAGTGATGTATGACATTGTATTTAAAGTACAAAGAACTATATAAAGTACTAGAGGCCCGGTGCACGATATTTGTGCACAGGGATGGGGGTGTGTGTCCCTTAGCCGAGCCTGCACCCTCTCCAATCTGGGACCACTCAAGGGATATCCGACTGCCTGTTTATGCCTGATCCCACAGGGGCAGTCAGACATCCCTCTCACAATCCAGGACTGCTGGCTCCCAAACGCTCGCATGCCTGCCTGCCTGATTGCCCCTAACCGCTTCTGCCTGCCAGCCTGATCACCCCCTAACCACTTCCCTGCCAGCCTGATTGACGCCTAACTGCTCCCCTGCTGGCACAATCGCCCCTAACTGCCCTCCCCTGCAGGCCATCTTTGACCACATGGGGACGGCCATCTTGTGTGTTGGTGTGATGGTCAATTTGCATATTACCTCTTTATTATATAGGATTACCATCCAGAATACACATGTGACATATTTAATATAAGGATTCCATATTTCAGTAAGATATAAATAGATGTTCATTATCTAATAAAATTGAGTTTACAAAATAAAACATAAATGTGTACATATTTATTCACTTTCACAAGTGTATTAGTGTTCTAGCCTTCTGCCATAAAAAGAAAATACCACATACTGGTTGGTTCAAACAACGGTAAGTTTTATATAAATAAACTATTTGAATTCTTTGCAGTGTTTTTCTATCTTCCCATTGGTACAGATAAATCTAACTCACTGACCCCACTGCTCTAGTGTATTTACAGGATAAATAAACCTTATTTTGTTATTTGTTCCTCAATAGAAGGATGGTCAGATTGTTTCTTGTACACACACATACATACACACTCACAGTTTGCACAGAGTGTATTGAGAACAAAAGGAAAAAACTCAAAGCAAGTTTGGTTACCCTCTTAATCATTTCTTTATTTTTAATGAAACAGAGTATAGCAGAAATCAGCTATCCATGTATTATATGCAGTCAGTATGTATCTATAACTTGATATGTCTATCTACATACAGATACATACATGTATGAATGGTGCAATGCACACTCTACTACAGTGTTCTTGTGCACATGCAAGAGAGTTCCTTCCTCCTCAGTAGACACATAGCCAAGGAAGTGCTGGGTCATAGGATATGCACATCTTCAACTATACCAAGATTTGTCAGATTGCTTTCCAAAGTTATAGAAAAGAATTCCCTCACCACATTTAGGCCAATGTTAGGGATATTAGATACTGGTTTGTTTGTGTGGGACTTTTTTTTTTTTTGCCAGTTTGATGGGTATAAAGTGGTATTTCATTGCTGTTTTAGTATCTATTTCCTAGATTAGACACAACTTTTTGAGTTTCCTATCCACAATTTTAGGAGAGTGAATAGCTGGTCAAGAATCTCTCAGTCATGTTAAATTCACTTCAGAACATTCTGTATCTGCTCCCACCCCATTTACTTACCAGCAATAATAAACTTCCATATAGTGTCTCCACCCCTCCCAAGATCTGAACATAAAGGTCTAGCAGTATATTAGGCACTCCTTGCCCACTAAGGGAGAGCTCTAAGAATAATTTATTAGAAGATTTACGTAGCATAAATCTTCTTGTTATAGACTATAAACAAAATTTCACAAAGCAATGCTTATCCTTATGTGTGAAGCACTTTAGTGTTTTCCATTTTATTTTAATCTATTGAATTGCTAGCTATAAACCATTGTATTGATGATATAGCCCCATTAATGGGTCACTACACTCAACATGAAAACCAATGGATCTTTTCTATACATTCACCTAGAAAGAAGAGAATGTTTTGTGAGTTTCAACCTCTGCCCAAGGCGTTGCAGAAGGTTGGCCCATTACTGTTACAAAAGCTTATTTTACTTTGACATGGATGACACAGGGCAGGATCATGCGAGGTCTGACACTCTTATTAAAGGCTATTTTAACTATTCTGGGATTTTATTGTTTTGTTTTGTTCTGCTTTATCTTTTGGTGAATTGTCTTACAGTTTTCATAGGTGTGGACCAGGAGTATATGTTGAATATGCCTGCAAGCATATTCTATTTTTTAAGTTATTTGAGTTCCAAGATTTGCCATAAAAAAAAAATAACAAAATTGCTTCTGTGCCAACAAGAAGCAGCCAAATAACTTATTACTTGCTTTTCTTACCATTCAAATACACACAGACATCTTCTTTACTGTCCCAATTATGGCCTCAACTAATACTATAAATATATGCATCCTTGAAAAAAATAATTGGGTTTAGGATGTTTGGCTTATTTGAAATATTTGTATATACATACGGAAACTTAAATTTTACATCTATAATTCTGAATTATAAGTACAGGACTTAACATTTTGATTTAACACATAAAATGTTCTTAAACCTTGTTACTGCTATGCTGACTATAATTTTCTGGCTATTTATCTTTTCTTTCCATTTTATTGGATGCGATATCAAAATACATCATCCAGCCAATTGACGTCTGAAGTTCAAGTTATACACAAAGCCAGTACTGAAGCAGATTTGGGGACCTAATGCATTACAATATGGTGTCTTTCTGAAAGTGTACATGCACTCAGCATGGAATGTTATGATTGGATAAGTTACAGGTTTCCAAATTTAAAAAAAAAAAAAAACCAACACTGTTTTCATTCCAATCTTGTTTATGCAAAGGTTCTGAAGATTAGAACTGGCAGGTTATTTCTAACCCTTGCCTTTCCCCGAGCTCCTCCCTCGTACGGGGAGTCTAGAAGTGACAACCTGCTATTTTGAGGAACTGCACAGTAGCGATTTGAGTAGCAATCTCTGTGCCTGGTATAAACTGTCAGAAATATATACCTGAAACTACAACTGTACAACGTGTGGGTGAACAGGGAAACTTACTTGACACCAAACGTATTTATAGGAAGAAAAAATATGCCCAATTTATTCCAGAAGAAATAGTCCCATTTTAAAAAATGTTTTTAATATGCTTAATTTTGACACTATTAAAAATTTTCTCAGTAACTTTTCAAGAATTTGAGTTAGGAAATTTCTAATAAATCACATAATAGCAGGTCACATACTATTAGTGAGATAATACTAAAGAGAACTCTTCACATCTTTATATTCATATTCCCATTTCATATTCAACTATATCATTTTCCAGTGGTATCAGTTATTTGCTCTAATACATAAGATTTAAAGAAATTAAATCATTATTCAAAGTACTAAACCCATGTTAGTAACATATCATCGTAAGGGCCTGAATGGTGGCCCTCAAGACATTAGGTCTTATTACCTAGAACCTATGAATGCGACCGGATATGATGAGGTCTTCGCAGGTTGATTAAGGACCCTGTGACAGGGTGACAGGGAGATTATCCTGGAATACCCAGGTGGACACTAAGTGCCCTCACAAGTGTCCCGAAGAAAGAGGGTGAGGGAGATGTCACACGTGCAGAAGAGAAGATAACGGACCACAGAGGCAGACACTGGGGTGATGAGGCCTGAAGTCAAAGGATGCCAAGAGCCACCAGAAGCTGGAAGAGATAAGGAATGGAGTCGCCCCTCGAGCCTCCGGAGGAGCAGGGGCCTACTGACACTTTGATTTAGCCTTCATGAAACCAGTCCTTCTTGGCCTTCTGACCTCAAGAACTGTGAAAGAATACATTCCTATCACTTTAAGCCACTAAACATGCTAATTTACTACTGCAGCCTCAAGAAACTAATACGAGTATATACCTGCTATTACCTCAAGATAACACTGAATTCCCAAATTAAATTAATAAATTTGAGTATGAGAGGTCCCCAACCACTTGGGAAAATGAGAGGCCCTCTTCAAGAGTGCTGGGGAAAGTCTGGGAAGGGTTTCTGAAAGAGCGAGACCTAGAAACGTGAAGAGGGTTTGAAGTGTGAAAAGTCAAGAGAATGCCTAGTCCAGGGAGCAAATTTAAACTACAATGAAAACCTTCCAGAAAATGATTTCTCAGTAAATATCAGGATCATTAAAGTACTCTTACTCCTTAATTCAGTAATTCCACAGCTAAGAACCAATATTAACAATACATACCCAAATCAGATAAAATGTTATGGCTTTTAATGTTCCTAGTAGCACTTTATAATATGAAGAACTAGAAACAATCTAAGCATCCAAGTATAGAGGAAGGGTTAAGTAAGCCACAGTATGGCTCCTTGGCCAAACATTTTATACACTCCTCAAATATACTGTTTAAAAAAAATTTGGGGAGCTCACCGGTGTGGTTCAGTGGTTGAGCACTGATCTATGAACCAGGAAGTTGCAGTTCAATTCCAGTCAGGGCACATGCCTGGACTGCAGACTCGATCGTGGGTAAGGGGCATGCAGGAGGTAGCTGATCAATGATTCCCTCTCATCATTGATGTTTCTATCTCTCTCTCCTCTCCCTTCCTCTCTGAAACCAATAAAAATATATTTTTTAAAAAAGAATTTGGGGGAAAAGAACTCATGGTATGATATTACATATGAAAAGCAGCATGAAAAAGAATTTATACATTATTGCTTTTAATTCTTATTTCAAATCTATAGAAAGACTGGAAAGAAATATACAGGGTTATAGCTCACTTTTACCTTGCTTCATTTTTTAAAATTTTTACTAAAATACACCAGATACTTTGAGGGAGGGTGTGTGTTGGGGGGGATAGGTGGCAGCTTCAAATGCTACAGTTTTCTGGGTGATCAGAAGACATCCTATCTAATAAAAGAGAAAAATGGTAATTGGCGTACGACCGCTAACCTTCCCATTGGCTAATCAGGGCGAAATGCAAATTAACTGGCAGCCAAGATGGCGGCCGGCAGCCAGGCAGCTTGAAACTAACATGAGGCTTGCTTGCTTCAGTGACGGAGGACTCCAACGTTCCCCGCCTGCCACTGCAGGCCTCTGAGCTTGCAGTTTGAAACATAGTTACAAAAATAGAAGCTAAACAAAACCCCAGAAACCAGCTTTCAGCTAGCCGGGATCTCAGACCTGGAGTTGATACAGAGTTTCAATTGTAGAACCTAAACAAACCAGATACCTGCTTTCAGGAGCGGAGGCCTAAGAGCTGGAGCCTCAGAGCTAAAGCTGGCTCAGAATAAAAAAGAAAAAAAAAAGAAAAAAAGGAGCAGTTGGGAGCTTCAGTCCCAGCCTGAAAACAGCCCTCAGCCGCTCACCCAGACTGGCCAGGCACACCAGTGGGGACCCCCACCCTGAAGGGTGTGTGACCAGCTGCAAACAGCCATCATCCCCTCATCCAGGCTGGCCAGGCACCCCAGTGGGGACCCCACCCTGATCCGGGACACCCTTCGGGGCAAACCAGCCAGCCCCCACCCATGCACCAGGCCTCTATTCTATATAGTAAAAGGGTAATATGCCTCCCAGCACTGGGATCAGCGGAGCCCAGAGGCTTCCCGGCACCGGGATCAGCGTGACAGGGGGCAGCGCCCAAACCCCCTGATCGCGCTGCGGCTCTGTGTGTGACAGGGGGCGGGGCCACAACCTCCCTATCGGCCCTGCTCTGTTCCTGACAGAGGAAGGCACCCCAACCCCTGATCGGCCCTGCTCTGTGCCTGATAGGGGGGAGCTCCCCAACCTCCTGATCGCCCTGCAGCTCTGTGTGTGACAGGGTGCGGCGCCCCAACCCCCCCACCCCACGGGCCCTGCTCCGTGTGTGATGGGGTAGAGCCATAACCTCCCCATCGGCCCTGCCCTGAGTGTGATGGTGTTGGTGCCCCAACCCCCTGATCGGCCCTGCTCTGTGGGTGATAGAGGGCGGTGCCCCAACCCCCTGATCTGCCCTGCTCTGTGCGTGACGGGGGGAGCTCCCCAACCCCCTGATGGGCCCTGCTCTGTGCATGACAGGGGGGAGCTCCCCAACCCCCTGATTGACCCTGCTCTGTGCGTGACAGGGGGGAGCTCCCGAACCGCCTGATCGGCCCTGCTCTGTGCGTGACAGGGGGCAGCGCCCCAACCCCCTGATTGGCCCTGCTCTGTGCGTGACAGGGGGTGGTGCCGCAACCTCCCCATCAACCCTGCCTTGAGTGTGACAGGGGGCGGTGTCCCAACCCCCAAATCAGCCCTACCCTGAGCGTGACTGAGGGTGGCATCGCAACCTCCCAATCCGCCCTGCTGTGTGCATGACAGGGGGCAGCGCCCCAATTCCCCAATCGGCCCTGCTCTGAGCCCGACCAGGGGCTGCGCCTAGGGATTAGGCCTGCCCTCTGCCACCCGGAAGCAGGTCTAAGCCAGCAGGTCGTTATCTCCTGAGGGGTCCCAGACTGTGAGAGGGCACAGGCTGGGCTGAGGGACCCCCTCTCCCCCCCGAGTGCACAAATTTTTGTGCACCGGGCCTCAAGTGTTCACTAATAAAAGAGAAAGATGCAAATTGACCATACCTTCGTGACACCCACCAGCCAATCAGGCGTGAGTATGCAAATTAACCCAACCAAGCTGGTGGGTTAATTTGCATAAGCAGGCGCCAAGCGGCCGGGGGCAGGGCAGGACGCAGGTGTTCCACATGCCCCAGCCACTCCAGGCCTCTGCGCAGTGTGGGAAGGCGGAAAGGTGGCTTCGGGCCGGAACGAAGACAGAAAGACGGCTCCTGGCCAGAGCAAAGGCGGTGCCAACAGCCAGGGGAAGGAAGGCCCATTCTTGCACGAATCTTCGTGCATCGGGCTGCTTGTAAATAAGAATAAGACCGTACCAACCAAAATTCCCAAATGCCTTCAAATGTATCACATCACCTACAATGTCTTTGAATCTCCTTGAATCTCCCTGAGTCACACAAGGTGGATATTATTATCACTTTATATTGGGAGCACAATTTGGAGGCCACTAAAGGTCATCCTACACAAGCAGGAAGAGCTGGGACAAAGCCACCTGTGGTCATTTCAGACTGCAGACTGAATCCCCAGTCATCATGATGACGGTGCAGCACAGAGCCAGGTTTGGCCAAGGGGACAGGGTAGCTCTCCTGACCAGAGAACTTTAGGAAAACAAGGCTGAGGCCACAAACCCATTCTGACTAGCTGATACATGTAAGCATGAAAATCCTATCAGGTAAAATGTTTCAGGTTTCCCTGTAACCCTTTCAGATTCACGAGTAAGCCAAGGAATCAATAAATCAGACTTTCATGAATATTGACTGCTATATATAAGCATAAATACATAGAAGATATCCAACCTTTCAAATCAGCACTATCTCTGCGTTTCACTTATTTAGATTCAGGATATAATTTAATTTATTGGTCCCAAGTCTTTCCTTACATTAGAGTCATGTTTTTGACACTTAATCATCTTATAACATACGAGGGGCCCAGTGCACGAATTCATGCACCTTGAAAGGAACTGTGGGCCACGTGGCTGCAGTGGGCTGAGGGGTGGGTCTCGGCCCATCCTCTGAGCCCCTTCCGCCGCAGCCCCTGGTCCCCTCTCTGCCAGCAGCCCCACTCCTGCTGCTGCTGCTCCCATGTGCTGAGAGCGCCAGCCCTACTGACTGCATGGAGCGATTGGGGACAGTGCCAGCAGTGGGTGCAAGCAGGGCCAGTGTCATCAGTGGGTGTAAGCGATGGCTGCTGCTCTGATCACCCCTCAGGAGCAGAGGGAGGTGGAGAAGCTCTCAGGGGTGATCAGGGCCAGCAGCCGCTACTCACACCCACTAACACCGGGCTCCAGCAGCAAGTGTGAGCGGCAGCTCTGGAGCCAGCTGTGGGTGCTAATGGGGCCATCGCTGGCAGTGGGTGTGAGCAATGGCTGCTGACCCTGATCGTCCCTGAGGGCTTCTCCACTCACCTCTGCTCCTATGGGGCAATCGGGGCCAACAGCCACCGCTCACACCTGCTGACAGCGCCAAGCGATCGGAGCTGGCACCAGATGAGAGCAGCAGGTGTGAGCAGTGACTCCGGCTCTGGCAGCAGGTGTAAGTGCTGGGTGGGACCGCAGTGCGCGGGAGCAAAGAATTTTCAGTAACCACCAGAGGCTCACCCTGATGACAGCAATTGTCGTCCTGCCCTGGTCTGGCACCCTGGTTAACCTGCTCCACCATCCCGCCACGGCCTACACTCATCATGTTCCGCGCGCACCCCCTGGTGGTGAGCACACGTCATAGCTACTGGTTTTTCGGTTGTTCAGTTGTTTGGTTGTTCCGCCTTATGGTCTATTTGCCTATTAGGTTTTTATATATAAAGATCCTAATAATCGAAAGCCAATAATTTTTGACAAATATTTGCTCATAGCTGTAATTTCACCTATTGGAACAAACAAAAAAAAATGACTCCTGTAAAACTCTAGAAACTTAATGTAACCTAAAATACACAAAAAATGTAACAACATAGTAAAGTTTTTTCAAAATGTTACATTCTCATTTAGATTGTAGAATCAATTTACAGACATTTTATATTGGTAAATACACCCTAGAGAGTTCTATAATATTTTAGTTTTGAACTTAATAAGTTCTCAAAGAAATGATAATTACTAGTATAATTAATTGGTGGAGGAAAACCAGGCTCAAATTAGAACTAATTTTGTATTTTCATATTTGAATGCAGCAAGCTTCAGAGCATCAGAAAAACAATCAAATAAAACCAATTATCAAATGTGAATTTAAAACTCTGTTCCCAATCTTTTTTTCTGTACTGAAACAGGTGTTTTGATCATCAAGCCTAGATTTAACTCTCAAAAATATTGTACTTATGGGGTATGAATATATGCACAGACCCAGTGATATATGTTAGTGATATATCTTACTAATAAAAACTTAATATGCAAATTGGCCAAGCAGCAGAATGACCGGTGGAACCACCATTACTATGATGTGCACTGACCACCAGGGGGCAGACACTCAACACAGGATCTTCCCCCAGCCCGCAGGCCCCAGGCCAGCCAAGGTGGGTGCCAGTGAGGGCCCCCCGATCACCCCACTGGTCACCCCACAGAGGGAGGCAACAAGCGGCAGCGGCGGGGGGTGGGGCCAGGGGGCAGGCAGCACCAGGCCAGCCAAGGCAGGTTCCAGGAGGGGCCCCCCCATTCACCCTACTGGTCACCCCACAGATCGGCCCTGATCACCAGCCATGCCTAGGGACCCTACCCGTGTACAAATTTTGTGCACCAGGACTCTAGTATATATATATACATATATATATATATAAATAATAAATTTGAAAAGTTACATTAACTTCAACAGAACAAGAGGACAAATTTTTCAAATCTGTAAAGATATTATTCATTTTTATCATTTGAGTTAATAGTTTTATTTTTATAAGCCCCCCAAAAGCTTTTAACTAGAACTACATCATTAAATGAAAAATAAATATCTATAAGCAGAAAGTCTTTACTGCTATCCATTCTAAAAGTTACATCTAAAGAAATACTGGTGAGACTGATCACACACACACACACACACACACACCTATACTAATAAAAGGGTAATATGTTCATTAGACCAGTCAACCAACTTCCAGACGTCTGACTTCCTTCTGGACAAAGCCATGGTGGTGGTGACCAAGGCAGAGGCAGTTAGGGGCGATCAGGCTGATAGGGGAGGGCAGTTGGGGGCAAGACCAAGCCAGCAGGGGGTTAGGGGCAATCAGGGATTGGGCCTAAACCGGCAGTTGGACATCCCCCAAGGGATCTTGGATTGGAGAGGGTGCAGGCTGGGCTGAGGGAACCTTTCCCCCAACCCCGTGCACGAATTTTGTGCAGGAGGCCACTAGTCTAATCTAATAAAAGAGAAACGTGCAAATTGACCACACCTCCGCTACGCCCTAATCCACGTCCACCAGCCAATCAGAGCGACTATATGCAAATTAGCCCAACCAAGATGGCGGCCAGCAGCCATAGAGCTGGAGCAAGCAGGAGGCTTGGTTGCCCCAGCAATGGAGGAAGCCAAGCTTCCCGCCTGCCCTGGCCGGCTGTGGCCTCTGCTCAAGGCAACAAAGTTTCAATTATAGAAGATAAATAAATCCCAGATACCTGCTTCCAGGCAGCCTCAACTGGGAGCTTGGGTGGCTGGGGGCCATGGCCAGCCTGCAAACAGCCATCAGCCCCTCACCCAGGATGGCCAAACCCTAATGGGGTGAGGGTCCCCGCTGGGAGGCTTGGCCAGCCTGCAAACTGCCATCAGCCCCTCACCCAGACTGGCCAAGCACCCCAGCGGAGACCCCCACCCTGAAAGAGGTGTGGCCAGCCTGAAAATGGCCCTCAGCCCCTCACCCAGGCTGGCCAGACACTAGTAGTGGGACCCCCACCCTGATCCGGGACACCCTTCAGGGCAAACCAGCTGGCCCCCACCCATGCACCAGGCCTCTATCCTATATAATAAAAGGGTAATATGCAAATTGAACCTAACAGCAGAATGACTGGGAATGACTGGTCACTATGACACACTGACTACAGGGGGCAGATGCTCAATGCAGGTGCTGCCCCCTGGTGGTCAGTGCACTCCCACAGGGGGAGCTCTACTCAGCAACAAGCTGGGCTGACGGCGGCCAGCACAGCGGTGGTGGCGGGAGCCTCTCCCGCCTCCTCAGCAGCTCTAAGGATGTCTGACTGCAGCTTAGGCCTGCTCCCCGCTGGCAAGTGGACATCCCCCGAGGGCTTCTGGGCCACCAGAGGGATATCTGACTGCCAGTTTAGGCCCAATCCCCCGGGGAGCGGGCCTAAGCCAGCAGGTGGTCATCCCCCGAGGGGTCCCAGATGGCGAGAGGGCACAGGCCAGGCTGAGGGACCCCCCCAGTGCACAAATTTTTGTGCACCGGGCCTCTAGTATATATATATAAAAGGCTAAGTGACTGGCATAGCACATAGCTATGATGTGCACTGACAACCAGGGGGAAGACACTCAACGCAGGAGCAGAAACCACAGACATGGAAACATGGAACAGACTCATGAATCTCAGAGGGAAGGGGGGAGGGGTGATGGCGAGAAGAGATTAACCAAAGATCTTATATGCATACTAGATGCCCGGTGCATGGATTTGTGCACCTGTGGGGTCCCTCGGCCTGGGGATTGGGCTGAAACTGGTTCTCCAACATCCGCCAAGGGGTCCCATATTGCGAGAGGATGCAGGACAGCCGAAAGACCTCACTGGTGCAGGAACCTGTGCACCAGGCCTCTAGTGTGTGTATATATGTATGTATATATATATATATATATATATATATATATATATATATATATAAAATGTCACCAACAGAATTCAACTCAAATGCCAACCAGAAACTCTCTTGAGAAACCCTACATATAAACACAGATCGGTTAGTTCCCTTTCCTTTTATGATTGATATGCTTGTATTACATTTTAGCATTAAATAAAGCATATAGTGCAATCACATTTGCCAATTTTAGAATGCTCATATGATGAATTCCAGTAACTGAACACAAAAAGAAGCGTAACAGTTTAGGAAAAATCTTGATTTAAAGAAAAAACAACTAAGTGCTATATATACAGCATATTTTTTATACCCTTCAAAAAAGACAAATGTCACACATCTTCTAAACACCAGCGTATTTCTTAATGATTACTTTGAAGTGCAATATGTTCAAATGTAACCAGTGGATTATATGTGTAAACCTGTAAGCTGCCTCTAAGATACCAAAATCAAGATAATTTTCCTTGATCCAACTGTACGATGGAACTCTTGAAAGACCCTGAATGTATAATTTAACATCACAGCTGAAGTGGGGCAAACTAAGCTTTCTTCATAAATTAATTTTTAGAATTAATGGATTTTTGTCCAAACTCCCCATATTTTTGTTTAAAAAAAGGAAAAAATAAAGATAAAACATTTCTATTTTTTTCCTAGATTATAAATCAAAGAAAAATTGAAGGCTGCTGCATAAACAGTCCACTGACTGCATCTGTTGTGAATGACACAATGATCTCTAATGTATAGCGGTTAGCCTATTCACCTCTTTGCTGGCATCTTTGAATAAACATGTCTTAAAGCACCATTAATCTAAGCAATGAGGGCTATTTTTCTTTCAAGAACAAACACATTTTCAACTTTGGACCAGCTATACAGCTGTAAAACCAAGAGAAAAAAAAGAATTTTGTGATACTTGTTTACATTAAAAAGTGGACATGATACTACCAAGTCTCTCCAAAGAGAAGTTATATTCAAGAACTTCAGACATCAATATAAACTATTTTTCTTTTCTACTATTATTCTTCCATATCACAGTACTTCCAGAATAACTATTCAGCCCAATCCTTAGACAGCCAAGAGGAGGAAATTAGTAATTTCATCATGAATTTAATATAATTTTTAAATCCCATAATGATCAAAGGACTGCCTTTATTTGGCCATTTTTAATAAGTATGCTCAAATGTGAAAGAACAAAAAAAATAGCTAGCAGCCTCTCTTAGTATTCAATGCCTAAGATTACCAAGTTTGAAAATAATTATTCTTCAAATAATTCCAAAATAACCAAAATTCAAATCAATGACTCACTATGAGAAAAATGACCGAAAGATATGTCAAAGAAAATAAATGTCCTGCTTTATAAATATATCTTAAACTGTTCTATTGGAGAGTAATAAGCAAAATAAAGTGTTCCCAAAAGGAAGTCCTTAAAGAACCAATCCCTTAAAATACAAAAAGTTATCACAGCATTGCCCTGAGACTATATGGAAATTTCTGCACTAATGGTAATAAAGAGCTCCTTTCTTCCTTTCTCTCTCTCTTTTCTCCTCCTCCTCCTCCTCCTCCTCCTCCTCCTCCTTATCCTCATCCTCTTCCTTCTCCTCCCCTCCTCCTCCTTCTCTTCTCCTCCCTCTCTCCACGTCTCCCCGTCTCTCTCTGCTTTTATAAATGCCATAATGGCTATGTTTGCTGAAGGAAAATAGGTGAGAAAAGGAGATATAAATGCTGACTGTTTAAGGAAACCTGGTCTGTGCCAATACACTGGAGAAACTGTTCAAGAACAGTTGATTCCTGTGAAATATAACCCTTGAAACATTGCCAAGGTCACACAAACCCAGGGTGATCTCTGACACAATGGGTACCGTTTGGGCATTTGCAAAGAGAACTTGGTAGTGGGTTATTTTTACATTATGTATCTCATTGCAGGCAAGTTTGGAAAAGAAAATGCAAGCTGGTTGTGCTTGTACAGTATTTCATTTCATTATCCTTCTTGTGGGGTTACTAAAATATTAGCAGTGCCCTGCTCATGAGATATATGTGATCCCTTTCAAGGTGGGAGTTAGCACTGTTTTTAAGTGAAATATGAGAGCAACATTACAATTTCCAAATTCAATTTCAGTAACTACATTAACATGACAAGGTTCTCAAGAACTGCCAACGACAACAATGGACTGTTGACCGAGAGCAGCACATTTCACTGTGGGCCTCCGGTTCTGTAACTTGGCCCCTTTATGTTGTTGTCCATTCCTGACCAGGCCGCACAGCAGTCGGTGCTCTCCGTCATTCTCACCTTCCTTCAGGTTAACACCTCCCATTGACATTTTCCTTCGACTGGTGGTTCTCAGATGGCCATTTTACACGGATGGAAAGGCACCAAGAAATCTCTGTGAAGTCACGAGAGTCAAACTATAGAACAGTGAGTGAACCCAGTATCTGAGCGCGGAATAAAGAACACTTCTTGCTCGCCGATTAGAGAAAACCAATTCAATTTCTGTTTATATGAGAAAGGCTATTTATCAACTTGGTACTCAAATGTGCTTCCCAAATTTGTGAATTAAGAAAAAGAAAAAGTCCTATTTTCTCTAAGAGCAGGTGCATATAATTCTTCTTGGGAAGCCCACCCACAATACGTTGAAGAGTCCACTTCACACAAATTTACTATTCAAATATTTGAAAGGCAGTAGAGTGAAGCCTCATTAAGAAGGATCGAAATGGCCCATTACTATAGACAGAGAAAGCCTGTCCTGAATTGACTATAAAAAGTCAAGTACAGAGTCTGGAGCCAAAGGAGAATGTAAAGTTTGCAAGTTTCCTCTTTGAGAAGGTGAAAATATGTCCTCAGTTTTGGGGCATTATGACTCATGACTTCTCACTTTTACCTTATCGTGTTTTAGATTGTACAGGAAGATGTTTTACTATTTACTTATTATTATAGAGGAATATTTTTTATTTTAAACATGTATTACACTGTATTTTCCTTTTTCTAATATAAACTAGCAACATATGTCAAGAAAAAATTAATTGTTCTTATAATTATTAATAACAATTATAATTTATTGGACTACATAGTGCTAAGTGTTTTGTAATCTTCATTAAAACCTTGTAGAACTGATATTCCCACTTTACAGATAAAGAAACTGAGGCTCAGAATGTAAAAAATTACTCACACTGGACTCAAATGCTCATTAGATAACATTTCTTTAAGAAGTAGTAGAGCCTGGCCGGTGTGGCTCAGTGACTGACCCATGAACCAAGAGATCACTGGTTCTATTCCCAGTCAGGGCACATGCCCAGGTTGCAGGCTCGATCCTCAGTAGGGGGCGTGCAGGAGGCAGCCAATCGATGTTTCTCTCTCTCTATCCCTCTCCTTCCTCTCTCTCTAAAAATCAATAAAAGTGTATTTTTTTTTTTTAAAAAAAAAAAAAGGTAATATCTCATTCACAAAATGCGCCAAAATATACAAACCTTGATTTGGGAGCTTACCTAATTTTTTAAAATACTTTCAACAACCTATATCTAGTAATTAAGCTATGCAAAAGTTGACAGATAAATGGAATCTGAGAAAAGAATCTGAGATATTTCTCCCTCTTGTCCTAAACGAATCCTTGTGGATCTTTTAAGAAGGTCCAGGTCAAGTATCAAGTCTTCTATAAAGTTTCCTTATCCTCCAGACTGACTAGGTTACAGAACTTATTTAGCTATTAATTGTGGCTAAAAGTTATTATTATTATTATTATTATTATTTTTTGGTCATCAGTTTTTTGGTCAACAGCACCTGGTTGCATGTTCAATAAATCTTTGTGTTCAACAAATGCTTGTTAAAAGAATACATGTGCAAATAAAACAGCTCAGCTATGAGATCAGATAAAATCTCATCTCATATAATTATGAATACAAGTCAAAACTTGCATTACAGCTTCCCAAACTTCAACACCTATGTGAATCATGCAAAACTTCTTATTAAAATGCAGACTCTGAGTCCGCGGATCTGGAGTGGGACCTGAGGTTGTGCATTTCCAGTAACCTCTCTCCAGTTATGGCAATGCTGCTGCTTTTCAGACCACCCTTAGGGTAGCAAGGATTTAAACGACTGGGGTAGCACATACCAGACTCAGCGAATGGTTTAGCAACACCATATGTTCTCCTCAAATGTTAACCTCTATTTAGACCTGGCACCGAACCTCCAGTGATTAAACTTAATAACTAAGAGCAATTATGTGTTTATGTGTATTTCCCTAGATGAGGCACAAGCTTTTTTGGGAAGGACTATCCTTAATGAAGTTTGTATTTTCAGTAACAACAGGCAGGACAGTACTGTACGTGTAGGAGGGACTCAATTTGGTATTAGGGAAGTAAGTACAAAATTAAGTACTCGAGGGTAAATGCTATCGCTGATTTGTTTATCTCTCTGTCACAGCACTGGGCATAGTGCCACAAACACAGGAGAACCTCAGTAAATCAATGTTGAATGAATGAATGAGCAGGCAAACAAACCGTCACTTCTCTGTAACTCATCAAGTTTTTTTTTTTTTTCCATCGCAATCAATGCTAATTTGTGGCACTTGATAAAAATTCAAACTGATGTGATAAGCCCTGAATATGAATGAATTTACAGTGTTAGAGGGATGATACAAATGATCTCTGTGTTGTTCTGGTTTTGAATGTTATTTTTTTTTTTTCAAATGCTTCAAACACTTTCACTCCAACATTTCCTTTTTGCTGTGCCAGGACTGAAATTTGTGGCCAAGCTGTTTTGTTTTAAGGATTACTTCCACTTCAAAAACCACTAGTACCAAAAAGATTAGTGTTAACCATGTGAGAGAAACCGCTAAGATCATTCTCTTCCCGTTTACTTTTAAGTATCAAGACATTAGCTTTGTGTGCACACAAAAATTACTAATCTAGTAAGATAGAAATAAAACTTTGCATTAATTCCTAAATGTGCCCTTTTAAACCAATTCTTGTTATTTCTTTGTGTTATGCGGACAAATGTTTCTCATAATATTCAAGAATGGATGTAAATGGTTCATTGAACCAACTTTTATTGGTTTTTCTCTGTATATTTCAGTAAATTAAGACATATGAGGTATGTACTGTGGGAAAAATGCTAAAAGTATAAGTTTTTAATATACCAAACAAGTATTAAGCACTATGACATGCAATTCATACATTAGGGTGATAAATATCCCAAATAAAGCTTTGAGAAAATTCATACAGCAAACATTAGAAATTGTGAAATATTATGAAACCATTAGAAAAGGATACACAATATTCCATTTTTATTTTTAAATTATTCAATTATTACTTTTAGATTAAAATTTTTAAATGAATAAAGTTTTAAGGATATGCAATGGACTAAGAAAGATGCATTACTTTTCTCTTCCTTTATATACTTCTGTTATAAACTAAAATGTGCCCTGCCCCCTCCCCATTCAAATACTTATGTATTGAGGCCCTAAACCTCAATGTGATGGTTTGGAGAGGGAGCCTTTGGAAGATAATTAGGTTTATATGAGGTGGGAGTTGGGGGGCTTATGATGGGAGTAGTGCTGTTAGAAGAAGAGAGGAGAGAGCTCCCTACCCTCACCTTCACCAACCCCACCTCCACCCCAAGTGAGGAGACAGTGAAAAATCAGCCACCTCCAAGCCAGCAGGAGAACCCTCATCAGGTGCATCATGGTGGCACCCTGGTCTGACTTCCAGCCTCCAGTATCACGAGAAAACAAATTTCTGTTGTTTCAGCCACCAACACCATGGTACTTTGTTATGGGAGCCTGAGCTAACACGATTTATCTAGTTGCCTTTTATACCTTTACATAGGTTTAAATTGCCATAGATGTATGTTTTATGATATAGTAAGAGGGGAAGTTGGAATCAGTAAATAAACATTCATTCTTGAATTGCCAATTGTTCATAAATGAGAGAGAGAGAGAGAGAGAGAGAGAGAGAGAGAGAGAGAGAGAGAGAGAGAACGAGAACTAACTCTGCACTCACTTTAACAAGTAACCCAGAAATAGGCTTTGGGTGAGGGGTTACCTCATTAGCAATAAGCGCAGACATGCAGACATTCCCCTACACAAAACCTCTTTCAGCAGCATCAGAAAGAGAATGCTTCTTGCATGTGTCATTCCTCAGGTCCCAGCCCCTAGCATGCTTCTTGTTATATGCAATTAGCTCCATGCCAAGATTTAGTACATTTCATAATAAATCCCTTGACCGCATTAACTGTGGGCTTGGCAAAGACGGAAAGGCTCTATTCACGAAGGCAGAAAACAAGCCACAGGACTTACCCCAGAGCAAAGCTCACTTGCTGGATGCCAACACACTACAAATTTCGACAGCCTGCCATGCCCTCCCCCTCTGTTTGGGGTGGAGGAGGGGGCAGAAAAATACAACCTGCCATGTGATTGTGATTAAGGAGTATATAAGAGTGAAAAAGCTACAGACAAATTGGGTTTGTTTATTTCTTCTTCCTCCTCCTCCTAAATCTTGTTCCTAGCTTGTTCCCTTAACTAAGCCTCCAAACCCACCCGCTCCACGAACCCCTAAAATCACTTCACAGATGAGATCCAGAGTTTACTCTCCTTTAAACAGTAACCATCTGTTGCTTACAGGGAGGCTGTGGCTCCTTCTCAGGTTTCCTGTTTGGGAGCACGAAGGCTGTGGGACATTACGGTGATTCCGGATGGGAAAGCTCTCCACTGCCAGCAGGACCAACGGGAAAAACCAGGGGAGACCCAGGAAGAATAGCACTTCCTCGGTTCCTATCAGAACAAAGAGTAAAAACCTTTCTTTTTTTTTTCAAGGACCGTTTTGTGTGTGTGTGTTGAAAGGACCCAAATGTTAGCACTGCTGAGTAGAATATGAATGAGCTTTGGGGCTGCACAAACCTAAATTTCAATCTTAACTTATTTTCATTTTACTAATTTGAGCCTCAATTTCTTCATCTGAGAAACGGAAATAATACAGTTATCAAACATGCAAGATACTTGATAAATCTAGTATACTATGTGTTGTTATTGGAAAAAATTTAACCACAGCCTAATTATGATAAAAAGAGAAAAGGCAAGCACCTGGCTGGCATGGCTCAGTGGTTGAGCATAACCTATGAACCAGGACTTCGTGGTTCGATTCCTGGTCAGGACACATGCCCGGGTTGCCAGCTCCCTGGTGGGGTGCATGCAGGAGGCAGCCAATCAGTGATTCTCTCTCATCACTGGTGTTTCTCTCTCTCTCCCTTTCCCTTCCTCTCTGAAACGTGTGTGTGTGTGTGTGTGTGTGTGTGTGTGTGTGTGTGTGTGTATTTAAAAATAGAAAAGGCAAGGGATAAACTATCTTTACTAAAACTTCACTAAGTTCCTTTTTGGATAACACATTTGAAACATCACTATTGTTCCATTTACAACAGAAAGTTGTTAAGATGGGGGTCTCTTTTAGACCCACGAGACACTTCTGGTACTGACATACTAAAAGAACTACATTATAAATGTCTTTCTCATTCTTTGAGTCTCCAGTATACATTTAAAATAAGAAAAATAAGGCTACTGAAGCCTATATTTTTTGAAAACTACTTATTTCAGTTTATTACTGTATATTATAAAATTTTAAATATTTCAATATGGGTAAAATGTCAGATTTTCAGTGCAGGAAACAACAGACTAAGTGGTTTCCTTAGAGATCTATCATTAGTAACTTTTCTAACAATAAAATCCAATGAAACAATTCAAATCCATGTAAATAATCTTAAACAAATTTTGAAATTGGGAGTAGCCTAGAAATTTTGGGTCATTTGTACCAAGTTACTACTTAATCTCTCTATGCTTTATTTTCCTTATCTACAACATGACTCAGGGGTCCTCAAACTTTTTAAACAGGGGGCCAGTTCACTGTCCCTCAGACCATTGGAGGGCCGGACTATAGTTTAAAAAAAAACTATGAACAAATTCCTATGCACACTGCACATATCTTATTTTGAAGTAAAAAAACAAAATGGGAACAAATACAATATTTGTATTTGCATGTGGCCCATGGGCCATAGTTTGAGGACCCCTGAATCATGACTAATAATCGCACCTACCTCATGCAATTGGAAAGAGTTAAGTAATGTCTACAAGGTGCTCAGAACAGTGCCTAGTCCATAGAAAGCCATCAATACTGTTATTATTCATGCCATTATGTAAGGAACAATAATACAGCCGCTATTGCTTGCATTTGCAAACACAATCTACAGTTCCCTGCCCCTGTGCTTTTAGTAAGAGAACTTGACCTACCATGATATCACCTTCTGCCGCATTGTTGCCTTTCAAAAACCCTTCCTTATTCTCTGAGGCCCAGATCAGAAGTCGCCTTCTCCATGGCTTCCTCTAACTTCCCACTTGTAACTTATCATTGTCCCTGGCCCCACCATCACACTATATAAAAGAACAGTGCATACATACAATCTTTTTAATTACACACATATAGAGGCTGCACATGAAAGAGGAGGAAAGGAAGTTGCTAAGGAAATGTGAGAGAAAGGACAAAAAGAATAGAGACCAAAGTGCAAAAAGGGGTTACTTGGGTGACAAAAGAATGGAAGTATTTTCTTCTTTTCGAATTTGGACTTTCCAGTTGGGCTAAAACAAGTCTAACTCAAGTAATTTAAAAAGTTTAAAGTTACTTTTTACCAATAAAAAGAAGACTTAAGTGGCCATCTCACTGCTATGCCAAAATCAGTGAGAGAAGGGCTCCTTGAGCAGGAAGCAGCTCAGAAAATACCTGCTGAGAAGAAAGTTCTCATCTACCAAGTGGAATGACAACCTCTTCTTTTATTTAAAAGATTGTTATGAAATATAAAAAAATAAAACGATATAAAAGTACTTATAATGCTCTGGCCGGTTTGGCTCGGTGGATAGAGCGTCAGCCTGCGGACCAAAGGGTCCCAGGTTTGATTCTGGTCAAGGGCACATGCCTGAGTTGTGGGCTCGGTCCAACCTGCAGGAGGCAGCCAATCAATGATTCCTGCTCATCATTGATGTTTCTATCTCTCTATTCCTCTCCCTTCCTCTCTGAAATCAATAAAAAAAAAAATAAAGTACTTATAAGCTGCAAAACTGAGATAAATAAAAATCATCAGTTGGGTTTTAATTGAACCGAATGCCTACTGTGTGCAGTCTGTGAAACAGGATTTGCAGTAGTCAGGCCACAAGGTACAGCAGAAAAACAACACAGGGTATGGAGAGCTTCTACTTACATGAAATCCCAGTTGGTCCATAGCAAAGAAAACCTGTAGAACTACTCGATTAGATGCCGGGTGTTTTCCCATAGCACTCAGTCCATTCTGCCACTGTAATAATAACTATAATTACTCAGTCCATGCCCTGGGAGTTTCTCCAAGGCAAAGAAGAGTTTCTCTTGCATCTCTGTACACAAAATGTTTGGCACATAATAGGAAAAATAGGAAGTTTACTGAATTAGGCATCAGGATTGGCCCATTAAAATTTTTATTCAATTCTAATATGGCAGGTTTTTCTTTAACCCAACAACATTGTGACCCTGACAGCAATGAAGATTCACAGCCTTTCCGTTCCACAAACTTGGTGCATAGCTCCTGGTCTTCTCTCTGTAAACTGGTCATTTCTATTTCCTTTAAAGCCCCTAATATGTTTTTGTTATAAAATTCTACTTTTTCTAAAATTCTTTTTTATTTAAAGTATTACATATAGTATTACATGTCTCCTTTTTCCCCCATTGACCTCTCCCTGGCCTCCCCCACTCCCTCCCCACAGCGAATGCCCTCACCCCCCTAGTGTCTGAGTCCACTGGTTATGCTTGTATGTATGCATACAAGTCCTTTGGTTGATCCTAATGCATTGTGATTGAAAGCTATCTGCCATATTTTTAAGTTATGAAAGCAACTGCTGTGTTCTTGATGACTGATATGTGATAAACTTTTGTGAACATGTGATAGGTACTTGAGAAGAATGTGTAGTCTCTACTGTCAGAGTATAGACTATATATATGAATATATGAATATATGAATATATGTGTATATATCCATAAGGCCCACTCTGCTGATTATGTTGTTAGACCTTTTATCTCCTTACTAATTTTTTGTCCACTTGATCTGTCCTGTGCTGAGTGTCGTGTACTAAAGTCATCTATTTTCAGTGGGTTTCTGTCTTCTTGCCTCTCCTCTAGTTTTGTTCCATAGGATTGTTGTAGGGTTATATGGAACATTCACGCTCATAAGTATTATAACTTCATTGTAGAGTGTGGCTTTTAGGATTAAAAGTGTCCTTCCTTGCCCAGTTGGCATGGCTCAATGATTGAGCATTGACCTATGAACCAGGAGGTTGTGATTCGATTCCAGGTCAGGGCACATGCCTGGGTTGAAGGCTCAATCCTCGGTGTGGGCCGTGCATGAGGCAGCCGATCAATGATTCTCTTATCATTGATGTTTCCATCTCTCTCTCCTTCTCCCTTTCTCTCTGAAATCAATAAAAATATATTTTTTAAAAAGTGTCCTTCCTTGTTACACTTAGAGCTTTGAGGCTTGAATTCCACTCTGTGTGATAACAGGACCCCTACCAGTTATCTTGTACACTCTTGTCCATCCCTTTAGTTTTAGAGCAGTGGTTCTCAACCTGTGGGTCACGACCCCTTTGGGGGTTGAACGACCCTTTCACAGGGGTCACCTAAGACCATCGGAAAACACATATATAATTACATATTGTTTTTGTGATTAATCACTATGCTTTAATTATGTTCAATTTATAACAATGAAATTGGGGGTCACCACAACATGAGGAACTGTATTAAAGGGTCACGGCATTAGGAAGGTTGAGAACCACTGTTTTAGAGTTTTAAAATCATCTTGATTTAGGTGTTTCTCTAATACAGCGATTCTCAACCTGTGGGTCGCAACCCCTTTGGGGGTTGAACGACTCTTTCACAGGGATTGCCTAAGACCATCGGAAAACACATATTTAATTACGTATTGTTTTTGTGATTAATCACTATGCTTTAATTATGTTCAATTTGTAACAATGAACATACATCCTGCATATCAGATATTTACATTACGATTCATAACAGTAGCAAAATTACAGTTATGAAGTAGCAACGAAAATAATTTTATGGTTGGGGGTCACCACAACATGAGGAACTGTATTAAAGGGTCACAGCATTAGGAAGGTTCAGAACCACTGCTCTAATAGAATTGTACATAGTTGGGTTTTATTTTGTGTGCCAAAATTAAAATGTTTTTAATTGAGTTAACCCCATTCACATTTATGGGTATGGCTGATACATTTAGTGTATCATTAATTAATGAAATGTGTCATTAATTTGTGCAATTGTGTATAACTTATTACATTTGGTGTTTGTTGTTTGCTATGCTAAAAGATTTGGAATAGTACTCAGGAAGGACTAAATTTTTCTTATTTTCATTGAGTTTAATGATAATAATAAACCGTTCCTTGTTGCCTTGCTTTGTTTGTATGTTGATGTTGAAAAGTCTGATAGCCAGTCTAATTATTTTGCCTTTATAGATTATAGGCTAAATCTCAGAGTTGATTTTTTGAGGTTAAATTTCCCTTATAAACAGATATTTGATGTGCAGATATTGAGGGTGTTTTTCTATTTCTGAAAGTTTTCCTGTACTGTAGTTTTAAGAGTTATGTTATTCTATACATAAATTTGTTTTTCTTCTTCAGGAGGTCAAATTATTCTTTCATTGCCTGTCCTCCATTTTCATTACTTTCTCTCTGATCTGTTTTGCTGCTTTATGTCATTTGCATTCTCTTGGTACTTTTCCTGTCTTTCTTTGATAGCTTTTATTAAATTTCATTTGCGTATATTCCTTTTTGGGTGCTTTTTAATTTATCTTTACTGTTGAGATAACTTTTTTCTTCCATGTATTTTCTGAGTTCAATACTATTTTTCATTTTTCCTTGCTTTTTTTCCCCTAATTTGTTTTTAGTTGTAAAACATCTGATTAAAGGTGGGTTATAATATACTTAAATACTTTTTATTATTTTTTAATATATTTTATTGATTTTTTACAGAGAGGAAGGGAGAGAGATAGAGAGCTAGAAACATCGATGAGAGAGAAACATCGATCAGCTGCCTCCTGCACACCCCCTACTGGGGATATGCCCACAACCAAGGTACATGACCAGAATCCAACCTGGGACCTTTCAGTACGCAGGCCGACGCTCCATCCACTGAGCCAAACCGGTTACGGTGACTTAAATACTTATTGAGTACCTTGAATTCTGTTTGAAGTGTAGACATAGGTTTGTTTGTGGGGGGTTTTCCCCCCATTTCTTGGTTGTTTTCAGGGCATGGGAGTTATTTTCCTCCAACCAATTGCACTAATGATTTGTGCAAAAATTCATTTCCTGATTTTCTCACTCGTTCTGTATAGATTTATTTTCCTTCTGCTAGAGTGGTGATATCGGAATACTTTTGGTGCTCTCTTCTGTCAGTCTGGCAAAATGAATATATAATGCAACATGCAGATGATGTGTTATATGCACTGATGATGCTGGTACTTTAGCTGGGGAGTATGGTTCACATGTCTATTTATTTGATGGATGGTAGGGGGAAAGGGTTGTGGGTTCTAAGAGATCACAGTGATTTTCTTTTGTTTTATAGAATCCAAAATGTAGCCCCTTTCCTTCTTTTCCCCCCTTCACTATCAACTGCCAAGGAACCCTTCTTCCTTCTTTTCACCTTTTCCCCCCCTCCCTGAAAAGCTATGCACTTGCAAAACTGTCCCATTAAATTGCTGGTCTAATGCTTTGAATAACACATGCATTCAATATTTTTCCTGAAACCTTGCTCAGATATCAAGACCTCTGAAGAAGTCTGACAACCCTATTTGAAAACCACAAACACCGCATCTTTTTAAAGTACTGTGAGTCAGACTGACCTAAATTCAAATGTCCACTCATTCAATTCCCGCCAGGTTATCTGAGCCTGGTTAATAAAGTCATCCTCTGTACAAAGAACAGATTATAATATCTCCTCTCCTTTAAAGACTTCTTGACAAGAAATGAAACAGTGTTTGCTGAGTGCTTAGCACAGGACCTGACAAGTAGAAGGCACTTTTAACAAACAAGAACAATAATGGAAGGAAGAGGCGAAGTGGCAGATCTCACTCTCTCAAGCTAAACTCTGCTGAGGTGAACAGTGTTTCTTGTTTCCAAGATCAGGCAAAGCTATATGTGTTCCCACATGAAAGCATGGATCTAGTGATAGACTAGTTCTTGCTTCCTGGACTAGGGAAGGCATAAAGACGATCATGCTTCCCTCTGCATGCTATTAAGATAATTTCCCTCTATGGAAAGAAAGACAAAAAATTAAACAATATACAGAAAGATGTCCTCCTCCCCAGTCCTTCAATGGAGAAAGAACAGTAAACGATGGCAACATATGAGCCTTTTTCATGCCAATAATTCCAAACTTGGCTATCCAATAGGTTCACAAGACAGGTTTTTTTAAATAAATAGTCCTGAGTTAGTAGAATTCCTTTTACCTCTGCTATCTCTATTATAAACATGAATTATTTTCACCAATAAAAGTATGTTTAAGTGTCTGATTAAATATATTTCTAGACAATACATATATGAAATGAAATTCAATACATTTGACAGCTGACATCACGGGAAGAATATATATGCATTTCAGTTCCTATGTTCCTTGTTCTCAGTGTTTTATAAATATAGTGAAGATTTTAACTTATGGGCTGAGCAACTCTCAGGGTTGACTCTGTTAGAAGCCTTGCATACTGAAGGGTGGGGTCAAGATTAAACCTACAGTCTCCATTTATCCTAAACCTTATTCCTTGGGAAAGGAGTCTGTAGGCATCCTCACTCCCAGCAGAATGATGAGGGCCCGCTTCACAGGCTGAGGTTCTCCCTGCTTCTACAATTTATTCTGGTTCACTGACGAGCAAGAAATCCCAACCCTGAAGCCAACCCCTGATCCCATCAACAACTTGGAACATGACTCATAAATGAATGAAACTTTTTCCAAACTCCTCATCCTGGCACGTCAGCCCTGCCCCGGGCCCCAGATGCTATACTTTGGAAGCAAGCAGCAGCCAGATCAAGACCTATTGTTTCTGGCTCGCTCTCCTACCATCTCTCCCCAAGAGGAAATTTCCATGATTCTGATACCCAAGTCAATGTCGAGTTTTCAGTATAATGGCATAATGTACTAGACTTTACCAAGTGGAAAATGTAACCTCAAAACCCTTAACCTGGGGGGAGAAAAATTAAGTTGTATTGATAGCCCAAAAAGCAGTAACAATAATAGTTCTAAATTGTCTTGTTTTTTCATTCTTAAAATTGTGTTGTTGTGTTTTAAAATTGTTACTTTAAAGCAAGCAAATAAACTTTTTATAAATATGGAATGAGTAACTTTCTGAAAACTTTACTAAGTATGTTTAGTAATGATATAAAAATTTTTGGCAGAATTCTTCTCACTTTATTTCTGGAAAAGTTTGATCAGATGTGATATTAAAAAATTTGATAGACTTTGCTGTGATAAATTAAAGTCAAACACATCAAGAGTATAACTCTTACGATGCTACTGCTCATGTTATTAGAAAAGATACAGGAAAAATAAAGCACATCTTCCCATCGTTATTATGCACCAGCTCACCCTGCAATGTTCACACAGAACAAGTGTCAATCAACTCTTTCGTGTTCTCATCTTTTCTTTCCTTTTTCTTATAGAACCTGAACTGGCTCAATCTCACGGAAGCACCTGGTGAAAAATTCTTATTCTTGTTTCAAGTTGCATTAAGATTTCACTTATTCTCCAATTCCTAAGAGCAAGTTAGGCACCTCTCTAAATTGACTTATCAATTCTCTGGCATCCAGATCCTTAAAAGCTAATTCACATTCACTGCTCTTGTTCTTCACCTAACATTTTCTGCCTCATGTTGAAGAGGTGTTTATTCACCTTAGGTGTAGCGGGATGTCGATCAAGAGATTTAGGTTCGAAAGCTACTAGAGCAGTCGTTCTCAACCTTCCTAATGCCGCGACCCTTTAATACAGTTCCTCATGTTGTGGTGACCCCCAATTTCATTGTTACAAATTGAACATAATTAAAGCATAGTGATTAATCACAAAAACAGTATGTAATTATATATGTGTTTTCCGATGGTCTTAGGCGACCCCTGTGAAAGGGTCGTTCGACCCCCAAAGGGGTCGCGATCCACAGGTTGAGAACCACTGTTCTAGAGCCTTCTCATTTTCTCCCTGTACTAGATGTATAATTCAGGTGGCTGCCACCAGGTGGATGGCACTACCTTCATTACAGAAAGAGCAATATTGTTTTTGTTGTTAGTCATGACCCAAGAATATTTTTCCATTGATTTTTTTAGAGTGAAAGAGAGAAAGACAGAAAGAAATATCAATGTGAGAGAAACACCTCAATTGGTTGCCTCCTGCATGAGCCCTAACCCTGACCAAGGCTGTGGAGGAGCCTGCAACCAAGGTACATACCCTTGACCCGGAATGGAACCAGGGACCCTTTGGCCAATGCTCTATCCACTGAGCCAAATTAGTTAGTGCCAGAAAGAGCATTTATAAAGAGCAAATGAGCCTGGCCAGCATGGCTCAGTGCTTGAGTGTCAACCTATGAACCACGATTGAATTCCAGGTCAGGGCACATGCCCAGGTTGTGCACTAGATCCTCAGTGTGGGATGCTCAATGATTCTCATCATTGATGTTTCCATCTCTCTCTCCTCTCCCTTCCTCTCTGAAATCAATAAAATATGTTTTTTAAAAGGGTGAACAATTTCACTAAATTTTTTGAAGACTCTAAAAAGAGAGCAACTAAACAATTACTGGAATCCTTCCAATAAAATTATAATGTAGAATACATTTGAAAATGACACAGCCCTGGTGAACAGGTGTTCAGATCTCCTCAGTCTCCTACTCTTTACTCAGAAGATTTTTCTGACCAGAGTTTCCTGTGTCTGAAACCTATCGTGTTATGAATGTTAACTTCTTCACTCAAACAAGCATTTAATTCATGTTCCTAAGTATTGCATTTTCAAAGAAATATGCAGTGATTTCCTCTCATAGAACTTGCCATTAACCTTGCAATATTAAACAAATATTCCAGGAAGCATAAAATAATAAAGAAAATATTTTCCTGAACAATTTTTAAAAAGAAAACTAGAAAATATAATGAGTCACTAACCAAAAGGTTAAAATTCTATTCTCTTTTATTGAATCTTATTCTCACTTTCATTACAATTTATTTCTTTAAAAGCACGAACAGAACTGTGGAGATTAACTTAAAGGAGAGTCAATATTGGTACTCCCATAGAAATATTTATATATTTGTTGTTGACTGAAAACAAATTAGGTGGTCAAAATTGAAGAGATTTGAGAAATATAGAATTTTACCCAAATGCAGGATTTGGCCAAGGATGTGAGTTTGCAGCTGAAGCTGTCAGTGATATGTGACAACCAACAGTCTGCTAGTGGGTAACTGTTCAAATGATATCATAGGTTTTCAGTATAACATTAGCAATAAAGATCACGCAGTGGTTAACTTCATCCCAGCTCTATCACTTACAAGCCAGGTAATCTTGGACAGGTTTTCTTTAAGCTTCCAAAGTTCAGTTTTATCATCTTTAAAATGGGAAAGTATTAACAGTATAGTCTCTACCAAGCTGTTGTAAAGACTAAATGGAAAATATAAGAGGTATTTGTAACATTGCCCGAACATTACAGCTCACTATAAAAAGCAGCTATACAGAGGGACAAACTGGTTAGAAAACAGCCTCCACAGGAAGTCACCGAGGTCAATGGCAATCTCCTCAGGGCTGGGCCTCTGAGGTCCATACCACCTGTTTCACATTTGCCCTCTCAAATGAGTGCAGCCAACTAGAACTATTGGCCTGAAAGTATAATGGATTGCATTTGCCTGAAAACAGCATAATTCCAAAAATGTTATCATGATGATATCAGCAATATTTTGGAAAAGGTTATTACTAAGAGTGTAAATGTTTGCTGAACAGATTAAATGTGTAAGCTAACATTTCAAATGAAAGGGTACAAGTTAATTTCTCATTATATAACATATTGACATCCACTTTGTCCTGTTGATTTATACCAGTTTCCTTATCTTATGTGTTTTTACTGCTAATTAAAGGAACAATTGTACATTCCATTCATTGTATAAAATATATTATCGTTCAGTTGACTTCAGCATACCACAAAGTCAAAATGTCAAAAAGCAAAAATGATGCCAAACAAACATCCTAAACTCTTTAATAATTACTATGACCTTAATTTTACCAACAAAGCAAGAAATGACCTTCCCTTCCTTTCACATCTAAGAAAGAGTAAGTTGAATTCCAACCTGTCAACAAAGGGGGAAAAATTGAGTTGTTATTACTTTTAATCTATTGGCTTGAGAAAAGTATGGGTGACCTTTAATCAACTTAAATGCAGAGCCAATGTAATAATTAAATTCGGAAAAAATGTATATTTGAACTAATTTTTGAGTTCCTATCTTATAAACATAAAAAATATAGTACACTCCATATGATAGAATTACAGATACGGTATGAAGTTTGACTGCCATCTTTCAAAAAAAAGCAAATATAAAGTCTAGATATGCTCGTAATTTAAGGATGTTATTTAAATCAAAGATTTTACTTGAAAGAATAGCCACAAACTTTGAGAGTAAATTAACCATATTTTCATCTAGAAAATTTTCTAATCAACTTTATTGCCTAAAATATAGAAAGCAAGACAAATTATCAAATTTTCACAGTCCTTTGTTAGTTTTCACATCACCAAAATCCCATTATAGTAACATTTGTATAAACCATGATTAGATCTTAATTAGGTATGATTATGTTTTTCCAGTTAAAAGACATAAACAAGAGAGACATAGAATAAGAAAGAAGACTAAAAGCAAAATGCTTGTGTAGTCAGGTAAGGTCAAAAATAAGACCATAAAAAACTTTTTCATTATAGTAGTTTCAGATTAAGTAGGCCAACAAATTAAACTCTGAATTTAATTGACAAAGTGATTTGACTGCCAAACTTAGTGTAATAAAATTCCCACAATTCCAAAGCAAAATAAAATCAATTTTATATACAGTTGATTCGAAGTTACCATAGAATTTTGTTAGAATATAATATACTTAACCCAAAATCAGGAGAGACATTGATTTAGATTCACAAAAGAGAACATTTTCATAGTTTGAAAAACAAAATTTCATGGGGTTATGATGCCAAATATGAAATTAGTTGATCTAGTTTTTATTAACCCTATATTTTAAAGCCATAGCAAGTTTAAAAGTATTCCAATCACAAAGAAAAATTATTAATAAATGGTACAATCAACATAAATCACATCACTCTACAAAGAGAATCAAATTGAAATGCTTACATAGAATAGGTAATCTTGCTTGAAATGCCTACATGAGACCAATTCACTTAGAAATATTGTCTTGGTACAGAGCATATATCTGACTAGTAACTAGGAATTAATGAATTGATAAACATGTCTCATCCTGGCCTTAATGAGTTACTCAACTTCCTCTGGACTTCAATCCCCTCATCTATAAAAAGTCACAGTGTTTTGAAAATGCCTAATAGTCAATGATAAATGTTAGCTTCAGAATGATTAATGCAATAAATTAGATAATTTTCAAGATCATCACGTTAAATTTTTATTTGTGCACTGAATAAATAAATATTGAGTGCCTACTTATGATATGACAGGAATTTTTATACTGAGTAGATAACCCAGTATTACAACTTTTAAAAAACAAAATATTTATTATTTATTTTATTTTCCATCTTCCCATAACAATATCTTTTCCTAAAGAGTGAGGCACTCATGACTATCAAAAAATACAAACACTAATAATTTATAAAAGTCTTAAGTCAAGCACACATCTCTAAATCACATGATGCTGGTTTTTTGCCCCTCTCCCCAAAAAAAGGAATTAAAAAAGTGAATTTTGACTGTGGGAAACTAACAACCTTCTGTGAAATTGAGATAGCATGGCTTAGATCAAGGTCCCCAATGTCTTCCAGACATTTTCCTATAAACTTAAACTCAAGAAAACATAGAGGTGAAAATGTGATTTCTAACAGCAAAATCAAAAGGATAGCAGTGCTGATAAAATGAAACTGTTGGGCTAAGGACTGCTTGTTTGATTTCAGGAATCTTTTTATGCTGGACAACCTCCTGGGTTGGCAGTTCTCACTGTGAGCACTAAGTCTCCAGAGAAACTCCATGCCTTAGTCCTCACTGATAATTTGCCTTGACTCTGGAAGCAGAACGCCCAAGACCCAATGACAGATGCTAGGACAAAAAGAAGTCTTCATGAATTTCTATAGAAATTCCCATGACCATATCGTAAGAGAATATATCTAACAGGAAGCAATATTGATTCAATTTCAGAAATTTTAAACCACTTTACACCACTGATAATCTGGGTTTGAGCAAATGATGAGGAGTACCATAGGTACTCAATTTGAAGAAAAGTAAACATCAGCTGTTCATTCATTAACTTACCTGTTTGTGTTGAATTTATTTTAAAATAAGAAACCTTTTCCTTGCTTAGGGGGCTGAATTCACAGACAGCAAAAAGCAATTACATAGTCACATTTCCTGTCATTCATCAGGGCTTTAATAAATGTGAAAAACACATCCGTTACGGAGGAAGGCTTTTTACCTGTGCTATGTTCTAACTTTTTAAGAATCTAGATCTTCACTGATTTTTTTTAATTCGCCAAAGAAGAGTTTGTTTGAAACAGGATTAATGATTTTAATTCTTATCACACCAGAAAACTTGTTATCCTCTTAACTCAAGGAGTCTTGATTTATATTCTCAGAGAAAATCCTCTAAGAATTATATATTTTATTATGACAAGTATTCGGACGTTGTAGTTTCCTTCACTTGCTTATTTTGTAGTGAAAATTCATTTTCACTACTCAGCTGCATTTCTTCCATCCAACACAAATAGAATACATGGACTGAGTATATATAATTCAACTATTTTGGAAGATCAGCCAGCTGAACACCTTGATAATGAGTAGAATACTTGGCCCTTCACCAGAGAATCCAACTCACATAAATTCAATTTAAAAGGGGCTTACAGCAGTAATTTAACTAGTCTTTTCTAAATAATTGTTGTGTGCCAGACATTGCAACAAGTCCAGGAGACACAAACATGAATAAGCTACAAATATTAGCCCTTTTTTTTTTTGTTATTGGTTTTATTATAGTACTAGGGGCCCAGTGCACAAATTTGTGCACCTTGAAAGGAACTGTGAGCCATGAGGCTGCAGTAGACAGGGGCAGGTCTTGGCCCATCCTCCGCACCCCCAACTGGCTCTTCCTGCCGTGGCCCCTGGTCTTCTGTCTGCCAGCAGCCTCACTCCTGCTGCCACCGCTGCTCCCATGGGCTGACGGCACCGGCCCCACTCACACCTGCTGATGGCGTGGAGCGATTGGGGCCGGCACCAGCAGTGGGCGCAAGTGAAGCTGCTGCCTCGATTGCCCCTCAGGAGCAGGGGGAGGTGGAGAAGCCCTCAGGGGCAATTAGGGCCAGCAGCCGCCACTTGCACCCGCTGATGGCGCCAAGTGATCGGGACCGGCACCAGGCATCGGCAGCAGGTGCAAATGGCAACTCCGGTGCCGGCTGCAGGTGCGAGCAGGGCCGGCGCTGACAGCAGGGGCAAGTACCAGGTGGGATCTTGGTGTGTGGAAGCAAAGGATTTTCAGTTACCACCAGAGGCTCGCCCCGATGATAGCGACCAGCACCCCGCCTTGGTCTGGCACCCCCGCTCACCTGCTCCACCATCCCGCCACAGCCAGCACCTGCCATGATCTCACATGCCACTTGGTGGTCAGTGCACATCATAGCGACAGGCTGTTCCGCTGTTCGGTCTATTTGCATTTTAGCCTTTTATTATATAGGATTGCTTTTACGCCACTTATGGATAAAAACTTCTTTTATATACTGTTTGTAACCTCTATTTATAGAAATGCCCAACACTGAGGTCTTTTTCAGAGAAAGGAAACAAGCAAAACAGATTATTTTGAACATGGAGATTTTACAAATGTAATTTAGAAAACAAAAACAAAACACATGTGTAGATGCCAACAACAGCTTTTAAAGGCGCTACCCCAAATAGCCAAACCAATCCTGAAAAAGAAAAAAAAAATCTCCAGTAAGCCAAGGAAAAAAGTGTGGTATGGGTATAAAGAAAGACATACTGACCAATAGAACAGAATAGAGAGCTTAGAAACAAACCCTCACATATTTGATCAAGTGACCTTTGGCAAAGGTCCCAAGACCACTCAATGGGGAAAAGACAGTTTCTTCAGCAAATGGTGCTAGGAAAACTGGATATCCACAAGCAGAAGAAGTTGGATGAAGTTGGACCCTTGCCTTACACAAAAATTAATTCAACATGGATTAAAAACCTTAAGAGTTAAATGAAAATTCTTCAAAGAAGACATAAGGGGAAAACTTCATGACCTTGAATTTGGAAATGAGTTCTTGGGATAGGAGAACAAAAGCACAGGCAGCAAAAGCAAATGCGGACAAATGGGAGTACACCAGACTTCAGAAACTTCACCATCAGCAGAATGGAAAGGCAAACTACGGAAGGGATAAAATATCCGCAAATTATATGGCTCGCAAGGGTTTTATATGCAGCAGATATAAGGAACTCTGACATATCAATTTTGAAAATGATCCAATTTTAAAAAATGAGTAAAGGACCTAATAGACATTTCTCCAAAGATGATATACAAAATGTCCAATAAGCACATGAAAAGATGTTCCACGTCACTAACCATCAGGGGAATGCAAATTAAAACGACAAGGAGACACCACCTCATACCTCTGAGGATGGCTACTGTTTAAAAAAAAGAAAATGACAAGCACTGGAGAGGATATGGAGACTCTAGAACCCCTGTACATTGTTGGTGGGAATGTAAAATGGTGCAGCTACTATAGAAAGCAGCAAGGCAGGTCTCTAAAATTATAAATACAACTACCATATAATCCAACAACCCCATTTCTAGACCCCTATGTTCATATGTTCATAGCATCACATTTACACTAGCTGTGATGTGGAAACAGCCCAAGTGCCCATCAGAAGATCACTGGATAAGAAAGCTGGGGCATATTTACACAATGGAATACTATACAGCTATAAAAATGAAGCATCTCTTACCCTTTGAGACAGCATGGAGGGACCTAGAGAGAATTATGTTAAGGGAATTAAGACAGAAAAAGACAAGTATCACGATCCCAGTTATATGTGAAATATAATGAAAATAAACTGACAAACAAAATAGATCCAGAGACATGGAAGCATGGAACAGAGTGTAGAATCTCAGAGGAAAAGGCGGGGGGGGGGGGGGGTCAGGGAGAGAATAACCAAAGACCTTGTATGCATGCATAGATGCATAGCCCATGGACAGACAGTGTGGTGAAGGCCTAGGGGGGAGGGGAAGGAGCAGGTTAGAGGGATTCAATGGGGGAAAAGTGAGGACATCTATAATACTTTCAACAACAAAGATAAATTTTATTAAAAGGAACTAAAAGCAGGATCTCAAAGAAGTATTTGCACACCCACAGGAGCATTATTCACAATAGCCAAATGTCCAGAGACAGATGAATGGATAAACAAAATGTGGTATATACATAGCAATGGAATATTATTTAGCCTTTAAAAAGAAGGAAATACCGTCACATGCTACATTATGCAAAGCGACATAAACCAGTCACAAAAAGACAAATTCTGTATGATTCCACTAATATGACATGCCTAAAGGGATCAAACTCATGGAAACAGAAAGTCGAATGGTGGCTGCCAGAGTCTGGAAAGAAGGGAGAAATGGGGTATTGTTTAATGAGCATAGACTTTCAGTTTTGCAAAATAAAAAGCTATCTGTTGCAGAACAAAATAAATATATTTAACACTTTTGAACTGCACACTTAAAAATGAGTATGATGGTAAATTATATGTTATGTACTTTCTATCACAATTTTTAAAGGCAACAAGACATAGGTAATACGTAACATGAATGACGTTACAAAGTCAGGATTCATATCCTTGAAGTACATGGATAAGATTTAGTAAATCAGAGAAGGCGTGAGAAGACCAGGTAGATGATCCAACCTACACAAAAGTACTTGAAGGAGACAAGCAAAAATTCAGGCAAATAAGAGAAGAGTGGTGAAGATAAACTAGAAAGAGAGACTGAGGGCATGTACTGAGGTGGTCAGAACTCTAGGAGAGTCCCTGAGATGACAGAAAAATATACCTCTCTGACCACACAGGCCAGAGAGGTGAGAGAGAGAATGTCATCAGAAACACTTGTCACAAGGTTGCCCAAAGCTCACCCAGGAAGGCTGGCTTAAAGTGAGCAAAATTCAGGCAGAATATTTCCAGGTATAGTCTAAGCCAGTGGTCAGCAAACCGTGGCTTGCGAGCCATATGCAGCTCTTTGGCCCCTTGAGTGTGGCTCTTCCACAAAATACCACGTGCTGGCACGCACATACAGTGCGATTGAAACTTCGTGGCCCATGCGCAAAAGTCGGTTTTCGGAAAGGAGACAGACGAAACCAGTATACAAGACGAGTGTGGATGGGAGAGTTGGAAGGGGTCGACCTCAGCGAACGTACCTCAATCAGATTGAGGACGTTTTTAGCAAAGGCCAGCTTAGGAGTACCCTAATTAAGTTAATAACAATGTACCTACCTACATAGTTTAAGTTTAAAAAATTTGGCTCTCAAAAGAAATTTCAATCGTTGTACTGTTGATATTTGGCTCTGTTAACTAATGAGTTTGCCGATCACTGGTCTAGGCACATAGGAGGTGGGCCACCTGATCAGCTGGGTTTCTCATAAATGAAGACACAGCCCACAAAACCTCTTACAGTCAGTGTGGACTTGTATTACCTTTCAATAGTATGAAGTTGAAATGTCTTCACTTCAAACTTCTTAGAAGCAGAAATTATCTTAAACCCTTCAGTTGTATGCCCGCAGAAAGCATTTATAAGTCACCGGCAACCAGTGATTATCTATTGCCGAATGTTTACTTGGGGCTGTTCTAAACACTTGAAATTTTTGCACACCCACATGAGCATTATTCGCAATAGCCAAGAGGTGAAAGCAACCCAAATGTCCACAGACAGATGAATGCATAAACAAAATGAGGTATATAAATGTGGTTAATAAAAGATGAATCTTACATATAACAAAAAACAGTAGATGCACCATAAAGTAAGGTTAATAATTTAATATACTTCTACTGTATTCAAAAAATATAATTTCAAAATACTTACTCTAAACAAATACTTATAGCCTTTACTCAATATGTGACACTAATCAGAGACTTTTTTACCACATTGCTCCTGCATTTAAAAAAATATTGAAATTTTTTTATAGTTTTAGAGGGTATTTAAACTAGTTTAAACTTGAGAGCTTTGTCTACAAATATTTACATTTACTTTTTCTTAAACTATCATTTTTGAATTCCCAAACCATATTCTAAAACTCTGCCTTCAAAGCGATTAGAGGGTAAAAGATGTTTTAAACTGCCCTGGTGAGGTCACAGAGGCTGCCCAGGGGCCAGTAAGAGAAAGCAGACCTCATGGCCTGGATGTCAGTTATCCAGCCCCTGGGCACTCACTCCTAGTGCCGCAGCTTAAAATCATTATAAAGATAGCATTAGGACAATTAGACAAATTACTTGGAATCAAGAGTACTTAAAATCTATTCCTAAACTGAAGAAGAAAAAAAAGGTACCAGAGGACAACCTCAGAAATTGAGGGAAATTACAGAAAAGTGTTACAACATGAGTAAGCATTCACTTGTTAGCCTCCTGCAATTTAAAAATTTTCAAGCATTCTAGAATCAAACCTTAGGGTATTTCAGCAATGCATCCTAACTAAATAAGCCCTTCAAGTACCTCAGCAATACACAACCCTCAAAATAGCTTGTGTACATAGGTAGTAAACTAAGTTGTTTAAAATGTTTTGACCATTCAGTATCCTTACTGAAGCAATTATCTTTTCCTGTATGTGTTTATCTTGTACTATTGTTCAAAAGAGTAAAGTGTTATTAAAGATCTTGTTCTGTAGCACAAAATTATAAGTAAATGATGTAAAAAATTATTAAATTCTCAAGTCCAGAAAATCCTAAGCTTGAGGAAAAAGCTATTGATTTTTTTTTCCAGAACAAAACTCCATGGAATACAAAGTGGGGGTGGGAATCATAGATTTTCTTCCCTCTTAGTAAAGGTTTTAAAAATAACACAAATATGTCACAAATCAAGAGACATGACATTGGCAAAATATTAACAATCCTGATGGTGTAAAATATTTACATATAAAATTATGAAATAAATGGAAAGCCTAAAAATAGCAGAAGGGATTAACAACAGTTCCAAGTTCCAAATATGTTCCTATTTTACTATACCGAGACTCATAGCGTACTTTACAAAGGACGTACACATTAGCTTACTTAGTCTGCACAATACGCACATGGTCTTCACAAGAAGCAGAACGCAGGGCAGTGAGGAGCTAAGTCTTAGAGTCAGATAGACCCTGGATGTGAACTCCAGCTCTAGTGACTGGCTGTGTGGTCAATCTTGAGCAAACTGCTCAACTTCACTAACCCTGTTCTCCTCATCTGTAAAACGTGGACAAGAATGCCTAACTCACATTTACTATAAGAATTAAGTAAAATAATGCACAGACATCATTTAATATAATACTTCTCCCTTGCCCCCCTCCCCCCCAAAAAAATCATCTCTTTTAAAGGTCAATGCCTGAAACTCCTAGTCAACAAGAGTCCACTTGAGAACTCAGATTATTCAGCTGCTCATCTGAGGCTATTTCCACTGCTCCCCAATTGTCCTTCAAGAGCACACCATCAGACACCATCCACACCACCATGGGAAACCTCAAACTCTAAGTTATGTCAACCTTTGCATCATCTCATATGTAGAGAAAACGCTTCCAGAGTAAGGTCAGAATCCAATGCAAGATCTTCAATGTTGCTGGAGCGATTAAGTATCACTGTGCTAACAGAGGATAATTTTGGGGAGGAGACTATGAATTCCACAAATAATGCAAAAGCCTCGTAACAAGAAAATATAGATTTCTCTCTTCATATTCAAGAAAAGTTCAATTAAATGATGAAACATTAAATCATTTTCTTTTTCTTCCTAATTCTCCAATGTGTAAGGTATAATGAAACAAGCACAAGGACTGAGGAGAAACAAAAGCTAAGGATGCTATTAATCCAAAACATGTATTGATAACTTAAAGCTGACAGTTTCTATTATAGCAGTAATTCCATAATCATCGCACAGCAAATAGCATAACCAGGTAAACCTGTTCTCTATCACAAATGGTAAAACTGCCTCTCTCTCTCTCTCTCTCTCTCTCTCTCTCTCCTCTCTCTCTCTCTCTCTCTCTCTCCCTCCCTCCCTTCTTCCCTCCCTCCCTCCCTCCCTCTCCTTGAAACATTTCAAGAAGTCTTGGCTGTAAATAGAGAGTAAATAGAGAGAAGGGGAAGTCAAAAAACTGAGAGATACATCAGCAAGACACTCTACAGTGATGAAGAACTATTGTGTGACTATGATGGCCCATGAGAGCCAAAAACCTTTCTTCAAGACTGCGTTCCAAGTTTTGTGGAAGAAAATCACAAAAACAAGCCCAAATACGGCATTAAGTTCACACTGCAGGAAACCATGTAACATGCATTTTTGTCCAAAGGTTTAAAAGCAAAATTTAGTTAAGACTGGACAGAATTTATAAAAATAGAATTTTAAAGGCTGTTTAGGACAAGATAAATTTCTTTTCCTTAAAAATCTAAATTTCCTCTACAACTTCTTTCATTAGCAATGTAACTTTTTAAACATGTAAACTACATGTAGTTTCGACTCTGTTATCCATAAGACTTGCTAAAAATCACCTTGAAAGTACTACTAATGATGTAATCAACCTAAAAGACATTTGTTATGCTTTACACAAATACTGACCAGACCTCAAAGTAGAGAGTGGTACCGCTGTTTTTTAAAAGCACTCATCCTCACATCTTTAGAAAGAATAAAGACCAAGCATATATAAAACATAAACAATTCGATAAAAACTAAATTTTTGAAAGAGATATTTATATGATCTCAGGAAAATAAATTAAAATGTTACCAATTAGGAAAAGTATGCATACTTAGAAACACAGTCACATTATATTTTATAATGAATAATTGTATTTCAAAACCAAGCAGGTGTTTTGAACCTATACAATACAGATGGAACACACATATAATTTTAATCAAACCTAAAAGAGAGAGAAATACTACCTAGTTAAAGTATAGCCCATTTACAAAGCTGAAAACTGAAGATGCATGCTATCTGAGGAGTATAAATTTAGACAAAGTAACTCAGATTAAAGAGCTGGCCAAATATACTTAAAAGTCTACAGCTGATCATTTAAGAAGGGCCTCAAAGGAAAAGGGAATAGGGTACTTCAGCATACGATCTGGAAGAAATTTTAGCATCACAGGGAAAATCTGACTTTCTTCTAGTGTTTAGCAATATAAAGGAAAAAGGTTTGAAGGGGGAAAAAGTGTAAAATTGTTTTCATACATTATGTGAATAATGATTCTAGACTAGACTTTAAAAGAAAAGCTATGGAGGTTTTATCTTTTACATTGATGAAAAGAGTAAAATGAAATTTACACATTATCTAGCAAGTAGCAAAACAAATCATTCCTCCTTTATATGTGTGGATAAGACAGTAAGAATTTACACAAATTACAACGCTCTTATCTTTAAAAAATGGGTTTACAGAAATTTAAGATACAGGCTTTGATTTTTTAGCCCTGTCCTCAGAGAACTCATTGAATTTTTAAATGACTGCATGAAGACTCATGCTACTATGTAAATAAGCCATACTAACAAGAAATTATGAGTTAAGGAAGAAATTAAAGGGCAACATTCAATCCATCATGTCTATTCTACCAAACTTGGAATCCCTGAGATGAAATATATGTCTAAATAAATTAAGTTGAACATAAACACTCATCTTTTTATGCAATAGTTTTGATTAATTAAGTCAAATGCATTTGGATAAACTCAAACATTTTCATGTTCCAAGATCATTTCCACCCTGATTCTTTTCACAGCATTAAACATTGGCTTTTGTCTTTTCTCTGCCTAGCTTGGCCTTTCCCTCAGATACAACAGTTAAAGTCATGCTTAACCTTCAACACTGGAAACAAAGCACATTTCTTGGCCCCTTTCAAGGAAATGTAATCCCATTAGTCTCCCCATGCCCAGAGCCAATGACAGTGGGGAGCCAGCCCTCTTTTCTACTAAATAAGAAAGTACATTATTGTCTTAATATGCAGTTAAAACTAATCTTCAAAAATACCATAATTATATTTAAGCCATAAACACTAAGCAATGTGTCAATCACTTTTTGAGGTTCTGAAAAATTCTGTTTTCCCAAAGATTGGCAAACTAGTATTTTTAATTTACTCCAGAAGAAAAGAAAGAATGTCCTGTATTCCTGTGAAACTCTAACAAGTTTTCTTTAGGTTCAAAAAGAATTAAAATAACAAAACATAGATAGCCAAAGCTAGAGAGGCAGGCAGAGAGACTAAACTAAGGCCATTCCAGCTGAAAATTGAGATGTCATTGAGCCAAGGCCCTACGATATGGGAACAAAGAGAAGAGGAAGACTCAAAATTAATATACTAGATTCTGGTTTCAGTGTTAATGTACCTAGTGATGTCACTAAGAGGGGTCTCACTTATAGGTAATAATATAAAAGAATCACACTTGATGGGATTGATCTGGTGTTCAAAATTGGCCATACTGAGTTTGAGGTATCTATGAAATACACAAAATAACTGAAGTCTTTTATCCAGGGTCAAGACTTAAGGTGAGAGACCTGCTACTAGTACATGTCTAGAGGCATGCTTGTGAATGTGAGTCTATCCAAAGAAAAAGTAAATCAAGCTAGAGTGAGAGACAAAGTGGTCTCTCAGAACCTAGAGAACACAGGTATTATTTTTAAAATTTATCTTTATTGTTGAAGATACATTTATATGCATGTATACACAGACCATGGAACCAGTCAATAGTGTGGCAAAAGCTTGGGAGGGGCGGGTGCAGGGAGGAGGGAGTCAATGGAGAAAAAACAAAACAAAAAAACAAAACAAACGGGACATCTGTAATACTTTCAATAGAGAACACAGATATTAAAAAGCCAGTACAAGAGCCTATAGAAGGGGCAGTCATATAAATAAGATGAAGAGAAGATAAGTGAAAAATGTCATTCATTTAACTAATATTTATTGTGCTCGATATGTGGCACCACTGGATATAGGGGATATGACAGGGCCTAAACAAGTGTTTATGGGACTTGGCAAATCAATGGTCATTAGTGACAGCAATTCCTGCTACAGACAACGAAATAAACAATGAAAGGTGGTCAAGAACATGGACAACTTCCTTCCAGAGAGAGTTAGAGCAGCAGTTAGAGGCTGCCATTGGGTCAGGGAAGAGTTTTGAAAGGGAAAAGAGTTGGTAAAGAAGGAATTAGCAGAGAAGAAGAGAAGTAGAGAAAATAGAAAAAGACTGAATAGAAAAACTGCTTCAGACAGGGGAGAATCTTCATGCTGAGAAAGAAGGGAAGGCAGTGTGAATGTGTGGGGATGTAGGCAGATGCTGGTGGACATCTCTCATGACCCGTATTTTCTCGATCAGAGAAAAGAAGCTGTCATCCTCTGAAAAGCTACGGGGCTATGTTGATGTAAGAGCTTGAGAAGATGGATGACGTCTTAACCCCATGTTGGGAACGGGAGAAGGAGCAGACTGGAGACGGGCACATGCTTTGCAAATGAATAACTGAAAAATAAGAGGCTCCCAGGATAGAGACGTTGGACACTTCACCTTGAAGCAATGGGAACTGTTGAAAGATCTTAAGTAGGAAACAGGATACACAGATTTGTGTTCTGAAATATGTACTACATTCTCCTATTTGTTTTAATAGTAAAAATCACTAAATCTACATTTATTCTTCTGAATGAATCTACATGTACATATAAACCTGAAAATTCTAAACAATTCTATAAACTATTGTACTAAAGTATATCATTTGTAACAGATAAAACAAACCTCCATATGCTAATAAGCTATTAAAATACTTTTATGTATAATATAAAATATCAAACAAAAAGCAAAACTGCATGGCTCAGAAATAGTACCTAAACTAACATTTCCTTCCTACGGAATTCAAGTCATCCTAATACACGGAATGACTTTTCAATCCTCCCTCTACCTCTACTCCTCCCCGCCAAAACCTTCTCAACAGTCTCTTGATGGTGATTTTTTAATAATCCAATTTTTTTTAAGTACTGATCTTTAGTCTGACCTCCTCCCACCAGTCGCCATTACTTCCCACCTGCTATGAGGAGATGTAAACTAGGAGAGAGGCTGAGATCCAATCTGAATAGGGTCTTCTGGAGACAGGGTGCAGTGGGAACTCGAGCCACAGACTACTGTTTCTTTACAATATTGCTATTACAATACCTACTCCTGGAACTGTGCCCACACAAAATGTTGATGCTTGAGAACATATCCTGACCTGCCATCTTTTTTACTTTTGTTTTTGTAAGTACCATTATGATATCAACTAAAATCTACATAAATTAAAGGAACAATTTAAATACACAACTCATGTATATCTGAATGTATCTTCCATTACCTTTAACCTCTTTACTATATACTACCTACCCATGTACTGAATCTCATTTTGCCTGGAAACCAGGCATTGTTGTATAGTCATTAAATAAATACAACTTCTAATGGGCAAGTATAAAATATCTGCTAACATTAAAAGATGCTGTATGATTATTTAGATGTGGCTACAGGAATGCACTACAGAGCAACTATGAAATGTGTAGATGAACCACAAAGATATCTGCCTCTTTCATTTGTATAATTAACACTATTTCTGAAATAAGTTTGAGTCTGGTTCTCATCACAAATGATTCAAGTAAATAAAACACAGCCACATTGTCGCCTAGAACTTGAGAAAAATCCTATCATAAAATGTTTATCCACAGGAAAAGTCCATTTTAAAATACATTATGTCAAAATGAAGCATTAAAGGAAAATACACAACCCAAATTAGAAACCAAATAGCAATTGCAAAATAAATACAGAGTGCTGGTCATTTCTTCACCTTGCAGTGTGGACGGCCGGAAGATCTTAGTGAGGATCTTATGGGAAAGAACATCCTAGCACTGCTCTTCACCACCACAGAGTGCTAAGGACAGTCCCTCCACTGTCTCCCTTTACCTGGTGTGGCGACTACCATCAACCAATGTCCTGCAGGGACAGATACAGCACGGTGTGCTATCTAGAAGCACTGCTTCTATTAAACACAGAACTCTGTAAACTAAAATATTTTATTTTTTTAAGTTTCATAATTTTTAGTTACATTTTGGAATCTCCCAAGTCATCCTGCCTTCTTTTAAGACTTTTCAGTCAAGATTCAGTGTTGGTAGGTAGGTACTATAGGGCACATAGTAAATACTATAGAAAGTTGGCAACTACTGTTATTATTTCCACTAAAATGATAAGCAGTAAATGCAACCTATTCACCTACATGGATGAAAGTCAGCCTTATGATGATCCTCTTTTTTTTTTTTTTAATGCTATGCTATTATCTCTCAAGGCAAAAGTGAAAAATCTATACACCTATATGAAAGAATAAAGAGTGGAATGGGATGAAATGGAACAGAATGGGAATCTGTGCAAGAAAAAGACACACAGACATACAAAAGTGAACTTTCCGGTGGACTCAAAGAACGTATTGTAAGATGGGTTGGCAGAGAAATGCATAGAATCAACATGACTCAGAAGACTCCATGTTAACTATTAAAAACAGAATTTACTGCACTGTAATCTCAATGTTATTAACAGGAAGAAGAGCAAACTCCTGCAAAAACTGAATAAAATGAGTATCTATAAATAGCAGACATCTTCTTAAAAATAGGAATATACCTCGCTACACAGACCAACAGATAGAAGTTTAAGAAGATAGAGACAAAGAATTTAATCCATATAATGAATCATATGCCTCAGTTTTTTCATTTTCTTGATGGATACTTAAGCAAACCTATTGTGTGAGACTGCTGTTTAAGACCTAAGAATTAAAAAATAAACAGGAAGTGCCCCTTGTCCTCAAGAGCTGCCCTTTGTGACATTATGTTTATCTCATTCCACAGCATCTGATGACTACTTTGGAAACAGTATTTATTTGCTCAGCATCTTAATGATGTTTCTGGGACTCCACATTCTTCTAAATACACAATTTTTGCTCCCCAAGTCTGTAGCCTATATCATCTGATTCTTACACCTCACTTTATTTCCTCCTTTCCCAAAGGCGACCGAATTTTCCCCTTTGTAGGGAAATCTGTATAAAATAAAAAGCCTTGTTAATTCTTTCAACCTTCAGTTTCTCCCTTCAACAGCAGTACTTCACCCAGTTTAGGAAATAGTAGGGAACTATTTGGGAAGGGAGAATGGGTGCAGAAAAACTGGCTTCTCTTATTCCAATTAGGGAGTTCCAGGTGGGAATTCCAGATTTAAAAACAAAACAAAGCACAGTTCTAATTAGTTACAGATGAAGATCCCAAAACCACACTGGTCACAATGCAAATCATTAGCTGAGCTCCTGGAGACCCAGGAAGAGGATTTTTGATTGGATAAAATGGAAGTGATTTCCTTTTGAAATCCTAACCACACTAGCCTTTAGTCATTTAAATGCTATTAAGTCATTTGCTCACATTCTGGGCAAAAGTTACTCAAAATTGTTTTATTGTTATTTTCACATATTTCTCAGTTATTATTATTATTACTGCATATTAACTCTTTTAAAAAAAGCCTTGTCCCTGAAGCCTGCTGTTTTAAAGTTCATCATCTTTATGCCACCTGGTTTGGGATTTGGCTGCAAAACTGCCACACTACACTGATCAAAGTGTTCACCAAATCAAGAATGCAGGAGCTGACCATATGAGGATTCCGGTACTTCCTATCTTTGAATGTTCAAAAAATAAAGGTGCACAAGGTCTTCTGAAATTGTTTTACCTACTTAATTAATGTGGGAGGGGTAATGCTTTTTACCTATATATGCCACAGTACATAAAATAAGGCTGATTTATTGATGTGAGAATTAAAACACACCTCAGGAGAAAGCTGTTCATAGTGTGTGCTACCATCTTCAGTTTAAATCACACAAAAATTAACCTGAATAATTGAAAACAGAAAAAGCTGGGTTTTTGTGTGTTTAAAAAGAATTATTGACTAGATTAGAATATACATTTCTTTCAACTTCGCTTTACAACCTAAAGTGAATAGTACCCATTGTAACATAAAGTGTAACATCTTGAAGCTTAATTCTTTCACCTCCCAATTTAACATGCTCTAGACAGTCTGATGGGACCACAATTCAAATTCTTCAAAAAGGCAAGGAGCAAAATCACTTCCAGATTTGCCTTTTAGTCTAAAATTCTTGCATTAACACAATAATATGATATGGCAATAGTAAGCTATATTGACATGCCTATCTATTAACGTACCTGCAAAAAGAAAGGAGTCATCTCTGAAAGAAGAGAAATACAATAACATAGACAAGAATTCTTTTGGACTTAATCTCACCTGTGAATAATTAGAAGAATTTAAGTTGATTTGGAAAGGGTGGAAAAAGACTGAAGAGATAAGATTACAGTGTCTTTCACTTTGATGTATTAGAACAGTTCTCAACCTGTGGGTCGAGACCCCTTCAGTGGTTGAACGACACTTTCACAGGGGTCGCCTAAGACCATCCTGCATATCAGATATTTACATTATGATTCATAACAGTAGCAACATTACAGTTATGAAGTAGCAATGAAAATAATTTTATGGTTGGGTCACAACATGAGGAACTGTATTTAAAGGGCCAGAAGGTTGAGAGCCACTGACATATTACAAGTGAAAAAATGAGGAAGAAGTTAGAAAGCTTAAACACAGTGTGCACATATGCACACAGGAGCATACACACACATACCCCCTCCACCATCAATGGCTAACCTTCCTGCCCCATGTTTCATGGTTGGGGTTTAATAGCAAATAAGATAAGGACTGTATTCAGTTCTTTGATTAGAATGAAATCATGAAACATACTGGTAAAACAACTATGTTCACTCTACTTGACTCAGGATAACTCTTTCAAGTTTTTGGTCTATTAGAACTCATCATCCACACAGTTAAGGAGGAACCAACTCTGTGTGTCATTAAATATTTGGTCAAAATCTCTCTCTCCACATCCTATATAATAAAACCCTAATATGCAAATTGACCAAACGGAGGAACAACCAGTTGCCATGATGTGTACTGACCACCAGGGGTGAGACACTCAATGCAGGAGCTGCTCTCTGAGGATCAGTGCGCTCCCACAGGGGGAGTGACACTCAGCCAGAAGCCGGGCTCATAGCTGGCAAGTGCAGCGGCGGTGGCGAGAGCCTCTCCTGCCTCTGCAGCAGTGCTAAGGACCCCTCAAGGGATGTCCACCTGCTGGCTTAGGCTCACTCCTAAGCCAGCAGGCAGACATCCCCAAGGACTCCCAGACTTCGAGAGGGTGCAGGCCAGGCTGAGGGACATCCCTCTCCCCCACCGGTGCATGAATGTTGTGCAGTGGGCCTCTAGTTTTTAAATACCTGATCCCAAATTTTGTAATAGCAAATAACCATAAAATTCCACCAGAATTATGGGTCCATTTTATATCCTCTAATGACTACTGAGTTTTACACCAGCAGTTCTCCAAATCTATTTTTTAATAATACATTTACTGTGTTTTCTTATTTAAAAAAGGGGTTATGCCCTAGCCAGTTTGGCTCAGTGGATAGAGCATCAGCCTGCCAACCAGAGTCCTGAATTCAATTCCATCAAGGGCACGTATCTTGGTTATAGGCTCCTCCCCGGCTCAGGCTCTTGTCAGGGTGTGTGCAGGAGGCAACCAATGGATATGTTTTTCTCATATCAGTGTTTCTGTCTTTCCCTCTCTGTTCTACTCTCTCTAAAAGATCAATGAAAAAATATCCTCGGGTGAGGATTAACAACAAAAAAGGGATTACATTGCTATTGAAGAAATTCTTACTTAAAAATTTTTATTTTTTATTAGTTAAGGTATTACAAATGTGTCCTCATCCCCCCCATTAACCTCCAACCTCCCCCCCCCCCAACCCACACACTCATGCTCCCATCCCCCTGTTGACCATGTCCATTGGTTTGGCTTATATACATGTATTCAAGTCCTTCGGTTGATCTCTTCCCCTTACCTCCGCCGTCCCCTACTTTCCTTCTGGGGATTGATAGCCTGATCGCTATTTCTCAGTCTTTGGGTCTGTCCCTTTTCATCAGTCTATGTTGTTCTCTATAATCCACAAATGAGTGAGATCATGTGGTATTTATCTTTCTCTGACTGGCTTACTTAAAAAATTTTTATCCATATATGTACAAAACAATTCCACTGTTCAGAGATAATTTTAAGTTATTTGGTGTTTATTTGGTGTATATTTACTTTCATTTTTATTAAATTAATATATTGTTTCCCAAACTGGTATTTAAAGGACATTCTTCTTGCAGATGATAATATCATGTTAATATCTATTTCACTAAAAGCAGTCTTCTGTGGTATTAAATGGTATAAAGCAGTTTAAGCAAAGTTAGCAGATATCTTCATTGCACAATTTCTCAGTCTATAATGTGCTAACATTTATTATGACTTTTCAAATCATAAATGCCTTAGGAAGTAAAACTAATTTGGGTAGCAAGCAGCTTCCCAAATTTATTTTCCTTGTTTACCTATCAGCATCCAGCTGAGGAAACACTAAAATTATATTATACTAGAGCAGTGGTTCTCAACCTTCCTAATGCCGCGACCCTTTAATATAGTTCCTCATGTTGTGGTGACCCCCAATTTCATTGTTACAAATTGAACATAATTAAAGCATAGTGATTGATCACAAAAACAATATGTAATTATATATGTGTTTTCCGATGGTCTAAGGCGACCTCTGTGAAAGGGTTGTTTGACCCCCAAAGGGGTCACAACCCACAAGTTGAGAACCACTGTACTTGAGGATTCGTGCACTGGTGAGGTCCCTCGGCCTGGCCTGCACCTTCTTGCAATCCGGGACCTTTTGGGGGATATCAGACTGCCGGTTTCGGCCCGATCCCTGCAGGCCAGGCCAAAGGACCCCACTGGTGCTCATGCACCAGGCCTCTAATATGCATTTAAGATCTTTGGTTAACCTCTTCCCACCCTTTCCCCTCCCCCCTTCCCTCTGAGATTCATCAATCTGTTCCATGTTTTCATACCTATGCATTGAGCGTCTGCCCCATGGTGGTCAGTGTGCATCATAGCTACCAGTCGAATGGTCGAATAGTCACTTAGGCTTTTATAACATATAGATGGGAAGGGCATTCTATATCATGAAATAATTTCAAAACCATAATTTTATAGCTATAAATTATCACTATATTTAAGTCTCCCATACTTTACTAATTTTTTTCCAATTTCTGTTATCTTTATATATAAATCTTATTACATATGATTTGTTCCTTCAGATTACATGCTAACCTTTTTAAGAAAATGTTACCAAACTAATGTACATTTCAAAGAGCACTTTCACTAGAACTTGTGTCAAAAGTGTAGCACTTGGTAAATATTTGTTAATTTGATTGGCACAAAGTGAGAACACATTTTAATTTTCATTTACATTTATTTGCCTAACAATAAGGCTGGATTTTTATCATTTGCATGTATCTTTTTTAGACTGAATTTTAGTTCTCTCTCCCCACATCTTTCATCTCACTGTTTTCAATCTTGATTCTTCTCTAAAATCTATAAAAGTTCCTCAAGTTTGTTGTCCACATCATTCATTTAGTATTTCAAAACACTAATTCTTCTTTCTCGCCTCCTCTGTAGACTTATATCCTACTCCCAGTTTCAGTGTTCCTTCAATCTTTCCTTACCTTTCTTAAAACATGTTTTCTCTGCTGCAGTTCCAAGGTACCATACCTTCTACCTTCTGCTATGCTGAACTGTTTTCTAAATGTTCTTCTAAATATTTGCAAAAATGTGCTTTTCTCTTGCATCTCCAGGATGACATGACTTTAGCCTGAAGTACAACAGTATATGTTCATTGCTCCCACTTAGTTGAGTTGTTCTATTTCCTCTTCCTGTGATGATGATGGTGTCCACCATCAAACAGAGGGCTTGCCTTGTGCTCTTGGATGGTTATAGAAATCCCTTCTCAATACTGTAGCTGGAATATAGATAAATACAAAGAGGTACAAGCCCAATTCTCAGTGACTTAAGTTCATTTAAAGCTAGTCTTCTGGTTTGCAGAGGGACCTTCGCTTTAAACACTGTTGGTCTGAAAAGAATCACCCACAGACTAAAATGCCTTACCCTCCCGTTCTTCATTCCCACCTTAATCCCTCTACCTGAGGTGACCTGTTCCTTTCAGGATAGAGTAGTTAGTGGCTCCAACTCTCCCTCTGCTTCATGTCCTTGCTGCTTTCTTTGTTCTGACAGCTGCTATACAGATGTAAGATAATGGAGGCCTAAGTGATGGGAATACAACAGCATCCTCAGAAAAGCAGCACTCCTGCCTCAGCAGAGAGCTGCCCCATTTCCGCTCTGTTCAAAGATCATGGCTTGAGATTGGCTCTGTTTCCCAGCCCAGTTCCTTGCAGGAAAAGGAAATGCATCAAAATGTCAAGCAATTTAGTTCTTTTCCTCCTCATTAATGCCTTTGTTTGTTTCTAGTTCTTCATTCGTCTTTTAGCAGAAAATTGGAAGAGGCTGTCTGTGTAGGCAACTGCAATCAAATGCTATTTTTAATGGGAAGCCTCTCTAAATTTTAAGTAAGTTAAAATCTGATTATTTCACTGTCAAGCACAAGAACTCATTTGATCCCTTCATGTAACTTTATTTATTTTAAATCAATTTATTAACGCTGAAAGAACAACACACAGGAGACCCGCAGGCACTGTTTATCCAGCAGTCACAAACACACCACCAGTGGCAGCAAGGCGAGCTCCTTTTCTCCCCTGGTACCTCGCACCAGAAAAATGGAAAGTGAGCAGGCTTTCCCAGTAGTTGAAGTTGAGGGGGTTAAGAAAAAATAAGCATTATCTCTCGCCTTCTGGGTTTTGTGATTCACATAGTTTTGTTAAGTAACATGGCAGTGTTTTCATATTTTCTACCATTCTAGACCACACAGGCAGGCCAAGCTCGCTCGCTTATCACAGATGAGCATCAGGATGTTGGCAAGATTGAAGGACTCGGCCCCATCAATTTCTCATTGCCACTCTGACACTTAAATAACACCAAGTAGACTTTCTGTGCACAGTTTACTTTTATATCCCATGCATCTAGCTGACTCAAAAGAAGGTAAAAGAAGGGGGATTACAGATCAATGTTATTCGAAATTAGCTTCTCTGAAGGTCTGTACTAGACACATTTTCACTGTGATGAGCCACTTCTGAAAAGACTCATCTGAACACCACTGCAACTTATCAGCAACTGTGGCAGAGTCGGAGAACCCTGAGTTTAAATCCGGGCTCTACTACTTAATATCTGTGTGACCTTGAGCCAAGTAGTTAACCTCTCTATGGCTCTAACCATGCCTGCTTCATCAGATGGTCAGTAGACTTAAAGAGATAAGGCAAGCAACACAGCTGTTAGATCAGCGTTCTATAAATGTTTCGTGTTGTCATCATCCCCCCACATATTTTAAAATAAAATGCTCGATCTTTCCATGAAGTGAATCTGCACTTACTAGAGAAAAGGAGAGGAAAGGCTCTCTTTGGTAATCAACTCCAATGGTTTGTCAGTAATCAGTAATTTGCCTAAAGATTTCTTTTTACACCTAGATGATTAGATCTTATACCATTCAATGGATACTAAGCTTATTCTAAGAGAAGCAAATGTGAATACCTTATCCTTTTTGATTAAAGTACAAAATAGGGAAAAGTGGGTAGTCTACAGAGGAGGAAAAACAAACAAACAAACAAACAAAAAACACCCCGATGCATTGGGAAATAGGCCTATGTTTAAGAGCTGAGCCTAGAGCAAAGATTCTCAAGAGAATCACCTGGGGTTGGCCTTTATGAAAATAAGTGATCACATTTTTGGCTCGCCAAATGACAAGGAAATATTACCTGCTTTTCCTGGGCTGAAAAGAGGTCTGCTTAAGTTTAGTGCAATACACAAAGGAGAATTCCAAACGGAGAATATTATTGGGTCCCTCAAGACTTTGAATGAATAGAGACTCATGAGAGTGAAAAATATGTTTATAATTATCAGAATATAGAACTTACTCCATTTTACAGAAACACATAGTACTTAGGAAAGGTTTTCAATATGCACTGAATTTTTCAAGAACACAACTATGCAAGTCAAGCAATTTGTTTTGTTCAAAGTCTTGTCAAAAGTGGTTCGTCCCATCAAACACTTGCACCCACAATCACAATACTGCTTGTTTCTGCATCTCTGATACAACAATTTTCTTTTAGCCTGAATCGTAGCTATGGTCATCATAGTGATGCTACACATATACTAGTATACAAGAATCTATTTCATAGTTCTTGGAATAGTCATGCCCAATTATTTCCATATAGAAATTCATGTTATTTTTTTAAATGTATGTATTAAGCCTAGCCGGTTTACTCAGTGGATAGAGCGTCAGCCTGCGGATCGAAGGGTCCTGGGTTCAATATTGATATTTCTCTCTGTCTTTCCCTCTCTCTTCCACTCTCTCTAAATATCAATGGAAAAATATCCTTAGGTGAGGATTAAAGAAATAAAATGTATGTGTTAAAATTTTTTATAAAAAATAACTTATTTTCATAAGACTTTTGCTTTATTTTATGAGGATTACAGTTGAGTATCATATCAACTTTTATCACTCAGGATGTTAAGGTGATGTTAAAAATAGACGAGACAGCATCGAATTTGAAGGAATATAGAGCTACACAGCTTCGTGGTAGTCCTCAAACATAAGTTAGACTATAAAATATGCAATAACTCAGTTACTTTACTTTCAACTACAGATTAAACAGGAAAGAGTAAGTATAACTTGAATGTAAAGACTTTAGGCTAGGTATTTTTAAAACAGCATCCTGAAGAAAAGGAATACAAATCACTAGAATGAGAAATTTCTTATCAGCATATTTAAGAATGTAATGAGCAAAGCTTTCTTAAAAATTAAATTGCCTGCTTCTGCTGGTTCAGTATGCACCAGGACCTGGTCCTTTCTTGCTAGCATTTTGGCTATATAAACCCTTCCTTCAGAAAAAAAAAAAAAAAATTAAACTGGACTGTAAAAAATTCTACAATTATTTATTTATTTTTTTAACTCCACAATGTTGCATAATTCATCCATACAAAATTCAGTCTTCAGTAACAGCTTCAGTGTTTTTACAGTGATGGGGAGCAACTGAGGGTGAAGTGTGATATCTGTTCAGAGTTCCTAAAACCTGATTGTGGCATGTGCTGCTAGTCCAACCATGACCTCCTGTCACCTCTGCAAGGAAAAGATTAAAAAAAAAAACTAAAAAGAAACAAAGAAAGAAGAAATAACACTGGCCCTGAAAAGAGCAAAGCTTATTTTGGATATCTTTTAATCCCAGTACTATAACAGTGGCTTTAAAAAATATGAATTTAGTATTATATCCATTAAATTGAGGACAATAATATATAAATATACACATATCACCAAAATATAATACAACCATTTGCAACTTTAAACAAGAATTTTAAAAGTATTTCAAATTGTTTTATTTTTTTTTTTACTGATTGATTTTAGAGAGAAAAAGGAAGGAAGGGAGGGAAGGGTGAGGGAGGGATGGAGGGAAGAAGGGAGGGCAAGAGAGAGAAACATCAATTTGTTGTTTCACTTATGTATGCATTCATTGGTTGGTTCCTTATGTGCCCTGACTGGGGATCAAACCCTCATCCTTGGCACATCTGGACAACACTCTAACCAACTAAACTACCTGGCCAGGCCAAACTCTGATACCCACTATAAAGCACAATTCAGAAACGAGTGAAGGCGGCTAAAAGGGACAATCTTCCACTTACAAAATATGTACGTTCTGTACAGCACGTAATGTACAGCATGGTGACTAGAGTTAATGATACTTTACTGTAGAAAGTTGCTAAGAAATTAAGTCTTAAAAGTGCTCATCACAAGAAGAAAGCATTGAGGTATGGTGATGGGTGTTAACTAGACTTGTTGTGGTGGTCACTTCACAATGTATACAAATAGCAAATCTTCTGTTGTACACCTGAAACTAATATAGGTCGCCTATATCTCATTTTTCAAAAACAGTAAAATTCAGTTACATAGTTTATGTTCTTAAGCTTTACAAATTAACATATATTAATCGATACAAATCTTTAGAGGGAACATCTCACATATTTGACAATTGTATTGGTCAAACTTCAAAATGACATGAGTCTTTCCCTGGGGACCTTTTTGTTATTTTTACGCTATGAACTTCATGTCATGAAAAATTTAGTAAACCAAAACAAATTGCTGGTTTCAAGTAATAAACAGTATTTGTTCATTTTAAATAAATCAAGACTATACTACTTCAAATCACTAAGTTTGACAGGGATAATATAACTAGTGGTACCAATCTGTGTCTGCAAGTCCCTAGGAGTCTGAAAACTCCAGACTGGGGACAGGAGGCCACAATATATTAGGTTCTAAAAACAAAATATGGCTATTAAGAGCAAACCAACTTTTCACAAATGGACTTTCAATTTTAAACCACCCAATATTTCCTTTTCTAAATTCCAGAATTTTTCCTGTAGCTGAAATTCCACACATGGTCTCCATATCCCCAAAGAAATGCCCTTTCCAGATGAGTTCCTAAGAACAGGACTATGTTTCTTCAAAGTCAGCAAGCAATTTATAAAAACTACAGTAGCCCCCAAGGGAAGATCAACTGGCAAGTATAAAATTACTTTATATACACTGCAGTAGTTGCTCTGTCTATGTTTTAAGGAGAGAAATAAGACAATGATGATCAAAAAATAAGATATATGGAATGAGATCATTTTAATGTGGGTGCTTACCATTACATGAAGGAAATACTACTGATTAATTTTCATGGCCCTATAAAATATTTGAATTCCCTACTGAACTGGCAAGTATCTAAATGTAATAAAACCAATCACATACTTTCATTACCATGACTGCATTTGGAACTAGGGAAAGTAACATGTTAAAATACCTTATTTTTAGTCATATTAAACTATAGCTTACTTACAAACTATATTTTGAAACCTGTGACTTGAAGAAATTAATTTACATAGGTGTTTTAATTTATAAATTGTTTCTATTGGTTATATGCTAAAATTATATTGATGCTTCATATCAGACATATAGTAATGTCCATATATATGTGTGTACATACATACCTCTTCTATCTATACAGACTAATTGAATAAATTTTCTTCCAAATATTCACTTATGCCCACAGTTGACATTCAAAATGCTGTCCAACTGATGTGGCCCATATGGAGCCAATGAGAGTGGAGGCTGGCCGTAAAGAACCAAGACAGCCTTGCAGTGTCCTAGCTGAACACTGTACCTCCTTCCACCTCTGCAACCTGCAATATCCATGATCATTTTGAATGTGTGAGAAATACTAATTGCACTGGACACACATGGGTAAGAAGGAAAAGTGTGTTCGCCTTTAGCACGAGTTACCAGAAAAATACATATTTTCTCCATCTGTTCCACTCTAATGACCACTCCTCTTTAGGGCTTCCATTCTTGCAACATATATTCACTGATAACCTACTAGGGGCCAGACACTATGCCTGGTGTGTCTGGGAGAAGGAGACGTACAAGACAAAGACAGGAGATTACAAGACACACAAGAGCTTACACACAGGTTTTAATATAGTTGAAGAGAATAAATGTTTCTTTATATGTATGTTTATGGTTCCTCATTTTTATTGTATAAGACTTATTATATGCCACGCACTGATCTAACAGCTTTAAAATTGCCTCCACTGACTCATTTATGTTGGCATAAATATAAACATATAAAAATTCAAGTAACAATTCAATAATTAAGAATAACAGAAAATAACAACAGTAAGATAAAATAGCTATTTAAATGAGAGGTATGTATTCAAAGAATATCAGTTACTGGATTATGAGAAAATTTAATTCAGGAAATTGATAGAATAAAAATAATTTTATATTAAGGACAAAAAACATGCTCTATTATTAATAGTGACTTCTTCTCAAAACTAAATTCTATTGCCATTGAAATCTATCCTTTTAATCTAAGATAACTCATGTCTACATTAATTTGCAAAATTTAAATCAAAACTATATTTTGAAACATATGACTTAAACAAATTAAGGTTAACCATACTTTTAATTATTAAGTCCAGCAAGTTATAAATCATTTAACATTATCTTCTTTACCAGACATTCATGGAAACCACGAATTGGTTTGACAAAGAGCGTCAATCTCAACTTTTTTTAAAATCAAAATTACTTAAATTTGGAAGTGTAGCATATTCCTTTCTGAGGATGTTAACTTTCATGTTAACTGATGAATTTACAATACTCTACTGAGTTTACCAATAGGGCTTGCATGATGTCCATTAATCCTATAAGGATCTTCCCCTCACTAGCAGGAAGACAGTTACTCTAGCATTCTCCAATTTATACAAAGGTTTGTGAATTTCCATTGGAAATAGAGCATCTATTTATTTAGTCAATAAACATTTAATTAGCGCCTTCTACAAGCAGTAAATTTAAAGAACACATGCCAATCACTGTGCTGGCCACACCCAGGCAAGTAAGGCTATTTCCTGACTCTTGGGAGACAGGAGAGAGAAGAAATGCAAGTTTATTCTAAGAAGAAAGGGAAAAAACAACACATGGATAGAGAAAGACATTCAAGGTATAAAAGCAATCTAGGATACCCCCTCGGGGCAGGTCTCAGAAAAAATGGGGGTAGGAGGCTAGACCATCAGTGATTAACCTGAAGTCTACACACTCCCTAAAGGTCCATTCACAGAACGCAGGCTAGAACGTGGATGAGTGGAAAGATTTCATCTCTGTGTTTTTTTTAAAATATATATTTAGCTGAAATTTAGCATTTCCTTTAATTATGAAAGTAGGCAACAAGTCACAGTATCAATACCTGTGACCTTGTCACCAGTGGAAATCTATTTTCATATCAGATCTCAGTTGTTACAGAGAGCTCACGATGTTGTTTACTTATTAACTACTTTGAAACTGAGGCGGTCATGTCACTAGAGCTTATTGGTTCACGCACAAAAAGACTCATGTGTATTTTTTATATTTTGAAAACTGTATCTCATTAACTGGTTTCCTTTGTGATACTATGAATTTTTTTTTTCATTTAAAAATTATCTTGGCATCTATCCGTTTCCCGAGCCTGCCAAAGGGAGCCATGGCACAAAAACGGAAGAACAACTGCTCTGAAGCATGAGGGGAAGGATTAAAAAAAAGGTAGGAAGGGCTATGCTGTCATCTCCCTGCACTGTCTCAACTCTGTAGTCAGAGTTGGCTGCACACTAAGAGCCCTGGTGTTCATGTGCAGTGTCGGGGCTGATGGAACGGCATCAACAGGAACGAAGCGGAAGGGAAAGAAGCAAATCGGGACAATCCTCTATGTGCTGGAGGTTTTGACTGAAGGACTGGAATAAATGGAGAGAGAATACAATACACCCTGTAGCAAGCCACCGCTGTTAGAAAAATCCGTTGACCACTAGCCTTTCCTTTGCTTCTAGCTCTGGCTGCTCTCTCCAGCCCTTATTTCCCATTTCCACACCCTTCCGTCCTCTCTATAGGGCAGCCCACAAGAACTAAACACCAAACTACATAAACAAGTAAATACCCCCAAACCCTCGCACTTTATCTAATTACCCGCCACATCTAATTACCGACCTGCGTCTGTGCCCGCACACTCTGACTTTCCTCCTGACTAACCAGTGTGTGTGTCCATCCAGACTAGGCCCCCACCCCAGTGCCTTTTCTGCACTAGATCCCATGTCCCCTGGCCAACGCAAGGACAGCACCACAGCAGTCATTCCACCCCCTTGTATCTCGCAACCGGATCATTCCCATGCTGGATTTACTTCCATGTTTTAAAAAACGAAATTGAAACCGAAAAAGTCTCTTGCCTCATTTCCTACTCCAAATACCTTTTTCCTCAAGACAACCGCCTACCCTTGCTGCCCACAACGTCTTCTTCCACGCTTGTCCTCTCCTGAAACCAACTGCATCAGGCTTTCCCTCCACGTGCCAGCCTGCTTTCATCAAGGTCATCAGCTGACCCTCCCTGCTGCTGAGCTTTAAACAGGATTTCATTAAGGTTATCGATTCCTAGTCCTTAATATACTTTCCTCACATGACTGCCTGGATACACACAGGGCCTTCTACCTCACCTCCTTTGCTGGTTCCTCCTCATCTCCCCAACTTCCAGACCTCAGAGAGCTCCAGGGTCAGTCTTCAAATTTAGTTTCTAGCTACTCTCTAGTTTCATCCACTCTAGTGCCTTTAGCAAAAACCTATATGTGCCCTAACCGGTTTGGCTCAGTGGATAGAGTGTTGTCCTGCGGACTGAAGGGTCCCAGGTTCGATTCTGGTCAAGGGCATGTACCTTGGTTGCGGGCACATCCCCAGTAGGAGGTGTATAGGAGGCAGCTGATCGATGTTTCTCTCTCATTGATGTTTCCAACTCTCTATCCCTCTCCCTTCCCTGCTGTAAAAAAAACAAAATATATTTAAAAACAAAACAAAACAAACAAGCAAAAAAAAACCTATATGCAATGCAACTCAAATTCCTATCTCCAGCCAGGCTCCTCCCTGAGCTCCAGCCTCACCCATACATTTTAATGAACATCTCAACATGTCCTAAAACCGAACTCCTGATTTCACCCACACCCTCACCTCTCGGGCTCCCTTGGCCAGCCCATAAATGGATAGTCATCCTTTGATCTTAAAAAAAAAAAAAAAAATCCTTGCACTTGTTCTTGATGCTCCCCTATTATTTATGTCCCTCATCCAACTCAATCTTTTCAGTTCGTCCTTTAAAATACATGGGATCGTACTCTCTGTCCTCAGCGCCATGCCTTCCACCCCGGCGCACCGGGATAACCGCAGGCGGCTCCAGCAGGTCTCTCCGTTCCCATCCTTCGTCCTCGCATTGCTCTCCATGCAGCAGTCAGAATGCTCTTTTGAAAGCCAATGACAACTCATGTTACTCATTTGATTAAAACATTCCCAGGACTTTCCATATCTCTAAAAATACAAGCTGAAGTCTTTAAGGCTGCCTGCAAGTCCGAGCATGACCGTGTTGCCGGTCAGCTCTCCGAATGCCTTCTTGGTGCTCTCCCCCGGGGTCCCTGCGCCCCAGGCAGGCTGGCCTCCTTGCTGGGCTTCCAGCACTGCCGCCTCGGGTTATCTTCACCTGTCCCTCCCTCCCCAGGACGTCTCTTCCCCCACAGAAGATGAATTCTGCATTCCCCCTAAAATTCCATGAAAGTCACTGCAGTGATTAGTTCTTTAAAATAATTCCCCCCTGTTCATACTTCTGTTACCAAAAGATGCCCCCACTGGATACTTAAGGGGATTAATTACAGAGAACTGTTATACACAGCAATTCAATGAATTTTAATTCCCCTCCTAAAATGACTTGCATAGACTCAATGGAAGAGCTTAACTGAAACTTAGCTTACCCTTTCTATGAATTCCTAACTGAATCCTAAGATTATGACAGATAGGCTAGAACTCATCTGCCAATACTTCAATTATATTAAGCTGGATATTTTTATGCTTACTTTCACTGCAATTTGCAAGACACCTTTTAATATACTTGATAAGTTAACAAAGATTAAATACAGATTCCTGGGGGAAAATAATTCTTGTACAGTTTTCCCCTGTATCCTGATAGCCTATTAAGTCAAAATAATAACACTCACTGAGTTAGCATGTCTTCTTAAAGGGTTACATGTCAATGTACTACACCCCACATGTTTGCTTACACCTAGACAGCATTTTAATTAAAAACGGGTTTTAATAAAGGATATAGATATGAGATAGAAACTTTAAGCTGTGACTGAAACAAATAGGAGTCTCCCTAAGTTTTAGAGTCTTTCTTAAAATATGAATTTCCTGGTTATTGTCAGTCTCACCTTTTCTAAGCAAACAATTAATATTGAACTGCCGCCGAAACCGGTTTGGCTCAGTGGATAGAGCATCGGCCTGCAGACTGAAAGGTCCTGGGTTCGATTCCGGTCAAGGGCATGTACCTGGGTTGTGGGCACTTCCCCAGTGGGGGATGTGCAGGAGGCAGCTGATCGATGTTTCTCTCTCATCGATGTTTCTAACTCTCTATCTCTCTCTCTCTTCCTCTTTGTAAAAAATCAATAAAATATATTTTTAAAAAAAAATATTGAACTGCCTTAAAATGCAAAACTTTTTGGTACTGAACTGAAATGACTAAAAAAACCATAAATTTAGCCTAGGAAAACTATTCCCTCATGTAACTTTTTACCTAATTACTTACTCTTTAAATTACATAGTTAAAAATCTTCTATGAAACATGTCATCTGTGATATATTGAGGATTTTCTTTCTCTCGTCCTTGAGGGTTAACATTCTATGTTGCTCTCAGTGGTGACAGCAGAGAGGTCTCCAAGGAGCTAAACCAGAGGAACCAGCACAACTACTAATCTAATTCTTCCTCCTCCTTCCTCTCTGGCTTTCCCCTGAAGAGCACAGGTGGAAATACATGGTTTCTAGGTTCTGGCCCACTATTATCCTCTCAGCCACATTCATTAATCTTATCAATTTGCACTCCTGATTAATGAAAACCATGGCTCACTGAGAATTACCCAGCGATCAATATGAAAGTGATTTGGGATTCAGAGCCATTACTTCTTTTTTTCAGCATGTCTTTCTTCCCTAGAGCAAAATCCTGCATCAAATTAGACTGCTTATGTCTGGGAGTGTGGGTGGAATCTGAGAGACAAAGACAAAGAGGAAGGCAGAGAGAGAGACCTGGCCTACATCCCATCTCCAGCCTTCTGCAGCAGCTCCCCTACTGGGTGCACCCCATCCCTGTGGCCCAGGGGAGGGGCTTAATGGGGAACTGACTAGGGTCCCCCTACACATTCTCCCAGAAACTGTAATCTTGAGCAGAGAAGGTGATCAGAGACAAGTCATCCACACCTGGGAATATCTAGAGATAAGTCAAGAGGCAATTGGCTCCAATCCTAAAGCCTCATTGTTCAACTTTTCCTTTGAGCTGTTCTGAATCTTCCCAATAAACCTATTTTCCTTAAGACTGTTTTGTTTCCTGTAACTATAATAGAGGGAGCTGAATGGGACAGGGATAGGGGGCAAAAAAAAAGCAAATCCACAATGGAAAAGCAATCCATAATGAAATGATTCAAAGTAAACAATCCACACTGAAAATATTCAAATAATTCAAATAATTTATGCTTATTAAAATCATACTGATGATTCAAAACAGAAAGAAAAGTATACTTGCATTTAATACTCCTTCAAAGTTCTGTGTCTAGGGTGGTAGCCACACTGTGCCAACGAGACTGGAAGTGCTTTGTGAAACTGAAGCATGAGATGAGTGCCCAACATAAGGGAGGTGACACTAAGCTGCATCTCAATGAGCCCAGAGAGGAAACTGTCCTTAGGACTTCTCATCCAGTCCTTGCTTACCAAAACAAAAACGAAACCACTCACCACACTGCTTTTGAATAGAGCCCTTGGTGCTTCCATACACTTTTCTTTTTAAGTTTCTAATTTAATTTGTCATTGAGTGAACTAAACACATAAAATAACAACCAAAACTAAACCTCCAACTCAATATTCTGATTAGTTCAAACAAACTTCTCCAGTAATCCAGCCTGTTCTGACCAGCGTAACAAGGATGAAAGAGCCCCAGCTCCATTATGCTGCTGGGGAAGAATGGCTCCACTGCCATTCATCTGAAGTTAGACACCTGAAAGGAACCTGGACAGAGGAAACACATCAAAGACCCAGCAAAGCGTGACTTCAAAAGGCACCGCACAGATGTGAGCTTCTGGGAACCAGCCTGCCCTGATGCCAGAGCCCAAACGTGGAAAATCTCCGAACAGGATCCCCGCAAACTGTTTTCATAATGAACTCCCACAGCTTTACCTGGCAGAGGCTTCCTGTTTATTAATAGAATAACTAAGAATAAAACAGTGTGTGGTTGAGACCAGGGACACCACAGTCCAGCTGCCTGGATCCCACAACGTGATAATTTACTGGCTGTGCTGGAGCCTGAGTTTTTCAGGGTTGATATAAGTATTAAATGTAATTATATTTTAAACCTTAGGACAGTGACTGGCATACAGTAAATCCTATTCCTGATGGGAAATAATCCAGAGGTCTCTTTACTATCCAAGTCCCATCCCGAGATCTGGGTATCAGAGTAAATGGATAACTAACTCTGTTTCCTAAAAACAGACAGGCAGACGTAAGCGTGTGCTTATGTATGTATAAAACGAAAATATCATTAAATGTAAAAGGTCCTAAACAGTACTCCCAGTAAGGCATTTTTATTAATGAAGACGGATTTTCTTTCTCTTAGTTATTTTTCATACTGTAATTATCTCCGAGGAAACCTGGGGTTAAGAGTTCACTTCTAGCTTTTAAAATGTTCTGCAGCACAATTACAGCTACTAAACACATTCACAGACTAAGAGTAATGGCCAAGGGTACAAAACATGCTAAAAAATCACGTGTTCTCAAATATTTTTTACCATGGTTGTTAATATTCAAGAGGTGGCTAATTCCAAAGACTTGTAAACAGAAGTGAAATATGGGTAACTTGCCCTTAAAATGGACCGTAATTTTAAAAAATAAAATAAAAACATGGTTAAAACATATCTAGGATATAATACTTAACAAATACTTCAGTGTTCTCCTTATTTTATACATAAACATGTGTTTTAAAGAGCCCATCAGATTAAAATGATGTAAGACCTGCTTACAAACACTTATGGGTACCAAAGGCTGTTTAAAGGCACAGGTTAAACAATAGCTTTGTATCATTCTTTTTACTCAAAGAATCAAGCAGAATTTTTTATTTCTATGTAAGTGTATTGTGAAGTATAATGTAGAATTGTAATTAATATCTATATATATAAAAGGCTAATATGCAAAGTGTCCCCTTGGGAGTTCGACCAGGAGACCAAGAGTTCAATTGCTCGCTATGATGTGCGCTGACCACCAGGGGGTGGCGCGGAACGAAGGAAGGCCCCGGCTGGCAGCCGAAAGGCCCTGATCGGCCCTGATGGCTAGCCAGGCCTAGGGACCCTACCTGTGCATGATTTTCATGCACCAGGCCTCTAGTTTAATATAAAACAGGAGGCTTTTTTTAAGTTTGTGCTTCCAAGGTCCCTGGGGAGTATTCACTCGCCTTTCCCACAGGTTCTGTGGGAACTCTCGGTGTATCACCAGCATCGTTTCCCCTTCCCCAATAAGCCCTGGTTTCCACTGGGGACCCATGTAATCCCAGGGACCGTAACTCCATTCCCGGCCCCAAGGTGGGAGTTCACAATCTAGCTGCCATCTAATCAGAGTCTCAGCACACTCACTGAAATCTCTGGTGCAAATGCACTTGGCTCTTCCTCTGGAGAGTAAAGGCATGAAGATGTGACGTAATGAGGACATCCCATCTGAGGACGGCACCGCCCCAACAGGCGCAGCAGAGCAGAGCCCAGAGTATCCCAGAAGACAGAGCTGGGTCCCTGTGACACCTGGAGCCTCCGGGGAACCTTGCCTGAGCCTGATACCTCTGACCTTTTAGATCCTGTGAGCCAGTACATTTCTTTCATTGTTTAAGTGTTTGAGATACATTTTATGTAACAAGTTGTAAATATTTTTCTTAAAAAAAAAAGTTGAATAAACACTGCCTTAAGAGAGCAAAGACTGTATTATCCATTCATCTTTTCTTGTATCCAAGTCAATTCTGCTTTCTCTCTCCACATTCTCTCTCCATCACTATTCCTAGGGCTTGACATCAAGAATGCCCATCAGTCCACACCCATCCCTTCCTTTATGATTTAGCTTAAAACTTCCAAGATCCTGTCTGTGGCACAGTCAGCCCAGAATCGCCCTCCCAAAATCTGAATGAAACTGTGTTTGCTTCTTTCTTGATATTTCTTGCCATCTATATTCCGTGGCACTCGGAAGCACAGGCCATTTCTTCGGTGTGAAGAAACTGAACAAAGGTAATAGAGTTCTTCACTTATGAACAACTTGGATTTTGTAAAAGTTTCCTTTTCTTCCTGAAAATCTATACCTGAGAAATCATCTTCCATTTTCCCTAGACTTTCAAAACCCCCAACAAGACACGAATCTTTACCTGCCCTCCTCCGCCTCCTAGTTTCAGGGGAAAAGTTCTCCTTTCTACCAATAAAGGCCATTCAACTTTTCTACTTAAAGTGGAAAATTAACTCTACCTGCTTGTTTGTTTGTTTTACTTTTCCGTAATGTGCAACTTAAATTTTTAAATCACCTGCGTGGCTCACATTATATATTTTTGCACAGCACTGCCCCGGGGGCAACCAATTTCAACTGCTGTGTCTTCTCTCCTGCAAGACCACACTAAAAGCCCTGCAGCCCTCAGGCGAACAGTGTGTCTCTTCTGTGTGTAACTCCGTATTTGCAATTCTGCTTCCTTCTCCTTTTCCAATAAGTAGTTCAGGGGCCATCTCATCCCCATAGCCCTTCCCACTTGCCTTCCTTCACTCCCTGGTGAAACTGTCTTCCTCCTCTGGGACCTGCTGTACGATTTACTGATTTCTATCGCAGACCCATAAAACTTGACTACAGATAAGCCCTTAAATTATACTGTTTTCAAGGCAGCAAAGTTTTAAAAATTGCAATCAGGTTAAAAAAAAAAAAAAGCAGTGTTGTTGTTGGTTTTTTTTTTTAAAGGGTTTTTACATGTAAGACAGAAAACAACCAACTAGTGTATTCACAGAAGGTCTTGCTCAATAATTGGCTTATCCAGGAAAGCGTAATAGAGAGCTAAGGTTATAGATAGCACTATAGCCTCTGCCCACTTTTCTGAAGGTGGGAATCCCATAGAAACCTGACTCCACATTTATGTGTTGCCTTAGGGTTCTGCAATGCCAAAGAATATTCCTAACAGTCTGACATTTACATCTCATGTAAAACCCACTCACAGTAAATAAGTATTCATATTTTTTTCAGACACAAAAAGATAAAGCACAATGCACTACTGTTTATAAATATTACCTTCCAGATATCAGTTTCTGCCTAAAATTCCTTGCATCTAATGTAAAAATCTGAGTATAAGAATAAATAACTGTCCATTTTACTTTGAAGTGAGTAGTAAAACTGTCCCTGTATTTCTGTTTGAAAACTTTTATTAAAATGTATACCTGCTAATAACCAGTTGCCCGTATCAGGAGGAAATAACCTGGCAAATTATATTTTTTAAAGAAATTCAGAAGCATTTCATTTTTAAAGTTTAAGAAAAATGGATTTAGGCAGTACAGTATAGTAGTTAAGAGTGTGAGCTTTGAAGCCAGACTACGTGAGTTCAATTTAGCTGTGAGATTTCGGGCAAAGTCACTTAACTCCTCAGGGTTATTTTTATTTTTTGAGGATTAAATAAGTTTATGAGGATGAATTAAAGGGTTTTAAAGGGTGCTTGGCAGAAAGTAAATGGCAAAAATAAGTTACTTATGCTTCTGAGCCAAAAAAAAAAAAATCATAAACCAAGTCAAAATACAAACCGAGTAAATATTTCCAAATCTGCACAAAGGGCTATTTATTCCCTAATATATAGTAAGTGCCTAAAAAATAAACAAGAACAAAGTCCAACAAGTCATAAAAAAATAATACGAAGAAACGTTTTACAAAAAAAAAATCAAACAGAAGTGGTTTTTAAATTGAAAATGAAAAGATGCTGAACCTCTCTCATAATAAGAAAATGTAAATTAAAACACCAACGAAATAACATTTTCTTTATCAGCTTTGCAAGAGTTGGAGAGCTTGCTAAGATATTCAGTGGTAGCACAGAGGAAAGGACACAGCTCACACAGTGTGGGTGGGCGTGGAAATCGGTACAAGCTCAGTAGGGACGAGTACGCTCCTGCGGTTCTGTGCACACATCTATGTAAATAGAAAATGACTGGGGAACCAAATATTATATCAGATCTATGCCCTGCATTTAAAATAATAATGTAAGTTTACATGTAGTAATGTGGAATGACTAACAAAATACATTAAATGAAAGCAAGATATATAACAGTGTATTTCAAGATACATAGCTGCTCTAATATATATGCTAAATACACTATTTGGTATCATGTGCATCTATGTATCTCACACACACACACACACACACACACACACACACACACACACACACTAAATCTCCGGAAGGATGAACCTGATTGCAGAACTGTCTCTGAAGAGGACATCTAAATGGTTGGGAGCCAGGAGCAGGAGGAAGCTCAGTTTTGTCGCTGCTAAGTTTTATATGTGTGCCAAAAACCTTTTCACTTAGTAAATGAAATAACTTACTTTTTATTTATTTTTTTGTATGCTATCTTCTTTTAATTGGATTAATTGGGGTAGCATTCTGTCTAATAAAGTGGGAATATGCTAATTGACCCTCACGCTGTTGCAAAGATGGCGGTGCCCACAGCCAATAAGGAGGGAATATGCTAACTGACTGCCCCGCCCTCAAAGAGGGTGGCGCCCACAGCCGCCCACAGCCACAAGATGGTGGCGCCCAGTCCCCTCAGTGCCGCCAGGGAGGCAGGCGCATGGAAAGACCGGGCCCGCCCCCAGGTGGGCCTGGCCGCTCCACGCGCCTGTCTCCGGAGTCCCCCAGTCCCCTCAGCCCCCCAGCCACGCAAGGCCAGCCCGAGGCACAGGCAGTGGCAGCAGCAGAGGTGTGATGGGGCGTCACCTTCCCCTTATCGCCGGGTCACCTCCCATCCCTGAGGGCTCCTGGACTGTGAGAGGGGCAGGCCAGGCTGAGGGACCCCCCTCCAGTGCATGAATTTTCATGCACCAGGCCTCTAGTTGGTTAATAAAATTATATAGGTTTCAGGTATACAATTCTGAATGTACATGGATATGCCCTTTGGGCTAAAATATAGTATCTTTTGAATATTATATTGTGTGGTCACCACCCCAAGTCAAGGCTCCTTCCATCACCATGTACACCCCCTTCCACTCTCCTACCTGCCCCCATGCCCTCTTCCCTGCAGCAATCACCATACTATTGTCTGTGTCCATGAGTCTTTTTTTTTTCTTTGCTAAGCCCTTCACCCTTCTCACCCAGCCTGGAACCCCTCCCTTCTGACAGCTGTTCTCTGTATCCATGAGTCTGTCTCCAAAATTATTTACCTTTTAAAACCAAAATTCTAAGCCCTTTTTAGTCTGTTGCACCAAGCCCTTAAAGCATCTACCCATGCTGAAGAACCACAAGTAGGTGAGTCATTATTAAAATAATGTCCTTCAATGTTTCCAGCAGTCATCTCCTTAAAGTGGCTCTCTAGGAAAGACTTCCCCTAAAGTAAGATTTGAATGTAAACCAAGAAACAATACTGACAACCACTTCATGGACCGTCATTACTGACAATCGGAAAAACGATGGCTTTTAAGTAACTAGTAATCTCACTTTTTAAGAAAAATTAGCATGGTTTTAGGAGACAGAATCTTTATATAGTAGAGTTTTACAAAATTGACACATGATGAATTGGCATCTAAAAATACATTATTGCATCTTTCTGGTCATATCTGCTTAATCGCCAAAGAGATTACCCCTATGACAAAGTAAAATGTTTTGCCAACTGATGTAATTTATTGCAATTCTGAAAATGTTTTAACCCTACTAGAAAGTCATCCCATTTTTTTTAAAATATATTTTATTGATTTTTTACAGAGAGGAAGGGAGAGAGACAAAGAGTTAGAAACATCGATGAGAGAGAAACATCGATCAGCCGCCTCCTGCACATCTCCTACTGGGGATGTGCCCGCAACCAAGGTACATGGCCTTGACTGGAATTGAACCTGGGACCTTTCAGTCTGCAAGCCGGCGCTCTATCATCTGAGCCAAACTGGTTTCGGCGTCATCCCATTTTTTAAAGGCATTTCTTTAAGAAGATAATTTCAGATGGTGTTGGCATGTACTGGGAATAACTTTATAGTTGAAGAGCTTGTGTGCAAACTGCTGCCCCCCTCCCCCCCCAAAAAAATAGTGTTAACAAATCATGTCTTGCTTTTTAATATTGCTGTAAAGATAAGCCTGGGTGTTCTATACAAAATTAAAACCCCTTATAGAAAAATCTATGTCTTTTAAAACTGGCCAAGAAACTTCAAAGGTAAATATTTGTCAAATGGATAACAAGCTGAGGAGAAATGACTATTCCCTATCTTTAAAGAATATTTCCAAAGAAAAACAAATACATGGCACAATATTCAGACGCCCCTGAGATGTTAATGACAGCCTTCCTTAGAACTGTCCAATCAGTGGGGGAAAATTAGTCCCCTTTATTATCAAAATATCTCAAGTAGCCACCGCCACTTCCCTTTCAGAGTAAGATCTGCAGGAGCGGCTAACTGCTGTGTGTCGGTGATGCTGAACCTTCTGTACTGGATAATCAATGATCCAGAAAATATAAAACACTCCCTTTCTGGTGAACCATTTTATTGGTTCTGGTTCATAATGTTCTAAACTGGAGAATTTCATTTCCTACACTAAACCTTAATCTCCTAGTGAAACAGGAATTTGAGGTCTTTGAACAGGTTTAATTCTGACCAGTTTTTCACTGCTTATTATAGCAGACTTCAGCGATTCATTCAAAAGAGAAATCTTTCAAAAGGGAAAAAAAGAATTTCAAAGGGGAAAAAAAAGCCTCCCTTCAGTTTTTCAAACCAAAGAGGAAGGAGCAGGGGTTCGTTTTCAAGTGTACAAAGCTGCAAGAAGGAGGGGAAAGGAAGGGAGAAACATGCTAAAAGTAGGGAAGACGGTGCGACAAATTTAAGGGAGACAAGGAGGAGAGGAGAAAATAAGGGAGAGGACCTAAGGGAAGTGCTCTGTGCCCACTACACTTGTAAGGCCTTTGGCATCCAACTAATCCTGATTCTCAATGACTTCCTGCAGTCAATTGCCTCAGGGTGATCCCTGCAGGCACACCCCCAGGGACACAGCTGAGCCTCCTACAGCCCCACAGCCTGGGAAAGCTGTTCAAGTTGCGATATTGAAATCCCCACATATAATGGGGAACGACTGGCAATGTTCAAATCATGATTAGCATATTTTAAGCACAATAATATTTTGTTCTATTTTGCACAATTTGCAAATATTGAAAGAAATGATTTCATTTAAACCAAACATTACACTCTGTGTGGGTATGTCTCAAACACACCTGCATACAGGGAAGCATTTACCTTCTCAAGTTTCAAGAACAAAAATGTCTAATCTCATGTATCAGGAATTATCTGGTGATTGTGTTTACAATAACCAAATATGCATAATACCCAAGTGTACACAGGGCAATTCATTTACTCATAATTTACTGACTTCCTCACTTGCACACTCACCAAATATTTATTCTGTGCTCACTATGTGCTCAGAACAGTTGTGGGTCCCTAAGACCCTGTAGTGTGGAGAGACGACAAACAAGCCAACTGTATCATTACACAGTGAAATTTCTAGATGGAACACAGCCAGTAACAGGGGCAGCATCTAGTTTGTGAGTGTGGAGTGCTAGTGGGGCTATTATCTATCTTTGGGCTAAGCATGGATGTAACCTTTGAGCTAAAACCATGAGAAAACCATCAGCTGGCCAAGGGAGGATGAGGAAGAGAGCATTTCAGGGTAGAGAATAACAAACAGGTACAAAATCCCCCAAACAATAAAAAGAAAGAGAAATGTGGACAACAGTAAGTGCCCAGATAATGGGGCTGTTTCATGGGCCTTGTTAAGGGTATTTTCTTTACCCTGAGAATAATGAAAGGTTATTGAAGGTCAAATAAAGCATGGTGATCCCTAATATTTATTGATCACTGAGTATGTGCCAGGGCCTATTCTAAGTTCTTCATACTAATTAACCATTTTAATCTTCATAATAACTCTATGAAGCAGGTCGTACTTCTATCTACATTTTAAAGGTGAGGAAACTCTGTAAAGGAAAGTTATGTGGCATGCTCGATGTGCGAGCAGAGCGGGGATCTGACCTATGCAGTGTGACTTGTATACGCCCCTTTCTACAAGAGACCGATCTGATTATGCAGGTAAGCCAGCTGTTCCATGGAGCAAATACACCTTCTCCATCAAGGCTTAGGGATTCTAGTTAACTGGAGGAATAATAGTGTCTGAAATAGGTAAGTATTTCCCTCCAGCAATAAATCAAAATAATAATAATACTTATATACATACTTATATAATTAACATCCACCTCTACTATTTCAGACACTATGGCAGTATCTCTAGTAGAGGTAAATTTCCCAAAAGGAAACCCCAGTAAAATAACAATTCCTAAAAGAGTTTTTTAAAAGGGAGGGCGGAAGAATCTAAAATTATAATCTATAAAGAATCAAGTCCTATATATGATGTTGATAATTAGCAGGTAATTAATAAAGATGAGTGACTCAAAAATACTTTAAATATTAGAACTTCAACATTAAGACTAGATTTATTCACACAGTATGTACAACTTATGTGTCTAAAGAGACAGTTATATTCACAAATGATGAAATACACTGAAGCACATAAATGTAAAATATACACAGATAGAATTCTCTAATCACACATCATATTTACACATCAACATCTCTGAGAAAGTCATACATATTTCTAATATTTTCCCTAAATTTGGAGTTTTCCCTTTGGAAGATATCTGAATAAATAACTTGTTATTTGTTTCCAGGGGCATTCACAACAACTAAAATATATACAAGAGTTATTTATTTAATATAAATATTCTTTTTATAATAGATAACTCCATCATTATATACTTATTTTATTAAATTTCAATTCCAAAAATTTTTAATTCAGATTCTTATGGTCTTTGTTTTTTCTACAAGCCAACTTACAAAAGACAGATGCCCTGAATTTATCCTACATGAGGACGTGCCCACTGTTCACAGACATGCTCCCAAATTAAGTACTGCTTTTCCCTCCCAAATTTAGAAACACTTTAGAAGATTCCTATATTATTTTTCAAGTTAAACACTGTGCAATACAAATAACTTCATACATTACATCATAATATTTTATTCTGCATTTCTGTCAAGGAACTTTCCACAATGCCCCAGGTCTAGGCTGTGTGCCCCTCCTTCTTACCTAGCATCTTGGACTTCTTACCAGAGCACGTCTCTCCTTAGACAACACTGTGTCCTTGCCTCTACCGTCCATACACAAGAAGCTGTGTGATGGTCAGCACCCCATTTACCAACATATTGCAGCACTTAGCACAGTGCCTACCAAGTCCCTACTAAGCCAGTAAGTAATTGTTAAAAGAATTTCCTAAGAGCAACATCGTAAGGAAATTATGACCTGCTGGAATGAACTGAGGGAGTCAAGAAGCTTTAAGAAAAGGATAAAGGCAAAGCTCCTCATGAAAATTAAAATCCTGAGAATTTCTTCCTAATCCACGGTGTGCAACTATGCACTTCTTCAATTTATGGAAGCATAAATCTAAAGTAGTCAGGGTGTGGTGCGTAAGGTCAGATGCAAAATCTAAAGCTAATCCAACTTCACTTTTACTAAATCCTGAATCATAAACTTTCAACACCTTTTTTTATTCCACCACACCTATTCTACTTGGCAAGAATACATTTACTTTTTTTTTCTTTGATGATTTCACACACACACACACACACACACACACACACACACACACCCCTGCATGAAAAGCCGAGATCTAAACATCACTACTCAGAACAGAATGCTGGCTTTATTTTAAAAGCATATATAGTTTAAGTTCATTAGATCTTTATTTTCCAAAGTATGTTCCAGGAACCCAGTGCAGTGATTCTTGCATGCATCAGAGTCACCTGGAGGGCTTGTTAAAACACAGACTGCTGGGCCCCACCTTCAGAGATTCTGAGGCAAAGTGTGGGGGAGGGGCCCAGATGATGGCGGATGCTGCTGGTCTTGGACCACACTCCAGGGACTAACACCTCGGTGTGTTGTTAGTAGATGTTTTGTGAAATGAAAATATCCATTCTCAAATACTGTTAGAGAGAATGCAACATATTCTGGATGCCCTCTTAAAACTTCACTGTGCACATTAGCATATTAAAAGCTCTGAAAAGTTCTGCTGTAAGTTAACAGTTGTAGATTGTTTACCAAACAAAATTGTTTAACCCTGAAATCCTTCAATCAAAGAACAATTATTAACATCTTACCACACTCTGAGGAATACACTTTGGAAAAACCAACATTTGACTCTTTAGAACTGTTTCTTAAAATATATTTCAGCAGAAAATAATTCCGTCCTTGGAAATAATCCAACTTCTTACCATGTATAAATCCTGTCCAAATAAAATAACAGCATCTCAACCTCAGATCAGGCATGGATCATCCAACCATGAATACCCTTTCTTGCAAAGCTAATTTTTGTACTTTGTGGTGTGAATATCAAATTCTCTCAATGCTTCAATCATCAATCCATTAATTAAAAGTTATGCATAATTTAACACTGTTTTGAATCTGAAATACGGACAGCCACAAATCTGTATTATTTGTTCACATTTACTAATTAAATATTTAAAGCAATGGAATAAAAGTCCTTAAGTATGTTCAGGTCAAAATATTTTCTCACGTATGATCATATCTACGGTTTATAAAGACCTTGTGTAAAACTGTGTGTCATTCCTCCCTGCGTGTTACCATGAGTTATAGTTCACCTAGAAAAGGAGCAGCAGGGTGAGTCACCAACTTATGGAACTAAGTTATGACATGTCTTTTGACTCACACTCTAGTCATCTCTCTATTACACTGCACTGCCTCTTTGGTAACTTTTGTACTCATCTTATCCAGCAACTTTTCTTTTTCTCCTTCCTTTTAATCACAAAAACTGTGATTACTAAGTGCACTGGTTAATAATGCGGATTTTTTTCAATAGATGGAGTTACACATATATTGATATATATGCGATTTGATATGTACGCTATTTTGTTGTATTGACAACAAGCTTCAAAACTTCATATGTCAAATGTTCTGAAGATGTTAACATCATAGATATATTTACACTAAAAATATCAAATTTCGTGCCAAAAAAAGAGCATTTGCGGGAAGTTTTAAGTCATTACTTTATTTTGAAGAAAAGTGCTGCTGAATAGTTTGGAAAGCTTACAGTGAACATGCTCCATCTCAAGATACTTGTGAACGCTGATTTAAACACTTTAAAAGTGATGATTTCGATGTGAAAGACAAAGAATGTCCAAGTCAACCAAAAAAGTTTGAAGACCAACAATTACAAGCATTATTGGATGAAGATGCGTGTCAAACTAAAAAACAACTTGCAGAAAGATTAAACGTTGCTCAGCAAACAATTTCTGATCATTTACAAGCAATGGGAAAGATTTTAAAGGAAGGAAAATGGGTGCCACATCAACTGAACGAAAGACAAATGGAAAACCGAAAAGTCATCAGTCAAATGTTGCTTCAACGGCACAAAAGAAAGTCTTTTTTTGCATCGAACTGTGACTGGCGATGAAAAGTGGATTTATTTTGAGAATCCCAAATGCAAAAAATCATGGGTTGATCCAGGTCAACCATCAACATTGACTGCAAGGCCAAATCGCTTCGGAAAGAAGACAATGCTCTGCGTTTGGTGGGATCAGAAAGGTGTGGTGTATTATGAGCTTCTAAAACCAGGTGAAACCATTAATACTGATCGCTACCGATAATAAATAATCAATTTGAACCACGCTTTGATCGTGAAATGACCAGAATGTTCCAGAAGACACGGCAAAGTAATTTTGCTTCATGATGATGCACCATCACACACTTCAAAACCAGTTAAAGACACGTTAAAACATCTTGCCTGGGAAGTATTAACCCACCTGCCGCATTCACCAGACCTTGCTCCTTCAGATGACCACTTGTTCGGATCGATGGCACACGCACTCTGAGCAGCACTTCAAAATGTACGAAGAAGTGGAAAATTGGGTCTCTGAATGGTCTGCCTCAAAATAAAAAAAGTTCTATTGGGACGGTATCCACAAATTACCTGAAAGATGGGGCAATGTGTAGCTAGCCATGGACATTACTTTGAATAAAGCACTTTTGATGTTTCTCTTGAAATTATCATGTTTTCTTTGATTACAAAAATCCGCCATTATTAACCGGTACACCTAGTACATGTTTAAAATATTTCATGTTATAGTGAAAGATCAGTGCTGTATAGCACGAATAGTGCTGTATTAAAAGCTAAGCACTGCTGGCTGCCATAAGAATAGCAACAATAAATTTCTAGGGAAATAAAAAGAAAGAACAGACTTAATTCTTAAAGAAGGCATCAGTGGCCCTATAGCCAGTTTGGCTCAGTGGAGAGTGTTGGCCTGAGAACTGAAGGGTCCCAGGTCCGGTTCCCGTAAAGGGCACATGCCTGGGCTGCAGGCTCAGTCCCCGTGTGGGGCATGCTGGAGGTGGCCTATCAATGACTACTGATGTTTCTATCTTTCTCTCCTTCTTTTTTCCTCTCTGAAATAAATAAAAATATATATTTTTTTTAAAAAAAAGAAGGCATCAGTGAATATTTAATAGGATTTAAAGAATGTAAACTCAGTGAGGAAGAAGATTTTTGTCTGTTCTAGTGACTAATCCAGTGCCTGGCACACTATACGTATTCCATACATATTTGTTGAATTTGTGAGTAAAAGACTGAGAGGCAGCAATTTCAAAACAGCACAGAAACATATGTTTGAGGGAGCTTAGTCCTCTATATAAACTTGATTTTTAAGGATTATTTCGATTTCCAAAGGGTAATATGGACCTTACATAACATCATCAGATTAATGTCAAGACAGAGGAACTATCCCTTGAAATTCTTATCCTACAAAAGAAGATGCTTTTGCTGCTCAAGTGTCAACCAACACAACCAGAGAAACACAGTGGGGGTTAGAAATGGGCAGAGAGGACCAATCTGGAACTATCATTAAAATACAGAAAAAAACCATCCTGAATAATCAACTGAAAACTAGCTGGAAAGAACCCTGATAACCAAGGACAGGTAGGAAGTGTGAAGGGCTGGCAGGGCTCCCACAACAGCAGCTGAAGTTCCGAAGGGATATCTCAGCTGTGGGGCTTCCCACTCAGAAGTCTGGTGTCTAAATCCCGAGCAGGACCCCCCACATCCCACAGCACCAGAACTAAGAAGGGTGCCCACAACATCTGGCTGTGAAAAGCAGCAGGGTTTTTGTCTGCCAGAGAGAGACAGCTAGAAATTCAGGTACCTTCTTGAAGGGTCAATGCATAAGATTTCGTGCACAGCCACTCACCTTGGGCTCTGGCAGAAGGAGGGCAGAGTGGACTAGAGCTGTGTGAGGAGAGTCCAGGGTTGGGGGCTCTGGGGTTGGAGCTCAGAGGGCAGCCACCCGGGTTTCCTGTGCTAAGTCACTCCCTCTTTCTGCAGACCGCTGCCTTCTAGCCAGCTTTTGCCTGGGGGAGAAGCAATTGCCCTACCCTGTTGGAAAACCTCTCACCCACCCTGTGGAGTCCATAGCCTGGGGCAAATTAAGAGGCCCAGAATAACAATCAGACTGTAGCAGAGGTGGATCCTGGAGGCTTTGAGCATTTGCCTCGCTCCTTCTGAACTCTGGGCTAGGAAAGCAGACCTTGGTGCACGTCTTGGTCCTTTCCAAAGGCACCCAGCTCCAGTGGAGGGAGCCACAAGCTATGGGTTGCTGATAGCTCTAAACAATACCCAGGGCCAGTCACAAACAGCTTCTGACACTGTCCTGCACCAGAGACCGGGAGTCCTAGCACATTTACCTAATACACAGACTGAAGCCCAAACAGGCAGCCAAAATGGGAGACAAAAAGAAAAGCCCCAAATGAAAGAACAAGAGAATTCTCCAGAAGAAGAGCTAAATGAAATAAGGATAAGAAGCTGTGGTACATATACAACATGGAATACTATGCAGCTATTAAAAAAAAGGCTCTCTTACTCTTTGAGACAGCATGGAGCACCTGTAGAGTATTATGCTAAGGGAAACAAGCCAGTCAGAGAAACACAAGTATCACATGATCTCACTCATATGTGGAATCTAATGAACAAAAGAAACTGATGAACAAAATAGATCCAGAGACATCGAAGCATGAAACAGACTGTGGAATCTCAGAGGTAAGGCGGGTGGGAAGAGATCAACCAAAGGACTTGCATGCGTATATGCATGACCCATGGACACAGACAATAGTGTGGTGAGGGCTGGTGGTGGGTTCAACCGGGGGGAGAGGGGGACACAACATATGTAATACTTTCAACAATATAGGCTTTTTCAAAAAGAAAAAGAAATGGGGCAAAGAGAACACCTACGACATAGAATGTCATTTTAGGAAGAGTATTCATTTAGTGAGCCAAATTAGGTTATATTTCATATTAGAAAAATTACTTCCTAAAAATCCATAAACTTTTTTTTTTTAGGATTCAGTAATTTGGGTTTATTTTTATAATTATATCATTTTGAAAGTAGTAATATGCTGCATTTTTTTAATCATGTAAATTATTTTAGTTAAATAATTTACATCTGTTTGGCTAGTCATATCACAGTTACTATATTTTAATTCCTGCATTTTACTGGCAAAACTGTTACCCTTGGAAATGTAAGATTCCTTTCACTGAAATCTCTAAGATTAGTATAAAAGTATTGAGTTCAGTTTCAACAATTTAATATTATGACTATATATTTACCTTTCCTCGTGGGTAGACAGAATAAAATTTTTCCTAAATTACTAATAACAGAGACTGTGACAGGAGGCAGGGTAGCGATTATGCATCTGTTTCCATTTTTATTATTGCACAGAACTTTCCAGATGTTCCTCCTTCACTGGTGTTCCCCAAAGAATACATTTACTAGTTTCCCTTTATAATCACCTTATTAATAGTAAGGATAATTAAATGAAAAAAAAACTTTTAATAGGAATCTCAACGATTCCCTATTTTTTTATATTACAAGAAAATCTAAACTCCACAAGAACAACATCCCTTATGAAAATGGCTTAAACAAATGAGAGTGAGGACACGGCAGAAAAGCACAGTGGGAAAGAGAACAAAGTGAACAGGAAGTAAATCTGGAAACAGTCTGGCCCCTGGTGAGCTTTTTATGCTCACTGAAAGAAGACCCCAATGTTGCAGGTGTGCAAATGGCTGCCCTTGACAGAAGAATAACATCTGCAATATCCCTTCAACCCTGACTTAACCTTAACATTCTTCACCAGCTATAAACTCTACTACCAATAGACTGCAGCCAAAAGCCTCCTGTGAGATTTCTACTTACTTCAGATTTAAGTAACTAATGTTTCATTTATGCTTCACAATGCATCTTCAAAAATCTAAGTTCCACACTCAATGCCATTCTGTCAAGCCATTTATCTCTTCACTGGCTATGAGCAAAGAAAATAAGAAACAAAATATGCCCCTGGTCAGTGTTGCTCAATGGTTGGAACGTTGGCCTGCGCAACAAAGGGTCGCAGGTTCGATTCCAGGTCAAGGGCACACACCTGGGTTGCAGGTTTGATCCCTAGCCCCAGTAGGGGTGAGTATGGGAGGTAACCAATCAATGTGTCTCTCTCAGATTGATGTATGGATGTCTCTCTCTCTCTCTGTCTCTTATCTCTCTCCCCCTTCCCCTCCACCCTTCCACTCTCTCTAAAAATCAATGGAAAAAATGTACTCAGGTAAGGATTAACAAACAAAAAAACAAAGAAAGAAAATATTTCATATTCTTTTCATACAAATGTTTCAAGTATTTTTCACACAGTAAAATCAAACTTTTAGGCCCTGTCCCAGTTATCAATGACATGGAGAGTAATACCCTAATGCAAGGCATGAAATAAAAAAGAAATGTTATCATGTATGTGGCTCCAAAGTTCAGAAAACCAGAGGAAAGTTTCCTGGTTGTCGTATTTTTTAATTTCTCTACAAAAGTAATATATATTTATCAGATTTGGGGTTTTTTTTCTTATACAACTATTTTCACTGATGTGCAATGAAATACATTTTGCTTTCCTATTCAGCAAAGCACTCTGACATTTGTACACAGGCAGTATAGATTTACCTACTAGAGCAGCCACTTTGATTTACTCCCCAACATCTATTTTAGCACAAATGGTAAGTGTAAGCCAGTCACTGTCATTCATTTCCTTTGTCAATGATGATTAAGGAATGGGCAAGTGGCCCAATTTTTCCCAATAAGAGAGGACAAGTCTTCTCTGAGGCTCTGGGCAAGATTTCTTCCATACCAAGAAGGACACAGAAAAAGAGATGGTACCTGTTCTGCCTCTTAACACATTGTATGCGGGAAACGTATTTATACGTTTTACGTTGACTGGTAGTAGAGTGCGGGACACGTATTAATACGTTTTTTGTAGAATGCGGGTAACATATAAATACGTTTATTTTTATAGTTTTTTATTGCTCTAAAGGGATGCTAACATGCAGATATATGAATTCCAAAGGACAAAATTTGGGTCTCTAACACATACAATGGTGAATTATGTATGTACTTCCAGGTATAACGGTAATCAATCTATTCAACTGCAAAAATGGCCCGTGCCACCTGTTAGCGCGCGATTAAAAACTACCCGCAAACAATGTATTAAAATGTTCCCATATGTGAAGGTGGTGTGTGATGCTAATAGCAAAATGACAAGGTCAACACAGTCAGAGACTATCGGTGAACTACCACCAAAAAAATCCCAGTCTGCAATAAAAATATTGAGCCTCTCATCTGTACCAATCAGCTCCAGCACTCGACATCCACTTAAGAGAGATTATAAACTCCTTTCTTGTTCAAGTCAGTCTGAATTGGAATTTTCTCTCTGAATGCAAAATTATTGATACACCAATGAAATACAATGTCAATTTAGATTAGTTAAACTGACTCAAGGGCTCCATTCATATCTATAACATTCAGTAACTAAATTCTTTTAGAAAATACAAACTAGAAAGTAATTTGAACACTACATATAGCTTCAAATTTACAGACCAAAACAGAAATTTACCTAATATTAAAATGTGTTTACTCAAAAGTTTACCACCAAGGTTCCCCTACTGTTTTCCTGATTTAACAGAAAAGTTTTCTGTGACTCAAACATCCTATATAATAAAAGGCTAATATGCAAATTGACCAAACGGCAGAACGACCGGTCACTATGACATGCACTGACCACCAGGGGACAGATGCTCAATGCAGGAGCTGCCCCCTGGTGGTCAATGTGCTCCCACTGGGGGAGTGCCACTCAGCCAGAAGCTGGGCTCATGGCTAGCAAGCGCAGCAGCAGTGGCGGGAGCTTCTCCCACCTCCACGGCAGTGCTAAGGATGTCCGACTGCTGGCTTAGGCCTGCTCCCCGTGGGATCAGGCATAAGCCGTTAGTCGGACATCTCCTGAGGGCTCTTGGACTGTGAGAGAGTGCAGGCCAGGCTGAGGTGGACCCCCCCTCCCCGTGCACAAATTTTGTGCACTGAGCTTCTAGGCCTATATAATAAATAGCTAATATGCTAATTAGGCCAAACAGAACGACCATCCAGACATCCTTCCAGACAACCGTCTGGACCACCTTCCATATGAAGCCGGGGCTGCGAAGGCTGGCAGAGGCTACAAGGGGCTGCAAGGGCTGGTCAGGGCTGTGAGAGCCGAGTCCCTTGCACAATTTCATGCATCGGGCCTCTAATCTATATATATAAAAGCCTAAGCGACCAGTAACTATGATGCGCACTGACCATCATGGGGCAGACGCTCAACACAGGAGCTGCCCCCTGGTGGTCAGTGCGCTCCCACAGCAGGAGCACCGCTCAGTGAGTTTACTGAGCAGCAGCGGCAGGCACAGCGGGGCCAGGATGAGTGGGAGTGGCGCAGCGCCTGGCCCAAGCTCGGGCTCCTCCCCAGCTGCCTGCCACTTCATGCACTACTACATCCCTAGGGGGATGTCAGACAGTCAGTTTTGGCCTGATATCCGCAGCCTGGGGTCCCTCAGCCTGGCCTGTGGGGATTGGGTTGAAACTGGCAGTCCAACATCCCCTGAGGGGTCCTGTATTGCGAGAGGGCACAGGCCAGGCTGAGGGACCCCACTGGTGCACAAATCTGTGCACCGGGCCTCTAGTTTTGAATAAGGTTGGTATTTGTCTTCTTTCCCAATTAAATGTTTTCATTCTCTCAAACAAAATTAAGCCTCTAAACATCACGTAAAAGAGAGTTTTATAATTTATTAGATCTAGTGAGGTTTTTGGAAATAACTAGGATGTTTAAGAATGAGTCAGTTCCAATAGCACATGGATGTGCTTAGGGCCAAACCATGAACTGACTAAAGCATAGAAGCTGCACAGGTGATTAGGTACCTGCTATGTTCACACGCTCATGGTACACTAAAGGAATCAGGCATGGAACAGACAACCACCATTTAATAAAATAAATGCTCCCCAGAGCTATGTACCAGCCCAAAGAAAGGAGTATCTTCTTAACTGGGGTGATCACAACGAAGGAAAAAGCTACGGTGGGAAGGTTTCCTCAACTTCCTGCTGAACAGATGGATGTCGGGGCAGTGCTGGCCGTGATGAGGCCAATTAAAATTATACCGTGCGTTAATGCATCAACGCCCAAACAAAAATGCTTTAAACTGTTAACCACTTAAATTAGTAGCTCCATTATGCATTTAATTTTACTTCACTACAGTTTTGAAAGAAATGTAAACACCAAATAAGACTTTCAACTCTAAAAACTAAAAAAACACCAAGATAAATATGTTCTCCAATCTGTAGGCTGCTCAGATAGGTACACGAACCTTTTCTCTAGTTCATATCTCAGGCAGAAACCAGCCCCGGGAAATACATGTAGGGTCAGTACTTTGGCATACAGAGAGCCTGGGCTGTGTGTGCAGTGAAGGGCTCACTGTGTAATGTATCTTATGCATGTAATCAGGTCTTTTTATATTTTCTTCATAACCGTAACCACTATTTTCTTCTCCTCTGCCAGTTATCTCTCAGAATCACTTTCCAGCCACTGGTTCCCTGAAGTGGGGGCAGAGTTCCTCAAAGCACAGATCTAAAAACAGATTTGCCCCCACTTTTTCCCATGGCTCACGCACCTCTACCCAGGGAGCCTGGCTGCCCCCCGGGGAGAAGCACAGAAGAGAAGGGAACCAAAGCTAATTTTCCATTCAGTGAGTCTTCCCACCAACCCCTCAACGGCAAAGAGCCCTTCCCTTTGTCCATGCCACTCTCGTTTTAAACAAAATCTTGAAAAGTAGCTTTGTCTCAGAATTCTTTAAAAACTTATGCTGCACTTCAGTGAGCCAAATTTAGGATGTGAGCTGAGAAAGTTTAACACAGCCTCCCTCAGTAACAGATGACTTCAAAGTATTTCAACTAAGCATTTCGAAGAGTTTCTGATTAACAAGAAAGCTTACAGTATGGCACCAACAGGGGCTGCCTGGGGAAACGTTTGCCAAACGTTAACACCAAAAATTAACCTGAAGACACTAATTTTTTCACATGAATGCTTTTTAACTAGGAGGCAAAAATATTATTCGACTGAAGTACACACCTTGGGAATACGATTTCCCATTCAAATGCAATCACCAGCCACAGTTTAGCTGACAGGGACCGCACCACAGCCTTGTGGAAAGAATGCTGGGCTGGAGAGCATCACACTAGAAAAGTCTTGGTGTATCCTTCCCACTGGCTCAGCAGCTGATGAGGTAAAGCTGCTATTCAGGAGACTAAATAGGGGTGAACAGGTCCCCCACTGCCTAGCTTAGCCTGTATTCCTGGAATGCACCCAAACTAGTCATGTGTCATGCCTATGGTACTGACATTTCCATAACCTTTGGGGACCCACCTCAGCCCAAACCCAGCCGCAAAGCCATATCACGCCCTCTCCACCCCCAGGGACAGGAGTTCAGTTAGTGTTATCTGAAAAGGACCGGAAAGAGGAGGTAAGCCATCTCTTATTCTCTCTTATTGCTCCTCCTTTCCTTCTATTCTACCCTGTCCATCTTCTTCCTTAGTCTTTCTTCTCTCTTTTTCAATTTCCATGTTCTTGCCAACTTATTCCATTACCCATCAATCCAACCACCATTAACAATGCTCAATGTGCCACGAAGTTCTGGACTGTAAACCTAAGGGTGGTCTCTGCTTTCCAGGAGCTCAAAGTCCAGTAAAAAATCAGACAGATAAGCAGTCACTACACAAGTGCTACCAGGGAGCTCTGTACCAGCACACAGAAAGGAGTGTCTCATTAGTGTGGGAGGGGGAACAAAGGCAGCTGCAGACTCACTCACCTACACCTGAACCGATGCATTGGCCACAAGCAACCCATTCTTGTAACTAGCTGCTGACAATGCGGCTCCACCCAGGCCACAGAAGAAAGCATTTATGAACCTTGTCCTTATTCCAGTTATAATTAAATCCATACAATTTAGCACTTGTAGCGTGTCCATTCCTATATCCATATAGCCTAGCACAATGCCTCACAAACAGTAGGAACTCCAGAGTTTTATGGAATGCACTTCAAACATGCATGGGTACTGCTTTTTACTGAACTCTATTGATCTCATTGTTTTAAGATCCTTACAGACAGGACCCACTTCCAACATTAGCTTAAGCCAAAACTTAACACTTTTTATGAATTCCATTTGGGATTAGAGTTTAGATTGTTTTAAGTTTTTAAAGAAATTATATATACACATATGTGTGTGTGTATATATATATATATATATATATATATATATATATATATATATATACCAAAGTTATTTTTGAGAAAATTTTACTAGCAATATTTTTAAATCTTTTTTTGTTAGTATTGAACATACATCAAATATGCTAAATTAAACCTACCTCTTAAGTGCTTACTAATGCTTACTAGATACAGAATACATGTTTCCAATTAGTAGGTTGCAACACCTTTTGGCTTTATTTTCGCCACAATTTTCTGTGGCAATAAATTTAATTTCCAAAAAAAGTAGCTATAGATTATGGAGCCCCGTATAGCTGTGCAACACATAAATAAGTCTCAGCCAGCTTTAAAGCATATTAAAGAGAGTTGTGAAATAGATGTGTAAACATGAAATTCTGAAGTGTTAATCCAGTGACACTTAAGTATTGGTTCCAGTTTATAAACAGATTCTTTTAAGGCTTCTAGGCAAAATCTGAGGAAGGGCGATGGCGTGCCCTGTCACAGCGGGAAAGAGTTACAGTACACCGTGAGCTCTAATGATCTCTCCTAGAACCCATTATTCTAATTATTGGGAATACCATATTTTTGAAAACTCCAATTTTAGCAATGTATGTTCTTTGGTTGAAGGTGAATGCTAAAAGTAAAATGAACTGGGTTCTTTTTTCCTAATCGGTTTAAACTGACCTCTTCTAATACATGAAGTTTCTGAGTATCCATTAGATTAGGTATCTATGCAACTTTGTTACTGCCTATAAAACTGAAAATATACCTACATTTCTGACTTTGTCACTGGTATTTTACAACCTGAGTTTAGAATCCTAGGTACAACAGCCCTCTGAGAACAAGTTCGTCTCTTTAAAAGTTCTGATCTCTTTCAAGTACTCAGAGAAAAGGCTTCTGTTGTTGATGCAAGTCATTGCTGAAACTTTATGAGGAAAATGTTTGAATCATACATTACGTCACTTAAAAAACACTTTTCCATGGAACAGCCTGCACCGTCCCGGGAATAAACTATGAACAAAGCGCTCTCCCTGCCCTGGAGGAGTTTACAGTCCCACAGAAAAGGCAGACCGGCAGTCAGGTGTCCTCCACCGGTAAACTGCTCAGAATCATGAGCTCTGCAAGGCTCTCCAAGAAAACAAAGGTTTATTGTGGGTGGCATATACCCCAATTGTTTTTAAATTCATTTAATAACTTATTTTTTGGTGAAGTTATGCCATAAACTTTGGAATGGGGCCACCTGGCTAACATTCCTGCTCCACAGAGTCAAGGTTGAGCGTCCTAGGAGACTCGCTCTAGCTTTCCTTACCTCTTCGCTCAGGTCTATAGCGGGGTCTCCATGGGCCTCACTCGGGGAGGTACTGAGCAATACTCAGAACAAGATGTGTTTCCCAAGCTGCAAGGATCCTACAGTTTTTGTCGTAAACACTGAAAATAAACCCAGGAAATTTCTATTCGTTTAGCTACTCACTAACCGTGAGGGGGGGGGGCGGGGGAGGGGGGGAATAGATGGTGCTAAGGAGAATAAGAAGAGAATAAAAGCTCAGAATGACAGTCTGTTCTGGGAACTGTACCTTTTGGCAGGAAAGCGCTCCTCTAACTATAACTGAATAAAATGTTTTCAAGCCAACCTTTAAAAAAACACCAATAAGTAAATTCTGGTGCACTGTTAAGGTCTGACCAACTGTGTCCAAATGTACAGTACTGGGTGAGCTCCCTGTTAAAAACTTGCTTCTCACCATGAAGCAGATACTTACATATTCCCACAAAATCTCTGTCAGCATGTACTTGAAAATCTCAAGAGCGTTCAGATTAGAGTGGACGGTCCCCACCAATGCTCCATTTGTGAAGGCTTGAATAAGGGGCTCACATCTAGGTCCTTGGCGAGGAGGGGAAGAACTTGTTTACACACACAGGGAGTAAGCTGCTGCTTAAGTGGTGTTACTGGAGGGGGTGATGAAAGGGCCACTGAGCTAAAAATAATTCCATTGGCTGTGCCCGGTGCCTGGAATTCCCACACGGTCCCTGCTTTGGAGCTCACGAAGAAACGCCTGCTAAAGCGCAACTGGAGTCAGAGCGGGTAGCTCTTGAAGCTACTATCAGCCATATTTTAGCTCCAATTAGTTCATTAGCCACTTGTGTCATTTAACAGGGCTCAGAAAGAATGAGATGCCACGAAGAGAAGTTGTAATGGTGAATGAAGGTTAAGAAAGGTCTGAAGACTTGACTTTTGTCCAGTTGGGGGAGGGGGGAGCAGGGGAAGAGGGGAAAATATATCAAAGCCATTCTCCCTGAGAGGACTGAGCAAGTTTTAACTATAAAATTGTACTCTCCGGCCCAAGACGAACCCTAGAAGAGAAAATTAAACAGACCTAAAAGGTCTAGAGCAGTGGTTCTCAACCTTCCTAATGCGACCCTTTAATACAGTTCCTCATGTTGTGGTGACCCCCAATTTCATTGCTACAAATTGAACATAATTAAAGCATAGTGATTAATCACAAAAACAATATGTAATTATATATATGTTTTCTGATAGTCTTAGGCGACCCCTGTGAAAGGGTCGTTCGACCCCCAAAGGGGTCACGACCCACAGGTTGAGAACTGCTGGTCTAGAGAATGGATATGGGACTTTTTTCTATAAATGTCCACTCACCTCCAAATCAGGCTAGACTAATAAAACATTTCTTGAAGTAGGAGTACTATATATTTTCAATTATACACAACTGTAAGTAATTATGTGGGGTGAGGGAATAGCTTAGGGCTGGAGCATTTGCTGAAACACAAGATCTTGACTCAAAAATCAGGAGCACGCTTACAATTTCCACTAAACTGTATGTTCCACCGAGTGTAGATGTTCCATCTGAGAACCGATGCTTTCATCTCAGCACCCAAAACAGTCCCTGGGACAACTACAGAGACAGCAGAGCCTGGAAGCTAAAAGCGTAGACTCTACCCATGAGGTCCAGCTCTGTCTCTTGCTAGCTGTGTAGCCCTGAGCAAGGCATTTAGCCTCTTTGTGCCTAAGTTTCCTCACACATAAAAATGGGGGTGATCATAGCAAGTATCCTCTGTAGCTCTCATGGAAATTAAATGAGTTAAATATAGAGAGTCCTTAGAGCCTGACACAGAGTTAGCAGTATATAAATATTGGATATTATTATTATGAATAAAGAAGGAAACCCAGAAGGCTAAACTAAAATAGCAAGAGTATAAATAAAAGCAGAAGACAAAGGTACTGTAAGGAACTGACCACAGGGACATCTAGAAAGAAGTCCTAATAAAGTGATCAAATAGAGAGAGAATGCAAAGAGCAGTACTGCTTTTATTACAGAAAAATAATCCAGAGTATTTGTCCTCGAACCTAGATTAACAACAGAATCATCCGCAGAGCTTTGTAAGAAGGGACTGCCTGGGCCCCACGTCAGAGTTTCTAACTTCGTTTTTAAAAGCCTCCCAGGTGATCCTACTGTGAAGCAATAGTTAACAACCACCCAGCTCGATTTACGGTTTCCATTCTTTTCCACTCAACGCGTTTGAGGTATATAACACATTCCGTCTGTATGAGAAACTCCTCAAGAATGCGGCTGGCAGAGGAGAAGGGTGGAGCCATCAGGAAGGATTTTCTGTATGCCTTCTCTTGAAAAGCATCTATCTCCCATCAGCACCCTCTCGAGCCTGGAGCAAATAGCAGACACTGTCTCGCATCCTCACAGTAACCCTGCAAGCAGGGGAAATTTTAAACATATTTAACAACCAGTGAGACACAGGCACTGATCAATCAGAGTGACACCACCTGAATGCAACAAAGTACTATATAGTTGATTATAAGCCATGCCTATAAGGCAGTGGTTCTCAACCTTGGCTGCACATTAGAATCACCTGGGAAGCTTTTTAAAATCCTGATTTCCGGGCCTCATCCTCCAGAAATTCTGTTTCTTTGTTACTAATGTTGTGGCCTCACCCCATAACAAAGAAACAGAATTTCCGGAGGATGAGGCCCAGAAATCAGGATTTTAAAAAGATTCCCAGGTGATTCTAATGTGCAGCCAAGGTTGAGAACCACTGCTATAAGGGATGTATTAGGACTCCCATTTTGCAGATAAGGACGAGAAAGTGAGGCCTTGAGGCTAATGAATAAAACTATTGAAAAAAAAGACCGTACCCTTTTATGTAATGATGTTTACTTTGAATTTATATTAGTTCACACAAACACTCCATCCATGCTTTTGTTCCGGCCCTCCGGTCCAGTTTAAGAACCCATTGTGGCCCTCGAGTCAAAAAGTTTGCCCACCCCTGGACTAAGGTGTCAAAGGCCACAAACCTAAGAAACAGTAAAGCCAGAACTGGGAGTAATCAAAGAATGAAAAGGGGAAATTTCTGAAGCTATGAAAGGAAAATAACACACAGTATTTGAAAAGTTCAGTGCCTGATGACAAATTTTCTAAGGAATTTATACTACATTTTTTCTCATAATTAAACTGTTGTCTTCTGTACTGGCCAAGAATGCTCAAAAGACTTCACAGGTGTGAAATTACTATCTTTCCACAAGCAGGCACACGGGGGAAAACGACTTGCACCTTTCTTTTCCAACTAAAGGCTTATTGAGTGGGATGGGCCTGGGCCACTTTGTTTTCCTTAATAGTAGTGCTTTCTAAGCTACCTGACTGTAACTTCTGTAAACTTCACTTTTTGAAAGGTAAAGTATAGTAAACAATGCAGTAGCCGGATTTTTATTAGGAAGCATTTTATATCATCTTTTTTATTTCCATAGGAAGAAGAGCTTGAGCTATTGAAAATAATGGTAAAGAATAATGGTCAACAATGTAGGACTATTTAGAACCATATTTCACATTTTATAAAAAATTCCAAATAGAATGCAGAGGAATATCCAAACAGTTCAAATTATATAAAAACTAACATAAACTATCAGATATATAAGAAGGGGTTGTAATGACATATAGTTTTTAAATAAAATATAAGGGAGAAAAACCAATATACCAAAGAAATTATAAAATGCCAAAATGACAGATAAAATATCAACATATATATTACATCCTATGAAAAAATACTAATTATTTAGGATAAAATAGGCCAAGGCCATTAAAAAGACAATCCACACAAAAGAAATAAAAATGTAAACAAGTATCAAAACTGTTTTGAAATCAGCATCACTGATCATGTTAGTAGTCAAAAGTACAGAAAGAAAATAACTGGGTGTATGTCAGATACTGATAAAATGTCAGATACTATGTGCTTTTTATACATATCATCTAATTCACTTCTTAAAATAACCATATTAGGCAGGCTATGGTGTTTCCACATTTTGCAGACCAGTAAACCGATATTTAGAATAGATAAGTAACTTTCCCAAGCTCACACATCTAATCAGGTGCAATTCTGGGATTTGAATGCAGACAGCCTAATTCCAGCTGAGCACAGTGTCCCCTCAAATTACCAAAACAAAGAATAGTATTACCAATAACCAATTTACCAGTATTCTAATAACCACCAAATTAGCAAAATAAAAAAATATTACTAATATTGATACCAATATTGACTATACATCACTAATAGGAGAATATGGTGCAGTTTTGAAGAAATTTAGCAAAATGTTTCTAGAGAAAGAAGACAAAATAATTTCCAATAATTCCACTTTCAGGAATATAACCTTGGGAAATAAGTGGAATAAATGAGAATTATTTGCTGGACAATATGCATAATTCACATTATATAGCAGTACTGATTATAAAGTCCAAATATCCATGAACAGAGGTATAACTGTGTAATGTAATTCTTGTTATATTAAAATGTATAATCATTATGACCATTTTACAACATAGAAAATTGCCAAAAAGATACATTAAATATGCAAATGAACAGGTCTCAGAGGGACTTAGAAAGAAATGAAAAGACCTTATTCATTTTAGGTGTAGAGGTCACACCATTTTTTAAATTTAATTTCCCATGAATGCTGTTACTTTGTGCAGTAAAGATAGTCTGTGCAGAAACATAGTTTAAAATTATATAGTGCAATAATATATGCAAAGGACCCAGTATAAATGTTGGCAAAGAGTAACCATCTAACCAATAGCAGATAATAATTGCTAACATTTACACACTTACTCTATGTCCTGCGCTTTTCTAAGGACTTTTTATGCATTAACATCTATAATCCTCACAACAATCCTATACTTACGTTATGTCAAGTGAGTTTACTATCAAGGAGGGCGAGGTGGAGGGACAGTAAGGAGTTTGCCTGAGTTCAGCCAGCTAATAAACTGCTGAGCCAGGACGTGTTCCAGAGCCCACACTCTTAACCACTTCGCCGTTCTGCTCTTTGGCACTCACCGTGTGACCCTGTCAAAAACGCTTATTCCTGGAAAGCAGGGTAAGGACATAGGTAAACAATTAGTAAGCACAATGTTTATGTATGGCAGGAGCATGCTGTGGGGCGAGGAAAGCTTACTTTCTGAACCCAAAGTAAAGAGAAATCATCTTTTCAGTTCCCCTTTACCAAATTCCAGATTTCTAAAAATGAGAATCTATTTTAAAAAGATAATTTTAAGATAATATTATGAAAACAGAAAGAGGTTCCTGAGAAATACAATTTTATAAAAACAATATTTTTTGTCATTATAACATATCCTTGTTCATTTTTAAATATTATATTTTTAAATATTTATGAACAGATGACATTTGAGGTTTTTGCAAACCTCTATCTCTCTCTCTCCGCCTCCTCCCAAATATAATCACAACATACTCAGACTTCTATCCTAACCTTCAGACTTCTAAGGTGATCTACTTGACAGCTGCCTACCTGGCATTTCCACCTGCATGTCTTATAGACAGAGCACCTTAAAGATGTCCCAAACTAAACTCCTGCTTTTTCCACCCCACATTCTTGCTTTCCCCATTTGACACTGCTAACTCCATCTTCCAGTTGGAACCTTGGCGAGTCATCAGAGAGGGAAGTCATCCTTGACTCCCCTCTCTGATACCATGTATGCAATCTGCCAACAGATATGACCCACCTCCACCGCTACCACTCTAGTCTAAGCCACCTTTTTCCCTCTTAACTGATTGTCAAGTTAAGCTCCTCACCACCTCCACCTTGGCCAGCTGCAGTCTACTCTCAACACAGCAGCCAATGCTTTCCTTCTAAACTTCTGTCTGATGATGTCACATCACTACACAAACTCTCCCATCCTGTTAAACTCAGAGAAAATGCCAAAACCCTAAGAGCAGCCATTGAGGCTCCAGTGATCTGGCCTCCATCCCCTCTCATACCTCCTCTCCCTCCCTGTCATACTATTCCATTCCTGGTGTCCCTCACCTGTAGACCAGTGGTTTCTACCTCAATCTTGGCACTGGCTGTTCTCTGCGCCTGGAAATCCCTGTAGGAGTCCGATGGCTTATTTCCTCACGACCTGTCGATCTCTCCTCTCGTGTTCCATTCTCTGAGTGGCTCTCCTTGATGAGTCTAGAAATAACAGACCCTTCAACTGTTGCCATGTGGCTCCCGCTGCTTTGGTTATAGGTTATGACCACCTGCCACTGTATAGATTTTCTTATTTATTTGATATGTTATCTGTCTCCATTAAGAAAATATTAAACTCCATGCAGGCAGGAGTGGTATAATTTCTCTTCACAACCTAGATCAGTGGTTCTCAACCTTGGCTGTGCCTTAGAATCACTTGGGAATCTTTTTAAAATCCTGATTTCTGGGCCTCATCCTCCAGAAATTCTGTTTCTTTGTTACTAATGTGGTGCATGTGGTGCATCAGTAACAAAGAAACAGAATTTCTGGAGGATGAGGCTCAGAAATCAGGATTTTAAAAAGATTCCCAGGTGATTCTAATGCGCAGCCAAGGTTGAGAACCACTGACCTATCATCTCTGACTGTATGCAGGTGCTCTGTAAACATTTATGTAATTAACTAGAGGCCCAATCAGGGCTTAGCAGGCCGGGCTGGCAGGGGGTAAGCGGGGAGGGGCCACAGGCAATTGGCCAGCCGGCCCTGCCCCCAGGTTGAACTCCCAGTCGAACTCCCGTTCAAACTCCTGGTCGAGAGGAGGAGACAATTTGCACATTAGCCTTTTATTATATAGGATTAACACATCAATTAATAAAATTAGACAATGGTTAAAATCCCTTCATGAGGTGAAGCAAAGGAAGAAGCCTTCAGGTAAAATAGCAAACATTATCACAACAAGAAAAAATAAGGGTTATCTTAATTTTCTTATATATTTTTAATTTTTGTTTTCCTGGATTTGCAAAGTCTATAAACCAGGTATTTTAAAAAATTTATTAAAGTGTGAGTCAAATATGCTACTCAATTTAACTCATTGTTATCTTTGTAATTTCTCATGACAAACCAAAAAAAAAAATACTTTCAGAAACAAACTGATGATGAACTTTTGGCAATTCTACCTGTGGGCTCTCTCTACTAACCAGTTTGGGCTCTCCACTCCCAATGATTACACTCTCCCTGCCTCTGGTCTTTTCAACATTTACACATCATTTGCAGAGCTAACAGGGTTGTTGTTCTAAAATACAGATCTGACTATATCATTGCCCAAGTTAAAAACTCACATACCTCCTGGCCAACATGAACCTATGAACCTGGAGGTCACGGTTCAATTCCCGGTCAGGGCACATGCCCAGGCAGCTTGTGGGCTCGATCCCCTGTGTGTGGCATGCAGAAGGCAAACAATCAATGATTCTCTCTCATCATTAATGTTTCTCTCTCTCACTCTTCCTTCTTCTCTGAAATCAATAAAAATATAAAAACTCACATACCTAACCAGTACCTACAAGAAAAAGCAGAAAGGCTCAGTATGATGTATAAAACCAGTTCAACTTATTGAAAAAAGGCTCACATTCCACAATTTCTCCCCAAATTGCTAAATTTCCAGCCTTTTGAAATTAATTCCAGGATCCCAATTGTGCCAGGAATTCTCAAAACTTCCGTCACTTTGCCCATCCTGCCCATAGCCTTGAATTCTCTAACCTCTTTCTATTCCAGGCAAATACCAATTGATTATTCAAGGACAAGATGATATGCTATCATCTATGAAAACTTCATAAACTTTCCTCAAAAAACATTAGTCTCTTCCTCTTTCACTGTTCCCTCTATAATAGGATGGATATCATGTTACAGTTCACAGCTTAGCCCTTCTCTTCCTTAAATGAGTTTAAATTCTGGGGGACTAGGGACTAAGCATGTGTCTATCTCACAGGGCACAGTTCATGCCAAAAAATGTTTGTTAAATGAATGAGAACAGTAAGCCAATATCCTCTGGTCAGCAGACCACATAAATTGGAAGAAAAGAAAAAAGCTTTCAATGTCCTCTAGATATTGCTTGTATCATTTCTAGAAGATGCATTTTTGAACTATAAAAGTTAAATGTTTTCAAGTTTTTTGAACTGCACAAAGGCTTTATGAGGACCCCTTACATCTCAAAACCTATAAATTCTATGAAAAAATACATTTCCACGTCTCTGAATACGGTAAAATTGTGTTTATATGGAAACACTGGCACCATATTTCAGTAGAAAACTTTTTTTGGCACTCATTCACAGGGAGCAATAAATCATTTCCTTCTGCAAATGAATGTTATTGTGGGTGGGCCTTTTATACAGAGAAAATATTTGGATTCAAATGTTCCTTCTCTGGCACTGGAGAAAGCTGTCATGACCAAGTTATTGAAGCTTAGCAGTTCTTAAAATTAGGAGTTTTGTACTCAAACATTCAACATAAGCTTGATTTAAAAAAAAAAACACATTAATTCTCTTAATAATCAGCCCAGACTGGAGTATAATAATCAGATTGGATTTATTTTATTCACGAATGAAAAGAAACAGTGATTTAAAAAGGCTGGGTTGCCGCTCATTATCTATAGTCTAGCATCTTAGACTATATTCCCAGTCCTCTGCGGTTAGATGAGGACTAGCCAACGGGATGTGAAGCACCTTCAGACATGGGGGGAGAAACTCCAACATCAATATCCCCGCAGTTGGCTTGATGCACATAAGCCCCATGTGGGTTATACATGGAAAGTCATTAGCCTGAGTCCTTATTAGCCTGGGTCCTTGAGTCACTATCAGAGAACCAGTAATTGGTCAGAAAACCTGTTTTGGCCGAAACAGGTTTGGCTCAGTGGATAGAGCGTCAGCCTGCGGACTGAGAGGTCCCGGGTTCGATTCCGGTCAAGGGCATGTACCTGGGCAGCTGATCGATGTTTCTCTCTCATCGATGTTTCTAACTCTCTCTCTCTCTCCCTTCCTCTCTGTGAAAAATCAATAAAATATATTTTAAAAAAAAAGAAAGAAAGAAAACCTGTGTTGGACTTTATGTGAATAAGAAATAAACTTCTATCTCTTCTAACGGCTAAGAACTGCACAATTTGGGATATCCTTGTTACGCAACAGTCAGCAATTTTGTAACTAGGATATACTCATTGAGTCTAAAATTAATAGTTGTAAATTTCAGTAAGTATTCAGTCACCTTTACTAGTATTATACTACTGTTTCTCATTTCATAAGGAATCATATGAGCATCTGATTTTTCCTTGTAATCAGTAAATCTTCTACACAATCTTCCTAACAGTATGTTAGGCACTATAAAAGATTTTTATATATACCTCATATATATTACATATTATATATAACGAATACAGATATTTTATCCCTGCTTTATATATAAGTATATAAAGCATAAAAAATATATGTAAAGCACATTAAATACATGCCATTCTATATAATTTATAAAATAAATATAATTTATACAACACATAATATTGTTCATCCCTGCTTTAAACAATCATACCCAACTAACCCAATTAGCATCAATTAACCATACTACGTGCCTGACACCAAGGTAGCCACTCAGCACACGAGGTTTAAAAATGGCATATGGATCCCAGTAGGAATGCATACTTGGCCTATTTCTTTGGCTTTACTTGTAATAAAGAGCTTCAAGAAACACGATTTAACTTTTTTTAAATAAGTAACCCAATTTTATTCTTTTAAAGATTTAAGGTTGTTTCATCCTTCGTTATTACAGTTCTACCACTTTTTGTCTATTTCTTTAGAATCTTAAAGAGAAGAGACATTGGAAAAAATAACTACAGGGTATCCCCAAAAAATGTATACACATTTTGAATGAGTATAAAGTCAGTGTTTATTAACATATAGTTCATTCTCAAAATTTAAAACAATCTACAGAAATGAATAATTTTTTTTTCAATGCCTGTTTTCAAACTGATGACCATTCTGGTCTAGGCACACCTGATAATGTGAAACAATGGAATCGCAAACATCAAGATTCATTTTGTTCAGTATTTGTGTGCCCTCAATTTGTCAACTGTTGCCGGTTTTGTACCCTAATCTTAATCTTTTATGTGTCCCCATAAAAAAGTCTAGTGGCACTTTGAGATACATTTTCTTTGTTCAAAGCTTAGTCTGGCTTCACTAATATTTCAAATCAGTTAAACCTGAAAAGGAGTGAAAACCAAGTAAGTTGTCAGCTGTTAAAGTGTGTACCATTTTTTGGGAATCCCCAATATATCCAATTCCCAACATCTTTACAGTAGGGGAGGTTTAGGTATGAAGTACATTTCATGTATTTCGAGAATAGACTTTTTAATCTGGCTCTGCACGCCATACAAAACACAAATAATATTGCATTTGCTTTGTCTCTGTAAGGAAACATCTGATTACATGCCCATCTTGCTGCATTTCTGACCTTGGGACAAAAACACAACACCAGTTACTGCTGATTCCCATTCACCTACCAAATTTCAAGCTTCTCCCGTTGCACTGGCTTTCTAACCCTGGAAAATGACTAGACATCACTCTACGAGACAGGAACACAATGACTTCTTCAACTATTGGCTGTATTTGGTTATAATCTATTCATCGTGCTGTAAGTTATGTGTTTTTCAAATTTCCACATACTATTGCTTAGCATTCTGAGTATAATTAAGTGAATATGGCACTCATTAAAGACAGTATATTCCCAACAAACAATGAACAAATTGACACAAAATAGTAAAAATACTTCGGCTTGGAAGTAAATAAATGCCAACATGTAGAATGACAAGGGAATGTGCCTCAAAGTGCTACAGCTAGATGGAGAATGACAGCCTGCATAAAACTTTCTTCCCATTTCTCTAGAGTTCAGTTTAAAGCTCATTAGACAGAAAAAAACACTATGCCATCTGGATCTTAGTCCATTGCCAACCTGTTTTAGGGTCCAAAAAAAGCTATAAATTCACCTGCTCCTCTGTGGTTTGAGACAACTGCAATACAACTGAGAGGTGGGACTGACACATACTTGCTCCTCTGGAGAATTCAGGTTCAAGAGTGCAATAACAACAGCTCCCTGAGTCCCTCCCTCTCCTCGTGGGTACACACTTGGCTGTACTTTAATTCAAATCTTGGAGACGGTCAGAGACCAGATGGGTATTTAGCTTTATGCAAAAACTTTTTCCTACTGTAGAAAGCTGACTGGTATTTCTGAGTCCTTCAGATTCTTGGCCACTGTTTCTGAAGAGTAAAACAAATGTGTTTTAGAAAGAGAAGGATCAAAACTATTCATGCAAATACTAGTTCTCTTTTCTACATGCTGGCACAGAGGGATTGCACAGTGTATGCAAAATGGAGACAAAATACATGAATGGGGGAAGCACTATTTAGAAATAAGGAAGAAGACAGCTGTACTAGAATTTGTTGCTTGTCGTCTGACTTACATTCAGCATGACCCTCAGACTCGAAAGTGACATCATCTTATACATTATGAAAGAACTGATGGGCTAGTACACTTCACAGGGGAGTAATAACTTCATTTCAAGCAAACTTGCAGGGTTTTTAATTATGATGGTGTATAGGAGGTGAAACTAAAAAGTATCCAAAGAGGACAATTTTATCTAATGTCCTACCTACCTACAATATTCAAGCAACAAGCACCTATTAAGGTCCCCTCACATGCCTACATAGCACATTGCTACTCTAAAATTTGATTAAACTATCATAAAAAGTAAAATGAACAAAAAAAGAGTCAGGGGTCAAACACCCCTAAAAAGGTTTAATCACAGTAATAATTAATCAAAGAAATGTACAAATTTTACTTTTATTTAATTATCAAATTAGCAAAAACTACTGAAAATATAAGGAAGGTCAATGCTGAAATGGTGGCATAAAAGCAGGAATTCAGCACTGACTGCCAGTGTTGACAAAAATAAGCACAATCTTTTCAGATAACTTTAAAGTAGTATCTAGAACCTTATGTTTATATGTTTCTTTGAATCATTAAAGTCTATCATTGGTAACTAGCCTAAAGTAAAATCTTGCCCATATAAAAATCCATATGCCAAAACTGCTCACTATCAACATTACTTCTAATAAAAACAAATTGCAACTACACTAAATGCCTAACAATATTAGACTAGTAAGTTATTATACCCCAGCAAGATATAGCATTAAGTAGCCATTAAAATTATAATTGTGTAATGTTGCTATATTATAAATAATAGTATAATTATGACTAATCTAAAATACATATGGAGATAAAGATGAAGACCAAAATACTAAAAAGATGCCAGTAGTTTTCTTTGGGTAATGGAGCCATGAGTAATTTTTCTGTCTGGTTTTTCCATAAGAAAAATATTTCTTATATTGTGTACAAAATGCCTATATAGAAAAGAACATACAAAAAACTTTAAAGTAGCATTAGAAACAAATAGGATGTTCATTTAATTTTAGAAATGCTACAAAGTCACAATTGCAGAAAACTACAAAATAAAAATTTGCAAATACTGCCCTGACTGGTTTAGCTCAGTGGACAGAGCGTCAGGCCATGGATTGAAAGGTCCCGGGTTCGATTCTGGTCAAGGTCATGTACCTTGGTTGCAGGCTTGATCCCCAGTAGGGGGCGTGCAGGAGGCAGCTGATCAATATTTCTCATCGATATTTCTAAGTCTCTATCCCTCTCCCTTCCTCTCTGTAAAACGTAAATAAAAATATATTTTTTAAAAATTGCAAATATTAATAAAACAATGTTGCAATAAAAAAGTCTACAGTTTTTAATTTTCAAATCTAAAAATGTCTAAATATTTATAAACTATTTTACCAAAAAATAGTTCCCAAAGAAAATGATTTCTACCTGGAGTTTGTGGCAAACTATTTACTATTTTAAATGCTGAAGCAATAGAAAACAAAGTTCCATTAAACATAATGCTGGGTCCAGGTGGAATATACTTTCTATTCTTCACAGACAAAAATACTGTATCATGATGTTATTCTCTCCAATCACAATGTCCCAGTTATGGCTGACACGTTACTACATTTCACCTGTCGATGTTAAATTATTCTTAATTACTTAAGTGGATTCCTTTCATTAGTTAATTTATTTATAATCCAAGTTACATTCACAGTTTCTCTCTACTGAACTGATTCATTCTCTCTAACTTCTCTCTTGTGCACACTCTCTCTCTCTCTCTCTCTCTCAATAGTTTCTTAATTCAAAAATTAAGGAATTAAGACAGGCATTTACAATAAAAACCATACCAAACTTTTATATCAAATCTGATTATTTTACTATATATGACTTTCATTATATAATATTATAATGCACGAATTACTGGCAACTACATATTTATTATTCATTATGAGCTTACATAATAGTAATGTCTTTAATGTCATAAGAAAAAGGAATATCAGCCCTGGCCGGTTTGGCTCAGTGGATAGAGCGTCGGCCTGCGGGCTCAAGGGTCCCGGGTTCGATTCCGGTCAAGGGCATGTACCTTGGTTTGTGCAGGAGGCAGCTGATCGATGTTTCTCTCTCATCAATGTTTCTAACTCTCTATCCCTCTCCCTTCCTCTCTGCAAAAAATCAAGAAAATATATATAAAAAAAAGATTTTTTTTTAAAAAAAAGAAAAAGGAATATCAATTGCTAATAATGTAAAATTCAGCATGTAATAAAGTTGCCAGATTAGGCAAATAAAAATACAAGATATCAGTTAAATTTGAATTTTAGATGAACATGAATAATTTTTTAGTATAAGTATGCCCATGCAATATTTGGGACAAATTCATACTAAAAATTTATTCGTTGTTTATCTGGGATTCAAGTTTAACTGGGTGTCCTGTATTTTATTTGGCAGCCCTAGAAGTACTGAAAGGAATATCAAAACATTGGAAGCATAACTGAGTTAATTACATTTTGACCTGCAATATAGTAACAGAATCCAGAGGAGGGAAAGTAAAGAAGGAATTTCTAGTTACTCCTCCTGAACTGTGACAAATGAAATGATCCGTTGCATCCTCACCCAAACCCTCTGAGGCAGGTATTGCTCTGATTGCTCCTGAGGAAACAGTCTTTGAGCTTAAGTAGTTTAAAGCCCAGCAGTTAACAGTCTGCTACCAACAACGTGGTCAAGGTGAATGACTGAGCCAACTACTCAAGTCTGTTCAAATTCCCAGTTAGGATGAAGAAGACTGTTAACTCTGGGCCTGAGATATAGATACTCACTGTGGACACTGACGGAATTCGCTGAATGGTGTTAAAAGTGCCTCGGCACAGCCTGAGTGTATTTTATATATGCCCCTACGATCAGCGTGGCACAATAAGGAGAACATCCCATGTATATCACAAAAGACTGGTTTCCTTGAATAAAGCTGAATTGAACAACACAAGTCATCTCTGAAAAACGTATTGCTTGGGAGAATATTTATTGCCCTGCACTGGATTCCAATATATATGGTTTACTGCTATATCCAGGCAGCAAAGAAAATATCAAGTAAATGTAAGAGAATTCAGTGTATTAATTGCATGGAAAATCTTCTTTTGGTACACTATTGTTGGCTACAATTTTCTAAATCCATGTGTATTCATTCATGTATTTTCTTCATTCATTCTACATATAACTTTCCAGTAGCTCCCATGTGTTAGGACATGGAGATTTCAACAATAAAAGTCTCCATCTACATCCGCACTGTTTTCCCACTACTCCTCATATTAACTCTCTTACCCCCATCAGAACAACATAATTATCCTGTAACTTTTCTACCCATTGCAACTGTTGGGAACAACAGTATACGTATGATATACAGATCATTTCCCGGTGGCTCAATACAAACCATTCCACCTAGGGGACAAAAAGACTTCTGCAACAAAGTGAAGTTTTCCTTTGTCATCAATCACAAAATATTCTTATTTTCAAAATAAAAATATAAACTATTCATTCTCATATTTATAAGTTTTTTCAAATATACTTCCTTTCAGTAAATAAAATATAGATAGAAAATAGGGGAATTTAACATCCATAAGGTGCATTTGTTTTAAGATCTTAAAAGAAATAAAATTTCTTGAATTTCAGTGTAGTGTTTTATCCAAAAACAAATTTACTTACATGTTAAATCATCATTCAGCTTACCTACAAAGGTAAACTTACATTTTAGTGCTCACTTCAGAATCTTAAAATTATTATTTAACTTCTCTAGACCTCATTTCTCTGCTTCAATACACGGTATATAACGACACTAGCTCAGTCCTCCCAGTTCCAAAAATCTGCGTGTCCTTATTTCTTTAACTCTGGTCTTCATCTATCCCTTTAACAGGTACAACATATTTATTTACTCATTTTGTAGGTCATAGAAAAAGTCTCAAATAAGCACTATGAGTTGGTACATTACTTCAGCCAGTGTACCTCCTAGCCTTTTCTGTCTATAATGAATTCCAGAATTATGTAAACGTAAATATTATTAATATTACACTCTTCGTCTGCAGAAAGCTGGCACAGAAGAGGTCCCCAGTGAATTTGTTTGCCTATAGCCAAGTGAAACAACATTTCAAATTTCACATTTAATCGGAAGAGAAAATTCTAACTGGATCTAACAGAAGGCTCACTGCTTAGGCATATGTGTTACACAATGGTTTCCACATCACACGAACTACTCTGACAAAAAATAAGTTCGCAAATAAAATGATTTCTACCTGAAGTGCAGTTCAAAGTAAATACTAGATGAACAGGTATGAACTATACACTTAAACTTTGAAAAATACCTTCCTTAGAGGCTCAATAATGGTCCTTGGCAAAAAAAAAAAAAAAAAAGTTTTCAAATGACAAAGCAAGTTGTATAAACAGCCATTCAAATCTCTGATTTCTGTTTGGTTTTGAGCTCTAAGAATCAGTAGGTATTTAACAATATTTTTAAGCCTTGAAGTAAAAAATTTAATAAATACATTTTTTAATGCAAGACTTTTTAGAAAGTTTAATAAGATAATATTTGTTATAACTGTCCAAGAGGCAGATATGCTGTTTGGGCATACATCCCTTTAGGAAAGTATCATCCTATCTAATAAAGGAGTAATATGCAAATTAGCCATCACTCCATCACAAAGATGGTGGCACTCAGCCCCACCGCTGAAGTGTCCAGGCCTGTTGGCCAGGCAGGTGGCAGAGGAGGCTGGGGGGAGGGGGGCAGAGGGGCAGACCTGGCAATCGGAGGGGGCAGGGGAGGAGCCGGCAATCGGAGGGGGCTGGGGGTCCCCTGACCAGGCCAGAGGCCTCGGCCAGAGGTCTCAGGCCTGTGCTGGGGTGGAGCCGGTGATCAGAGGGGGCAGGGGCGGAGCTGGCTCCAAGGGGAGCAGGGAGCAGGCCTAAGCCGACAGCAGGACATACCCTGAGGGCTCCCAGTATGTGAGAGGGGGCAGGCTGGGCTGAGGGACCCCTACCCCCAGTGCACAAATTTCGTGCACCAGGCCCCTAGTTGTAAACATGCTATCAACTAATCCTACAAATTACAGAAAGTCTGGTTCAAAGATCCTGGGTCAATTTTCTGAGTCACTTTTTACCACTTGTAAGGAACATACTTTGAAATGTTAATGTGCTTTTTCCCTTTTGACTTTTTGAGCACATAACCTCTTCCCATAGCTGTCCCACCCTTCCATCATGGAGAGAATAGGATGTACCAGAGAATAATTGCAAAGGTAAAGCAAGACAAGAAATACTCTACTTGTAACATTCAGAGAGTAAGTTTCTGCAGCAAAATGAGAGCTTTGTAAACCAAGTTATTATCTTGAGAGAAGATAGCATAAAGCCCCTTTATCACTGTCTTTGCCTTTTCTGCTGAGCTGAACTACAGAATCCTACACAAGGAAGGTCTGCGAGGAAGAGGAAGGAAGAATCCTGCCTGTTTTTGACACTGGGAGAATTGTGGGGAAAGGAGAGGACAGAAAACCGAGATGAGTAGACAAGTGTTCACGCTCCTTTACTTCTCATAATCCCACTATGCTCACAAGCTCCTCTCTCACTGGAGAGTCTTGGGATGCTCTTACAGAACGGGGATGAAGCCATATCACAGGAAACCACAGTTTACTGGCAGGAAGGGAGTTACTGAGGGTTAGCTTTCCTGAACTGCACTGGAATACCTTGTGTGGTAGACCAGACCCAGACACAGCTAAGAATCTGGCCAAGAAGCCTCTCCGAGGGAGATCACTGCCATAAACTGAGGTAGTGCTGGAACACGGTCTGCGAGGTGGACCACTCAGGCATGACCTAGTGCATCTCACAGCCAGACCTCAAGGGTTCCATGGTCCAGCAAGAGCCAAGGAGAAGCCTGGAGGCAGCAAGTGAGTACTCAGTGAGAGAATGAAAAAGAGTGGAACATGAGTTCACCAGGTGCAACCATGAGCACTGGAGGGTAAAAGCGCATTTAGCAACGCGGGAAGCAAGAGGCATGGCCCCAGAGAGAAGGGCGGTGGGCAATGGGCACAAAGCCAGTAACTCTCCCCTACCCAGCATCCTGTGCAACGCACCATCTGGGAGATGTGCTTAGGAAGAAGGATGAGATACCTGAGAGATGAGTGATATTTCCTAGTGAGAAGTATTATTACCCAAGTAGATTGCTAAAATTATAAACTCAAACTATTTTTAACCTAGATTGGCTCAATGGGTGGTTTTGTTTTCTTTTATCACTCTTTAAGCAATGAGTAAATGAGCCTTGCTAGAAAGTCAAGATCAGTTATACACAAAATAAAGTACATATTTCCCTGTACAACTGAGTTTTAATAAAAGTGAATTTTATGGCCCCATGAAACATTTTCCTCTAACCATATGAAAACTTCCACGAAGACCCTCAATGGGGTATCAGTTCTAGATCTATGCTCATGTCCTCTGTGCCACACATCCAAGTCAGACCTACCATCCCTCAAGGTTCAGCTCAAATTCCACATTTACCACAAAGTCTTCTATTTTTACCTTACTCATCTCTCTCTTCACCGACCTCCTTGGACAAAGGTAATTTTAGGCTAGATGCTTGAACTCCTGGGATGACAAAGATACCTTTGTTAAAAAAACAAACAAAAAGGAAGAGTCTCCCAGAGTGGCCTAGTTTACCAAGCTCCTGAAGCCTGCTGCCAAGGAGCACAGTCCTTCTGTCACAGTCCTAGGTCACGCCAATCTCAACACAAATGCTTGGGGTGCAGCCAGAACCAATGACCTAGAAAAAGCAGGAAGTCAAACATCCAACAAATATGATGCCTACCCACCTGTCTCTCACAATTACACAAGGCAACTACTACAACTACCTATAAAACATGCTTTGTCCCCTGGAAAAGTATTCCTCCCAGCAAAAAATAAACCAAATCACTTTTAAATATATTTTTATTGATTTCAGAGAGGGAGAGGGAGAGAGAGATAGGAACATCAATGATGACAAAGAATCATTGATTGGCTGCCTCCTGCACATCCCACACTGGAGATTGAGTCCACAACCCAAGCATGTGCCCTGACCAGGAATCGAACCATGACCTTCTAGTTCATAGGTCGACATTCAACCACACCAGGGCAAACCAAATCACTTTTAAACAATCAATTTGCTTGGTTGTATGTTCATTTTAAAATATGAAATAACAGAACCCTATAACCAGAATAAAGAATTATTTGGTCCTAGTCAGTTTGGCTCAGTGGATAGAGTGTCGGCCTGCAGATGGAAAGGTCCCAGGTTTGATTCCAGTCAAGGGCACATGCTGGGTTGCGTGCTCAATCCCCAGTGGGGGATGTGCAGGAGGCAGCCAATCAATGATTCTCTGTCATCATTGATGTTTCTATCTCTCTCTCCCTCCCCCTCTCTAAAATCAATAAAAACATTTTTTTTAAAAAAGAGAATTCTTTGGACCTAAATCATATAAAGTATCACCAGTGAAAAAAAGAGAAAATACATTCCTAAGACCTGATTCTGGTATAATTAACTCTTAATTAATTCAACATATTACTTATTTAATCATAGAGTACATTTTATCTATTGCTCAGCAAAATCCAGGGGGAAAGTTTTCAAAGACTATTTTTGTCTCGTTTTATTCTTTCATATTTGTGTGTAAAAACTTCTGAAAATCAAGTACCTAGATAGTATCTTTCAAATCTCCATCCTTGCACAGAATAGGTACATATTCTTAGTATTAGCTAGAGGACCTTGGACAAATTTAAATTTCCAAAGTCTCGGGATGTTTTTTATTATTTATAAAATATGAATAAGAATATTACTACCTAACTTATGAAGCCATTATAATGATGAAATGATACATATAAGCCACAGGGCACCACATCTAACAAGCACAAAGGGTAGTCAGTAATGGAGTCCACCAGAAAGTACGGTAGGAAAGCAGAGGGGGCGGGCGCAATTGTGCAGCAAGGGCACTGGGTGCTGGCACTTCATCAGTCATGAGAAATATGACAGTGGATTGGGAGGAGAAGAGGCGGGAAGAAATTCCAGGAAGAGGAAATACTATGGACAAAGGAGTAAGCAGAGTCCCAGGCACCACGGGGGTCCGCTATGAAGGATTTAGAATGACAGATGAAGGCAGAAATTTTTCAATGGCCTTGGGAACAATCAGGTTGATCAGCTTACCTACCTTCCTTCCTACCACCGTGATAACTCTGTGTCCTATCCACACTTACCCCTCCAGCTCCAATCCCTCCAACTAACCCACCTCCATCCGTCTCTCCCCTTCCTGATCTTCAAAACAGACACTGTGGAAAAAGAATTGCATTTGGTTGTAGCCTATTTTACACTGCTCTTTAAATATCTGTTTTACATAAACCCTGCTCACATGAACAAATTGTAATTATATATATATATATATATATATATATATATATATATATATATATATAAAATTTTAGATAATCATTTAATAGGTGAAAAGAATAGCTTTCCCTGATCCTCAAAATAACCCAGTCAGGAAGGCAAATAGCGACTGTGATCTGATACCCACCTTACAGCTGAGGACACTAAAGTCCAAAGATGGGGAGGGACTGCCCTGAAGTCACACAGCTGATGAATGGCCAGGGCGAGCAGGCCACCCAGGCATGCGGCTTCGCGCCTGCACGGCAGCCCCCGTGCCTTCGGGAAGAGCACTGCGCTCACAGTACGTGTTTAATAGTCCTTGTCTTGTTCCCGGAGAGGCCAGTTGCTGACCAAAAGAAAACAGTAGAACAACTAAAAGACCTTAAAATAGTTTTGCTTCCCACAAGTAAATGTCTAAATAAGCCTTAAAGTAAACTCTTATACTAGGCTATTTCCCAATCCCTGAAATGGCATAAAATAAATCTCCTACACACGCTTCAAATATAAACTTTAAACTACTATAAAAATCTCACATCTGGATCCAAAAGCTCTTCCTACAAAAATGATATCTCTGATAATAAATGTGTAAACCTTGCTAAAAGAGCAACTCCTGACTTAACGTAGCCAGTGAGGTCCTGCCAACAGTCTGGAATGTCTGTCCGGAGACACAGCCATGAAAGAATGTCTTTTGCGAGAGACAGCACAAAGGCAACGATGAAAGAAACCTGGGAGCATCCTCTAGTTCTGTCTAAAAAGAGAACATTTATCCCAATCACCAATACTACACGTTTTGACTGAATTCCACTTAGAAAAAGTGACACCCACCGAATCAAATGCACACAAAACAAGAGGGGGAAATCAAGAATTAAAACACATACAGTCATCTTCACAAGAGCGAAATCACCTATTTTTTAAATTTGGCTTTCAGTTCCCCTTTGTCTAAAACGTCTGAAGGAATTTCCTAGTGTCTTCTCTCCCTGGAGATGAGAGGTTGAGTCCATGCCTCCATCCAATGTCGTGACCATTAAGTCTATTCAGATATGATCTATTCAGACATCAGGAGAGCAACAGAGAGAACAAGTTCGCACCAGAATGACTGATGGGAAAGCTTCAATGAAGTTACATTCTAGAAGCATATTATGAGTACTGTCATCTTGCCTTCGTTTCAAACTTGACTGGAGAGAAAAGGTTTATGGGGGTAGTCTGAGAAACGACACTAAAACACGCCTGGGATGCTCACTGGGAAGTTTTAGATGAAAACCACAGTGACTCACACACACACACACACACACACAAACCCAAGTATCCTGCTGAGGATAGTGCCTGTCTGCTATCTTCCTCTCTGGATGCGGCTTTTGGAAGAGCCGTGTGAGTGAGCAGATCTCAACACTAAGATTAATTAATCTGTTTTAAAACATGGGGTTGGGAGGAGTAGGGCTAGGAGAAGAGAAACCTTCAGTGTCTATAATCCTGAGGACTCAAAGCGTAAATCACACTCTCCCACCCCTGACCTCACCCACAGTCAACACCTCAGATTATCAGCACCGGGACTAAACCCTCCACTCTGCAGCTCTGGCTGACAGGCAGATGTCACCATAAAACTCACCCTCAGGACTGAGGCAGCTAAACCTGCCGAAGGCCTGTCAGTAAGTAAAAACACATGTGACGATGCTTCCTGGCTTCAAGAAAGTGTATGTGTGGGAGGCTTCATATAATGGGATTTTTTTGGGGGTGAGGGGGTGGAGAAAATGGATGTTTTATGTATAATTCTCAGCTGATATCTGGAGACTCACAACTAAGAATGGGAATGTTCTAGGACAGTGATGGCGAACCTATGACACGCGTGTCAGAGGTGACACGCGAACTCATTTTTTTGGTTGATTTTTCTTTGTTAAATGGCATTTAAATATATAAAATAAATATCAAAAATATAAGTCTTTGTTTTACTATGGTTGCAAATATCAAAAAATTTCTACATGTGACACGGCACCAGAGTTAAGTTAGGGTTTTTCAAAATGCTGACACGCCGCGCTCAAAAGGTTCACCATCACTGTTCTAGGACCACGTCAGGCTACTTGTGCCTCTCTGCATACTAAAGCACTCTTTGAGAGCTGAGGGCCACCTTTCATTGGGAATGGCAACAGTCCCTTCACAAAACTCCCAAAAGTGACTCTTACCAGAATTGCTTTCTTATTTTAAGGATGCTGGGGTTGAGGAACCCTGGAATTGGAAACCCTTTTCTAAGAAAGAGGGAATCAATAAATCTATACTTGAGTTAAGAGTGCTAACTCTGGCAACAAATTGCCTGGGTTTAAATCTTACCTCCCCCACTCACTAAATTTGACGCTAGTTAAGTCCTAACTCTCAGAGTCTTGGTTTCCTCATACCTATGCAATGAGATTAAAATTAGATGAGATATAACCCTTGCTGGGGGACTCGGTTGGTTGGAGCATTGTCCTGTACACCAAAAGGTCACAGATTCAATTCCTAGTCAGGGCACATACCTAGGTCTTGAGTTTGATCCCTGGTTGGGTAAGAATGGAAGGCAACCAATTGATGTTTCTCTCACATATCCCTCTCTCTCTCTCTCTCTCTCTCTCTCTCTCTCTCTCTCTCTCTCCCTCTCTCTCTCTCTCTCTCCCTCTCTCTCTCTCTTGCTTTCTTTTTCTCAAAAAATCAAGAAAAATTTAAAAAATGCCTCAGGTGAGGATTAAAAAATAAAATTTAACCCTAGCCAGTGTGGCTCAGTTTGTTGGGAGACATCCAGTCCACCAAAAGGTTGCTGGTTCAATTACAGGTCAGGGCACATGCCCAGGTTGTGGCCTCAATCCCCAGTATGAGGCATTAAGGAGGCAGCCTATCTTATCAATGTTTTGCTCTCACATCAATGTTCTCTCTCTCCCTTACTCTCTAAAAATCATTTAAAAAAATGTTTTAAAAATATTAGGTGAGCCCTGGCCCATTTGGCTCAGTTGGCTTAGGGTCAGCCCTTGCACTGACTCCAGGGCATATGCCAGGGACCCCCTCCACAGTAGAGGTGTGCAGAGGGCAGCCAATCAATATTCTCACATTGATGTTTCTCTCTCTCTTTCTCCCTCTCCCTTCCTCTCTCACTCTCAAATCAATAAAAACATATTTTTTTAAAAATTAGATGAGGAAAAAAGGGGACACATGTAATACTTTCAACACTAAGGAATTATTTAAAAAATAAAATAAGAGTTGCAGAGAAACTAAGATGGTGGCATAGGTAAACACCGGGAAATTGCTGCCTCCCACAACAACTTCAAAAATACAACGAAAAGACAAAACGGGCATCATCCAGAAATACAGGAAGGCTGGCTGAGTGGAAATTCTACAACTAGAAGAAAAGAGAAAAGCACACTGAGACCCAGAGGAGGTGCCGAAGTAAAGTGCAGAGGTACGGAGGCTCGAGCGTGTGGAAAGGGGCCGGCACCTGAGGACGCGGCTGTCTTTTTGAATGGGGAGGGAGTCACAAGCTCCCGACTACTCTGAACTCCGGTTCCAGGAAGTCTCTGGGGACCCAGGACTCATACGGGGAGAAACTGGACTGTCTGGCAGCAGGCAGAACTCTGAACTTGAGGGCAGCTTTCCCTCAGAGGTGCTTGCAGCAATTACCGGGACACTGAGACGCGCGAGCGGCCCCTTAGGGCGGGGCTGAGGACCAGCCATAGCTGCCTGCTCCGCCCTTTGATTCCCTGAGACCCCGCCCCACCCAGGCTGCGGCAGAGCCTTTTGCATATATATGCCCTGGTCCTTTGCAACCTGAAAATTACCTAACAAATTGCAGCTGGGCCAGACAGACCCAGAACTTCCAAGAGAAGGCCCAAGGCCCCACAGCAGCTTGCATTGCTTCACAGCTTGGCCTCATCAGGGCACCTCCAAACTCCAAAAAAGGAAGGGGAATCTGCAGTTCTCCTCATAGCTCCTGCTGGGTAACCTCAGGCAGAGGCTAAATTAGCACCTCCTTAGATCCAAGAGCCAGTGTACCCAGTGGTCAGAGGGGGACCATCCAGATTACAACTCCTCAGATCCATAAGGGACACACTCAGGGCGCAGACTCAGTGAGCACCAAAGCCCCACTGAAGCAAGTCTTGCCCCATAAGGGTGTCTCCAGCTCAGAAGTTCTCCCACTGCAGACACAGCTGATTCTCACAGCCAATTGGCCTGGAAGTCAATTCCTCCCAGTGATCCTACAACAATCAAGGCATAACTACAACAAGACTGTGCACAAAGCCCACAAGGGGGTGCACCAAGAGTGTCCACCTCAGGTAATTGGGGAGGCTGAGCCACTGGGCCCCACAGGACACCTAGCACACAAAGCCACTCTACCAACACAGGGAAGCATAAAAAATGCGGAGACAAAGAAACAGGTCACAAATGACAGAAATGGAGGAAAGCAAACGACTGGATATAGAGCTCAAAATCACGTTTATAAGGTTTTTCAAGAATTTTATGGAAACCGCTGATAAATTTAGTGAGACCCTGGAGGATATGAAAAAAGACCAACTAGAAATTAAGCATACACTGACTGAAGTAAAGAATAATATACAGAGATCCAACAGCAGACAAGTGGATCCCAAGAATCAAGTCAAAGATTTGAAATACGAAGAAACAAAAAATACCCAACCGAAAAGGAAAAAAGAAAAAGATTCCAAAAATATGAAGATAGTGTAAGGAGCCTCTGGGACAACTTCAAGCATACCAACATCAGAATTATAGGGGTACCAGAAGAAGAGAGATGGCAAGATATTGGAAACCTATTTGAAGAAATAATGACAGAAAACTTCCCCTACCTGGTCAAAGAAATAGACTTACAAGTCCAGGAAGTGCAGAGAACCCCAAACAAAAGGAACCCAAAGAGGACCACACCAAGACACATCATAATTAAAATGCCAAGAGCAAAAGACAAAGAGAGAATCTTAAAAGCAGCAAGAGAAAGACAGTCAGTTACCTACAAGGGAGTACCCATACGACTGTCAGCTGATTTCTCAACAGAAACCATGCAGGCCAGAAAAGAGTGGCAAGAAATATTCAAAGTGATGAATAGCAAGAACCTACAACCAAGATTACTTTATCCAGCAAAGCTATCATTCAGAATAGAAGGTCAGATAAAGAGCTTCACAGATAAGAAAAAGCTAAAGGAGTTTATCACCACCAAACCAGCATTATATGAAATGCTGAAAGGTATTCTTTAAGAAGAGGAAGAAGAAAAAGGAACTCTTACCATTTGCCACAGCATGGATGGAACTGGAGAGCAGATAAATACCACATGATCTCACTCATTTGTGGAATATAATGAACAACATAAACTGATAAACTGATGAACAAGGACTGATCCAGAGACGGAGAGGCATTGATTGGACTGTCGGGCCCTGGAGGGAAGGTAGGGGAGGGTGGGGGTAAGGGGGAAAGATCAACCAAAGGACTTATATGCGAGCATACAGGCCTAACCAATTGACACGGACAACGGGGGGGGGGGGGGGGGGGAGGGCATGAGCGGGGGGGGGGGAGGGTAACGTGAGGATAAGGACACATATGTAATATCTTAATCAATAAAAAATATATTTAAAAAAATAAGAGCTGCAGAAATCTTAACTATTTTCAAAAGTATTACTGTTAAAACAATAAATAAATAAAATAAAAAATCAGATGAGACATATAACTAATAATCACAAATGTTACATGTGGTAAATAAATACAATATCTGGCAAACACTAGCTGTTATGATGAAGAAGCAACATAGTTATATATGACTAGGACTATTCCCCATCATCATTATTATAAATTCAACCACTGACTAACATGGCAAATAGTCCTCATAAAATAGCCTAAGTACTACTCTTCGTTTGGCAGCTGCAGTCAATAGACACTCTTTGCCAGTCTAACTCTTTCACCCACTCAAGTGTTTGCCAAGCATGCTTAAATAAGAAGAATCATAGTGTACTTGTTAAAAATACAAACTCATGAGCCCCATGCCAACTCTACTCAATCAGAATCTCTCCAGGAAGGGCCCGGAAGTGTTTTAAAATACACACACATACACAATCACACACACACACACACACACACACACACACACCACCACCACCACCACTACCACCCAGGAAAATCTTGTTATTAGGAAAAATTGGGAAATACTATATAGTCCATCCTAGGTCAATGTGAATTCCACTTCACTGTTAATCTCTAGACCTAAAGTTAGTCACAGTTTTGCCTCAATAGTTCCCTACACCTTTAAATTCGTATTTAGTATTTAGTTGTATCATTTCTTCCATACAACACATTTGTAACTGCATTTCTGCTCACAGGATAGATACCTCAGCAATATACATTCCTGAAATAATTCCTTAGCACTTTAAAAATAAATATTCTAGAAATAGATAAAATCATGGTTCCAAATAAATTATATTAATATCTTACATATATCTCTTGAACTCGGAGTACCCCAGCAAAGGCCAAACTATTTATACTTTATATATTTCCATATTATATTCAGTATTTAAATAAATAGGTAAACCTTATTTAACCTGATCATAATTGCAGGTTAAAGATAAATGAGAAATAAGCAAAAATTACTTTGCAGATTATTTTGTTGTTGTTGCCTCCTTACAGCACACAATAACAATGTCCAGGAACACTGGGCAGTAATCATTGGAACTGTGTAATCAGTAGAAACGTGAGGAAGTCCAATAAAGACATATGGGCAACACACAAACTAAAAGCACAGAAAGAATACATTCTCCTGGGAAAATCTGTTATCTATAGTCTGTCCATGATGAGGCTGAAGAACAATCAAGAGATGTGCTTAAGTAATGTCCTTTATTCCATTCATTCAGACTGATCTTCAATCAACGTAAAACTTTAAAAACATTTTTAAAATCTCCTCTCAAAGGTTTGAATTATTCCATAATTTGTAAATAACTAGAGAAATGTTTACAATACTGTTTTGTTCAATATATACCCATACTGGATGTCCAGGCTGTTAAGAAACATTTTGATGCCGCCAACAACTGTCACAGTGGAACTTTACCCAACTTACTGTTCAATAGAACAGCCAGACCTACTGTTGCAAATACTACTTCACCTAAACACCACCAACTCTGGTATGTCTGCAGAATAAAACAGCATTTAAAAAATTTAAGACAGCATTTTTAAAAGCGCACGCACACTTGACCAGACAATTTATTGGCCATCTCCAAATATACAAAGTACTATCACTGCTTTTACAAATACAATGTGGCTCTACCAAACAGAAATTCAAACAGCAAGACCTGAGGCGACACAGTCTGTAGTTCTGTCCATTGTAACCTACCTCCCCAATTGTGTTAGTAAACTCAAAGTGGTATAAGTTTTCATTTCTATTAAGTTAATCCAGACCCATGTTTTTTAAAATGTTCCAATAACAGGTTTTCTATATATATCCTTCCCTAGGAAATTAGTTACGCCATATTTTCCCCTTTTTGTGACTATCTGAACAGTGCCATTGATGGGAGAGCACAAAGGGAGGAGGTGGTGAGGATGCATCCTCAGCATCTGGAAGTCATAAACCTCCTAATTAGCTCTTCTGCCTTCAGAACCCCCACCCCACAACCTATCCTGGCACTCAATAGAGCTACTGTTCTAAAACTGGCATCTGCCCAACTGGCACAGCCCAGTGGTTGAGCGTTGACCTATGAACCAGGAGATCACAGTTTGATTCCCGATTAGGGCACATGCCTGGGTTGCAGGCTCTATCCCCACTTGGGGGGGGGAGGGGCATGCAGGAAGGAGCTGATCAATGATTCTCTCTCATCATTGATGTTTCTCTCTCTCTCCCTCTTCCTTCCTTTCAGAAATCCTTTTGAAAATTAAAAAAAATAAAAGTGGCATCGGATTATGTTAGCTCACTATGTTGCAACAGTAACAACTCATATTGGTTCTCCTTGGCTTCTATCAAATATTTTATAAGATATGTATTTTATAAGATATGACCTACTATACTAATATATTTATATACATAAAATAGAAGTTTATAAAGGATGAAACTGAAAATAAATATTAACAGAAGTTTTCTTCTCTTCCTCCGCCTCCATGAACAAGCTCACCACTTTGGCAATCACTGTTAAACTCAAGATTACTTTTAAACCTTCAAGATCGGGACTTTATCTGCCACTCAAATCTCTTTTTTTTCCAGTTCTCCTATGATCTCAACTTACCAAACTATTCCAATTCCTCAGTCACATTAAGATTGCCTCTTCCGCCCTAACCGGTTTGGCTCAGTGGATAGAGCGTCGGCCTGTGGACTCAAGGGTCCCAGGTTTGATTCCGGTCAAGGGCATGTACCTTGGTTGCGGGCACATCCCCAGTGGGGAGTGGCAGGAGACAGCTGATCGGTGTTTCTCTCATCGATGTTTCTAACTCTCTATCCCTCTCCCTTCCTCTCTGTAAAAAATCAATAAAATACATTTTTAAAAAAATTTAAAAAGAAGATTGCCTCTTCCAACCTTAATAATGCCACAGAGGCTGCTGCTCTTTCTCTGGAACACCTCTCACGCCTCCTGCCTCAGTTTACCTGTTAAATGCATACTCAGCCTTCACAACACAGACAGGCTGGTGGCACCACTGCATCTTAGAATGAGCTGTGGAAGGAAAGATGAACAGTTGTTTGTCTCCTTCCCTTCTCTGCCTCTTAGTAGGCAGTTTGCCACCCCAGGGTGTCATCTCCTTCAGACTCCAAGCTGTGCTTCCTGGGCAGCACAGCCTCTCTGTTCAGGTGGCACCTCGGCACTGGGGCTACTGACACTCCTGTCCCAGGGGAGTGATGAAGGCAGCAGAGCCAGGCCCTCATCTCCTCAGAGGAGGCTAGGACAGAAGTGACGAAGATGAGGCGGTGGCAGAGGCAGGCAGACAGATGATATCCCAGGGCTGCTCCGAAGAGGAAGCAGAGGAAGCTGCTGAGATGTGGGCAGGCGGGGCCCAGAGGGCCTAGAAGGCACATAGACTGGATGACGTGCAATCCTCCTCTGGTGCCACTCAGGTGACTTGCACTCCCTTAAGACATGCAGATCTCCTGTGAGAAAGCAGGAGGCGGCCCTTGCCTCTCCTCCAGGATGGAGGGTGCAGGTCATGGTGATGCCTCGCAATCATGGAAAAAGGGAGTCGTAAACCAAGCGGCAGTTCACGTGCTAGGCATAACTGGCTCAGTACATTTGTATTTGTCATCCCCTCCTCCACGTCCCATTTTACATTTCCTTCTCCCTTAACCCATGCTCTGGGTAGTCTGGGTTTTTGCCTTCTGGGGTGACTCAGACATTTACTCCCAAGGGGCTTTGGGCCTCTACTTGCCTTGTCTTTGCCAGGCTATGGTTGCGTAGATCATCCATTCACAATTACCACAGGCAGAGAAGCACCCGCGTGGGGCCCAGTGAATTGCCCAGGACCAGGATGCTGCTCCCTGTACCAACTGTGTAGTAGTGACCTTAACGTTCCCTGGTGTTCAAGGTTGGCTGGTCTAGCTGCAACGTCTTTATGCCTGCCGGTGCACTGTCATAAGCCCACAGTGAACAGGTGGTAGTCTCAGGTTCCACCCAATGGAATTCTCACTGATAACTCCAGCTACAGTGCTCTTTATCCCATCCTCCAGGAACCAGGGCCTCTTTCCCATCAGAGCCCAAAACTGCAAAGACAGGAAGTATAAAATCTGCAAGTGCATCACTGTGATTGATGGTAGAAGGTAAATCCAACTCTCAACCTTCATTTCCAGATTCTTTTCATCTGTACCAACTCAGCTCTATCTATCTCTCTATCTCTGTATCTATCATCCATCATCTATCTATCACCTATTAACTCAGCACCATATATAGTCCATCCAAACCCAGACTTGTCCACAGCTGCTACCTTCACCGAGCCTTTCCTCTATTTCACAGGCCACTCCACCTTCTTCCCACATGTTTTTGGGTGTTGGGGACATAATAAGATGCAAGAATCCTGTGATCATGGACTCAAGTATAAAATAGGCCCCGTGGTGTGAGCAAATGTCGCATGGGGTATCATGTTAATATATTAGACAGTCAGTAGACTAAACACTCAGATGATAATACTGGCCCGTCTCTGCAAGCAGGTGAATAAGAAACCTCTATCTGGTATATATGTCAATTCCGGGTAAGGACAATTTTCTACCTCTTCTGAGATCAAACACGTCCAAGATAACCCATCTGCCACCAGGGGCTGGCCGGATTGTGCCATATCGAGGGCTCAGTATCTATCGCTACAGCAGGTTAGGCCGTCAGCAAAAGGCTCAGCAATGCATCCCTTGTTGCCTTGGTGAAGGGAATGTCCTAGGAAATGTACGTGGTGGATTCTCAAGTCTTATGAAGCAAATCCTTTCTAATCCTGCTAAGATTTATGACCCTTTCCTCAATAACATGCTAATGAAATTCTGACATTTCCACACGCCCTAGCCAGAACATTTACTCACAAGTCACAGTTAAGTATCCATATGATAATGAATTTATACCCAATAGTGTCTCATAGTCCATGTCTTAACCATCTTTTAATATCCTTAAGATCTATTCCCACAAATGTTCACATGATCCCTGACAGGACATACTACCTTGCAATTGTTTTCACATACAGTACCTTCCTCTTGGAGCAGGGATCCCCAATTAGCCTGTGCTAAGATGAGACCCTACGCAGACTATTCAACCTGAAAGTAATGAGAGATCATGTGAGGTCTCAAGAAGTATTAGCTTCAACTTATAAAGCACTAACTTCAGGTAAGGTCACTGTATAGACTCCAGAGAAGGGAAGGCTATGTTCCTCTGGCCAAAAAATACAGGGAAATTTGAGGCTTCCATACAGTAAGCACATCTACCCAAATGTCTCCCTTCCCAGTTTCAGAGTCGTACCCTGTCCCTACCAATGTCCTGAGTTTGACAGGTGACCTGTCAAAACCATACAGGGCTGCACACCCTTCTGATTGCATCCTGGGCTAGTATGCAGCACAGTATTCTCTGTGGATGCAGAAATGAGTCTGTCCCTCTTAAAGCAATTGCATGATACAAGGGTATTTTCACAAAGCACAAAACCATCTTAAATCTCCTTTGCATATCAAATGAAAATTTAGATGAGATTTTTTTCCCCCCTAGGTCACTTCTGCCTTTGACTTCAAAGATTTTTGTGTGAATTGATAGATTTTTCCTTAAATCATTTCTAGTGTTATAAATTAAAATGCAGAATCATATAATTGAAAAATGATTAAAGTTAATTTGCATTTCATGTATAAATTTATGAAATTATATTTCAAAGGTAATGGTCAGTATTTGTAAGTAGTAAAAACTGGGGTTTTTTTTCGTTTTTTTTTTTAAATAAAAATAACATGGAGCATGTTCCTACTTATTCAAAACTACTTCATTGTTTGGGTCTTTCATATTTTGTTTTGTCTTTTCTGAGCCTAATTGAGATTTTGTGAATATAGTTGAAATATTTATTAACACACCTAAAACTCTGAGTAAAATTAAATAGACATACTGTTGGTAGGATTATAAATTAGAATAACTTCACTGGTAAGCAATTTGATGTTATATATAAAAACTGTCATATAAAAAAATTAAGATCTATTCATAAAAAATCCACTAATGTATTAATTATGATGAAAAGTAAGAAAAATGTAAATAGATATTTTCAGTTATTAATTAAAATACATTGAAGCATATTTAATGACATGAGAAAACATTCATTATATAATTTCAAGCAAAAATCAAATAAATACACATGGTTTACACAGTAAAATTAAGATGGTAACTTCCACCTTTTTTAAAATCTAAAAATAATACATGAGAGTGAGAAAAACATATCAAAATGGTTACAAATAACAGACTCCAAGTAGTGTTTTCTACCATTTTAGTGAGCATGGTTTACTAAAAAAATTAAATTCTAATGTTTTTAGATAGCATTCATATTCCATTTAAGTGAAATATGATACCAAGATTCCTTTCCAGAACTAAGAATAAAACAAATACACAGTTAGCTAACAAAAAAGCATTTACTGGAGAATTTTCTAATGTAAGGCAAAGAAACAATATAAGAAAATTAGAGCACTTTATGCTTACAGCTTAAGTGAGCAAAATGACGCCAAAATTTACCTAGAATTAGCCTTGAATTCATAAAGAAAAAAAAGCAGAAGGGAGAAGAGAAGAAAGAGGTGGGAGGAATGAGACACCAGGGCCCCCAGTCAAGGAAGCTGTCTTCAATGCTTCTGATGCAACGCGGCAGAAATTTGCTTTAACATAAAACGAAAAGGAGTCTTGTTTTATCGTTCTTCTATAAGCACCCCCAAACACTTCTCTGCTTTTCTTTTGCATAGATATTGACAGATTATAAATGTGATTTTTTAAGATAATCTTAACATCTCAAACAAATTTTAATACAGAGGGAACAGTGAGAAGACAGAAACAAAAGATTCAAAAGGGAAACTGTCAGACTTTCAGAGAAAAGAGCTATTAATTTCTAACTGTAGTAATAATATTTGAAACAGATGTCTATCTACTCTCAAATCCAAACTGGATCATGGTTTACACAGTTTAATAAAACTTTAATTAAGGTTCTGCAATAGTGTAAACTGATCATGTCATGCAACTAAACACTTGCTTAATATTAACATCTCTTCAAGCTCCACTAATGTTAAACTTAACCAGACTTTTCATAATTCATCCAAGGGGAAAATGTCATTCAAATTAATAAGAACATAATTTATCTTCTTATTTCATTATATAAACTTTTTTTAGAAGCATTTGAAATAGAAATAGAAGGATACCAGATTGAATAAAAAGGGAAGGAAATAACTTTGTCTCTAGGAATTTCTTGTTTCTAACTAGACAGTTAACATTTTAATATGAATATTTGTGCCCTAAAAATTTTGCCTTTGGAAACATATTATAAGAAAATTATTTCTTATTAAAATTGGTTAACTGTAAAATTTCTTCATTCTGTTTCAGCAGAACAATCTCCTACAGACACCTGGTAAAGTAGGCCAAGTTCCAATGCCACTTAGAGACATCTATATATATAAAAGGCTAAGCGACCGACCGTACGTCCATCCGACCGTCCAACTGACCGGCCAGCTGGTACATATGATGCATACTGGCAATCTATATATATAAGACTAATATGCTAAGTGTCTGACCATCCAGATAATGACGTCATGTAGCAACGCCCAGCTTCCTCTTCCTAGTGACTAGCCTCCTTGGAGTTTCTTCAGCCCAGGAACACATCTTGCTCTATAGCCAGGTGGAAACACTTTACATTGTAACCAAATGTCTGTGAAGCGTTTTCACATGCCTCATCTCATTTGATCCTCATGTAAGTCCTGGAGTAGGTAGATAAGAGACTTGGTGGAATCATATTTTCTTTTCGTTAGCCAGAAAATGGAGATTTAGAAAGCTTATAAACTTAACCCGACTGAAAAGAAGTGAGATATGGTGGACCTTGAAAATGACTTCAGGTTTTCTCACTGCACAGAATATACAGTGGGGCCTTGACTTACGAGTTTAATTAGTTCCATGACGGAGCTCGTAACTCAAATTACTCATATGTCAAATCATAAAGTGAACGAGTGAGACACGTGATGCTGGGCTGATGTTGTGGCATTCACTGTGATGTTCGCTGCGCCAACTAGCGGTGGGGTATCTGAAGCTGGCTTGTAACCCAAATTTTAGCTCGCAACTCAAAGCAAAAAATCGGCCGAGAGACAGCTCGTATCTCGAAAAACTCGTTAGTCGGGACACTCGTAAGTCAAGGCCCCACTGTAGTCAAACACTGTTGCAGTTAAATATTTTACCCTTTGTTCTCCCTGCATGATCTACAATAATAATCTGCCTCATGTTGATATTTACTGCTGTGTTGCTGACAATTACCTGAAAGAGAAGTTGGGGTGCTTCACTGGGCTGGAAAAAGTTTAGCTAAATCAGCCAGAACCAGTTGGGCTCAGTGGATAGAGCATCGGCCTGCAGACTCAAGGGTCCTGGGTTCAATTCTGGTCAGGGGCATGTACCCTGGTTGCGGGCACAACCCCAGTGGGGGGCATGCAGGAGGCAGCTGATCGATGTTTCTCTCTCATCAATGTTTCTGGCTCTCTATCCCTCTCCCTTCCTCTCTGTAAAAAATCAATAAAATATAAAAAAAAAAAGTTTAGCTAAATCAGAAAGCAGGTCTAATTAAGCAAGTTTATTCTATATATATATAAAAGGCTAAGTTGATTCGCACACGCACTATAAATATAAAGCTCTCACTGGCACCAATCACACACATGTGTTTCCATCTGTCATTGCCGATCATGAATTTGGTTGACACTCTATTATAGAGAAAGGGCAAATAGTGATATTAAAATATTTCTTCTAATTAATTTCCTTTCAATATGCATGAATTTGTGCACCGGGCCACTAGTCTAAAATAAAGGATAAGAGTGAACATTTACTGAACAATTACTGTATAAGGTGGAGTTCCAGGTGTTTCATTTAATTCCCACATATCCTTACTAAGGAGGTGCTCTTCTTATCCCCATTTTACAGATCAGGACAATGAGTGAGAGAGCCAGGCATCTGCCTCCAAATTCCAGTGTACAACTTGTACACTGGCTTTAGTCAAAATACAGAAGAGAATACTTTTTTCTGTTTCATGCCCCAGGATGTATTTTTAAAACAAATACAACAAATGATAGATTTTTTTAAGTCTTAAGGCTCCTTATCTCTTTTCAAAGAGAACAATTTCACAATGATAAGGAAATAAAGCTTAGAACCATACAAATGAGGGACGCCAATCAACACTGACCAAGAATCTTTGAGTGTGTACCCATATTGTGAAACATGTGGAAAATCAGAGACACAAAAGACAGTTTTTAGCATTCAATACAGTTAAAATGGTGAGGATGTTAATTACACTGATTCAGGAAACGAGTAATCACATATCGATACAGTGCAGAAAAGAACATAAGAACGGAGACCAGGTGCGTGCAGACAAAAGGAAGCCATGAGTCCAGTGAAATGGGATTCAGAGAATATTTTCTGAAAGTGAACTATAAATCAGAATTCAAAAGAGGAGGAAATCACAAGCAAAAAGAATAGTATCAGGATGAGAAATTCATAAGTAAAGTGATATGTGTTGGGCATAAAGGTAATTAGATTATGTTTTCATTTTTCAATCCAACTTCCAAAGTTCCACATGAAGGGGCCTTACTCTGTTTCACCTTCTTTCTCATTTCTGATTCAAGAATTTTAGGTCAAGAACGTTTTCAGCACTTCTTAAGAACTTCAGTTTTTTCCTTCATCTTGTTTCCCTTATCTCCTAAGAGCAATTAAGTCGTGTAAAACAAGCAACTCAATCGTTTTCCGTAGAGGCTTCCTGATTCACGTGAAAAGCAAATGCTCCAGGAAGGATTCGAGGGGCACCGATAATTTGTTTACTCAATTCTATTTTACTCAGCTCGGTAAGTACAATTGTACTGAGCAGTGGCGAACCCTAGAGCAGTCATCCTTAGAGTGATGGCGAACCTATGACACACGTGTCAGAGGTGACACGTGAACTCATTTTTTTGGTTGATTTTTCTTTGTTAAATGGCATTTAAGTATATAAAATAAATATCAAAAATACAAGTCTTCGTTTTACTATGGTTGCAAATATCAAAAACTTTCTATATGTGACACGGCACCAGAGTTAAGTTAGGGTTTTTCAAAATGCTGACACGCCGAGCTCAAAAGGTTCGCCATCACTGCTCTAGGGAAAGGTTGCCCAGAAACATGCTGGCATTAAAAATTTGCTATGGATAATCTAGAAAATACCACTGAAATCTTCCCACATACAAAAATAAGAGTTGAGTGCTGTATGAAAATATGGTTCTTAAAAGAAAATTACTATTCAACTTGAAAATAGTAACATATCAAGTGTCCTAGATATTTTAAAGGAATCTGACCATTAATCTAACCCTAGAACAATAAGAAAAAAAAAGAATATTTTAGGAAAAGATACACTGGGCATTAATTAATCTAAATTCTCATAGAACCAGCTTAAATGTACATTTCAACCCAGTTAAGTCTTTGCTTCTATATTAAAAAGGATTTTAAAAGAGAATACTGAGAATGGGTAACAGTAAGTCACACAAAAAAACTCACTCTTATTGATTAGCGAAAAATTACAATCACAAAAAAACTAACCCGTATTGCTGGCATGCTCTGCATATTTTATTTATAGTAAGATTAGCCATTATAAGCTAATGCAGTCAAACATGAAACTGAATCTGATTTCTAAACAAAACCTTTTTCAACACGTGCCTTAAAGTTCTTAGAAAATAATTCCAAAAAAGTACAGTATTGACCAAGGCAGAATTACTTCCTACTAACCAAAATTATTTGCAACCCCCAAATAAAAGATTTAAACAAGATGTAAAATGGTACACAGTATAATTACATAATTTGTAAGTATCAGTCTCTCTTGTAAATCATTATAAAATCTCAGAGGTTATAAGGTTTGGAAGGGACTTAACTCATGAATATTCTCTTTTGTCTCTGAAATTGCAAAACCACCTGGAGAGGAAAAACAAAACCATGAAACAGTTTTGGTGCCCTGCTCTCCAGAAACTAGCGCCACACTATGATAAGATTTGCCAGTTTGGGTTACAGAATCATAGCATTTCAGAGCCAGAAAGACCTTAGAGAGGTTGGCCAATCTTTTATTTCTGTGATCAGTCTGAGGTTCCAAAACTAATTATGGCCTTTCCTGTCTCCCAATTGTGTTCTTTTCAACATACTACTTGCCCCCCTTCCTTGAAAGAGAGAACAGCTGTAAAATGGTAAATAAGTACAATAAATATATTGAAACATATTACTCCATCCCATTCATTACTGTGATGAGAAATTGCAAAACAAGAATTACTTGACCTGAGAAATGAGAACACAAAGAAGATCTGAATTATATAAGATTATGAAAGTTAAAGTAAAAAATAATCGACTAGTCCTTCCTTATTATATGGTTTCGTAATAAAATTATGAAGGGTCATTCAATGATTTAAATGGCAGGTAAAATGAAAACAAATAAAAGGAAATACCCTTGGCATGCATAACAAGCCTCCAGTATACACAAGGTTGCAGAACAGAGGTCGTATCGTTAAATCCAGTAACATGATTTTAAAATAATCTGGATCATTAGTGAAGCAAATATCTGATTATTTATGTTCAACATAAATACAATTCTCCATAATGGGAAAATTGTATTTTGGAATATAAAAAGTCACTCCAAGGAAGCTTTCGATTTGTTACAAATTATACTATAGCTTAGTATGTTTTTGTGATATTTATATTCCTTTGGAAAATCAAATGGTGATTACTGGGCTTCCAAAAAATGTGTTGATTTAACATTATATAGTATTTTAATGTAAAATTTTATAAATTTACCATTTTACTTTTAATGCCGAAATCTATTTTAAACTTCACTTTCCCCATAGAACTTTGGCTCCACGTAAAATACACATTTAATCTGGTTATGTGGAAAACTAAAGATTTCTTTTTTAATTTAATAATTCTGCCTTAGCTAAACTCCATGGCCACAGCCAAAAGACCTCATTGCATTTTGCTCTGTAAACACAATGGTATTATGCTTAAAGCAAAAGAGGTCTTATGACTCTTTATACAGGAGACGCATGAAGAGATATGAAGTAAACTATCTGACCGGCAGACAACGTTAGTTTGAGCAGGTTGCAAACTAGCCTGGAAAGCTACTGAAGTAATTTCATTTCACTCTAGCACATTCTGACAAATCAAAATAGGAGATTAAAATATAGGTAATATCTCTATTACACATGGTGATCTAGAGTCCACTTAAATATTAGGGGAAAAACAGTTTACAAGCATTTCAAGATCAAACTCTCCTTGAAGATTTTTATTATGTTTTTAGTGCATACCTTTTGGTTCCTGCCAACAACTGCACGTTGGCCAAGCCTCACAATCCAATGTTTACTATTAGGTATATGTTACGGTGCTTCCTTCAAACTAATTGTTTAAATTTTTAAATGTCATTTCAGATAAATTGATCAATTTTAAATTATCTTTTTTCATCATCTGCATGTCTATATTCTTAGCAAATTACCAGAGCTATTTGATTTCCCAAATTCACTAAAAAATTTCACTATATTTAACCCATGTTAAATGCACCTTACCTCTCTCTCTCTCTCTCTCTCTCTCTCTCTCTCTCTCTCTCTCTCTCACACACACACACACACACACACACACACACACCATGTGGATCAAATGGAAGTCCACTTTAGTAAAGACATAGTACATTTGCTCTAAAAAACAAAGAAACAACAACAAAAAAAACAGTGCCAGTACTCTGTATAGAAATGATACATAACTGAAAGGGGGGGAGAGAAAGAGAGGGAAAATTATAACATTTAAGGTTCAAAATATACTTTTCCAAAGTTTTTGAACATTTCCTTTCTTTATCCATTCCTCTTCTCAAAATAGGATCAATAACCCAAGCCTCTATCTTAAACACTCTTCAATGATCAACCTTTCTCTATGCTCTCACACACAATTACCATCTCATACAGTTGTTACGCACAGTTCTTTTCCTTCCCTCTGGGGTCTTTCCAAGCTCTCAAACCATCAGGGTGCTGGCCATCTTTGTATCACCAATAACTAACACGATGCCTGGCTCTAACAGTACTCCAACATTTAAATAGAGAATTAGAATCAGATGGTTCTATATTAGAATCCTGGACTACCACCTGGGAACCTCGCTGTGCCTTAAATTCTTTTATCTATATGTAAAATGGGATAGCAATCACTACTCTGTTAAAGAAAATATTTAGCACATTGCCTATAACACAAGAAAGACTCAAACAAGGTAACCTCTTTATTTTTTGCTTGCTTATATAGTTCAACCATCCACATTGATGCTAAATTTCATCTCTTTTATCCACAGCCTTTCACATTCCCTCAACTTAGTGCATTAATTATTTCTTGGCAATTTGACACATTTGTGAGGTCCATCTATGCAAAAGCATGAGGTCACTGAAGAATTTAGCAAATGATGGGGCGGGACTAGCTTTGATTTTTTTCAAGGGTGATCATGTGTTGGCAAATTAAAAGCTGAGTGGAGCCTCAAGGGAGAAATCAGTAGATATAATCTACTCCATTTTTTTAAAAAGCCCTTGACAAGGTACTACCACAAAAGTTATTAAAAAGAACTGAATCACCATAGGATCCGGTGAACTTTTTACTGGAGAAACAAAGAAGACAGTGAAAAAAAGGCATTACTCTGGCAGAAAACTATAAATAGGGAAGGTGCTGGAAATGGTCTTATTTAACATCTTTATAAATGATGTAGAAAAGGAAATGTAGATAAAATTTTCCAGGTCTGCAAAAGATACTAAGTTTTTCCAGTATGTGAAATGCCAAGTTAGTGGGATAACCTACAAGATTTCCAAAATTTTATGAGTTACTAGGGGGAAACATCAAATATGATTCAACGCAGAATACTATAGGGTTATGCATGTAGGAGAGGAAATATACAGACTGTACTGCTCAAAATAATGAGCCTTAGTGATAACAGAAAGGAGCTTAAAAGTCACGGAATGAATGCATTCCCATAGCCAAGAAAGCTAACAACGACACCAACATCAACCAAGAACAAAACACATGATTCTTTTTTAAAAAATACATTTTATTGATTTTTTACAGAAAGGAAGGGAGAGGGACAGAGAGTTAGAAACATCAATGAGCGAGAAACATCAATCAGCTGCCTCCTGCACACCCCCTACTGGGGATGTGCCCGAAACCAAGGTACATGCCTCTGACCAGAATCGAACCTGGGACCCTTCAGTCCACAGGCCGACGCTCTATCCAGTGCGCCAAACCGGTTAGGGCGAAACACATGATTCTTATCCTATTTAAAACCATGGGGCATCTCTACTTGAAATACTAGATGCAGTTCTAGTCTAATACTGCCTAGCACTCTAAAAATATCTGCTGCTGAATAAATAAATTATAACTCTACTCCAAAAAAGAGGGAAAAGGGGAGGGGATTTTTAGAAACTGAGGAAAATCCAACCAAATAAAAATAAAATGACCACGTGGTCCACAGAATAGGCCTATGATGTAAAATAAGAAAAATCAGCATTCTTTGAGTCTAGAAAGGTGAAGGCCACAAGGAAATATTATAGATGTCAAGACTCACAAGACTCTATGCAACAATGGAAAGTATAGACAAGACAAATATTAAGCTATGGCTGCTATATTTCAACTATAATACTCAACTTGGTTAAGGAATGAAATATAAAGCCAAGAAGTTAAACAAACTAAGAAATTCTCATCAGTTCCACAAGAGAGCAGTGGTTTATATTGAGGAAAACTAAGATATTTGGAGGATATAATATTAAATTTTGAAAGTGAAATCATGAAACACCAGACCTAGACTTCCCTAAAATATCTCCTGTTGGCATCGCCTAAAGACAGAATAATAGACTGAGTCAATTTGGCACTTCATAAGTGTTCTTAACTTACTTTATTTTTCTCATATTCAGTCTATTTGTGCTCTGCATTTATTTTTTGATAGTGTATTTTCTGTAATTTTAAACATCTTTCCCCTTAGAGCAAGACATGACTATCTCTTTGACATATATGGCATCAAGTTCTTTCATACTGCATAAATATTTAATAATCCCACTTGTAAGAAAGACATTATTCACAAACTAAAGATGTAAAATATTATTGTTAAACTGCATTACACCTTCCAGGTTTAGGAGAGATGAGCCAAAAATGGAATTTACAGTCTCATGGTTAGTCAGGCTGCATGTAACTTATAAAAAAAAGTGTTCAAGATTGCCTAAGAGTTTTCAAACCACAATTATAAATACATGGAATTTCCAATAAAATATGAGCCTGAGAGTACTTGGTGAAAACCCTATATAATAAAATTTTAGATTTTTGTATATCAGATTATATAAAGGAATGAAAATTGTCTAGACCCAAGTAATAGCTATAATATATTTTATATAATATATATCTGCGCCATTTTAGTTTTGTTTTGTTTTTTTACCTGTAAGCATCTGTTTCAATGTTTAAAACACGGACATTTTGCCCGCCAGTGTGGGTCAGTGGTTGAGTGTCGACCTATGAACCAGGAGGTCATGGTTCAATTCCCGGTCAGGGCACATGCTCGGATTGTGGGCTCAGTCCCCGGGGGGAGGAGACATGCAGGAGGCAGCCGGTCAAGGATTCTCTCTCATCAATGATGTTTCTAACTCTCCCTTTCCCTTCCTCTCTGAAATCAATAAAAATATATTTTTAAATGGACATTTCATAAAAATATTTTGAATGAAATTATGTAATTAAATAAGTGATTCATAACAAAATATAAATGTACCTTACTGTTATTATCTGTCTATAGTATTATTAAAGTATTTTAAGATCATGTTTACAGAATACCAATTGTCATTATGCTAACCTAGTCAAAAACTCCAATCCATCACAGGCTGGTAAGCTAGTAAGGACTACGGAAATACTCTGGAGCAGCGGTTCTCAACCTGTGGGTCGCGACCCCTTTGGCGGTCGAAGGATCCTTTCACAGGGGTCGCCTAAGGCCATCCTGCATATCAGATATTTACATTACGATTCATAACAGTAGCAACATTACAGTTATGAAGTACCAACGAAAATAATGTTATGGTTGGGTCACAACATGAGGAACTGTATTTAAAGGGCCAGAAGGTTGAGAACCGCTGCTCTGGAGGCTCAGGATCATAAAAACCAGTATGTGTTTAACCACCCTCTGGTTCAGAAAAAGTAGAGGAAATAGGGTTTGCAAATCAAGTTCAAAAGTGAGAGAAAAAGAGAAGGAAGAAGAAAAGAGAAGGGAAGTAAAGAGAGTTCAATGAACACTCCTGTATTCACAGGACTGAGGAGAAAAACAACACAGTTCTAACATCCAGATTGTGGCAGGTACTGCAAAGGTTGTGTGTTTTTTTAAGCTAAATATGTTTTGAAGTTCTTTAAACTGCTAAATATGAAGTAGTCAAGAAATAAAGGCATTAAGTTATAGTCCAAGCATATAAAATATATTTTCATGCTGTTGATCACAAAGGATAAACGTTACAGCTAAAAAAAAAAAAAAAAAAAAAACTAGAAAATTGAGTTTTTTAGTAAGCAATTTTCCATTGCTTCATGACTTTGTAAATCACAGATCACAGGGCAAGAGAGAATGCAAAAAATGTAGTGCACAAAATCTTTGATGTGCCTGAGATACAGATTGCTCCCAGGCAATAGATTTGAAAGAAGTTTTAGATTATCTGCCCTTTTTTTTCTTTTCTTTCTTTTTTTTTTTTTTTTTTTTTACAAGCAGCAGCACCTGCTGTGATTGGTAAAGGTATCAAAACTTAAATTCTACAAAACATTTTTTGGAAGAAGTTAATTTACATGTGACTTTTAGCTCAGCCTTAACATATTCTACAGAATGATAAAATAGATAATTTTAAGTTATAGAATTAAGAATTCTTTACCATAAGGAGGAAGCATACATTATCCATAAACACGCATAATTATGGGGTAGGAAATGCCTAATTTGCCTACAAAAATTGCAAGGGTTTGATGACTAAAGCAAGGAGTGAATCAGGCCCATTGAGAATTACTAAGAAAAACATAATCAAACATAAATGCCACAGAATACAAAGATCATTTTCCAAATTGATTCCAGAAACAGCTCCTAGGTAAATTTCCATGAAAAGCTAATTTAATTCAATTAAACAACATAGCATGGTTTTTCTCTTCAGAGAGACCTTAAATATTTTAATTTGCTAACTGATGTAAAAGATAAGTGTTGTAAAGAGTGATTAATTTAATCTCCAGTGAGCTGAAGATTCAAAATCGTTGAAGAAGGACATATGAATGAAAAAGGGCTTACTGAGCTGATATATTTTAATCATTATGGCATCCATCTGTACTTCATGAAGCACACAGAGTAAAAACTGAAAACAATTAGTATTTTTAAAGTTCTTAGTTATGTGATGCCATATGAATATAATATTATTTCCTATTCGAAATTATAGGACAAGATAAAATAGTCAGAGACAATGTTTGTCCTCCATGTTGGTATATTATTAGAGCCCTACCTTCAACATGCAATGGAGGGAACAGATTTATCATTTAAAACGTAAAGAGTAGTTATATTTATTTTGGGCGTCCCTGGATAACTTTTCCTAGTTAATCTCAACATGATATAAGTTCACTTACAGTCACTCAGGGTGAGTCAGTAATGCCTCCAAACCAGCCTAGTCGTGGATTCCAATGCGTCCGTCTGGCTGCTGGCTAGAACACTGGAGTGACTCATAAAAATGAAGCAACCTGAGGTCACCTAGTCCAGGTCTTTTAAACTGAACTGCCAACTGCTTACCAGGTGGTTCCAATTTCCGAGAATACTTAACATAAGAGAGAAACTCATGCTAGATGCACCATTTTATTTTCATATTGTCTCTGGCCGCAGAATTTGGTACGTAAGGAAGGAAGCTCTTTTGAAATGTAGATTACCAATCATCTGAAAGCCAGAAATCACCGCACGTCTGGGATGGAGAACATCATATAAATAAAGTCAAAGCAGGACAAAAGGCAGGATACAAAACCATATTATATTATGCTCCCAATTTTGTAAAGAAAGAAAAAAAAGACCCAAACTGTTCATAATAGTGGCTATCTTTGTGTGGTAGAGTGAGTGGTTTTTATTTTATTTGTTACAGTTCCCTATTAATTCCCACGTTCACGTCAATGAATATGGACATTATTAGAAAAACTTATAATAAGCAGCTTTTGAGAAAACATTATACACTGTAAACCTGGGGCTCAGCGATCCCCAGGGGATACTCATATCTATACTGGCAAGAACGCCTTTCTCCGGGCAATGAAGTAAAACATTCATTTTACCTCTAAAAAGAAAAGGAGAAGGAAAAACACAGCAAGACCTGGGTTCCTACTCTCTGATAGGTGTGCTGGATAGAGTAACAAGTGCTGGCAAAAGAACGGTGAAATGTTTAGCCGATTATTTGTATCCATCTTTCCCCAAAGTGTGTTCTGAGGAACATTATTAGTCCAGTGACATATGCAGGGAAAACTACGTGCCCCATGGTCAAATACCCCTCCTCAGCACCGTCACAGTGCACATCAGCACATTAAAGGCTCAAAGAAGGCTTGCGGTTTTAAAAGATCCGCAATTCCCAGATTTCTTTTAGCATTTATTTACTTATCAATGCTTCCGTGGTGTTTACATGTGCCTAGCATGGCTCTAAGTGCTTTACAAATATTTGCCAGTCTAATCCTCCTACAAGCCTATAAAGTAATCACTAGTATTGTCATCCCTGTTTTACAAATGATGAAGTTGAGACAGAAGGTTCAGTAACTCGGCCAAGGCTGCACAGCTAACAGGTGATAAAGCCAAAATTCAAAGATAGGCCAACTCCAGTCCCCACCATTACCCAGTAGGCTCTGCTGCCGCCCATAGGATCCTTCCTGCGCTGGCTACACACCTGACATTCCACAAAATCGCTGTTCCATGGCACACCCCGAGAAAGCAAATGCAATCAAATCAAACAAAATGTTATATACAAATTGCTTATCTGAATTAGTCAAATAGCTCATAGTACTTCAAACTCTAGTTTTACATTTAATATCTAATGAGACAAAAAGAACTAGCAATGGTATTAGACCTAAAAATCCCTACAACATGATGACTAACAAGAGAAGTTTGGTTACATTGTTTTCCCTCTCTGTTATTTAATTAAATTGATCAGACATTATAAACCAAAGGGATTATGATAAAATAAAAATTTGTATGACTTAGGCCATTTCTATACTCTCTAATTCCAATGTCTCATAATTTCTAAAGCTTATTTAATGGTGGGATTACTAGTCATGTTTATTTTCTTCTTCATGCCTATGTAACTTTTAAAAAATTCTAATATCCCAGCCAGAGTGGCTCAGTTAGTTGAGTGTCGTCATCCTGTGCATCGAAAGGTTGAAGGTTCAATTCCTGATCACAACACATACCTGGGTTCAGGGCATGTACAGAAGGCAACCCATGGATGTTCCTCTCCCACACAGATGTTTCTCTCTCTCTCCCTCTCCCTCCCCGCCCCCGCTCCCCCCTCCCTTTCTCTAAACTTGTCCTCAGATGAGGATTATAAATAAACAAACAAACAATTTGAAAAAATACAACCAGCAGGGAGACGAGGAAGCTTGTGATTCTACATTAAATTATTATTCACTAAGTATTACGTTTCAAAATGAATATATTGATATAGAATGGTATTATTATTATAGTTAATTGAAAAATGCAAGTAACATAATATACATGACATTTTTGTTTAAAAACACATAAAAATGCACAAGAAAATTCTTAAAGGGTATATATATATATTAAAATATTAACTTTAGGTACTAGGTTAAGGCAATTTATTTTCTGTAGGTTTACCTGCAATTTCTAACTCTCCTCTCAAGAAGATTTACTGTTTGTATTATTTGGAAAAGCTGCATAACAGATGCAGGTCAGCAAAAGCCCCTCAGAAAAGCCTCGGCCTTTCAGTTGCTTGTGATCTCAAGCAAATGCTAGCCCTCTCTGCTCCTCTCTATCACAGCCCTCATCACAAACTGGATTTGTAAACATTAAGTTTATTTTGATTTCCTATCTCCTCCCTAATCCTCATCCCAATTAAGGGCAAACATCTGCCTTTTTGTATCCAGAGCACCTTGCACAGCGCCTGCCCTAAAAAGTGACTCCATAAATATGGCACTGCAGTAGCGAATGAATAAAAGAGTGAATGAGCACTAGCCAGTTTGGCTCAGTGGCTACAGGATCAGCCTGCGGACCAAAGGGTCCCGGGTTCGATTCCAGTCAAGGGCATGTACCTTGGTTGCAGGCTCCTCCCTGGCCCGGGGCCCCGGTCAGGGCTCCTGCAGGAGGCAACCAATTGATGTGTTTCTCTCACATCGATGTTTCTCTCTGTCTCTCCTTCTCTCTCCCATTCTCTAAAAAATCAATGGAAAACTATCCTTGGGTGAGGATTAACAACAACAAACAAACAAAAAAAAGAGTGAATGAGACAACAAATTACATGTGCATACAGGCTATCAAGTAAGAAGGTTAAAGCAATAAACTGGTCAACAGAATAGTGTTTATATAATGACAGCCTAGGTTTTCCATGCTACTGTTGCACTGATGGAATCATATAATTTGGACTGGAAAGCAGATGTCCAACAGAGGTAAGGAGGTCAACTGCTCTTACCAATCAATCCAGGAAGGTTCCAAAAAAAGAGGAGGCTTTCAAAAGCTGAATCAATAGAAAATGGGCACTTAATTCTTACAACTTCTGATAAGTAGAAGGGGATTTATTTACAAACAACTTAGTAAGTATAGGCAGGGATGTGAAAGAACCTAAATGGTAGTAGAGTAAATCAGGATAGTAAAAGCAGAGGAGCTATTCAAGAGATTACTGGGATCTGGAAGGACAGAATAATACAGAGAAGACTCCTTTAAGAGAGCATTGGACACAGGCAGCAAACGTTGATCTGCAGGGAAGGAGCTAAGAGAAAAAATACCGCCTCTCCACTCCAATCTCCTGCTGGGGGTTCCCAATGCCCTAAGCCAGTGGTCGACAAACTCATTAGTCAATAGAGCCAAGTATCAACAGTACAACGATTGAAATTTCTTTTGAGAGCCAAATTTTTTAAACTTAAACTATATAGGTAGGTACATTCTTATTACCTTAATTAGGGTACTCCTAAGGCAGTGATGGCGAACCTATGACACGCGAACTCATTTTTTTGGTTGATTTTTCTTTGTTAAATGGCATTTAAATATATAAAATAAATATCAAAAATATAAATCTTTATTTTACTATGGTTGCAAATATCAAAAAATTTCTATATGTGACACGGCACCAGAGTTAAGTTAGGGTTTTCCAAAATGCTGACATGCTGAGCTCAAAAGGTTCGCCATCATTGTCCTAAGGCTTAGGAAGAGCCACACTCAAGGGGCCAAAGAGCCGCATGTGGCTCGCGAGCCGCAGTTTGCTGACCACTGCCCTAAGCCATCTTGAATCAGAGCTGTTCACCCAGGTAGCCTAGTGGGCAAAGAACATAGGGAGAATAAAATGTACACTTCATAGCATGGGCCTACCTATCTCACTGGCCTCATTCCTACCATCTCCCCTAACTGCCTGAGGATCTGGAGGCCAACAGAAGGCATCTGACATAGAGGCCAAAGTACTGATGTGTGAGGTTTTAGCAAATTGAGTTACACAGTAAGAAAAGACACTCAGGTATAGCAGGGACTCTTGGCTAATGGAAAGGGTGCTAAAGAAACAGTGAAAGATAATAGCTAGATATATAAAAATGTGTCCAAGTTGTATGCAACCCCATTTGAGCAGAGTGCTACATTCTGTAACAGGATGAGTAAGAGGGTATTTCCCCACTATGTGTACTATTACAGCTAAATGGTTATTGGACAACAGCTGAAGAAGTAGTTTGTTCCAGAAAAAGAACAGATTAGATAATTTAGTACCTTTTATAGACAGTTGTAAAGTGTATTAGTTAGATAACACTCACTGATTTCTATCAAGAGATTAATTTAGACGAAGGCACCATCATTACAGACTTCCTTGGAATTGTTTCAGATTCATAAATCAACAAATTAACTAGTGACAGATGTGTCTGTACTTGTTTAAGTTTATATCTATCTAACTGCTATAAAAATGACTAAAATGTTTATCTCAAGACAGCCAGGCAAGAGATGTTATAGAAATTATTGGACTGTATCTTTTTTCCTTGAGCCACTAAATAAACACAGCTTTCAGAAAACTTATCTCTAAACTTGCTATTTAGTATCTTCTAAAGTTGAAGGCCCACGGAGCCATATACTTGTTGATACATAGGCAAAACAAAGTCAGCTGAATCAAAACTGGCCAGTGTGGCACAGCTGGTTAGGTGTTATCGCATGCACCAAAAGGCTGAAATTCCAATTCCCGGTCAGGGCACATACCCAGGTTGCAGGCCAATCCCTGGTAGGGGGTGTGCAGGAGACAGCCGATCAATGTTTCGCTCTCAAACCGATACTTCTCTTTCTCTCTCCCTCTCCCTTCCTCTCTCTCTAAAAATCAATAAAAAATCTTTTTAAAAAAATATGGGTCTCTAACAGACTCCATCCAACAACATTCCATAAATATTTACTGAATGCCTACTGTATACTAGTTCATTGCAAAGAGTTGGGTATACAATGAAGGGTGAGTTCCAGATCTGACAAAGCAGACTTTACAGTGAAGTTTTTCAAGAAACATGCGAAGTTTTCAAAGCTGAGGGGTAGAGAAAAATGACATTGGAACCTGATTAGAGAATTCTGATTTGCTTCCTTTCCTTTGTAACCAGAACACAAACTTTATGTGACATCTGGGAACTGTGAGGTGCTGAGGTCTGCATTTAAAAGTAAAAGCAACTGTTGAACCAGTGGGTTGCTGTAATGTAGATCAAGTAAAAAAAAATAAAAAAGAAAGGGAGAGGAAGCCTGATTCAATTCAATGACTCATTCTGTGATAAGAACAATGTCGGATCAATCTCGCTCGGTTCCACCGGTGGCCAAACCACCAAACGCTCAGCTAAAGACTTCTCATAGCCTCCCACGTCATCTCCAGACATTCTTGCTCACACTACAGACAGACATGCTAAGTCAGATTTGTTCACTTCTCTGTTTAAAATTCTCCAGGGATTCAATAAAATGTACTTTGAATGAAATGCACACTTCATAGCATGGGCCTGGCTATCTCCCTGACCTCATTCCTACCATTTCCCCTAATTGCCTGAGTCCAGTGTGCACCCAGCCCCTTTAGAGACAGCCTTAATGTTGCCCCTGCCAGGAAGTCCTCCCAGATCCTCACTGGGCTGGCTCTTTCTTGTTGTTCAGAACATCCTTAGAGAAGCCTTCCTTGACCACCCTGTATAAAGTAGCCCCGTCCCTTGCTGTCATATCACCCTATCTTGTTTTCCTAATGACAATTTCACTACTGGAAATGATCTTTCTAGTGTGCTTGTTTATAGTTCGTTGTGTTTCACTCTCTAGCATGCAAGTTCAATGACAGCAAGGACCTTGGGTCTCATATGGCTGCGTGTCCTCAGAGCATATAATAATGCCGGGCAAACGTAGGCACTCAAACATCTAAGCAAAAATGGATGTAATTAAGATAATTGACATATAAGCGGAGGCTCTAAAAATCATGAAAAGAGATTGTTGTCTGATGTAAATTATGCATTATCTATCCTTTTCTATCTTAATACTATACATGAGTTTAAAAAATATTCAGAAGTATCATAAAATGTCCCTCTTGTCCACCCCTAAATCTTCATTTCTTTCTCTTCCCAGATACCTAAAAAGTTATTGTTTTCCTCAATTTTAATCATTAATTTCCTGTGAATAACTGTTGAATCTGTATTTCTAGCCAGGCCCATGCGCGCCTCCCCTCCCTCCCCTCACCCTTCCCGGCCCCCCCCCCCTTCCCCCCTATTCAGGCCACTGCATCAAATCTGCCACATGGAAACCTGGAATGAATAGCTCTCATGCAATCTCAGTTTCTCCTCCTATCCTTAAGACCTTTATCGCCCATCCTCCAGATGCCCAGATTTAAAAGCTGGAAATTATCTTGATTATGAAATTCAAGTACTGGAAGGCAGATTGGAAAACATCAAGTGAAGTGGTCTTCAAGCCTTTTTTAAACTGTGTTAGCCTTTTTTCAAACAAAAGCTCACAAGGAAGTCTGATATGTAAAACAGATGAATTTGCAGTTGTTCCGGGAGTTAAACTGGTGGTCTCTGAAGAATAACTTCAAAAAGAACCCCTAATCTGGTCCAAACTTCCTTTTCTCCCCACCCCCCTTCAACACACAGGCAGAAACTTATAGAAGAGAACATTTAAGTCGCAAGGAACCTAAATCTTCTCTGCAGGTAGAAATAACTGGTCTGCCCAAGATGACACAGCACTCAAAACATAAAACGGAGAAGTCAGTGTTCTAAAAAGGCAAATATCACCGCCATACATATGTGTAACAAATGATTATCAGTTACTGCAGATGATACATTTCATGCATGATCTTGTTCTGGGTGGCATGAGAAGAAATCTTCAGTGCTCATATAACAACTGTTAGCTTCGAACAACAGACTTATCAATTTCTAGTGAAGGAAGGCAAGCATGAGTCCAGTGACAGGAACTGTGGCCTGTGGAAAAAGAGCACAAGGTCTCAGTTCTATAGCCCAGGTGGCTTTGCTGCCTACTTCTGAGCGTGGTGTCCAAGCTCCTGGAGCCTCATCTGCTTCATCGTCATTACTAACGTGTGTGGTCAGATGCTTTCGAAGACTCTTTTCATCCCTCATTCTACGATCTGTGATTACTCCATGCTCAAGTATTTCCCTGAAGCAACCACAAAGAATTAGTACCGCAAGGTAGAGACAAATTGGAGAACAGATCATCCTTCAAGGATTTTTTGAGTATTTCTCATATGCCAGGTACTTTACTGGGTCGCTGAAATTCAGAGAAAAAAAGTAAAGGAATACTACCTCCAGATCAAGGCGAAAACAGCCCAGCAACGAAGAGCCAAGCAAGTAATTATACCGCAGAGAGGTGAATACTGAAAGAGATGATTTCAGAAGCTTAAGAGGCAGCCATGAGGGGTCTTACGAAAATTGGGTTGGAGTAGGAGACAACTGACTTTATACGTGAATGATAAGCAGGAGTTGAGCGCCGAGGAAGTGTGGAGGTGGCTACATGCACCAAAAGATATCACATTTTAAATTGCCTTATAAACAAATAATAAAAATCAGCATTTACTATAATAAAAATAATTTATCAGGCCATCTTGCACACAGTTTTCAAAGTTTATGAGGGAAATATTAAGTCAATTTCCTTTTAATAAATACTATTTAATGACTGGAACATTCTGAGGGGGACGTATATGAACACGCCGTCAGTAGAGGCAGCACGTCACTCAGGGACAATACCCTAACAGGGAGCTTCCGACAGCCCTGCCTGGGCCACAGGCTGGGCAGCACCTGGCAGACAAGGTGGCAAAGCCCCCATAAATAGTGATGATTCACTAACATGACATAAATCAAGATTTTAACTCACCAAACACTAACATTTTGATTTAGAATCACAAAGCAGTGCCATTAAAATTCATCAGCAGACCCCACCACAGGAGTAATGAGATCATATCAACTTATATCGTGACCAAAAGGAAAAGGTGGTTTTCTAAATGGTAATTCAGATTGGACAAATAACACACTGTATCAAGTTTTGTAGCCCTGGGCCATATTTGGCTAAAAACAAAGGTACACTATACATGACTAAAGAAAACAGTGAAAATCAGAGCAATTAATTTCCCAGCTATGTTTCCCATAAAAAAATAATAAAACATCACTACTATGCCTTGCGTACAGCACACAACCCTCTTCTGCATCGCACAATGACCTAAGTGTGTAATAACGTGCATATTTCACTAAGATGTAATATCCTTCAAAACATCCTGATAGAGAAAATTTTCCAAAGAAATTATTGATCTCTGGAAAGTCTCGGGTTTCAAAATTACTGACAAATCCTTTCCTATTTTCTTTGCAGGTAGAAATAATTTTTCTTGATCACTAGACTGTGAAGAGCTGTAAGAGTACAAAGACGAGTATTTTCTTAAAGACACATGTCCCGGTTGACCCAGAACATTTCTCATGAGGTTCCCAAAACAATAATTAGGAGAGTTGTTACTAGGACCCTAAAAATACATGTAAAAAAAAAACACCAACAAAACAAACAAACAAACAAACAGGTTGGCATCAGTTTAGTGAAGCAAGAAATGTTCGTAGGTGCTTTTTCAAAGTATTTTCCAGTGCTTTCCAGCTGTGCCCTCCCGTCAGTGGTGGAGCCTTTGTGTTTCTTGGGGGAGGTCAGGAACCTTTCCCAGGCGGTGGTGCTTCGCTGCAGGTCTGTGGGGTGCAGCCCCCTGACATGTTGGAGGCCATTAAGCAGCCCTCCTCTCCTGATTTCGTTCCCTGGGCACCTCTGTGGCTGCTCCGTCACTGACCTCACCCTGGTGGGAAGGTGACGAGAGCGATTCCTAACAGTAGCGGGGAAGCCACCGCGCTCCCCTTCTACCGAAAAGTACTTTCAAGGGCCCCGAAGGAGCTGAGCGGGGCTCAGAGGGAGTAAGACACCCACCGGGCAACTTCCAGGGGGGTCTTCTCTTCACGTCCGAAATCTTAACCCCGCAAGGGACCATAGCAGGGACAGGTAGACTGATGCGCGCAGAGCGCCAGGGACAGGAGGAAGGAGAGACCAGGAGCCCAAAGTCAGGCTCTAGATGAGAGTGCGAAGGAGTGGGAGCCGGAGAGGGAGACAGAGAGACGAGCTGACCAGGGAGAGCGAGCCCGAGGGGGTGGGAAGAGGGAATGGGATGGAGAATTAGAGGAAGCAGCCAGACAGAAACGCTGGGAGCATGACAGACAGAGCCGCAGACCGAGGGCAGGGACAGGTAGTGGCAGGAGAGTCCGAGCAAGTGCGGACGCGGGACCCGCCCGCTGCGCACCGTCCGCAGCTGCGGGGCTGGGTCCCCGCGTCCGAGGCAGGTGGCTGGCGAGCGGGGGCCGCGGGCTCCGTGCCTCTCGGGCCGGCGGCGGGCTCCCTGCCAGGTCCCCGTTCCCGGCTGCGCTCCGCTCGCTCCGCTCCGACCCCAGCCCGGGGCCAGCCGGTCCCGACCCCCCGCGCCGGAGCACGTGTCCGCCCGCCCGGCCCCGGCCAACGCGGGCGCGGGCTGTCGGGGTCCGGCGGAGCCCCCCGCGCACAAAGCCCCGGCGGCCACCCCCAGACCTCCCGTCGCCTCCGCCCAGCGGCTGAGCCGCCCGCGGTGGTCCTCACCCCCCTGCGCACTCCCTCCCGCCGGGAGCGCCACCCCGAGCCCGGCGCCCGCAGCTCCCGCCCGGCGCCGCCGCCTCCCGCACGCCGGGCGCCGCGCGGTCCGCCCGAGTCTTACCGCCTTGGCCGGCGCGGCGCTCCGCACTGTCGTCCCTGCCCCGGCGCCGCGGGGCCCGCGTCCCGCACCGCCCGGCGCCCGCACAGGCCTCGCGCCCACTCCGCGCCCCGCGCCGCCCGCACCGCGACCGTCCGCTCCGGCTGCAGTGGCCGCCCCGCCGCGCGCCCCGGACTTTTCTTCCCTCTGCAACTCGCGGCCGCTGGAATTTTTTTTTTTTTTTTTTTTTTTTTTTTACTCGCCCTCTCCAGCTCCCACTAGTGATTGGAGACTGCGAGCCAAGCACTTAACGGAGGGATTACACTGCTCGGCGCACTTGGAGCTGCCCCAGGGCACGCGGCCGGTCCGAGGAAGGGCCCTTGGCCTTGGGGTGCTGCGGGGCGTCACGCAGGCCCCGGCCCTGGGTCAGGGGTGAAGTTTCGAAGCTCACTGTGCTTCACGGAGTGTCACTTGCATTTCCATCAGAGATGCTCGCTTTTTCGTGTGTAAGAAGGGGTTTTTATTTTATTTATTTATTTTCAAATCTGTGTTTGAAGCACAAAGATTCTTGAGAGCTGGGAGGGCGCCCCCAAAGCTGACCTAGTGCAGTAGATTTAAACTTTTCAGGGCCATGGACCCTGGAGAAGTTGCTAAGACGTTGACACGCTTCGTATAAACAATACATATGCACATCGAATTATGCCTGCGGTTCTGGACAGGGAGTTGAAGAACCCTGAAACATAGAGTTGGGTCTCCTGGGGAAATTAAATATGTCCTTTCTTCAAATATCTTGAAGCTGTTAAAAAACAAGCAAACAAGAACTAACCCCAAAAGGAAATTCCTTCCATTTGTATTTGATGAAATTTTACAATTAGGACTGTTTATTTTGGAAAAGTATATGTCTTTACTTTGTGGTCTCCTTGCTAAATCTTTAAGTGTTGAAACATTTTTTAAGAACATAAATATATGTTAAGCTAGTCCGCAGTCTTTCAGGAGACTTTTAAACTCAGTCTTTTTGCCAATTCTATCTCCCAGGGAGATAGCTAATGACTTCCAAATAATTGTTTCCTCCCAATGCCTTTCAGCTGCCTATCCTCCAGAATTAATTTCCTCATGTAAAATTTTGCCATCTCCCTAATGTACGTATTGATAAACCCTCTCCAGTGAGCATCAAGTGTGTGATTTAAGTAGTGTAATACAATTTCACTGATACAGCTTTTTTCCAACTTTCTTTTTTTCAATATCTTTTTAAAATATATACTTTTATTGATTTCAGAGAGGAAAAGAGAAACATCAATGATGAGAGAGAATCATTGATCGGCTGCCTCCTGCACGCCCCTACTGGGGATGGAGCCCCAAAACTCCAGTGCCCTGACTGGAAATCCAACAGTGACCGCCAGGCTCAACCACTGAGCCACACCAGCTGGGCTTTTACAGCTTTCTTCACATATATTTCTATTGTCTATTTAATTCTTAGCCTACTATTTTCTCTCAACTCCTCCCTTTTCTTAGATTATTCCCATTAAATCTTTTTTATACTAGACAGTAAATATAATCTTTGGAACTTATCAATAAGAACATAAATTCAAATATGTATCAATTTATTTTATGCAGCTCCCACTTAGAAGCAGGTGGTGCTCCAGGAACTTATGAAGAGTCTGTGAAATGTGAGCACATTTTTACCATCAAAGAAATGTTAGGGTCCGCATGAAAGTCTATTTGCCCCAAAATGTATCTGGACCACATTATTTTCAGAACTAACCTGTATTCTGGTTCCCAAGCCAGACTGCAACAAAAAAAAGTTCTGTTTAACCTAACACTAGAAAGTTTTCAACAAGTAGCACTTGCCATTGGTATCATCTCACCACCCCTACTCCACCTTCATTCCAGTCCCTAGCACCAGTACTTATCTTATTGTCCCAAGATTCCCAAGGTAGAGTCCACCAGTTTTCCCTCACCCTAAGTCCTCTCTGCTCTTCTGTCACCTTCCTCCTGGTCCTTAGTCAAATATTCTATCATTTCTATTCTCTGATATTAACTGGCTTTAAAGAGGAAAGAAATCTGAGTGAATGGATCCCTTCCTATTGTGTGAATTACTGATAACTTTAATTTGACAAATACATTTTCCCTCTTAGAATTTCAGTCCTCACAAACTGCAGTGAAGTAAATCCAATGTTGTAGGGAACGTTTTGTAACAGAGTGTATTGGAGTTGCCCACATCTATTCAGAAGCTGTACTAAGGATTGGCTGTCCTTGGCTTAACTCTATACAGCAAATCCTATATAATAAAAAGCTGGTATGCAAATAGACCAAATGGTGGAACAACCAAACAACCTAACAACCGGTTGCTATGATGTGCTCTGACTACCAGGGGTCATGCGTGGAACATGGCGGGCGTTGGCCACTGCAAGTTTGTGGAGCAGGTGAGTAGGGGCACCAGACCAAAGCAGGGCACCTGTCATGTCATTGGGGCGAGCCTCTGGTGGTTACTGAAAATTCTTTGCTCCCATGCACCAGGGTCCCGCCCAGCGCTCACACCTGCTGCCAGTGCCCAGTGCCAGCCCTGATAGCTCAGTGCTGTCAGCGGGTGTGAGTGGCAGCTGCCGGCCCTGATCGCCCCTGAGAGCTTCTCCACCTCCCCCTGCTCCTAAGGGGTGATCGGGGCAGCAGCTACTGCTCACACTGCTGACAGCGCCGGCCCCACCCGCACCTGCTGCTGGTACTGGCCCCAATCGCTCTGCGCTGTCAGCAGGTGCGAGCGGGCCAGCGCTGTCAGCATGTGGAAGTGGCAGTGGCAGGAGCAGGGCTGCCAGCAGACAGGGGACCAGGGGCCGCTGCAGGAGGTGCCAGGCAGGGGCACAGAGGATGGGCTGCGACCCACCCCTGTGCCCAACGCAGCCTGTGGCCCACAGTTCCTTTCAAGGTGCACAAATTCTTGCACTGGGCCCCTAGTATCTTTCTAAGCATCTATTGGACACAAACATTGATCCAGGGAATGTAGACATCTCTGTGTAGGGAAGACACAGAGATTCCATTTCAATTAACTTACCAAAAAAAGTAGGTAGGTTTTGAAAATTACAAGATATTTAAAAAAAAAAAAATCCATGGGGGGGCAGCTGGGGAGAGGTCAATGGGGAGAAAAGGGAACATATGTAATACTTTAAACAATAAAGAACTTTTTAAAAATAATCCAGATCAAAGGAATAAAGAAAATTCTATAGGTTTTCATTTTTTGAAAAAGCATTCTGCTGGCTAGTGTGGGTCAGTGGTTGAGTATCCCCGTGCATCTAGAACTCACTGGTTCAATTCAGGTCAGGGCACATGCCAGAGTTGCAGGCTCCATCTCCAGTAGGGGGCGTGCAGGAGGCAGCCGGTGGGTATTTCTCTCCCTCTCCCTTTTCTCTCTCTCAAATAAATAAAAACATTTTTTTTTTAAGAAGAAGATAGAAAATAAAAAGCATTCTGGGTGGAAGGGAATCAGAGAGGGCACCATTAAGGAAACTTTTTGAGTTGGGCCCTAGAAAGCAGGATTCCAATAGGCGGGGGATGTGGAATCTCAGGTATAAGCTATTAAGGCCCAGGGGTGGGCAAACTTTTTGACTCGAGGACCACAATGGGTTCTTAAACTGGACCGGAAGGCCGGAACAAAAGCATGGATGGAGTGTTTGTGTGAACTAATATAAATTCAAAGTAAACACCATTACATAAAAGGGTATGGTCTTTTTTTTCAATAGTTTTATTCATTTCAAATGGCTGGATCCTGCCCGAAGGCCGTAGTTTGCCCACGGCTGTATTAAGCAATCAACATTTACTGAGTACCCAGGGCATGCCACACACTGGGGTTTGAGACTCAAACCCTCTCCATTCTTTCTTGAAACTCATAAGAGACAAGATTTTTTTTTTAAATTAGGACATTCTCTGAGAAGTAATCAACACACGGCTTTTGGATCATGGAAGAAAAGGTGGTTCAACCTGGGAAAGCCAGGAAAAAAATGCAGAATTGTCCCATTTTATCAGGGGATGTTCAGAGAACCGAGGGTGGTTAGAAAGAGAATAAGCTTTCTAGGTGAGGGAACCGTGTGAAAAAGCACGGTGCCTTAGGGAGAGCTGGTGGCCCAATGCTGTTCCCAAGTCATGAGGAGCAAATACAGCAGATGAATCTCAGGCTAAGCAGGGTTCAGGAATGGACTCATCAGATACGCTAATGAAACAGGCTCTTCCTTGTAAGGCGATGGGGACGCATTAGAGATTTTTAAACCAAGGAGTTAACTGGTGCCTCGGGATTTGGGGAAGATCCTTTGGAAGTGCCTAGAGGGGAGAAATGGAAGCACAGAACCAATTAGGAGTCTTTCATGCAAAGAGTAAAGATCTTAGCCAAGACAGTGACAGGGCTACCGGGGTGTGTGCTCAGGACTGCAACGGGAATTACTAGGGAAGGAGCTACTGAGGATAGGAGAGAGCAGCTCACTTTGGTGGCCTGACAAGTTTGGGCAAAAGCACGATTTCTTTTTTATCCAACTGTAAATGTAAATCATCTAAAAGTGCAAAGCATCTCAGGAGAGGACACCAAGGCAGCAAGAGGAAGGACTCAGAGTGAGTTCGCAGGCTTATTTCCCATTAAGGGAGACATTTGCTCAGCTCGACGGGACTCAATATGGGGAATTCACAGGAAGTTAAATGGGACAGACCTGGAAGCAAGGTAATGTGAACTGGCTTCTGTGCTTTCAGCTTCCCATTTTCTCCAACTCTTTCTTCTCTATTGATACCCCTTATACCCCCATCTTTCCCCTTTGCCTCTACTCCTCTTGCAAAACTAAATAGGATCTGACCACCATTAATATTTTATTATAAATCAAGGTATACTATGTTAAGTAACATTCTAGACCATGCGCTTTTAAATTATTTCTCTCTAAATGTGGAATAAAAGATTGTCTCTTTTTTGAGATATTTTGGGAATCAAGTGAAAGAAATATCGCAATGGAAGGAAGAAATATTTTCTTTTTCCCCACAATTCATACTGCTGTGGTTGTTTTATAACCCACTGCTAATGCATTGACTCTACATACATAAAATGAAAGGTCAAACCTCTCCATAATTTGAGCATTTAAATCCTCACTTGTTCATATAAGAATGTATAAGTACTGGTGAAATGTGTGGCTTCTCCAATAAAAGCCACATTTAGTGCATAATTACCGTGTGCTAGGCACACTACTGAGCATTTCACACATATTAACACATTGAAGTCTCAGAGGAGGTACTATTTTATACCCATTTTCATATCAGGAAACTGAGGCCCAGAGAGGTCAGATAACACGCTCAAAGCCATGCTACAAAGTGGAAGAGGCAGGAGATGAGCCCCGGCAACGTGGCAACAGCACCTGAGCCTTCGTCAGTGAACTAAACGACTCCAGAGCAGTGAGATCATTTTAAAGTATCTAATGAACAGACACTACACAAAAAGACATAAAGATCTTGAATCTAAGATAATGTATGAGCCTGGTCCTAGACAGTATAAAAAGTCAAAGTACTTGAGTCCTTTACATTTTGTTAAGCAGCTTCCTAAGCTCTTGGAGGGCTAAACAGTTGCTGGGGGAAGCTGGTAATGCCAGGAACATGGGACAACTGGGATTGTGGCTTTGAACATTTCCCTCCCTGGATCAGCACTTAATGCCAAGCTGTGAACTTCCTGAGGATGCCTTCCCTGTCTTTTCCTATTCTCCTCAACCACATTATTTTTTAACATAACCATTTTTGCTGGCTAGAAATGGGTGCGTTTAGCTCAAAATCAGATTTTTTCATGCTGAAGTTTCATCATAAGGTAGGGAGATTCCATTACAAACATTCAAGGAAAGGTAGTGATGGGATATTATGGAAGGGGTTGCTACAGTGGGTGGGAGGGCAGACCAAAAATCTCTAAGACCCCTTTCTACATGCCATGCTGGATCTATATTTAAGGTCATTAATGCGAACAATGTAAAATATTAATACAAATATCAACATAAATATAATTAATACATAATTCACATAATTGTTAATATTAATGTGGATATTAAATAACTTTAATATTAATATGAATGACTCTGTTGCTAGTAATTCATTCTGGTGCAAAACATGTCAGCGATTATCTCACAATTAAAATACACCTCAAAGTACTCCCAAGCTTATATCCTAAAACTTCTATTTTCTGCTATTCTCTTTATTTCAATTTATAACAAACACCTGTGATTGCATATGGGGAAAAAACACACAAATTCTAGTTATTCTAGTTACATAACAAATTAATTTTGTTCGATATGCAAGCTTAAGAAAAATAGAATTCCTCAATTGAAACAGAAACAAGCCATGAAAAAAAACACCTGAAGTAGAAATGCTAAAATAATTTTACTTTCTTTAGCTGTCAGCATTGTTCCAATTTTTAATAAAAGCAGACATAATACCCACCAACTTATAAGCTGCAAATTATCCAGAGCTGATGATATAAATTAATCTTTTTGAAATTAAATTGGAATACAATGTCATTTCTTTTCAACTTTAAAAATTTATTTTCTAAATTTCTAAAGCCCAAGCATCTTTTTTTTTTCTGAACCATCTTACTCCATACACCTACATAACTCCTCAAACTGGAAAAATAGGAAAAAAGTTCTGCAACAAAATTTATAAAAAGTAATTCTTACATCTGTTTCTTTGGAGTCTCATGTTCCTGACGACTTTTTCCTTCTAAAATAATTTGCCAACCCTGGAACTTTTCAGTGTTTCCCTGACTCACAGTATATTTACAGTGTGTGCCTCAGGAAGAAATATACAGCAACTATTTCCTTCTGTACTAGAAGAGAGAACAGAAAGTTAGAGAACAAAAACACATGAGTAAATCTATTAAGCTACCGGAAAAGAATGGGTTTTGACTCTTACTAACTGAAAGCCTATCTTTACATCGTATGTTCTTAAATTTGAAAATTCTTTTAAGCTAGTGGAGGGGAAAAAATGAACCTCTGTCCCGTGAATTCGATTGTGCCTCATATGTATTCAGAAAGATTTAACACTGTGTTAGTGTCAGAAATAATATTGTATATGATCATATTAACTCAAAGATGACATTTTAGAAATTTCTTGTTGACATTCCTAATTTTAAGAATATAATATGCATTGAAATTATTTATTGGGAAGATAGCCACACCAGAACATTGAAAGGCATATAGATTTCCATACCACAAAATAGCTAAATTGATGTTCTCCAGGGCATACTGTAGAACAAAGCCACAGACCTCATTAGCAATATTCAACAAATTCTGGAAGTTTCATGCTATTACTAATGAAAAGGAAAATAACTGAAGTCTAAGGAGGACAGAACCAACAGAGAAAACAAGTCCTCCAAGTAGCCAACCAAACAAAAAGAAACAGGAATGAGGAAGCAAAAGATCAAGGAGGAAAACTGAGTCAATCACTCAAATATATCTAGATAGCTTTCTTTCTAGAAGAAAGAATTCATATCATTTTTGTGATTTGGTCAATAAGCACTCTTCATTCAATTGAGTTAGATATTTCCACAACAGGTCAGAATACATGAAATGTTTAAGATATAATTATAACTCACCTGCTCAAAAATTTTTAAGTTTCTCATTTGTCTATGAAAAGGTCCACGCATCCCAATAAGATCTTCAGGGTGCATCACAATCTGGGCTCACTATCCCCCTTCCAGCCGAATCTCTTACCAAAAACTTCAACCTCACAGACTGCTGGCCGGATGTCTTTACACCTCCCACCATTTCTTCTGGCTAATATACCATCTGGACCCCTGACCACGATCCCTTCATCATCTGGCATTCACCTTCTAGACCAGTGGTTCTCAACCTTCCTAATGCCGTGACCCTTTAATACAGTTCCTCATGTTGTGGTGACCCCCAACCATAAAATTATTTTCGTTGCTACTTCATAATTGTAATTTTGCTACTGTTATGAATCGTAATGTAAATATCTGATATGCAGGATGTATTTTCATTGTTACAAATTGAACATAATTAAAGCATAGTGATTAATCACAAAAACAGTATGTAATTATATATGTGTTTTCCGATGGTCTTAGGCGACCCCTGTGAAAGGGTTGTTCGACCCCCAAAGGGGTCGCAATCCACAGGTTGAGAGCCGCTGTTCTAGACCCTAGTCACATGTCTTTTCATTCACGAAATAGGTTTTCATTTTCCCTGGCAAATTGGTCACTCCTCACACTTCTGCATTACCACTGTCATTTTTTAATACTTTTTAATATTCTTAATACATGTCACAGTGTCTAGGACATAATAGATTTTCCATATATCTTTGCTGTTGAAAGAAGATAGAACAACAAAACGTCACAATTATGTTAAAATCATGAGGCTGGATTTTAGAACCTTCTGTAGATTTCTAACTGTATTGGCCACTCAGAAGAGGTCGTTTGAACTAACAATTAATACCCTACAAATGTGTTATATAGGCAGATAGATACATGGAGTTCTGTTTGGGATTCATTAAAAACAATTAAAATAGAAAAATGTTTTTTAAGTGAAGGTAAAAGCCACACAATTTTATTTACTGTGCAGTCAGAGCAAGCCATGGCCTTGCACAGAATGGCCAGGCCAACCTGAGTAGTAATTTGGGTCAGGTATGGAATGGAGAAGGCCTAGATGGTAGTAGTTCAGTCAAGCCTGGGAGTTACTGTCTCAGTAACTTCATTCCTGGTTCAGGAATTCAAAGACTATTTTCTTAGACCGTCCGGACTGATACAATAAAAATAGCATAGGCTGGGTGGCTTAAACAACAGAAATGTATTTCTCACAGTTCTGGAGGCTAGGGGTTGGAGATCAGGGTAGCAGCATGGTCCAGTTCCGATAAGGGCCCCTCCCAGGTTTCAGATGACGGACTTCTCACTGTCCCTCCCATGGCAAAAGAAGAAAACTTTGGTCCCTTCTTGCCCTGTAAGGGTAGTATCCCGTTCTTGAGAGCTCTGCCCTCCCAAAGGCTCAATCTCACCATTAAGGGTTAGAATTTCAACATCTGAATTGGGAGCGGGAGGCATTTAGTCCATAATAAAACTATTACCTCTAAATGGTAAAAATAAACCAGTCATCAAATTATATACTGCCGAGAATGTCATCAGATTTTCAAGCATTCCTATCTGAACACGCAGTGTTCCAAGTTCCTTTCTGATGTAAATGACAGCTCCTGAGGACACAAACACACAATTAGTAATCTGGCACCTGGTACATATTAAGGATTTGATAAACATATGAAGAATGAATGAATAGCCTAGCATGACAATGCATATCAATTTCATAGCATTACTGTTTCAACTACCAAGTGCTCTTATGGAATAATAAAAATTGATTTTTCTCACACAAACTGCTATTATAGATCAAATGAAATAATATTTGGACTGAACTGAAATGCCAAGAACAATAATATGGTAAAAATAATGGATATAACTCATTCATTGCTTTTTAATGTACTAGGTACTATACATTTACTTTGTTATCTCATTTATTCCTTGATACTATTAATGCCATCATTTTAGTGAGGAAGAAAAAGAAGTTTTGAGAAATTAAGTAACTTGTTAAAGTATAGAACTAGTACATGATGGAGTGGTTATTTAAAGCCAGGTTTTTTAGGGTATAGAGCTCACATTCTTTTTTTTTTTTTTAATTTTTTTTATAAATATATTTTATTGATTTTCCACAGAGAGGAAGGGAGAGAGATAGAGTTAGAAACATCAATGAGAGAGAAACATCGATCAGCTGCCTCCTGCACATCTCCCACTGGGGATGTGCCCGCAACCCAGGCACATGCCTCTGACCGGAATCGAACCTGGGACCTTTCAGTCCAAAGGCCGACGCTCTATCCACTGAGCCAAACCGGTTTCTGCAAGCTCACATTCTTAACCAGAACTTCTGAACACTGCCACACATTTATCTATAATGAAAAGTGCAAGCTAGTGCACTTCTAACCAAATACATCGTTTCGTTCTTTTTGCTCTTAGCAACAAATCCATCTAGAACCATGGACATACCTTAGAATACTGTTCTACCATGAAACAAAAACAGGAAAACACTTAATGATTGAAGCTATTTTATCATGTTTCACTCTCTTAAAGTTACTTCACCGCTGTGACCTACGGAGATGATATCACAGACAGTGAAATGTTAATGAAAGCTATCGTGCAGATACCAGAGAGGACTTTCAATATCGTTTGATGTTAAAAATATAATTTTATGCCTAATTGAAATTCCAAATTTAACAGATAGTAAGGAAATATTTTAACTTAGCATTTCCCTTTCCTTCTAGTGAAGGTTTTAAGGCATTGAAATTATATTAAATCTTAAGTTTTTATTTCATCTTTTCTCTTCTTCTAACTGCTAAAGTTCTTGAGGTTGAGACTATATCTTTGCATTTTTGTTTCCCCTGGCGTGAAGCACACTTTGTAGCATATTAATCAACATGAATACATGTTTAATGAATATATATATATATATATATATATATTTCAGGCAACTCTAATCTCATTTTGAAATCATAGTATATTTGTTCTGTCCTATATTTATGAGATAGATACAGATATAGAGAGGGAGGGGGAAGAAAGGAAGAAGGAGGGGAAAGAGGAAAGAAAGAGAGAGAGATCAGAATTAAAGGGTAAATGGAGTTAAACCATGTTAATACTCTAACATGAGTCCTGAAATAGAGGCATATCACCCTTCAGACTCCAAGTATCAGCTCTGTGAGAGAAAGGGAAAGAGAGAGAGAGTTTTCTCAAAGCTGACAAGAAACCTGTGACAATAGCCTACTGTGCACATTTTACAGAAATAGTATTTAGAATAGTGCTAACAAACCAAAGGACACCCAATGAGCACGAAGAGTATTCTAGAAATACTCTTTTCAAGAAAGACTACTTTTGCTTTTGAACAGGCATTAATAAAGTTGCACCTTACACTGCCCAAGCCATTGCACTTTAATGAGAAAGTAATTAAGGCAGTTGACCAAAAAGTTAATGATTGTGAGGGCTTTTAATGACTTTCAAATCATTCAATAGAACATCTTACATGAATTATTACTGGGTCAATGGAGGAAAAAGAGGAACATCTGTAGTGCTTTCAATAATAAAGGTAAATTTAAACAATTATTACTGTATCTGCAACTCATCATAATCTCAAAATTATTGATAATATTTTTACATTTAGCAACTGAACAATTTTGTGTTTATAATACAAGATTTGTGAAAGCAGATAAACGTGTAATGTACCTAGAAATAGTGTAGAGGTGGCTAGGGTATTAAGCACAATATTGTTTTTGCGGCTGCTGTGGTTCTTTTAATGATCTTGGCTCTCCAGGATGACTTCTCCTTGGGAGTATGATAGACTAGTGCCCAGGTGTGATGCTCATCGGGAGGTAACAAGGTTAGAATCCAGTTACCTACCAGCCTTGCTATCTGTTATACCAAAAAGGCACTAAGTTCAGAATTCTTGCCATTCTACTTAGCACCTTCCAATTAATAAATAATCATTTTGAAGGCCTTGTTTCAGCATACCCATGAGAGAATAGACTTCTAATTTTAAGATTCCTAAGTTTTACTATGTTATTAAAAAGCAGCATTCATGGTGATGGTTGGTAACTAGACTTACAGTGGTGATCGCTATGCAGTGTATACAAATAATGAATTATAAAGTTGTACACCTGAAATGCATATAATCTTTTTCTGAATTTAGTACTGGTGCTATAAACTTATAAAATATATATGACCTTGTATACCAATCTACCACAATAAAAAAAAAACAGCATTTATTTCTATATATTATGACCAGGTTGACTGCATTCAACCATTTTCCTTACATGTAATATAGATCTTGCTATGACAACAAATGGAAAACCCTGATGCCAAGGTTTCCATTCATTCAAAACTATTTAAGTCCTGTATCTGACTAATTTATATAATGTAGACCTAGAATATGTCAATATACATATAACATGTTTGGAAAAGAAGGAAGATTCAGACAGTCGAATTCCCATAGCCTAGGGAATTCACTAAACACCACTTCACAGCACTTTGCTTATTGTCTTGTCTGGGTTTTTGTTGTTGTTGTTCTTTTCATGTAAAGCAAGGTCTTACCAAATCCTTTAGTCATGGTCTTTAGTCATATGGGCATTACTGTGAAGGTGAAAAGCTAATGACTGCAGCATGAAAAAGAATGAATGTGTCATGAATTGTAGTCCTGTTTACACTTCTACTTTAACCATAATCATTTGTTTAAACAAGAAGTCTGATTTTGAATTTCCACAATTGTGTGCATATCATAAACATCTCATCTTTCACCAGGCTCAGCCAACACTCGCCTTTGTTGACACTCCGTATCAAGGACTACAAATCTTATACTAACAAATAATTATTCTTCATAAGACCACATAAACAGAACCTGGATTCATAAACTTGCTAATTAACACTTCTGGTTGCATTTTTGTTAAAATAAGTAAAACTTTATGACATGTTAATCATTTATTTAAAACTGTTTCCTTTATCCCTCAAAAGCTTATCTTGTCCTAATGTTTAGTTTAGGTGGCTGATACTATTGATTTTACCTTTAAAAAATGTTCATCTCCCTCTCCTGTGGCATGCCAATAGAGCCACTAAGAATACATTACATATCTTTTCCAAGATCACATTCTAGTTCATGTAATTTCCTCCTCCATGTTTCTTTTCCTCATAGAGGGATTTATAAGATTTGGGATTCACTTTAATGTGCAGCACATTCTTTCGCTTTGGTTTTCCTATTTAAACCAGTGTATTTTCATAGAAAACACATTAGTAACTTTACCTTTCTATATACTACATCTGGATTGCAGCCTCCTTCTGAATGGGCACCGTAATTACTTCATTCCTGGACTTTATCAGAATTCATGAGCCAGCAGAACTGCTCAACCCAGCGCTCCCAGTAATTGAACCTAACAAGATAATCAACAAGAATTGTCAAAGGAAGTCAGAGAGTTTTCCCCCTTCTCTGATAACCATAATTTATTCACATCTTTACTGCCCACCTGTGAATCTCCTACGAAGCAATTTCACTGTGGTGTTATCAAACCCAGAAAGAGAATGACCTAGTATATCATGCTGTACATTTACCTTGATAACCATACCTGAAAAGATGAATAGAGAAGAGTGATTAATGAGTCTAATGATATAACCCGAAGAATATTCAAGTAGTCGTTAATTCTCACAAGTTCTTTGTCTACCAAACTTACCAGGTAGAGGACATATTCAACTGATTATCTGAATTTTAAGTTTTCCCCAGTTGTTTTTGGCCTCTTTAATTCACCAGATATTATACAAGTAGACATTATGGTGGATGCTGAGGGTACATCAGGCAAGACAAAAATCTCTGTCTCAAATGAGTTTATATTTCAGAGAGAAAGTTAAATAAATAAGAAATTAGTAAACTGTGGTTATTTATTCATGATTTATTAGCCAATGTGCTAGGTGTTAGGTAACTACAGTAAGCAAGACAGTCAGGCATCTGCCCTGGTAGAGGGTACATGGTAAGTCCTAAGACTGCATCAAGCATTAGATCCTATCACACATAGGGTACTTAAATCAACCTTTAGAGCAGTGGTTCTCAACCGTGGCTGCACATTAGAATCACAATCACCTGGGAATCTTTTTAAAATCCTGATTTCTGGGCCTCATCCTCCGGAAATTCTGTTTCTTTGTTATGGGGTGAGGCCACAACATTAGTAACAAAGAAAACAGAATTTCTGGAGGATGAGGCCCAGAAAACAGGATTTTAAAAAGCTTCCCAGGTGATTCTAATGTGCAGCCAAGGTTGAGAACCACTGCTTTAGAGGCTAAGGAAGGCATTATGGAGGCAGTGATAGCGTAGGGATGCCTGAAAGGAAAATAACACTCAGCCAGACAACAGAGGAAGAAAGGCAGGGTATATGATGCACTTGCCCAAAAGGCAGAGAGATCAGCCCATAGTCGGGAAACAGAGGTAGTTCAGTATGGTTGATGCTGAGCATGTACAACAGGAATCTGTAAAAGCAGAGGTCAGTAAAGCAATCTTGAATCAGATCAGGAAGGCCATAATAAGGGGGACCATCATAGAACTTGAGACAGGCTGGTTGGGTTCAAATCCTGGTTGAAACACTTATAAGCTGTGTCTTGATGAATCATTCTATTATCAACCTGGTCAACTTGAGACTCATACTTCATATTCTCTTTCCCTAGTTAGTCCTCTGTTAGCTTTGACCAGATAAGGAGCTTGTGCAAGATTTAGGAGATGGAAGTGAAGCTGAAGCCATTACCCTCTTAAGGTCATCATAGTTGGATGTAGTGATGGACAGACCTAGAGGTGTATGGAGGATTCCAGCTTGTCCTCACTATCCTCTGTTCTATTCCCAGCTCTCTTCCTCCTCAACTTTGGCTTCTCTGACCAAGAACAGTCCAAGGAGCACCCCTGGGTGCTTAACTGCAGACCCACAAAGTCATCAGCTCCCACACACTTACCTGCCAGCACTCTCACAGTCCCACTTGAATGGCTAAATGTGCTTGGCTTTTCTTATTGACCAGCTGGTGACCCCTCTGATCTTTCAGCTTCTCCTTTAAGAACTTCTTTCCAACAGTTCATAATACTACACCGATACTGTAATAAATTCCTTACTTCTTAACTCAAAGTGGATCTTTTTTGCTGACTGATAAGCTGGACATGTTACATAACCACACCATGCTCCAGTTTCTTTATCTTAAAAGAGGACGATAACAGGTATAATAGTTATTCCCCTTAAGACAACCTAGCAAATGGATACTATCGCTTAGTGAGCATACTTTATTTTAAGAAGTTTATACTTTGCCTTAAGGTGAATGGAGAGTCCATAAAAGGTTTTTGATGAGAAAGTGACACGACTAGCTTGTTTCAGACCAGCGGTTCTCAACCTGTGGGTCACGACCCTTTTAGGGGTCGAACAACCCTTTCATAGGGGTCGCCTAAGACCATCAGAAAACACATATATAATTACATATTGTTTTTGTGATTAATCACTATGTTTTAATTATGTTCAATTTGTAACAATGAAAATACATCCTGCATATCAGATATTTACATTACGATTCATAACAGAAGCAAAATTACAGTTATGAAGTAGCAACGAAAATAATTTTATGGTGGGGGTCACCACAACATGAGGAACTGTATTAAAGGGTTGCGGCATTAGGAAGGTTGAGAACCACTGTTTCAGACAATCTGTGCAAGATGTGGAATGCAGATTTGAGGGGAACAAAGAGACACTTGGAAGTCTGTCACAGTGATCAGAATCTGAGTTGCTGGTGGTCCTAACTTAAGATAGTGACTCTGGGATTGGAGGTTAGTAGTAGACAGATTTGAGAGCCATTAAGAAACTAGAAATGTCCTTCTCTGACTAATCTCATTTGCATAATGACCTCAAGGTCCATTCATGTTGTCACAAATGGCAAGATTTCCACTGTATGATATCACTTATGTAGACTCTAAAAAAAGCTGAACTTGTAAAAACAGAGAGTAAAATGGTGATTACTAGGGGCAGAGGTTGGTGGGAGAAGAATAGAAGAGATGTTTAAGGGTACAAACTTGCAATTAGTAGATAAATAAGTCCAGGAGATCTAATGCAAAGTTCAGTGATTATTATATTAATTATATTATATTATATTATATTATATTATATTATATTATATTTATTATATTATATTATATTTATTATATTATATTATATTATATTATATTATATTATATTATATTATACTATACTATACTATATTATATATATTATGTTATGTTATGTTATGTTATGTTATGTTATGTTATGTTATGTTATATTATTATATTATACTAGAGGCCTGGCGCACGAAATTCTTGCACAGGTAGGGTCCCTAGCCCTGGCTAGAGATCTGGGATGATCTGTGGGACAACTGGCGGGAAAATGAGGGGAGGGCTCCCACTGGCACCTGCCTTGGCTGGCCTGGCACCGCCTGCTCACTGGCCCCACCTGCCGCCACTGGTTGCCTCCCTCTGGGGGGCGACCAGCGGGGCAATCGGGAGGCCCCCCACTGGCACCTGCCTTGGCTGGCCTGGGGGCCTGCAGGCTGGGGGAAGCTCCTGCATTGAGCATCTGCCCTCTGGTGGTCAGTGCACATCATAGCGACCAGTCATTCCACTAGTTCCACCGTTTGGTCAATTTGCATATTAGACTTTTATTATATAGGATTATATTATATTATATTATATTAATATTATATTATATTAAACATCAAGCTTCCTAGAAAATTAGACCTTTATTTTCTGACCCATTACACACACACACACACACACACACACACACACAGACGTGCATGCATGAAGTATGTGATGTGATGCAGCTGTTAGCTAATGCTACAAGGGCAATCATACTACAATATATAAATGTATCAAATCAACATGCTGTACACCTTAAATTTACACAATGTTGTATGTCAAATATATTTTAGTTTAAGTAAATAAATAAAATTTAAAAATATTTTTTAAAGGTGAACACACAAAAAAAGATGGCAGAAATGACAAAACTTGATAAATGACTAAACATGGAGGTGGAAGAAAGAGAGGCATAGAAGATTACTTTTAGGCTTCTAATTTAAGGCACTGGGTGGATCATGATGCCATTTTCTGAAACAGTAAAAGTTGAAGAAGAACTTGTTTTGTGAGAACATGAAGAGATTTAGCTTTGACATGAGGAGCCTGAGGTGCCCCTGAGACACCTAATTGGAGATGTTAAGAAGGAAATTGCTTATGTTGGGTGTTCTGTGTGGAGATCAGACATGAATGGTTGCCCTTTGTTCTTCCATTATACTTAGGTGATAAATACACTTTCAATAAAGGCAAGAAACTGAGAGGCTGAGATATTGGGTCTTTTTGTCTACCTCAGCATTTCTAAAACTTATTGGTCTTGGGAAAACTTGATCCTCTTAAAAAAAGAAAACTTTGAGGACCCCAGAAAAAATTTGTTCATGCATATTTAATATATGAGAAGTTTAAACTCTGAAAAGTTCCAGAGTTGGCAAATCGTTTTAGAAGGAAAAAGTCATTAAACCAGGAGTTAAATACAACACGATACATCATTATTTGCCCTATATAATTTTAACAAAGTTCTATTTATAAACATATAACCATAAACTTTTTGAAACACGCAATACAGCATTTTATCTTATTATCATGAGATCAATTCCTGAGGGAATAAATACTGTAGAAAACCAAGTTAAGTTGTTCTTGCACAATAAAAACTTTCAATATTGATTCTCAAAGTTGACTATTAACTATTTCCAAACCAAATGGTATAATTTTCAGTGGCATCATTTGTAGTCGTAACATAAAGTAAATGTTTAGGATTTGACAATTTAAGAAAATAACATACAAATTTACTTAATGAAACCACCTCATCCCTCTGATAATAAAAAATAATAGCACCCTGACTAGTTTGGCTCAGTGGATAGAGTGTCAGCCTGTGGACTGAAAGGTCCCAGGTTCAAATCTGGTCAAGGGCATGTACCTTGGTTTAGGGCACATCCGCAGTGGGGGGTGTGCAGGAGGCAGCTGATCGATGTCAATGTTTCTAACTCTCTATCCCTCTCCCTTCCTCTCTGTAAAGAATCAATAAAATGGAGAAACCAAGATGGTGGCATAGGTAAACACCGGAGTTTGCTGCCTCGAACAACCACTTCAAAAATACAACTAAAAGACAGAATGGACATCATCCAGAACCACAGGAAGGCTGGCTGAGTGGAAATTCTACAACTAGAAGGAAAGAGAAAAGCATACTGAGACTCAGAGGAGGCGCAGTGCGGAAGTAAAATACTAAGGTACAGAGGCGCACGCGGAGTGGGCTGGCGGCTGAGGGCGCGGCTGTCGTTTTCAATCAGGAGGGAGTCTCAGGCTCTGAGCTCCAGTTCTGGGCGAGTCTCTGGGGACCCAGACTCATACGGGAGAAGCGGGACTGTCTGGCATTGGTCGGAACTCGAGGGCAGCTTTCTCTCGGAGGGGCTTGCAGCGATTACTGGGACACTCAGAAGCGGAGCCTCTGAGAGCAGCCATAACTGCTAGCCCTGCCCTGTTGATCCCGTGGGACCCACCCCACCCAATCCCTGCAGGGAGGCTTTTGCTGGATAGCCTAAGGCAGAGGCTAGATTAGCACCTCCCTAGAGATCCAGGAGTCAGTGTACCCAGAGGTCAGAGTGGGACCATCCAGTTTGCAGCTCCGTGGAACCATAAAGGACATACTCAGGGGGCAGACTCAGTGAGCACCAAAGCCCCATTGAAGCAAGTCTTGCCCCGGAGGGGTGTCTCCAGCACAGAAGTTCTACCACTGCAGACACAGCTGATTCTCACAGCCAGTTGGCCTGGAGGTCAATTCCTCCCAGTGATACCTACAACAGTCAAGTCTTAACTACAACAAGACTGTGCACAAAGACCACAAGGGGGTGCACCAAGAGTGTCCTCCTCAGGTAATTGGGGAGGCTGAACCACTGGGGCCTAGAGGACACTTAGCACAGAAAACCACTTTATCAACACAGGGAAGCAGAAAAAATCCGGAGACAAAGAAAAAGGACACAAATGACAGAAATGGAGGAAAGCAAACTACTGGATATAGAGTTCAAAACCACACTTTTAAGGTTTTTCAAGAATTTTCTAGAAACTGCCAATAAACTTAATGAGACCTACAAGAAATCTAATGAGACCCTCGAGGTCGTGATAAAGGACCAACTAGAAATTAAGCATACACTGACTGAAATAAAGAATATTATACAGACTCCCAACAGCAGACTAGAGAATCGCAAGAATCAAGTCAACGATTTGAAATACGAAGAAGCAAAAAACACCCAAACAGAAAAAGCAAAATGAAAAAAGAATCCAAAAATATGAAGATAGTGTAAGGAGCCTCTGGGACAGCTTCAAGCGTACCAATATCCGAATTATAGGGGTGCCAGAAGAAGAGAGAGAGCAAGATATTGAAAGCCTATTTGAAGAAATAATGACAGAAAACTTCCCCTACCTGGTGAAAGAAATAGACTTACAAGCCCAGGAAGCACAGAGAACCCCAAACAAAAGGAATCCAAAGAGGACCACACCAACACACATCATAATTAAAATGCCAAGAGCAAAAGACAAAGAGAGAATCTTAAAAGCAGCAAGAGAAAGAAAGTCAATTACCTACAAGGGAGTACCCATGATTTCTCAGCAGAAACTATGCAGGCCAGAAGGGAGTGGCAAGAAATATTCAAAGTGATGAATGCCAAGAACCTACAACCAAGATTACTTTATCCAGCAAAGCTATCATTCAGAATTGAAGGTCAGATAAAGAGCTTCACAGATAAGAAAAAGCTAAAGGAGTTCATCACCACCAAACCAATATTATATGAAATGCTGAAAGGTATTCTTTAAGAAGAGGAAGAAGAAGAAAAAGGTAAAGATACAAATTATGAACAACAAATACACATCTATCAACAAGTGAATCTGAAAATCAAGTGAATAATCTGATGAACAGAATGAACTGGTGATTATAATAGAATCAGGGGCATAGAAAGGGAGTGGACTGACTATTCTTGGGGGGAAAAGGGGTGAGGGGGATGCAGGAAGAGACTGGATAAAAATCGTGCACCTATGGATGAGGACAGTGGGTGGGGAGTGAGGGAGAAGGGTGGGGTGGGAACTGGGTGGAGGGGAGTTATGGGGGGAAAAAAGAGGAACAACTGTAATAATCTGAACAATAAAGATTTAATTAATAATAAAAAAAGAATCAATAAAATATATATATTTTTAAATAATAGCATTTGAGGGAGTCTTCCTACTCCAGACTGCATAACATTAATGTGGAATATCCTCCCGTGTTAACATGGCTGATTGAGATTACTGTATGTGACTATTAGGGACTACAGAACAGTACGCCATTTCCTGTTCATTGAGTTTTATGGATATGGCCAAAATGACCATGCTAGTGAGGTTCAATTTCCTAGAAAATTTAGTAAGTCATGTTAAAAATTAAAATTACAATTTACTCAGAGTATTCTGAGAATAATGGCAGCAGCAGAGAGTAAACGGTAAATCAATTAAAGAAACATTGAGCTCAAGTTGTTATATTATCTTGGTTGAACTAGAAACTTAATCTTCCTGCAATGGATGACCTAATTGTATTACTAGATTCCCTTTCTAGTGATAGAAAACTCTTCTCAGCATCCCATGGTGACTCAATGTATTACAGAATGTTTCTTTTTTATTTCTCTAAGAGTTGAAGCTATTTTTAATCAGCTTTATTGAGGAATAATATACATAAAATTTACCCATTTAAGTGTTTAATGCAATACATTTTGACAGTGTATATCGTAGTATAACCAAGACCACAATCATATTACAGATTATTACTAGACACTATTTTCTTAAAATTGTCATTTATTCTTTCACTTATTTAATAAATGTTTTTCAGCATTTTGCAATAATATATGAGTACATGACATGAATAAAACGCATAGGCTCTGGTCATATGAGGCCTGTGACATGGGCCAGAAGACCAAGCTACACTAGACAATTCCAGAAATTCATCCAAGAGGAAACTGGAAAGAAATGATCATTTATTGAGTGCCTACTGTGTGGCAGGTACTCTACATTCATGAGTTCTTTCACCAAAATACTTTACAAGGGAACACAGAATAATAGTTAAAAGTCAAGGCTGTGACGTTGACTATGTAGATTCAAACCTCCATCCCTGTCACTTACTGGTTTTGAAATCTTGGGCAAGGTACTGAACATCTTTGCACTTCAGTTTCCTCATCTGTGAAACAACTGGGAATAATCCCTCCCTGATAAAGTTAGTCCATGTAAATGAACTTATACATGAGAAGCACTAAGAAGAGCTCCTGGTGCAGAACAAAAACTCATAAATGCCAACTATTCATTAATGGTTATGCTAGCCCCATGTCAATGCATTTCTAGCCTCATTTTACAGGTAAAAACACTGAAGTATACATTAAAATACCTTGTCTGGGGTCACACAGCTGGCAAGTTTCAGACTGTAATTTGAAAACAGGTCTGTCTGCCTCCCACGCTCATGCTCTTTCCACCTTATCTTGGTTGAATTAGTAAGTGGCAATAAAAAGGGGTCCAGGGAAGAACACGACTCTGTTCATTGCTCCCGCTGCTTGGAATCCTCATGTCCCTTTCCCCTCCCAGGACCTCTAAAATAGCTATTCCTAACTGTAGCGCTGCTGCGGTGCACCACACAGGTGGTCCCCTCAGGACAAAGGCACCTCTGCCTCCCCACCCGCCCCCTAGAGCTGGAGGTAATAACGATAATTTGGCTGTTATGGGTCATAACGGCATCCTTCTCTGGGAATTATTTTTAGTCAAAGGTAATGTCCCAGTGTGAGGTCCTCTCCTCAGGTTTGCTTTCACTTAATCACTGGTTAATGTGACATTTTAAAGTCCCCGGAGCTCCTTGCTTTAATCTGGGAGACTCCCACCTGCAGACCCCCGCCCAGTGGCATCAGCTGAGGCTCTGTTACCACTGACTTCTCTGCCCAGTCATGCCTTCCTCGCAGGTGCTACTCCAGGAACACGCCCCAAGATACCTGCTACTCGCAGACCTCCACCTCAGAGTGGTTTCCAGGAAATCCAACCTAGGACTCAGAACTGGAGGTGGTCCTAGGAACAATTCTATAATGGGGCTTGGAAGAGCTCAGAGGTGGGTTATGAGAGCCCCTGGAATGCTGCAGCAAGGCATTGTTCACCGCCATGAAGGAGTATCGGGTGATGGTGGAAGGAATGCACGGAGGGGTGCTATTGTCTCAGTCATTTGAGAAGTACAGGGATATACTGGTTGTAGCACCAGGGAATTAGATGGCTGTTGTTGGGTATTATTGATGCAGTAGAAAAAGGCAGTGAAGATAATGGCAATGAATCACCAATTTGAGAAGTACGAGTAATAGACCTTCCTTGGCAAAGATGTTCATCTCCCACGGCTCAAGGGCAGAAAAAGCAGGGGGTCGGGCTTTGACCTGGATTAGAAAGACAGCTTGCATTCTCAAACCTGACAAGTCAATTTGATGACAGCACCAGTCTTGGAAGAGCCTGAGACTTGGGATCGTAAAAGCTCAGTCAACGCACTCAAGAGCTTCGAAATCTCAGGTTCTGCTGAACCCTTTGGGCCTGTCGAGTGGCCCGCCCTCTCTGTTGAAGACGAGTGCAACGAACCTTTCTGAAAGATGAGCAAAGGCCTCTGCCCTGCTAGAAACACGCCCCCCAGAGGATGGGAGGTAATCTCTGAAGCTCAGGAGCCTGCAGCATCAGTGACCATTTTAAGGGCATGCAAGGAAATCCCTTCAAAAATAAATGACAAATCGTTTCATCTCGGCTCTGCTGTCACTGAGAACGCAGCACAGTACATCGCAGGCCTTTTCAGGTTTGGAGATAACCTACCAGACTCACTCAGCCCCAATGCCCCCCTTTTTATCATACATATACATCATGTGGTACCCCATTTAGAATCCTGAAATTAAATGAATGAATAATATTTCTTCAACATGTAGTTTAAAAATAGTCAGTAAAATATGTTAACTAATATAATGAGAAGGGAGTAATTAATAATAAATTAGTACATACTTCCGTATGTAAATACTTTGATTCAACTACACTAAAAGCCATAATTAAATAATCAAATTCTTTAACCTATATCTTTGATTATCAATGGTGACAATTATAACATAGATTAATACAATTGTATAACTCAAATACCATGAATGATGTTGTCATCAACTGTATGATTTTCTAAAATGGTAAGGAACTCTTGGAAAACTTCCAGGCATAAAAAAACAACCACACAATTATTTATCAGGTAGCTACATTTCTGGAAAATCGTTATACATTAAAACCCTGAAAAATAAACCGTTTGTTTACATATAAAATGGAGTCAATTCTGGACTCAGAACATGTTTTTACCTGCATCAGTGTCGACCAGGATATTCAAAAGTCACACCCAATGCAAGATAATTTTTATTGAGTAGAACTCTCCTTTCATTGTAGGACAGTAAATTCCAATAACACTTCCAATTTGAATCATCGTGATGGTCAGAATGCCCCCTTTTGAGGCAGTATCGCTCTTCTCCCTTTCTGAGAACCATGGTCTGTCTGAATTTCTCCTTTGCTATTCTTTACATGCTGGGACCTATGTTCTAACTGAATGTTGCTAACTCCAAGTCCTTGTCTTTAGCACAGGTATCTCTTAAGCTCAGACTTGTATCTTCAACTTTCCACAGGATATAGAGCCTGGATATCCTACCCATACCTCAAACTCAACATGTCCAAATCATTCTATTAAGTTTCATCTACATGTGCTTCTATTTCCATGGTCTTCATCTCTGGCACTACCCTATAGCCATCTTTGATTCCCCTTGTGAATATGATCATGTCACTCTCCTGATTTAAACTCTTCAGGCTGGACTATTGCTTCTGTGTTCATAAATGATGCATGTGTGTGCTTCAGTCATGGCCGTTACACATTGTATTTTAATTGTTTATATCTCTGTGCCACTAAGCTGTAAGTTTCCTGACATTAGGCACAGTGTTTAACTCATCTCTGTATCCTCAGTACTCAGCACAGTGCCAGATACAGCATGGACAGTCAATAAATATTTACTGAATTAATGAAATATTTATAAGCAACCACAATATTGATGATTAATTTAATGCGATTGAGGTAAGAAATAACTTGATTTTATCAGAGGCAGATTTTAATGATCTTAAACATAATCAATAAAATGATTAACTATCAACCTTTGAGATTATTTTAGGAAAAAATAGTCATTTACCTAAATTTAGTACATTCTTGGCTTTAAATGAATAACAGTAAAAAAAAGCTTGCCCCAATAACTTAATGAGTTTATTTTCCCTGTTTGAACAAAGGAGCTGTTAAAAACCTTCTTCTAATCATAAGAGGAAAGTGGGTTTCCTGATGTCCTTTTTTCTTATTTATTTAAAAATAGTCATTAAATATCAACCATGTGCCAAAAAGTGTTCCAGAGAATGAGTAAACATCGACGCCAGGGGAGGATAACCATGGTGATGAAGATATGGTCTTTTCCTGGGGCTGCTCAAAGTGTGACCGGGGAAAGAGTCTAGTCAATAAAGATCAATCACTGCACCCTGGCAAGTGCAGCCATGGAGTTATGTACAAAGCATTAGGGAAGCGCTGAGCCCTGTGATCAATGTGCCTTTGAGGGAGAGGTAGTGGCCCCTCACTGTTGAAATCCTGTGCACTTATCTTTCCATTTCAGGTCTAGGGTAAGAGGGAAGAGGGCTAGAATAACAAAAAACAAGCAGAGCTGGCCTGACCTCCAGGAGACCCTGAGCTTCATTATAATACATTAGCATGGTAACCGCACCCACCTGGCCCTGAGAGAGCCAACTCTGACCCTAAAAGGGAAGGAAGGGGTGATGCCCCAACTCCCCAAAAGTAATGCACATGCCTTCCCTTCACTATGTGGTCCCCCTCCCCCAGACTTCTCCAGAAGTTGATGTGAGTTCCACTCCCGCCTCTCCTTTCTCTGGCCCTTGAATACAGCTTGTGCTGCTGAAGGCTCAGCTTCTAGTTTGTTCTCGGCTCTGCCACAGTGAATGGAGAAAAGATCATTAGAAGACAGAGGGTTCCTCTGAGCGAGCCGGGTTCTTAGATAAACTAACATTTGAATTGGGTTTAGTTAGTATGTCAATCAGGGTAAGCTAGGTAACAACTGCACCAAAATTTCTGTTGATTTCACACAGACTCCAAATTTTCTCTCTCTCTCTCTCTCTCTCTCTCTCTCTCTCTCTCTCTCTCTCTCTCTCTCTCTCTCTCTCCTTACACATCCAGTTCTAGTTGGCAGGGAACTTCTGCTGCTCAGCAGATACTTCATCTCAACACATACCTTGTCACAGCCGTGGGGGGTGGGAGGGGGTGGTGGCAGGGCTGGCGGGGGTTCATAGGGACTCTGAGTCCTTCTGCCTGATACATAACACATCTGTTCACAGCATACTGGAAAAAGGAAGTCACACGACCATGTCTAAATTAAAATGGGGTAGGGGCAAAGCAATCCTACCAAGGGTCTGAAAGCAGGAGGAACTGGTCATCTGTAAACAGCCCTAAAGTCTATAGTTATTATGGCTGAATGAGACCATGTTGCAAGAAGAGAAGGCGGATGGTTCCAGACAGAAGAAGTGCCAAGCAGGCTGTCAGATGTAGATTCGCAATGACACTGTCTAGTGTTGGCTGGGCATAGGCCATACAGCCAGAGATGTTATAAAACAGTGGGGAAGGGGAGGTTGGGGGCCACATTACTCAGTGCCTTGTTAGCAAATTGAAGGGTTTAAACTTTTATCTATCAGGAATAGAGAATGCTTTTCAAAAGCTTTGAATCAATCCAATGAGCATACCCCTGGTAAACTGGGAGATATCACAGAAGGAGTAGCGACTTACAGTGGTTCTCAATCTGTGGGTCGCGACCCCTTTGGCGGTTGAACGACCCTTTCACAGGGGTCGCCTAAGACCATCCTGCATATCAGATATTTACATTATGATTCACAACAGTAGCAACATCACAGTTATGAAGTAGCAACGAAAATAATGTTATGGTTGGGTCCCAGCATGAGGAACTGTATTTAAAGGGCCAGAAGGTTGAGAACCACTGAAGAACCACTACCCTTAAAATCTGCACGTTCTCTGTAACCTGCATCCGCAGACTCCCTGCTGCAGGGCCTTGGGCTGGTGTGAGTGTGAGTGTGAGTGCTGATCACCGCATTCTGGCTGGAGGGCCTGGCTCTTCCATTAGGGTGTTCGGCCCCTGGGAACAGCAGGGGCTCCAGACTGTGAATGCACCTCTAAATAGAAAACCACAATTCTCCTGTGACTTAAGGGTAACCGAGGTTTTGTTTTGAAATTAAGGGTGAAGTTACTTACACTAAAGTTGCCCCAGGGACCATTAGGTATCCATCACGTAAAGCAACCCAAACAGCCCTGACATTATAGGAATTCCCCCAGAGAACATGGGGGGCGTCTCCTACTGTTCATTCAATGGCCTGTTTACTAGGAAGTTTAGTGAGGTTTCTCTATCAAACTCAAAGGTGTTTCATCCAATCATACAGAGAGGGTCTAAATAAACAGAAAACATAGAGATAATGAACTTATCTTTCCTACAGGCACTGATGATAGATCTCAGGTTTAAACTCCACCAGTTCCACATATAGGCTTTATTATTTTTTTCCCATCACAAACCAAGTTTAATACAGATATAGGTGTAGGTACAGACACCAAAATCCACTCACTCATTCATTTACTCAAAATCCAAAATCTAGCCAGAGTCCAAGCTTGATCTCAAACAGAAAATCAAACATGACAAACGTGCCTAATAAACAGATGTGCCGGGCTCTCTTCAAGGTGAGTGAAATCTTTTCATGGCTCGTGGAGCCAGGACTAGGAGAACGGGTCAGCAATCGACCCTTCTGGAACCTTGGTCCCCCTGCACCTGACGGGGCCTGTGTAGAGAGAGGCTGCAGCCAGGAGTTGAAGCTGCTGTTGTCAGAGGAGACAGGACACAGCAGGGCTCTTCAGTGCTCAGGTGGCCACATGTGTATCGCATGGAGGGAAAGAGGATTTTCCCCATTTTCTCACCAACACGCCATCGCCATAGCATGGACGCAAGGGAATACAGTACCATTTTTTAATACCCGCAGAAGGTGCAAGCAGAGCTTCCTTGTGGCACAACTCCAGGGAGTGCCCTTTACCTGAAAGTGCACGAATGTGCTTCTCCATGAGGCTGTGCAGAGCCTAGCCTTTGTGGTCCACACAGACCTACAGAACTTCAGCAACCCTGCTCAGAAGGCCAGAGGCTGCCGCTTAGCAAAGGTATCAGCATGGCCATGGCGAGCCCCTCAAGCAGCTTCTAATCAGCAGAAATCGGGAAGAGGGCTGCAGCAGAGGCTATGCAGACCTGCTATTCAGTTCATGTGAGACATTCCTTTCAAACTCCCAGAAATCACAGGGTGAGATTGCAGGGGAGCTGGTCCTGCAGCTAGCCTGCAAAGAGCAAGAGTTATTGCTCTTCGTGCAGCGGTCACGAGGCCTGCAGGAACTTAGCTTATAATTTATTAAAAAATATTTATCGAGGACCTAATGTGCCAGCGTGGCATGCTATATATTATTCAAAGTGAATTTTGAAGAATCAGCCCTGGCTGGTTTGTTCAGTGGATAAAGAGACAGCCTGCAGACCAATGGGTCCCAGGTTCCATTCTGGTCAAGGGCATGTGTCTCAGTTGCAGGCTCAATCCCCAGCCCCAGGTTGGGGCATGTGCAGGAGGCAACCAATCGATGTGTCTCTCTCACATTGATGTTTTTGTCTCTCTCTCCCTTCCTTCCTCTCTCTCTTGAAATAAATGGAAAAATATCCTCGGGTGAGGATTAACAACAACAACAAAAAAGAATCAAATAAAAAATAAAAGGTCAATGCGTTTCATCTTGGAAGTTTTGTCTATCATTGTAGATTTTCTTCTGTGCAGCATCCTAACCTGTGCTTCCCTCACTCAGAGTAACAGTCACTTCTGAGGGGGTGGGAGACTGTATACATGCGCACGCATACAAGCACACGTACACACGTACAGTCAGGGTTTTCTGGCTCTATTTATATTCTCATTTAAACAGAAATAAATACTAAAATCCCCACAGGTGCTTTTTTTCCTCCTGACTACATCCAACATAAGTGATAAAACAGAAAAGATTTTCTCTTTTTCCTTTCAAATTCCAAGTGGTAATAAAAAAGAAAAAGTTCCAATAAACATTGGTGGTGCAGCCAGGCTCGGTGGAGGCATAATCTTTCCTTTTGTGTTCCAATTTATTGCCTACCTCTAATTTGGTCTACCCTCAGAATGTCCCTGCCAAAAAGGAGATGCGGAGAATGAAGGGACTAATTCAGATACATGATGCCCTCAAAACAGCTGTACCCTAAATATTAAGACCATTTAATCCAAGTGGCATCTCACCTTACATTTTCTTGTTTTACCCTTAGACTTTGATCACTTGCATAAATAAAACAAAACCTGTGAAAACGCCTCATAGACATGATTTTACTCCCCACATATATAAAATCTGCACTTGACTTTGAAGTCTGGTTTTGGTGCCACATACCAAGACAACATAAAAACAAGAAGAAAAAAAGTCGGCAAACTCTGCCAGCAAAGTCAACTTTCCCCCACAAGATCCAAATATTCCAGGTTCACAGTACACATAAAACCTTTTATACTGTCGCATTGGAAAGGATCTTTCCAGCGATCCACCCATCTGTTTTTTTTAACCTTTAAATTTCTTAATTGCCTAGATCACGCTTCACACTGTAGTTCCCACCCTGGACATGAAACTGTTAAGCCTCAAGTGACCGATTTGTATTTTTGAAAAAGAAGTTCACTACTCAACAAAATAAATTTAGTTCCTCTAATAGATTAACATTTGAAGACGGCCCCCTCCTTCCCCAAGACTCAGACTCTAGACTAAGCTAATGTTTAAGCAGCAGTTTACCTGGTACTCTGACAAAAGTTACCTCAGAGGGCCTTTGTTCAATGTCCTTTCAGAGGTGATAAATGAGAAAGCACTTTAACAGAAATTGATTTAAGCAAAACTCTTGGCCCACTTAACGCGTTTTCTCACACCATTTTCTCCGCTGATGTAAAGTTCAGGTTGACAACTAAAGAAAGGACACTCACATTTTAGAGGAAAGGAGATTTCTTACAATATAATACAGATGACATGGAGAATTGAGATGTCTATTAAAATACTTCTGTTTGATCTATTGAAATGGGACTATTTCAGAATGAATTCTAAGGCACTAGCATGCTTCCTGTTTTAGTCATATTAGGATTTGTTCACCTTCATGAAAATTACTTAACTCATATCTATTTAGCAGTGACCACTCAAATATTTTTTATGAGTGAGGTTGGATGCTCTTGGGATAGTGAAACTCATTTTTGTTTGATAGAAAGAATATATTTTGATAAGTGTCAACAACTCTGTCACTTTAAAAAAAATTCATTGCTTATTTGACACCTGGAAAAGTGATCTCTCCGTTTTAAATTTTCTGATGGAAAAGCAATTACATTCTAAGTAATGTTTCAGTTATACTTCCCATGAGTCTTGTGGAAGTAAATCTGAGCTCTTGTTTCTTCTTAATACCTACTGCCAAGCGTAGATTTAATGAAGAACTGAATATGATAATATCATGCCCAAATATTGTAGCTGAGAAACAGCAACTATGTCTCTGGCTTCATTATGCTAACCACATAAACAGTTGTATTGTTTATGATTCAACTGAATGGTCAATTTAATACAAAACAAATGAACAAACAAACAAAAACACCGCTGGGGTCAGATCAGTTAAAATAGTCAAACTGTTTAACAATATCATCCACATTTATATTAGACAAGGTTCCCAAAACTTCAGTTATAAAATCTTTCTTTTACCACTTAAAGAAAATATTTTTCAATCTTAAGAAGGATGTGACATGAGTGATGATTGAAAGTAACAGTAATAAAACTATGGAAAAATTGATGTTGATCTTGTACAAAAACAGAGAGGGTTACATTACAATGGATGGTAATTATAGCCTGGTTTAAGCAGCATTGTAATTTAAATATTTTTTCTAATAGAAAACATGTGAATAGGCTGTTGTGTTCCTACATCAACTGGCATAGATATGCTTGCATATTTTGTGAAAGACTAGAGGTCCAGTGCACGAATTTGTGCATGAGTGGGGTCCCTCAGCCTGGCCAGCTGGCCTCCCCCCATCAGGGCCAATCGGGGGGCCACTCAGGGGGAGGGGTTGTGGGAGTTTGGCTGTGGGAGTGCACTGACAACAGGGGGTAGCTCCTGTGTTTAGCATCTGACCCCTGGCGGTCAGTGCACATCATAGTGACTGGTCGACAGGTCAACTGGTCATTCCAGTATTTTGGTCGTAAAGGTCACTTAGGCTTTTATATATATAGATAAGTGCCAGGATGGCAAGGGGTAGGAGGTGTAAGATTCACAGCCAGTTTTGTGGTTTATCACATCCCCTTACAGGAAATGAAAGGTGAAAAAAAAGAAAAGAAAGAAAAGCAGAAGCTGTGAATATAGTCAATAGCAATTGATGCTTATAAGTACATACTTAACTTTCCTGGCTAGCATTTTAGAATCTCGCCTGTATCATAACAAACTGAGAATCACTTCAATCACAGACAATTTTGTCATAATATGGTGACACAGCACTACCCTTATTTAGGATAGTGGCTAGAAACAGGGCAAGCACGGATAAGAAACCCAGCCCAATTTAGTAAAATGTGTATAGAACAGGTTGTTAAGGAAGTAAGTTGTTATTATTCTCCAGTATACATAATAATAAATTTAAAGTGTAAATTAGACAGGGCCATTCTTTAATGATTAGAATGAGAAGAAAACTCAAATATGTTTTAATGCGTAGGAAAAAGACAGTCTAGTTCAGAAAAAAATAAACTTTGAACATGGCCACTGTACCAGGGTGTCAAATCCAGAGGCCAGGGAGAGCTGAAAACCAGCTGGCATTCCTCATACCATGCCATACACCCTGATGGGGGCCTATGTCTGCCCACAGAAGGAAAAACATTTTCTTATTCTTACAAAGGCACCTTTTGGACAAGCGAAGGCCCTGCTTTAAAGAGAATTTCTGTGTTTCCTTGGGCTCAAAAAAATAAAAACTCATATGTACTGCTATAGGAGTTAAATTAGTATAAATTGTTTGAAGGGCAATTCAGAAATATACATAACCCTTAACATATTCCATATCATTTGGTCCTTCAAGGCTCATCTTTAGGAATTTATTTTAAGGTTAACTGTTGGGGTGATTTAAAAATGCACACATAAAAAATTTTAATACTCTTGTCTTCAAAAGATAGAGCCTAATTCATCTCCTCTTGAAGGTGGACCGATTTAGTGAAGACTCACTTCTAACAGACACGACATGACAGATACGCTGCTATATGAATTCTAAAACTAAATCATGAAAAGAACAGCTCTGTCTGGCTTTCTCTCTCTCAGATCTATTGGCCTGGGGAGGGACACCAGCTGCCATGTTGTAAGAACACTCAAGTAGCCTGTGGAGGGGCCTGCATGGGAAGGACTAAGGCCTCCTGCCAGAAACCAACACTATCTTGCTGGCCATGAGAGTAAGCCATGAAAGTCAGTCTTCAGCTTCTGGCAAGACTTCTGGTGACTCTCCAATAAATGGTGTTGGGAAAACTGGGCAGCCACAAGCAAAAAATGTAACTAGGCCTCTAACTGACACCACACACTAAACGGGTTATAGCCTTGAATATAAAACCTGAAACCATAAACTCCTAGAAGAAAACAGGGGGTAAGTTGTTGACATCAGCCTTAGCAATGCCTTTTTGGATTGGCACCAAAAGCAAAAATAAACAAGTGGGACTAAAACTAAAAAACTTACCAAAGGAACCATCAACAAAATGAAAAGGCAACCTATGACATGGGAGAAAATATTTGCAAATTATACAGCCCCTAAGCAGTTAATAACTCATACAACTCACCCAGCTGGTGTGGCTCAGTGGTGGAGTGTTGACTCAGGAACCAAGAAGTCACCAGCTCTATTCCTGGTCAGGGCACGTGGTCAAGTTGCAAGCTCCAGTAGGGGACCTACAGAAGGCAGCCAATGGATGATTCTCTCGTTGATGTTTCTACCTCTCTTTCCCTCTCCCTTCTGCTATCTCTAAAATCAAAACATATATATATTTTTAAAATTTTTAAAAAGAACTCATATAACTCAACAGCAAAAAATAAGTAAATAAATTTACTAAATTAATTAAACATTCCTATTTTAAAATGGGCAGCAGTACCGAGTAGACAATTTTCCAAAGAAGACCGACAGGTACATAAAAAAGTGTCCAACATCACTAATCACCAGGGAAATGCAAATCAAAATCACAATGAGATATCAGCTCACATATGTTAGAATGGCTGACATCAAAAAGACAAGAGATAGTGTTAATGAAGATGTGGGAAGAAGGGAACACGTGTGCACTGTTGGTAAGACTGAAATTTGTGCAGACACTATGGTAAAAAGTATGGAGGTTCCTCAAGAACTTAAAAATAGAGTTACCATAGGATTCAATAATCCCACTTTGGGTTATATAACCAAAGAAAATAAAAACAGGTTCAGAAACAGCTATCTGCACTTTCAAGTTCATTGCACATTGCATACTACACAATAGCCAAGATATGGAAACAACCTAATGGATGCATGCACAAAGCAAATATGAGAATATATGTATTTTTCTATGTGACGGAATATTATTCAGCCATGAGGAAGGACATCCTGCCATTCGTGACAACATGGGTGGACCTTGAGGAATTATGCTAAATGAAACAAGTCAAAGAAAGATGAATACCATATGATCTCACTTATACGTGAAATCTAAAAGAGCCAAGCTTAAAGATTTGTGGTTACCGGGAGGAAAAGGGGAGATGTTGGTCAAAAGTATAAACCTTCTGGTTATAAAATGAATAATTTTAAGTTTTCGGTATCTAATGTGCAGCATAGTGATGATAGTTAGTAACACTGTATTGTATGCTTAAAACAAACAAACAAACACACACACAAACAAAAACATCAGATGACTACAGCCCTAGCTGACATCTTGACTACAACCTAGGAACCACCCAGCTACGCCTCTCTCTAAAACCTGACTCATAGAAAATGTGAAGATATTAAGCCATTGTTGTTGTTGTAAGCCATTAAGTATGGGGTAATTTGTTAGTACAGCAATAGTCAATGCAGATATATACAAAATTTTCATACATGGATGTGCATTGCAATATTGTATATCATAACCAAGAGTAAGAAAAATGTAAACATTTAATATCAGAGAATAACTAAAAGAATATTATCATATGACTATCCATAAGATTAAATAAATGGTAAACATTAAAAATTATATTCTAGCCCTTAGTGGTTTGGCTTAGTGGATAGAATGTCAGCCTGCAGACTGAAGGGTTTGGGGTTCAATTCTGGTCAAGGGCATGGTTGCCGGCTCGATCCCCAGTAGGGGGTGTGCAGGAGGCAGCTGATCAATGTTTCTCTCTCATCAATGTTTCTAACTCTCTATCTCTTTCCCTTCCTCTCTGTAAAATCAATAAAATATATATATTTTTAAAATTATATTCTAATTGTCTAACCACTATACTGAAAACCTGAAGCTAATACAAAATAATATTGAATGTAAACTGTAATTGAAAAATAGGATATAATTTTTGTTTTTTAAATTTTAAGTAAGATTTATCAACAGAATATATTATTATCAAGTGAAAAAGTAATTTAAACCATTGGGCACAATATAATTCTATAGGAAAAACATTTCCATATATTTATGTGCCACAAGCACTACCCCAACAGTGGAATCCCAATACTCCTGAAGTTTGAATTCCCTCTACAGTATACTTAGAAGTGAACTTGCCCTTTTGTTCAATCCCTCTAGTGAGATGGAAAATTACTATTGCCCAGAAGGACCCATTCCATCATTAAACAGCTTTGATTGAGAGAAAGTTCTTTTTATTATCTAAAGTTAGTTTTTCTATAACTTCCATTCAAAGTTTTTGAAATGTATATAACTTGTGGAGAATTAAAGGAAATTTTCATCTCTCTTATTTATAAGTAAACTCTTATCAGTGAAGCATAAGATCTTATTAACTTGTTGTCACCTGTTTATATTATCACTAAATCCAGACTTACTGTCAAATACAAACCATAAATTCTTTTTTTACAATTTTGCCACAAGCATTACCCTACTTCATTTTAATAAAATTGACATTTGTACAGGAAAAAAAAATTCAAACCAGTGGTTCTCAACCTTCCTAATGCCGCGACCCTTTAATACAGTTCCTCATGTTGTGGTGACCCCCAACCATAAAATTATTTTCGTTGCTACTTCATAACTGTAATTTTGCTACTGTTATGAATCGTAATGTAAATATCTGATATACAGAATGTATTTTCAGAGGTCGCGACCCACAGGTTGAGAACCACTGCTAGACACAAGGATTTTTTATTTTAGTAATTTAAAAGGATTTAATATCCAATAAGATGGGCCCTGGGAATTTATGCTTTTAATATCATTGTTTTCAGATGATTCTGAATCTCAGATTGCATTTTAAAAACACTGTTCTTGAGGTTTTTGTAAACTACAAACCCTTTGCTCAGAAAAACAACGTCCCAAACTTTGCACAAAACTTTCGGGGTTTTGTGGACCTTCTTAAGCCTGTCATTGGTTTTCTAGCCTGATGGTCCTGGATCTACTTGAGGGCTCCTGCTGTGCAGCATAATTTACCTCCTGACCGCATAGATTCATGCTTCCGAACCTCTCCCATGCCCTGGCGCACGTATTCAGTGATCACTGTGGTAGTGCCAAGCAGAAAAGGCCCAAGGCAGGGAGTTCCAGCTTCCCAGACTCAGCCCACCTGCAGAAAGGAATCGATAGTACTGCCTGCGCACCTGGTTGTGGCACACCTGTAAGGCCCGATATTTGGGAAAAGCCGGTAGAGGTCAGCTTTCTTGAAAGAGAGCCAAAATAAATACTTTAAAATATACCATGTTAACAATAAAAACTGATGTCTAGATGACTAGTTTATTTGGTTCTTTTCAGGATGCACAATACATAAAAGAATGGCATGGCCTCTCAAATGGCCCTTAGAGGGACAAAAAACGCCCCGTGTGAAGCAACTCTTAAATATCTTTATTCAGTAAACATTGATTGGTACCTACTATACACCAGATCTTGTTAAGTGCTTAATAAACTCTCCCGAAGTCATAGATTTTCTCACTCTTAACATGTGACAGCTTTTTTTTTTTTTTTTGAGAAAAAGAAAGATGGAGAAAAATGGGCATGCTGATATGATTTGAGTTTGCAAATGAAAATTTGGACTGATGGATACAATCTCTGAGTAACTTCATTGTGGATTTAGCCTGTGTGTATCATAGATGCAAAAAGATTATGAAATTGAACACTAGAATCAGAGACTTCTGGTTTAAGTAATAGGTTGAAAAGAATTTTCCACTGCTCAATACTTAAAGTTAGCCATAATAAAAAAACAAAAAGATCATCTACCATTCATTAAGTGCTTACTATATGTTGGAAGTTATTCTAAACGCTTTCCATATATCAACTGATTTAATCTTAGTAATGACTCTGTCAGAAAGGCACTTGACAGACTGGGAAACTAACACCGTGGAAACTGAATATCTGACCCCTGGTCTCAGCGCGAGCAAGTGGCAGAGACCTGAAGCCAGGCAGGGCGGCTCCAGAGTACATGCTTTATCCGCACCATTAAAGCTGCCTTTCATAGGTTTTTAAAAAAATGTGCAAACCAACAAAGGAAAAACTTATCAAATCGCCCAACATGGAAAGAGACATAAGCACTGCAGTCAGAAACCACCGGGTTCAGAATGAAGTGATGGTGAAAGACAAAGCTTGGTCAGAAGACAGCCCTCGGCTGTCCAGAAAGCGTAACGGTGGGTTCACAAAAATCTGAGAATTCCCACAAAAACTTCCAAATATGGAGGAAAAGAAACTGAGTTGGTTTTACTTTCAAATTCCTCTTCTGACTGCGAAATAGTGGGAACGGGCCTAAGGGGCAAATGGGTGAAACAGAAAGCCATCCACAGCCCAGGAGACCTCCCCGGTGTAAATGGGACTGAGCTGGAGCGAACTCTTGTTCGGGATGTGGAATAACGTCTCAGGAAAAAGGTGCAGGACCCCAGGCTCTCTAACATAGCCACACACTATTCCTGTCCCCCGCATTCCTTACAGGCACAGAGAAAAGGGTAAGGACATATAGAATCGCAAGCTGTAGGTGGGAAGTGAAAAAAAACAACCCTCAGATATTATGGAAAGAGTTCAGAAACCACTCACACATTGTTAGTACAAAAAGAAACAGCCCAGCAGCTCTGCAATGTGCAAACATTAAAATGACAAAAAACAAGATCCTACCAACAAAGGGAAGCAAGAGCATAGGAACAAACCAAAAAAATTCAAAGCAAACCCAAATGAACAAAAACTCAAGAGAGAAAAATATAAAATTCAATACACAGAAGGAGATTCCTTTTAAGTGCTTTGCACTGCTCACCTTAATGAGAATAACAAAACAATCATAATTTTAAAAGATCTTCAGGATGGGAAACTTTGTGTGTGAGAGAAAAAAAATTGCAATTTAAATCAAACAAAGTTGATAGCTTGGGAAAACAAAGTCAATTCCAAAATAAGGATAAGTGAGTTCTCTGAAGCAAAGAGCCCATAAAAAGAATAGACGATATATTCAAAGATAACATAAGAAAGTTTCTCTCAAATAAAGAAAAAATGATATTTGCAGGATACAAACTATATTTCAGGAAATCTGATACAGAAATCTTAAGCCTTATACACACACACACACACACACACACACACACACACACACACAAATTATTGAACTTCAGGTTACAGGGGGGAAAAAAGAAAAAGAAATCTCCTTGGAAAGAAATATCAGCCTATATTTTCAATCTATTTTAAAGCAAAGTTCAACTCTAGAAGTCAATGAAACAATGCTTGCCAAGTTCTGATGAAAAGGAAAGCATGACCCATAACTTTTACTATCAATCAAAATGTTCGAATATAAATGCAACAGGCCGAATTCTCAGATAAAGAAAGGAACATAAGTTTCCATGTCTTGGCCTTCAATAGATGACTGGATAAAGAAGATGTGGTACATATATACAATGGAATACTACTCAGCCATAAGAAAAGATGAAATACTGCCATTTGTGACAACATGGATGGATCTTGAGAATATCATGCTAAGCGAAATAAGTCAGACTGAAAAAGTCAAGAACTATATGATTTCACTCATATGTGGAATACAAAACTGAAAGCAACAAATGAATGAATAAGAGATAGGAACTAACAGACAGACAATAGCATGGTGGTTACCAGAGGGGAAGAAGGTGTGGGGGTGGTGGAAGGTAGAGGGGGTGCAGTCTATGATGACAGCAGGAGACAAGACTGTGGGTGGTGGGCACACAACGCAATATACAGATGATGTATTATAGAATTGTACACTTGAAACCTATATAATTTTATTAACCAACACCACCTCAAGAAAGGAACTTAAGAATACAGTCCTATAAGCCCTTCTGAAAAAAATTACTTGATGATGAAATCCAGCCATTAAGAGTTGTTTCAAAATACTGAATGTAGAAATGAGAATGTTGCGATGAGATGATAGTAGCACTAAGTACATTTAAACATAGAATTAATAAGAACAAGCGTATGTTCTACAGTACGAAGTGCTATATTATAAACCTGGGCAATATAAAGGCAATAATATAACAACAAAAGTCAGGATGTGAAGGAGAGAAAATGAGGTATTATGAGGGTTCTCATGTTCTAGCTTCTATAACCAAGGGCTAATTTCTACTGTTTAAAAAATAATTTTTAAAAAATCATGACAATACCAACTTTGAATTATTCCATCCTTTTTAAGCCTTAGCATAATTTTTGAGAAAACAATATCTCCTGAGGTGTATATGTATATTCATATGTATAAGTATGTATTAAACTACTAATTCTGTTCCATTTCAGTTTTCCTTTTTCTTAAAGTCAGGTAAAATTAATGAATACTTTTATAATTAAAAGCAGCATCTATAGTATGATTCCAGTTTTATAAAAGAATTTTTGTTTTTCTACATGGAAAGAAAAATATTGCAATTGATGTTCACCTAATGTTAATGATGGTAACTTCTGAGTGAGCAATTTGGCTCTTTTTCTTTCATTTTTGTATTTATGTTCATTGTTTGGATTGTTTATAGTCAATATGTATCCTTTTTAAAAAATAAAAGAATGATTAAGTTGAAAGAAGAAAGTAGGAATGAAGGAAGGAAGAATGTTAAGATTGGTTCATCCTGAGTGGTAGAAATGTCATGTTCTTCTTTGTATGCATTTATCTTTTTAAAATTTCCAATGAAAAGTAGCAAAAAAAAAGGAAATATAACTGAGGTGGGACTGAGGTTTCTCACACGGATGCAAAATCAAAGGATTATGTGTAAAATTTCCTTCGTTGGGATTAGCTGGTGATTTTTAGAGTGTCAGGGATTAAAGACATAATTCAATCCTTGTGTTCTATGTCCCGTGTATTGTTACCAACCCTCTCCCCCGACACACACACACACACACACACACACACACACACACACACGAGTGCCTGCTTCTCCTACCACCATGGTGCCTACACCCCTAGAAAGTACTGAAAACTTTGACTCTGCAGAATACTTCCCTTTCAAGGTACTCAGAATGAAACAAGACAATGAAACCCTCATTTCCTTTGCTGTTTGCTTTGAGTCAATAGACCTATGCAAGCTAGCAAAAACATGTTTTATATATTACTAGAGGCACCGGTCATTCCCCCGTTCAGTCAATTTGCATATTAGGCTTTTATTATATAGGATATTAAAATCAAACACATAAGTAAACCAACCACCACCAACAAAAACCCTACAAGACTCATCAGCATTTCTCCTTTCCCAGCTTGACTTGGGTTGAGTGCCACAAGTGATGCTGAGAAAACCACATTTTTCCCTCCATTTACCCTACCTGGAGGTTGTAAGAGGCACCTCACTGTTCCCTCATGTAAGCTGTTATGAAAATATTGTTTTTATGTCTTTTGGAAAATGCTTAAAAAACTCAGCAGGCAGAGCAATTACCCTAAAGCTAATGATTAATCCACAGTAGAGAGTCACAGAGTCAGGATACAAACTGTGTGAAATGCTTCTGGCTTCCTAACGTTTCCTTCTTCGTGACTGTGCTTTCTGTGCCCCCGGTAATCCTGCAGGACCTGTGGGGGTTGTAACTGAGTGCTATGCTAATACGAAAATAGACAACAAAGGCAGGATAACAAGCCACAATAGGACTTAGTTGTTTTTGTTTTGTTTTTTAAAGTGTCAGTAATAAAGCCGTACTCTGGTTTGGTTGTGAAGAAAACAACTATTTTCAGGTGAAATACTTTTGCTTACTGAAAATGGATAATCAGGTGGTATGATAGTCTATGATACTAAACATTTAACAAGTACAGCTGCACAATTGGTACTGTCATAATCGGAGGGTTGAACTTGAACAAAAACACTCAATTTTATTTCCTAAATGTATGTCTTTCTTCACACCACTGTCCTCATTATGTTTAGTGGAAGTTCCTCCACTGCCTGAGAATAGAAATAATCATCCTAAACACATGAAGAGAAAAGAAATTGTATTTCAAAGATCCACATCCTATGAATCAGTAGAGTCCCTGTGAAGAATAGAACTCAGATTGAATAAGGCTGAGGTGTGCTAACCATGCCCTGTGCTCATTTAGGGGCGGGAAGGATGAGGAATTCATAGAACTCTACAACTCACTCGTTTAATAAATATAAACTGAGCACTAGTGAGCCTCCTGGGTTTTCTTTCCCCTGTTCTCTAATAACAGCACCCACATGTTCCTTTGGGGGAGAACACTTCCCCTTTCCCACTCGCAGTCTACTTGGCTCCATTGATGTAATTTCCTTTCCTGGCACTGACCCAGGATTGGTTCATTAGTATTTTCTATCCCTTTGGCCGTAATGATTGATTCAAGGATGGCACAGACCCAAAGACAGAGACTCAGTTCTGGACTTCTGCTGGAAATATTGGCAAAGAGAACCTTTCCCCTGGATTGGCTAGGTTGAACAAAATGTGAATCTAAGCATACCAGCAGTCATTTTCCTACTTCAATTTCATTCAGTTGGAAGCTAAGAGCCCTTGAAAAAGCAAGGCCCTTCTTCCAGCCCTCAGAGATCATGACTGGTGTTTTAGGTAGCAGTTGTCAACCTCAGCTGCATATTAGAATCACCTGGGAAACAAACCGATCTGCAGCCTGGACCACCCCCCAGAACAATTTCAGCAGAATCTCTGGAGATGAGTCTGCGGTATCCATATTATTTTAAAGCTCCAAAGGTAATTACAATATGCAGCAAATTTTAATCCATGTTGATATTACATGATTGACATTACATGTTGTTCTATGTCAATCATGATAATCCCTTTCTTTTGCTAGAGATTGGTCTGGGCTAGGCATGTGGCCCAGTTTGGGCTAATATGTAGGGATCCAGTTCTACCGAAGGGATGCTGGAGAGATAGCACATTGCATCTGGAAACAAGTGTTCTTCCCAGGTGAAAAGACAACCTCTTGGGCAAAGGCCTTCTACTACCTCCCTTTCTTTCTGCTTTGCATCCCCAAGTGAGGAAGTTACAGCCAAATTGTTATTACCATGATGAAAGATGATAGAATAGAAAAGTAGAAAGAACCAGGGAACTTGGTGACATTGCTGTTTCTTCATGAAACCTGCAAATGCCTACCTTCACTTTTCCTGTTGTGTAAAATAATCAGAAGTCTTTATTGCTTAACCCACAGCTACTTGGGTATTCTGTTACTTCTTATTGAAAGTATGCCTTGGGGGTGCAGGCTAGAAGGGGTCAACGGGGAAAAGGGGGGTCATATGTAATACTTTCAACAATAAAGATTAAGAAAAAAACAGAAGTAACTGATAATTTATTTAAGAAACCAGTTTTTAAGGGAAATATGTCTTGGAAACAGTCAAAAAGGGCTGAGGACATCGTTACTGTATATATCAAGTGTTTACAACATGCAAAAGGTAGAAACGAGAAGCAGATTTGAAAGATTTGTGGCATGCGATGCTAAGAAACGGGAAGGCATCAATGCAAGAGAATGGAGTCCTAGAAGCAGGACTTTTCTGACTCATTTTTAAAAAATTATTATTTTACTTTAATACTCCAGGCATTTTAAACATCATAAACTTGCCTTATGTCAGAAGTCATTTCCTCCCAGGTGCAGAGCCTGTGTCGGGGACCAGGGACAAGCGTATCCCTGAACTTCCTTCACTGCACCCACGTGTTGTGGGGCCACTCTCACCCTTGTCTTCTCCAGTGGAGTCCCCACGACACGCACAGCAGGGCTGGACCTACCCCGCTTGACAAACCTGAACTGTTTAACACACTTAGTAGCTTCACTCCCCTGGGGGTTCTGGGCTCCCAAACCCTTCCAGCACCACCACACATTCCAAGTCTGTGGTGAACGTCCAAGACGCGAGGGAAACATCGTGTCCTCTGGTGAGTGTGCTGGCCCCTGCTCTTGTATCCTGCAGACACGGGCACTTGAATGCTCTGGGTAAATGGAGTTTATAATTACCACGGTAAAGGGGCTTCTCTCTCAATAATTAATTAATAACCTTAACCCATAGTTAGTAGATTTACAAATTCCTGTCTTTTGACATTTGTTGCCAAGGCTTCAGTTGATGAGGGCATGTTTGACAAGAAGCAAAGAGAGAACCTACTTAGATGGCACTGGCTTGTAGCGTGAATACACATGTCAACACCTGACTCACTTCCAATACCTCTGACTTTCTCAGCCCCAACAAGTGACCTGCCCATTTCACACCCTGAGTCCTAAATCCATCCAGATTCGCAGCAGACGGTAACTAAAACAGCCTGAGCCATAACCGGCCTCCCTTCCGGTGAAGCTCCATTGAGTACTTCCCTCTTTGACATGAGCCAGGGCCAGGGCTCCCGGGTCAGAGCTCTGTGGCCACATTCTTCCCACAGTGTGCCAACTGTGTTCCTTTGACTCTCACTTTCATCACTGTTTGCCCAATGTTAACCTCCTTGTCTGATACTTCACCACACTGTTCAACCGCTCACGCATGTATTTCTGTGTCTGGGTTTTCTTCCTCCACACGCCCTCATTCGTATAACTGGGGTTTTCTTGTGATCCCTCTGCTTAAGTAACGTCTCACACCCTAATGTAGTGCTCTGGCACACTTCTAGAACTGAAGTCCTATCCTGCTCTTATCAATCATCATCCCTAGTATACAATTCTGTCCTTTTTCTCCTGGTCAGGGTCTACTTTCTCCTTCTTATGGCTGACTCTTCCTTCTATAAATTGCCAGAACTTCCAAGGACCCCCAACCTTGGGTTTTCTGTTACCGGGAACTCTTCTCATACAATGTCTCATTCTTATGGGATTGTGCTGTTCACTGTGCAATTCATTAGTCAGTCTCAACCTCTTGTCAAGAGCTCTGGAAGGTCTGATACACTCCCTAACTTGCAACCTACCAGGTTACCATGCCTCAGTTTTATGGATGCTGGCAAAGGCAGAAGGATATCCAGTTGGAGACAAAGAAGTTTATTACTCAACAGTTAGAGCCAGAGAACTTGCATTTTCTTACACCAGTTCTTCAAGACCCAGTTCTCACAGCTTGACACTTGCATACACAGTGGATTGCTTTCTAGGAGAGGAACACTGAACCTAAAGAAGCCAAATCTTTTCTAATGGCCAGTAGGCATGCCTGCTCTTTGCTCCATAGAAAGACACTATTTCTGTTCTCCAAGTTTGTTCCCTCTACAGAGGGATATAGTCCAGAAAAGGTAGTCCAGAAGCAAAACCACCAGTGCCTCTTCTACAAGACATGCAAAAATATGAGAGACCCACAGAGAATCGTGTCCCAGTACCTCCACCATAAATCAGATATCCAAGTGTTTATAATTCCTTCTACCTTAATCAGCACTACAATCACATCTCACTGACACTACTTCAGTGGGATTCTAGTACATGTGCTGCCGAAGTGAGCACTTTCAGTGGGATTCTAAATGTTCTCCATGTTTTCACTATCATCCCCTTACAATCCACTCTGTATAAAATATAGTCAGAATATGATTCCTAAAATATAATCTAGACTGTCTTAAAATTTCTTCTCCAGTGGCTCCAATCACACTTAGTGTACTATCCAACTCCACATGGCAAGAAGTCCTATGAACAGGAAGTCCTATCTAATTTAATAAAAGGGAAACGTGCAAATTGACCATACCTTGCTACGCCCCAAGCCACGCCCACCAGCCAATCAGAGCAACTATATGCAAATTAACCCAACCAAGATGGCGGCCAGCAGCCATAGAGCTGGAGCAAGCAGGAGGCTTGGTTGCCCCGGCGATGGAGGAAGCCAAGCTTCCTGCCTGCCCTGGCCGGCTGAGGCCTCCACTAAAGGCAACAAAGTTTCAATTACAGAAGATAATAAATCCCAGATACCTGCTTCCAGGCAGCCTCCACTGGGAGCTTGGGTGGCTGGGGGCCATGGCCACCCTGCAACCAGCCATCAGCTCCTCAACCAGGCTGGCCAGGCACCCCAGCAGGGACCCCCAACCTGAAGGGGCTGTGGCCAGCCTTCAAACAGCCATCAGTCCCTCACCCAGGTTGGCCAGGCACCCCAGGGGACCCCCACCCTGAAGGGGCTGTGGCCAGACTGCAAACAGCCATCAGCCCCTCACCCAGGCTGGCCACACCTTTAAGGGGTGAGGGTCCCTGCTGGGGGTCTTGACCAGCCTGAAAACAGCCCTCAGCCCCTCACCCAGACTGGCCAGGCACCCCAGTGGGACCCCAACCCTGATCCGGGACACCCTTCAGGGCAAACCAGCTGGCCCCCACCCATGCAACAGGCCTTTATCCTATATAATAAAAGGGTAATATGCAAATTGACCCTAACAGCAGAAGGACTGGGAATGACTGGTCACTATGACACACACTGACCACCAGGGGGCAGACACTCAATGCAAGAGCTATCCCCTGATGGTCAGTACACTCCCACAGGGGGAGCTCTGCTCAGCCACAAGCCAGGCTGATGGCTGCCAGCACAGCAGTGATGGCGGGAGCTTCTCTCGCCTCCTTAGCAGCGCTAAGGATGTCCAACTGCAGCTTAGGCCTGCTCCCCGCTGGCAAGTTGACATCCCCCGAGGGCTCCTGGGCTGCCAGAGGGATGTCTGACTGCCAGCTTAGGCCCGATCCCCCGCGGAGCGGGTCTAAGCCAGCAGGTGGACATCCCCCGAGGGGTCCCAGGCTGCGAGAGGGAACAGGCCAAGCTGAGGGACCCCCCCGAATGCACAAATTTTTGTGCACCGGGCCTCTAGTGTGTTATAGCCTTCACCTCCTCCTTTGACCTCAACTTCTACACTTTCTGTCTCACTTGCTATGCTCCAGATCCCTGGCCTTCTTTCTGTCTTCTAACATGTAAGCATATTCCTTTCTCCAGTTCTTTGCTCTTCTATCCCCTCTACCTGACATACTCTTGCCCTAGATTTTTGCAAATTCTGGTTCTTAATAAGGTCTTTCCTGGCCCCTAACTTCACTAATTCTGTCTTCAGCTGTGGTTGCAGTTAAAGCTGCCTATTGAGTTTTTAATTTCAATTATCATTCGTCTAGCTCTGTTTTGTTCATTGTAAAATCTGCTTAGACTTTTGAAAAATGTTTTCCTGTTCCCTGCAAGTATCTTTAAGTTTGTCTTTTCTTTCCTTAAAATGATTTGCCTTAAACATATAAATTTATACTTATGTTTACACTAAAATGTGTCTCATATCAATATTTGAAATTTATACTGATCTTGTTTTGCTTCCTGCTGTTCTTGCCTATGGTACTTTATCTTTTTGTGTGCTTCATTATCTTTCACTGTCAACTACTCTTTTCCCTTGAAAAATTCTAGTTTAATTTTTTGAGTCCTAAATGTAGGTGGGTCTCTCCACAGGGATTTGTATTACTTCTGTTAGTTACACAGGGGTACCAGCAGTCCTGGAACACTTTAAGTTAAATTCTAGGCTTGAACTTTTTTTTGGGGGGGGGGTGTGGGGGAAAGGCTCTCAAAAGATGTAAATTTTGCCTACAAAAATTTTTTTAGCACAGGCCTGTGGTTGAAACTTCTCAGAGATTGCTTTATTCATTTTCCCCCATACTCTGCTTTGCCCAATAACTTTTCTTGCAATTCTTACAATCCCCTGAGGTTGGGGGAGAGAAAGAAGCAGAGAGAGTTTATTATTAGTTCACTCTGACATCCTTACACATGTGGCATAACCCTTTGAGGTCCCAGTTATATTAGGAATTTGCCTGTGAGACTGCCCAGCTTTACATTAGAAGGGCTCTGTCTTCTGCCCTTCACACTCCCCAAGGCCTTGATAAATTAAGCCAAGTTCAGCATAACAGCTCTGCTTGCCTTTCTGGTTACTGCCTTTTACATGGGTGTTGGCCTAATATTTCTTCTCTTTTTGCATTTTGATGATTAAAAAAATACACACATGCACAGCACTTGTAGTTCTTTTCAGTGAGAAGGTTAGTATAAATACTTTGATAGCCATATTACAGATGTGGAGCTCAGAGAGGCTACCATAGTTCCAAATACATATGAAATTCCTCCCCTCCTCTCTATTTCCATGGGTCCTGCCATAGTTGAAGTCATAGCTTCTTACCTGAACTGTTGAAATAGTCTTTCAAACTGTTTTCTCAGCCTCAAGTCATTCCCCATTAATTTTATTTTCTACCCTGCTGAAAAATACTTCATAAAATATTACCTATTTTGTGACTCTTTTACTGAAAAATATTCAATGGCTTCCTATTGCCTGTAGAGGTCAAACTCTAGACTTGCCAAATGAATGTGACTCATGTTCAACCACTTTCTTGTCTACACACTCAAGAATGATACTCATCACTAAACCACCCCACACTTCCACATCCCCATGCCATGCCTTGGTTCAAACAAACTCTTCTACCTAATGTGCACTGTCCTCTCCTGGATACATTTCTCTCTTTCTTTCTTTTTTTTTTAATAAAAACTTTAAAAAAATATATTTTTTTATTGATTTCAGAGAGGAAGGGAAAAGGAGAGAGAGGCAGAAACATCAATGATGAGAGAGAGTCATTGATCGGCTCCCTCCAGCATGCTGCCTACTGGGGATGAAGCCCGCAACCCGGGCATGTGCCCTTGACCGGAATTGGGACTGGGACCTCTGAGTCCACAAGCTAGTGCTCTATCCACTGAGCTAAACGAACTAGGGCTGGATACATTTCTTCTCATTCGTCATGGGCCAGCCCCCACGCACACAGGAAGACCACCCCTTTTGCCCACTGCTCTGCCATACTACGTAGCAGTACTTTGTTTGCATGGTCATCTGTCAAAATAGAGTGCGAGCCTGAAGTAAGTCAGGGAATGAGTGCCATTTATTTAGTTTAAAAATTTCTGGCCTTTAGCATAATGCCTGCCATATAGCCAGTGTTTAATAAATAAATAAATGAAGGCAGTTGGGTCGGCCTTTCTACAAGTCCAACATGCAGTTTTTTTTTTGTTTCAAATTCCCCACTTAGGGCCGTGTAGTCATAGCATTTCAGAGTTAAAAGGCACTTCAGAAGTCATTACTATGAGTACAAAGGACTAGGGCCCAAACAGTTAATGTAAAACTACATGAACACTCAATTGGGTGTTTGTTGTGAAAATGAATACTATTTATTCACTGTTTACTGAATACCGGCCATCGTTAAGTATGTTTTATTTTCTTTCATTTTCCCCTTGACCCTATAAATTAGGAACATTTACTTCATTTTATGCAAAGTGTTTATCAGTTATTCCACCTACACTTTGTGATCTGAAATAATGCCGCAGGTTCAAGTTATTGGACCTTTTCATGGCCCCTGGCACCTTCTCCTTCAGCCAGTTCCTGGCTGCCATGTAGAGGAAAAGGTTTTATTGCCTCCTTAACACCTTCTAGTTACTCTAGGCTCTTAATTTTTCTCCCCCAGGGCTGTTCCTGACTTAGAGGCTAGAGTGTGGAGCCCCTGTGTACTTTCTTTTATCAAAATGGTGGCAAATTATTTCATAAAAGTCTCCCCACACTTACTGAAAGCTGCTTCTTTTTGGAACAATTCCTACCATTGGCCTCTGGTTTTCTAACAGGACTACATATCCTCTTTACAACGATTTATGTGTATTTTAAATATATTTCCTCCCACACCATGTCATATAAGTCTGAACATTTAACTGGTTTATTTTTTATTGATTGATTGATTTTAGAGAGAGGAAGGAGAGAGCAAGGGGAAGAGAGAGAGAGAGAGAGAGAGAGAGAGAGAGAGAGAGAGAGAGAGAGACATCAATTTGTTTTCCCACTTATTTATGCATTCATTGATTGCTTCTTGTACGTGCCCTGACCAAAGATCTAACCCAAAACCTTGGCATATTGGGACCATACTCTAACCAACTGAGTTATCTGGCCAGGCCTGAACATTTAACTGATTTAAACAAATATCATCTGATTCAATTAGGATTCCTTTAATCATAACCATTTTCTAATTCTGTGGGTTTTTTTTTTTTTTTCATCTCATTACATTACATAATCCTAGTGTATAGCTTTCAACTACTGCAAAGTAGTTTTCTAATTTTTCCAGATTCTCTATGGTTATTTAAAAATGGCTTTTAGGCTACAATAGTTGGAGACATTCAATAAACTAATAGATTAGGCAGTAACTGGGAGCTATTAACAGTAAAAAGTCTCAGTAAATCAACCTGTATTTTGATATCCAATATTGTTGTTTTGGGTAAAAATATTGTTTTCCTGAATATGGATATCATTATTACACCTCAATCAAATATTAAGAAATTATGGAATTCTTTAATAAATAGAGAAAGGGGTGAGAAAAATCACTGTTAGACAAACATTGTGTTAAGGCAAGAACTATTCATGGCTATCAAATTTAGTGAAGAAAATTGCAATGAGAAGGAGTATAGTGGGTCCTCTGAAAGTATCTCCTCACAAGATGTTTTCTAATAACAAAGGGAAAAGTAGGAATTTTATAGTAGAGAAGGCTGGCAGACACCACAGGAACCAAATGAGCAAAGTTAAAATCACTAGTAAGAAGACACATGGACATTCCGTAAACTCTGATGTGATGAACTCAGAAGGGAACGTTGCTTCTGTGGCGTTCTTGCCAAAAACAGATAACCTAAAGCTAATCCTTGAAAACTGGACAGGCCTAGCTGGTTGGCTCAGGGAGTAGAGCGTTGGCTAGTGGACTGAACGGCCCTGGGTTAGGTTCCGGTCAAGGACACATGCCTGGGTTGTGGGCTTGACCTCCAGTAGGGGGCATGCAGGAGGCAGCTGATCAATGATTCTCTCTCATCATTGATGTTTCTATCTCTCCCTCTCCTTCCTCTCTAAAATCAATAAAAATATTTTTAAAAAAGAAAGAAAATTGGACAGACCCATATTGGGAGACATTCTATAAACTAATCAACCAGTACTCTCCAAGAGTGTCAAGGTCAAGAAAGACAGGAAGGAATGAGGAACCTCACAGGCCGGAGGAGGCTAAGGAGATGCAGAGTGGAACCCTGGATGGGACTCCGTATAACTAACACTCCTCGGTGAGAACCTGGTGAAACCCAAATACGGCCCGCAGTTTATTTAATAGTATTGCACCAAAGTCCATTTCCTGCTTCTGATCATTGCACTATGGCTATGCATGATGTTAGTACTGGGGAGGCTGGGGAAAGGGTATACGGGAACTGTGCTATTTGCACAACTTTTCTTTAAGTCTAAATTACTTCACAATAAAACGTTAAAAGAAATCATGAAATTTCAACATAAGATCTCTAGGCTGTTTCTTCCTTTCTGTGCACTGTAGGGAGGAGGAAATAAGAGCTTGGATGGCCACTGCTGGTGCCCTGGAAAGACTCCCATCATCCCTGCAAGCATCCCTGATCCTTTGGTTTTTCCTAGAATCTCTGTGAGCTGTTCAGTATCTTTCCAATAAATGACTTTTTTTTTTAATTTAAGATTGTCAGAGGTGTCTTTGTTTTTGCTTTGCAAGATTTAAGACTTTATTTAAATATTTAAAAATCATTATTGCTCTGGACAAGGTGAAGTAAATAGATAAAAATGGCTCCTGTTTTAGGAGTTTACAGTGTGCTTATTGTCCCCACGTCACTTATAAATTCCCTCCTCACACTCCTGTCCTTTGCTCCTGTCCTCACACTCCCAGCCCCTCGCCCCAGCACAACCTGCAGTGTGTTTTCATGGTTTGTAACCAGCAACAGTAGACACTCAGTGTTTGAGCTCACCTCCCACTTCTGACTGCTTGTCCATTTCCCCCTTACCCTCCTCTTACTTTCATTTTACTTTGGCCTTACATCTCTTCTAATTCTTTTTTCTCAACTAACACCTTTCTTGTTTTCCTGATCTCCCTCCCTAAAACTTCTAAGCACATAGAGCGACTGGCAGTTCGTTGTGAAAATCAAAATACCCACCTTCACACCTTAGACTTGGGCATTGAAAAGTCCATTTGTATACATCCTTTCATTTGACCCCGCGAGGGGCCTGTGTTATTTATCCTGTTTGAATGAGGAAATGGAGTCCCACAGATGCTTACTGACTGGTCCATGGAGCAAAACAAGATTTGGGGTCCCTGAGCACGGAGTCCCTACCGCTCCCTGACCAAGAGGGCTCCAGCAGCACTGAGGGCAGGGCCCAAGGGGTGGTAGCACCTGAAGGGGCCTGAGTCGCAGTGTGGTGGCAGGCCTGGGAGCGCTGTGTGGGACACAGTGACACACTCTGCCTTCTCCCACAGCACTCCTGGCTGTGAGGACCCTCGAGCTACGGAGTCCTAGGAGACTGTACCCCTGTGTCTTTCTTTCGCTTCCCTAATGAAAAAGCTCAGGGCCCTCCCCATAATCTCTCTTTCCAACACAGAAAATTCTCACAACTGTCATAGTTCCTATTTTTCAAAATGTAAAAATAAAGTAAAAATGTTTTGTTATTCCAGGGCATTTGCTCTCAAAATATACAGTGATTAGAGCACGCTGTGCCATTTGGCAGGGGCTGCTGGACCACCCTTCGGTTTGGTCCGCGCCGTTCTGAAGGCCATGGGAATTCTTGGTGCTCAGCTTTCTGTTTTCACAGCTTTGCCCCCACACCTGTTCCAAAAGCAATTGGAAGGGCTTGACTGGATCCTGATTCTTAATTTTCAGCTCACAAGCAAGAATGCTTAGGGTTTAAGACATAATACTGTGTTTAACAGTATAAGAACTGAAGCTTTTATGTGGAACCATGACATAAAACATCTTTCATGATTTAGTGAAAACAGTATATTTAAGAGGGATTTTGTCCTTCCTGCAAGAAGACAAATAAGCATATAAGATAAGCATCTAAGGAAGTGTTAAAAAACAAAATTCAACCAAGTGACTTTGAAGATCTAATTGACTTTCATTAGCCATCCATGAATGGGCAGCGTCCCACCTAGCAACCAGAGAGGCACTCCGATGAGTTGTATGCAATGGAAGGAAGAGGGTGGGGCTAAGAAATTTGAAAAGTGGCTTAGGGTAGGACTAAGAAGTTGAAAGTGCGGGTTATTTCAAGCAAGTGCGGAGGCTGTGGGTCTCACCTGGCAGAGCACCTCACCAGCATTGCTCAGAAAAGTCCAGGCTGCCTAAGACAGTTTTGGGGAGAGGCGGAAACGGCAGTTAGTTTGGGAATTCCGTCTATGTTTGGTATCATGGGCTTTCAGCACAAGTGACACCATTTGGGGCCAGTTTTCTGTTTAGTAACCCCCACCCCCCTGCCCTTGGATCATACTTCTCAGTTTAACTGAGAGATGTGACACAAAAGGGAGGCATTGGCATCACCCTCAGCTGCTGCTCTGCAGCTCTGCTGTTCCTTGGTGTGACGTGACCTTTTTGCTGTCACCTTCACAGGTCATGGTTCCAGGTTCATAATCCATACATCGGTCTTGTTCCCTCTTTGACATTCCAGTCTTAGGGAGGTCACTGGCTTGGCAGTTAGCTGCTGCAAACACACATTTAAAGCTTTTGAGAGAATACAGAGAGAGCTTTATGATAACCAGACGAAGAATAATTCCCAATGGTAGGAGTGCACTTCAGAACCATAGCCCCCAAGACCAAGACCAAGAAAACCCCCTTTGCAGGAGTCATCCTTTTAAGCCAAATGGCTTTCTCAATGATGCTATGTAACCATGTTCCAACTTTCCCAGGAGTGTTGATCCAGGTAGAGCAGGTGGTGTTGGCCATAGCACAGATACTTCCTTGTTCAGTGACCGTCTAAGGATCCCTCCTGGGCAGCTAATGCCTTAGCAAAGGGATCTATGATGTCTCCAGGAGTTAAGAAGAGGTGTCTGATGATATTCCTATTATTATCTATAACCAGAAAAATCTGGCTTTGCCAAAGTTAGAAAACCCTAAATCACGGATTGTGCCTCCTGGCATGTCCTTTCTAGAACAATTAGAGCACAGTTAGAGAATCTAAGAGGCGTTCTCAGCTACACCCGCAAGCTAGGCATTTGTAGACTCCAGGAGAATGCTAATTGATACAGACAAGGATAAATCTTGTTGGGGTACATTTTCCCATTCAAGCCAAGGGTCCAGTAATTTTATCCTAGCCTGAAATAAAAAGTTGTTCTAAATTACAGAGGTTACCTCCCTTAGCAATGGCCTGGGAGATATGGATGATGGTGCTGTTTGTAGTCCAATGCCAGGGGGAAAAAAGAACAGAAGAAAAGGGTTTCGCGTGTTGCTAAGGTAGGAAGTCTTCATCTGGCATCTTGGGTGGGAGCAGTCTACATTGATGTCAGCTATTTCTCATCGTAGTCGGTTTGATTTGGGGGTCTCTAGCTGGTGTGAAGAATCAGAAGGTGAAGCCTTCTTCAGCTGTGAGATGTGAGCCCAAGGCTCGATGCCTTCTAGTTTTGCAAGTGTGTTAGTGGTCAGGAGTACCTGGTCAGGTGCCTTTTGGTGGGGCTAGAAGGCTGTGCTTCTCTGATAAAGCCTCTAGAATACCCAGTCCTGGGGCTTTAGACTCTACCCAACAGGGCCCCTTGAATTGAGGGCTTGTATATCTTCCTTAACCTGCTATTGATGGACTTCAGTATAAAACCTTTAAGAGCCAGAGTAGCTGGTCATATCAGTGTGAGACAAGGGGTCAACAAAAGGTCATATGCTAGTAGACATTGGTCTAAAGGTGAAAACATAGTTTCTAAAAGTTTCTTGGCCATTGAAGGTATCAGCCATATGGCAGGGGAAGGCTTCCACCCATCTCAAAAATACACATGAACCAGGCAGCCTCTCATCTAGCAAGTAGAAGGGCACTCCTGACTCATGAATTGTCTAATGAAAGCCAATCGGGTCTTCAGATTTACTCAGTTGAATTTTGATTTTTAACAGAGGGGAGAAATACATATTGGGATGAACTTTCATTATTTTGACCTGTTCATTAGATTGTAAACTTTTCCCTTATAGGATCCTGTAGAGCATAAATGCCTAATAAATGTTGTTTCATCAAACAATGAAAAGAAATGAATTACTAGAGAAATAATAGTTACTTCAGTATTTTCAGATGTTTGCCCACCTACATAGACCAAAGTTCCTTTCAGTGCTACAACTATGTATGAATTATTCATTAAAGCATCAAGAATAAAATTACTAAATTAAATACAAATTAATTCAGTGTACACATAAAATAGGGTCCAAAACTGTTACCTGAACATTGGTTAAGTTCATCCGAAGAGGACTTGTATTACATGGTCATAGCAAAACAAGCTTTCCAAAAGTCTTAGCTGATTTGGAGGCCAGCAGGGAGAAAAAAGAAGAAATTAATTTTGCAGGGCTCTTCTGTCCTTCTTTGAACTAAAAGAAGAATTCCAGCCTAAACAACTGTAACTTTAAAACATAAACTCATGCCCTAGCTGGGTAGTTCAGTTGTCCCCATACAACAAGGTGGCAGGTTCAATCCTCCGGTCAGGACACATATAGAAGCAACAACCAATGAATGCATAAATAAGTGGAAGAACAAGTCATTCTCTCTCTCTCTCTCTCTCTCTCTCTCTCTCTCTCTCTCTCTCTCTCTCTCTCCCTCTCCCTCTCCCTCTTCCTCTTCCTCTCTCTCTCCCTCTCCCTCTCCCTCTCTCCCCCCTCCCTTCTGCTCTTTCTCTGAAATACATAAATAAATTTAATTAAATATTAACTCATCTTTCATTTAGAATTTATTCAACTCACAAAAGCAACACCATAATTATAAGTGGTGCTGATTGCGTGGCACTGCCCTTCAGGAGGGCTCCCTTCCTGGGTTTCCTGGGGAGGGCGGGGCAGCAGGGCAGGCAGGGGCTGTTTCTCCCTTCCTGGATTTCCTGGGGAGGGTCAAGAGCAATGCAGTGGTTGGGAGGGGTGGTGAGGCCAGGCTGGCTGAGGCTTGGTCTGTGGGGCATCACGAAAGCAAAGCAGGAGGCAAGACTGGGTCTGAAACCACCAGTGCGAAGGAACGGGCACTGACAACTTCAAGTTTTGCTCGGAAACTGAAAAACAGGAGGGGAATAAGGAGGTTTATGAGTGAGATCCTGGGTAGATTTCCTGAACAACCTGCAAGGGTGGAGGGAGTGGTTCCCCAAGGGAGAACAGCTGCTGAGAAGTCCTCCCTCTGGGATGGCTGCGGGGGGCACAGATGAAGGATGGGGTTAGGTCACCAAAAGGGAAGTAAGTGCACAAAGACATCAGTGGGTGCTGGTCCCAGCGAGACTGCAGAGACATGAACAAAAAGGTAGAGTGGGCATTCACACTCAGCTTTCCTGCAACGAAACAGAATGGCGTTCTGTCTCATAACAGTGGGCTCTGAATTATGCATGGAATGGCTGGGCTAAAATCAACTGAGAAAAAAATAAAACAAAGTAAAATCAACTGAGAAATGCAGTCAGCTTCCTTCGGAGCTTTCTCCAAAGGACAAGAGAAGAAATTGTCATGAACTTTCTCATGTATGAAATGTGAGAACAAAAACATTTATGTCTGTGCCCCTTATACAAAGTCTAAACACCACACTAAAACACTTGCAGTATTACTTAGGATTATTCCCATTTAAAGTACGGACTTTTAAAAATGCCTCTTTAAACTTTATTTTTGCTAAATTGTGAATATAAATACCAATAGAGATGCCAGTGGTGCACAGACTGATAGAATGCTTTTTATAAAGTGATCTGCAAAAGTTGTTAACAAAGGTACCTTCTAAGCGAATAATTACTGTGTTTGTGAATTAAATAACTATGAAGAGCAAAATAGTCATTTCAAACAACTAAAAAAAATCCTCTCTGCCCCGTCTCTGGTAAGGGTTGACTTGCTTGATCAAGGAAACTGCATCCTTCTGGAATTATAAAATAACTCCGTAAGGATAATACATTGCACTCTCTTTCAGATGGTCTGATGTTCACATTGTAAGATTTTTGTTTAAATATAATTTGCCTTAAGAAATGTTGGATCTCTGCATAGAGGCTCAGGATCGCAGCATCTACATGGGCGGCTGTGTTATGACTAGAATCTGAATTTCCTGACTTCCCACCCGGTGCCGTTTCCATTAGAACAGACTTAGGCAAGCACAACAAAGTTGATCAAACTGATGTTTAATTAAAAAAAAAAAAAGATAACAAAATGTAGTTCCAGAGTTTGCCAGTGTATTTATACTAAGTGACAATGAAAATAAAAAGAAACTCTAACCTTATTAGTTTAGTAAAGAAAAAGTTTTCAATTTGTAACAGTGATCCAAATATAAAACTTTATGGATCGGGGCCATGTTGTGCTGTTAAGTCCGTATTTTAGCCCCTAGAAATGAGAGTATAATGGAAGTATATGTTACCACTGTGGAGGAGGAATTGTGCCAATGTCATAAAATTCAATACCATAAGTTTTCAATTTTACACCAAAAATATAAAAAAGTAAACAAATAAGAACACATTGAGAAATTATGCAGAAAACCTATTAAATGTTTAAGGGGCAATAAAACTGCCACCAACCCATTAAATATTCTCTTGTAACCATTAGATCAAGAGCCAATAGTACCAAAGTTTCCACAATTTGAAAAAAGAGAAAATTCTAAAGGACAGGCTTACGAAAAATTACAAACATGGCTTAGTCATAGACAAGGAAATAAATGTATGAAATATGCTAACCTTTATACCGACTTTCATTATTGTGCACCATGAGCAAAAGAATTGTTGCCAGAAAACGAGGGTGGAAGACAGGATGTTTTACTTCAGAGTAAAGTTTAAGAACTGGGAAGAACTTAACAGAAATTTACGAATATATTAACCTCAGAAGGTGACACCCAGTTTACTTTCTTTAAACAAAATTGGAAAATGAACAAATATTGTGTTCTTAACGGGGCAAAGAACATGAAGCCATTTCCAAGGACAGCATTTGTATAGAATATGAATGTACTTTGTGAATTGAAAACAATATTGATTTATGCGGTACATTTGTGTAATGTTAATGAGAACACACCTTCATTTTGTTCAAATACTGACTGACGATAGGAAAGATTTCTCTAACAATATTTTTCAATTGTTTTAGTCAGACTTGTTGAATTTCAAAGAAGAGAACCTGATTAAGGAGGCTTTTATTATGGTGATAAATGTGGAATCCTGGTTTTCTAACAGGTGTTTTTAGATGGGCACATGATAGGGAGAAATAGGGCCAGGTTTTACCATCCAGAAGAGAGCTCTTACTTTGATTAACTTTTTATTGTATCCACCTGATTTCTGTAAACTCTGGAGTCAGACTGTCTGGATTTGAATCCTAAGCTCACCACATGCTAGTCACATAACAGTATTTTTTATAAAATTCACAATATAAGGAGCATAGGAGAATAAAAGAAACTTCGGCATCTATATAGCTTTTAGTAATGTGGCTGATGCCTCTTCCTCTAAGACAGTGGTTCTCAACCTTGGCTGCACATTAGAATCACCTGGGAATTTTTTTTAAAACCATGATTTCCGGGCCTCATTCTCCGGAAATTCTGTTTCTTTGTTATGGGGTGAGGCCACAACATTAGTAACAAAGAAACAGAATTTCCGGAGGATGAGCCCCGGAAATCAGGATTTTAAAAAGATTCCCAGGTGATTCTAGTGTGCAGCCAAGGTTGAGAACCACTGCTCTAAGAGGTTCAGATCTGCAAATGGGTCCTTAATGGCCTTGCCTGACAAATGAAATAGAAATGAGGGATCGCATACAGGAAGTCCTCCCACAACAAGCAGGGGTGCAAATGCGCCACACCTTCAGGATACGGTTGAGAATCACAGGCCAGCCAGCCCTGGCCTGGATTTGTAGTCCAAGTTCACACCACCTGGGTTGTATAAGAAAATTAAGGTGGCTCTATATCAGCAGTGCCCCCAACTGACATAACTATATTATATGTTAAGGCCAAAAGAAAGTATTACTATAAGTAAAGACAGTAATTTAATAAAGACAAAATACTTAACTCACCAGGAAAATACAAAAGTTTTAAATGTGTATGCACCTCAGAATATAGCCTCAAAATGCATAAAATGAGGGAATGTATCTCAACATAACAAAGGTCATATATGGACAAGTCCAAGTTAACATACTCAATGGTGAAAAGCTTTAAGCTTTTTTTCTAAGACCAGGAACAAGACAAGATGCCCACCATCACCGTATTTATTCAACATAGCACTGAAAGTCCCCATTCGAGCAATTAGGCGAGCAAAAGAAACAAGCCGTATTCAAATCAGAAAGAAAAAAGGTCAAATTGTTACTATTTGCAGATGACATATTATATTTAGAAAACCCTAAAGATTCCACCAAAAACTTTTAGAACCAATAAATTCAATGATGTTGCAGGATGCAAAATCAATAGAAAAGTTTTGTTGTGTTTCTATCCACTAATAATGAACTATCAGACAGGCAAATGAAGAAAATAATCAAATTTACAACTTCATCAATAAAAAGTAAAATGCCTACAAATAAATTTAACCAAGGAGGTGAAAGACTGAAAACTATGAGACAGTGAAAGAAATTGAAGTTGATGCAAAAATGCAAAGATATTCCATACTCATGGATTGGACGAATATTGTTAAAATATTTATACTATCTAAAGTAATCTACAAATTCAATGCAATCTCTATAAATTCCAATGGCATTTTTCACAGAAATATAACCCAAAGATTTGTAGGAAAACACACACACAAACACAAATAACCAAAGAAATCTTGAGGAAAAAGAACAAAGTTGAAGACATCATGCTCCCAGATTTCAAACTATATTACAAAGCTATAGTAATCAAAACAGCATGGAATTTACCTAAAAACAGACATACAAATCATTGGAACAGAACAGGGAGTCCAGAGATAGCCCACATATTATATGTGGTCAATTAACTTATGACAAAGGAGTCAAGAATACACAATAGGTGAATTGTATACAGTCTCTTCAATAAATAGTGTTAAGGTAACTTGATAGCCACATGCAAAAGAATAAAACTATTGTCTTAATGAAAGGAACTACTATCTTGCACAAACTGGATTAAAGACAAGCATAAAATCATAAAACTCCTAGAAGAGAACATAAGTGGTAGGCTCCTTGACATTAGTCTTGGCAATAATATTTTTAATTTGACACCAAAAGCAAAAGCTACAAAAGCAAAAAATAAACAAATGGAACTACATCAAACTAAAGAGCTTCTGCACAGCAAAGGAAACCATCAAGAAAATAAAAAGGCAATCTACTGAATGGGGAAAATATTTGCAAATCATATACCTGATAAGCAGTTAATGTCTAAAATGTAGGAAGAACTCAATAGCAACAAAACAAACAATTTGATGAAAAAATGGGCAGAAGAATTAAATAGACACCTTTCCCAAGAAGGCATACAGATGGCCAACAGGTACATGAAAAGGTGTTCAACAATTATCAGGGAAATGCAACTCAAAATCACAATGAGACACCACCTCACACTTGTTAGAATGACTATTACCAAAAAGACAAGAACTAGCAAGTGTTGGCAAGGATGTGGACAAAAGGGAACCTTTGTGCTCTGGCTGGTGTGGCTCAGTTGGTTGGAGCATCATCCCTTGTACTGAAGAGTCACAGGTTTGATTCCCAGTCAGGGCACGTGCCCAGGTTGCAAATTTGGTTTCTGGTAGGGGCACGTACGGGAGGCAAGGATCAATGTTTTTCTCGCCCACTGATGTTTCTCTCTCTCTCTCTCTCTCTCTCTCTCTCTCTCTCTCTCTCTCTCTGAAATCAATGAAAATATAACTCAGGTGAAGATTTTTTTAAAAAAAAGAAAAAATGGAACCTTGTGCACTTTTGGTAGGAATGTAAATTGGTACAGCCACTGTGGAAAACAGTATGGAGTTTCCTCAAAAAAAGTTAAAAATAGAACCACCATATGATCCAGCAATTCCACTTCTGGGTATTTATCCAAAGAAAACAAACACACTAACTAAAAAAGATATATATGTACCCCCACATTCATTGCAGCATTATTTACAATAGCCAAGATATGGAAACAAGTTAGGTATGTGTGTGAGATATTTTACAACTTTTATGCTACTTCAAAGTAATAAAAATTTTTCCTACATTTTGTTCTAGTGCTTTTGAAGGTTGACTTTTTACATTTCCATCTTTATACACTTGAAATAAGTTTTTGTGTGTAATGAAAAGTATAAATCCAATATTCCCCCTACATGAGAAACCAGTAACAGCAGCACCATTTATTGAAAAGGTGACTTTCTATGGCTGATGTAGATTAACTTTTCTTGTGTTCATGGATTTAAATCTGGACCTTCTGCTTGTTGCTATTGAACTGTTTGTCTATGCTTGTGTCAACACTACTCCAATTACTGTTTTAGAACGTATCAGTTATACAAAAAGATTTACTGAAAGAAGGTTTAAAATGATTAAATCCTATAGGGCATTAATAACAACTTAACTACAAAAATCTAACACATAATATTTCAGGAACCATCTATTCTGCAAAAGCAGTAACCTACATTTACTGTGTGGTCATAGGGTTTAACGTGTACTACTCATGGGTAAAAATTCTGGTCATTTAACAATATCTTTTAACTTCATACCTAGAAGTGCAATGAATGAATAGATGATCTACAGTCATTGGATGTAGAATTTCTGGCATGTTGTTAGAAACCAACTTCATTGCTCTATAATCATACTTCAGTTTTGTAATTCTTCTGTAAACGTATGTAAGGCGAAAATTGTCCTGTTCGAAGCTCAGAGGTCCTAGAAATGGCCTCAACAAAGGCACTGTTCCTTCTGTCCTGGCAAGGTTTTCAAAATACGTCCACAGACCTCAGTGTGGAGACTCCAAGTGCCAGTTGTCAGCAGAGCAGAGCTCGTCCTGCAGCAGGGGAGCCTGCTCTCCAACAAGGAGAAAGGAAATGAAAGAGGCTAACAGAACCTTGCCTTAAGGCAGCGTCAGGCAGCTGTTGAGGATCTTTCTAAATTTTTTATGGCAAACTGGCATCTCATTTTGAATTTATAGGAAATTGATTATCCAAAAGTCAGCTGGAAAAGAAGCAGCAGGAAATGAGCCTTATTCTATGGGAATTTAGCTTTAGAGAGGAGGGTAGGGGTGTGCACGGCCTAATTTACAGTGCAAGCCCTAAATATGTCATGATGATTCTAGTAAAGAGTCCAGAAGCAATTTTGGCCAAATCTCAGGAGAGGAAAGTAGGTGCTAATAAAGACCGCAAGCACCCAAGGCGGAGGGGAATTTTGAACGTACTGAAATGGCAGCGATGCACTTTTAAAACATTTCTGAGGGCATACTCAGTTTCTAAATTACATAAAATTCTTTGTGGAATTGAAAGCCATTTTTAAAAACTGGTATTGCACTCAGTGACTATTTCTGAACTTACTTTTATTGAGTATTTTATAGGTCCCTTTTATGAAAACTATAAAATTTTAAGTTAACCAAAATCTTAGGGAAGAAAATAGTGAAATATGGCAAACCTTGGGAAATCTCCCCAATTCAAAGAGAATCATGTGCTATCAGAGATGATGCTCAAGAAGAAGGAATTAACAATGATAATATCTAACATTTAGAGTGTTTACTAGGTGCAGGCAGTGACATGTACTATTATCTATTAACTTCATAACGTTATGAAGTAAGGTAATATTCTCCCCATTTGACAGATTAGAAAAGCGAGGCTTAGATAAATAACATTCCTAAAGTTGTATTTCTAGGAAGTAGGGGGGATGAATCAGGATTTTGACTAATTTGAGTCTAAAATCCACATCATTTTTAAGAAACCAATTAGATAGAAACACCATGTAGCAGCTGAGGTAGGCAGATAACAGCCCCCAAGGGCTCATATCCTAACCCTCAGAACCTGGGAACATGGTATCTACACGGCAAAAGGGACTTTGAAGATGTGATTAAATTAAGGAGACTGAGATAGAGAGATGATCCTGGATTATGAAGATGTGCCAATGCAATCACCGGGGTTCTTATACATGAAAGAGGGGAGTGAGAGAAGGAGGCGCGGGTCTGGGAGCAGATGTCACAGTGATACAATTGTTGGAAGAGGCTGAGAGCCAAGGAATACAGGCAGCCTCCAGAAGCTGGGAAAGGCAAGAAATAAATGTGTCCCTGGAGCCTCCAGAAGTGTAACAGAGCCCGGTCAAGCCCTTGTTTTGAGCCCTCCAAGATCCATTTTGGACCTCTACAGTGCGGTACCAATTTCAACTCCAGTGTGTATGTTTTCCCACACCACTAAGTCACGCGCAGACACCGGCTGGGTGTCCTACACTTCAACTAAATTCTGACACCATCCACCTGGAGAGACCGTCAGACCCCACAGGGCTCAGTTCCACACACTTCAGAGGCCAATCGAAAGTCCAGGCTGTCACCTGTGCATCTGACCAACTGGCTACAGATCAGATTCGATTAATTTGCTACAGGGGCTCACAGAACTCATATAAACAGTTTACTTCCTAGGCCAGTGATAGCGAACCTTTTGAGCTCGGCGTGTCAGCATTTTGAAAAACCCTAACTTAACTCTGGTGCCGTGTCACATATAGAAATTTTTTGACATTTGTAACCATAGTAAAACAAAGACTTATTATTTTTGATATTTATTTTATGAATTTAAATGCCATTTAACAAAGAAAAATCAACCAAAAAAATGAGTTCGCGTGTCACCTCTGACACGCGTGTCATAGGTTCGCCATCACTGTCCTAGGCGCTCCATTGTCCAAACACCTCCTCAGGTTCACCAACCCAGAAGCTCTCCTAACCCCATCCTTTGGGGTCTTGGGGGAGGCTTCATTGCATATGCATGATTGAATCATTGGCCATTGGGGTCAACCTTCAATCACTAGATTGGTTCCCTGGCAACCAGCCCCCATCCTTAGGTGCTTTCAAAAGTTACCTCATTAACGTAACAAAAGACACCTCTGTTGCTCTCATGTAGGAAATTACAAGGGATTTAGGAGCTCTGGGCCAGGAATAGGGACAAAGACTGAATACATATTTATTCTAAATCACAATATAGCATCTTCTGAACCCCTAGTACTGTAAGGTACAATTTTGTTGTTCTAATCAATTAAGTTTGTGAAAAATGTTATAGCACAAATAGGAAACTAGCCCAGTGGCCAAAGAGAGTGTCTACTCCTGATTACTTTAGAACCAGATCCATGTTGAGAAACACAAGTACTTAATAACTGTTTGTTGAATTGATGAGGGCCAATGTGTAATCCGGTTTGCAGTCCAAAACAAGAGATGTAAGTAGATGTGAAGATGCGAGTTTGTAAAGGCTTCAGTTCCGAGGCCTCCAAACTGAGGGAGATACTGGGCATCCCTCTGCTCCAGCAGCCAAAGCCCTACTTTCTTCAGAGGCTGGCAAATGTCTCTAATAAGTTATGTCTGTTCATAATGAGAGCATGAGAGCCATGGCCTCCCCCAGAGGAGACACAATGGCAGCGTAATGTCAACCCAGGGAGGGCCGCATGGAAGACAGTGTTAACTGTGCACAACCTGAGAGCCTGTTCTAAACTCCCCTTCAGTGGCAGGGAGTTTCCAAATCATGCCTCGGGCTCCAGCTCCCAAGGATCATCTGTTGGGGAGTCACTGGATATTTATTTAACAAATATTTATTGAGTATTTACTGTGCTAAGTACATAGAGCTTATATTCAGATCGGGGAAGCAGCAAACAAAGCCTTGCAGAAATGAGCCTGCAGAGAACTGTGCTAAATGCTGTGATGGAGGACGGGGGGCGGGGGCGAGGGGGGGGAGGGCCAAGTCTGGTCTGCAGACCAGAGTAACCTTTTGGGGGAAGATTAGAAATGTTGTTAAAAATGGTTCCAAATTATTTTTAAAAAACAGATAACATGTTATGCAATATGAGTGTAAAGTAAAGACAAACTTCTAAAGTCATAGGGAAACATGAGCACGCAGGATTATAGAAGACATCATGTTTCTGCTTAAAAACATTCCATGGTTTCCCTTAGCCCCACGATAACTTCCAAACTCCTCGCAGTGGCCAGGGAGGTCCTTCATCATCCTCGCCCTGCTTCTCTCCGCGGCCCACATCTCGTGCCCCCCTGCCCCCTTCTCATGGTGAGCTCCTGTTCTTGCTTCTGCAGTTACCAACTTAGCCCCAGCTGCCCCGGAAGTCTCCTTTGATGCCCAGTCTACATGAGGTGCCCCTCCCTAACCTCCTGGGCTCCTTCCATGTCCCCTCTGCTGGCACTCACCAGCATGGGCATCAGTTGTTTGTTTAACTGCTTATGAAACTGTGATGTCTCTAGAACACGAGTTCTGTGAGTGCAGGGTCCATGCTGCCTCATTCACTGGGGATGTAAAGGCAAAGATGGCCTATGGCCGTGGTCGGCAAACTGCGGCTCTCGAGCCACATGCGGCTCTTTGGCCCCTTGAGTGTGGCTCTTCCTAAGCCTTAGGAGTACCCTAATTAAGTTAATACCAATGTACCTACCTATATAGTTTAAGTTTAAAAAATTTGGCTCTCAAAAGAAATTTCAATCGTTGTACTGTTGATATTTGGCTCTGTTGACTAATGAGTTTGCCGACCACTGGTATGGGAACAGAATGCTGGCGGAAAGGGGAAGAAAGGAAGAAACAGGGCTGCCCTGTGCAAGGATGATAGAGATACCCACCCATTGGGCTGACCCAGGGGTTAAAGGTGAGTAAGGAAGGTTAGGGAGATCATGCATGTACTTCCAGGCTCACACAGCCTGGGTTTGGCTCCCAGGAGCTCTATTTGCTACGTGGTCTGCCTAGGGCAGTTGATGTAACGCATCGAAGCTACAGAGGGAGTAAGGCAAGAATTGGAGTTAAATCTCAGCCTACTGCCCACCAAGCCTTATGCCCTGGTTCAGCACTGTGTCTGCTCTGGGGACACTTCCTTTTTATAAAGATGATATCTGTGCCCACGATGTCTTGGCTGAATCCTCCCCACCCCCCTTTTTTTTGGAGAGGGGGTTATATGGACATAGGCGGCTGACACTTTTTTATAACTCCTTTGTCCAGTGGGGCAAACTTCTGTGATTTGCCTAACCTTAGATAGGGCCTTTAAAAAAAAAATGATACTAGTGCCAGGTACAGGCTAGCCTACCAGGTTGAGATCTTGGGCAAGTTACCAGTCTCTTAGTAGACTCGAGCTTCATCACTATCTACAACTCGTTGGCTCTTCCAAAGCGTATGTTAGGCGATCTACGTCAGACACTTAGCACCTAGAAAGCATTCAAAAATGGTAGCAACACTGTGTTTAAGACATTCAGGACTCCATGCCATGCTTTTGACTTAAAAAAAAACACCTTAGGAACGATGCCCTTATGCAAAAGTGTTCTAGCAGGCACCAGAAGGCTTAGAATGGCTGACTTGCCTGTTCTGCTCACATTTCTTGTTAAATCTTTCTTTGTGCATTATGCCCTTCTAGGCCCACTTGTAAAACTGCAGGATGCTGATTTCCTTACACATAATATAATTCTCACAATGGATATTTAAAATTTATGACCAAATCTCCCACATGAAGGTGGTCTGGCAGCCATAATTTTTTCCTTCTGTACATAAATGACTATTAACTTGTTGGCGTTTTTGCAGACAGATTTTGATGAACTATGATATTTTGCTTAAAATCATTCCAAGAATAATGTCAGACTTCATAATTGCCTTACCCATGACCACCAGCAAGCAGCACTCACCTCCACTACACGGCTTATATTAAAAGGAATCAAACTGCAACCACAGGCAGAACTGCGAATTCGAGAACATAGGGCAGACAGGCCCTTTTCTGCAAGGTTTCAGGAATGTGCTCAGAAGTGACACAGAACTCCGACTATAAATATCTGTAAGTCATTTCTACAAGCACAGGAAGATGTTGTGATAATGGCTTTTGTAATTAAAAGTTGGGGAAAAATCTTGGCAGATGGATAATGTGAAGTTAAAAAACAAAACTTGGCAGATGTTTAACATGAAAACAAAGCAATAATCAAAATTCAATCACAGTGGCAATAAAAATATTTCAATTTGTAAATGGGTGCTGTTAAGAACAAATGTTCCCAAATACCAGATTATGTTAAAACATTCACTCATTCAGAGCAAGATCAGGCAAATTTGTATCTGTAAAAACACATGCGTTTACGTGCATCAGGGCTACATTGCCAACAATCTATATTTGGGAACAACTGTCAATTATTCTGAGATTATGTCCTTACAACTTCTTCGATATTAAAATAGTCTTTTTTTTTTCAATGCAATGATTTGCATAGCAAATGATAGTTGTCAATCTGCAGAAAATTTAAAAATTGACAACCTCTGAATTTTGCTGTTTTTGGAAACGTAAATGCTGCATAAAAACCCCAAAGCCTGAGAACCAAAAATGGACTATGTTTTCTATTTTGCAGGCCACCAATGTGCTCTCAGGTAGACTGGCTCCTATCCTCTGCCAAAGACTGGGAGGGTAGGAGAGGGACGTGGGACCCAGGCCTTTAACACATTCTCAGGCCCAGTCTCAGGGCTAACAGGAGAGCCACAGCCCACCGCCTCCTCCACACCATAACCCTGGACATCTACTGAGGAGGGTGTAACATTACTTTCTGTTCATAAAACATGAAAAAAAAATCAGACTCATTTCGTGGTGTATAGTTCCCTTAGGAACTTTACTCAGAACCTGGTACTTTGCATCACTTTACACCATCAGGAATGAACTTCCTTACCCACAGTCTACAGAGAGCAGTTCTCCCGTCATGTAACCTTGGGCACAATTGCTTTTCCTAGATGGGCCTTCAACGGCAGCCAAACCAGGGTCAGACCCTCGGGAAAGCGCCTCCCACAGTAACACGGCGCACTCGCCGGCCCCTGAGCTGACACACAGCACTTCACTCCCCAAAACAGCTTGTTCCGTGGGAAGATCTGAACGAAGGTCAGTGGATATGAAGGATTCCCAGCCACTTTACGAACAGCCATACGCCGCAGATTTAAAGATCTGTTTTCACGTATCGCTTGGTCCCTTTCCTTGCTTCTTCAACCTTTAACGATGTTACTCTCCTGAGCGCCCTCCGTAACTCTTCATTATGAGGTCAGGGGCCTCATGCTCAGTGTCTGCTGGGCCAGGCGGAGAGCAAGGACGAGCGAAGTGCTCGGCGTGTCACAGAAGCACAGGGGAAGTCGTGTCAGGACCAGGGCAAGCAGCCACTTGGCTCCAGCATGTCAGGAAGCCCCAGGCTCTCTTTTCTGAGATCAGAACAGAAATCTGACGTTTTGGATGTACAATCTTCAGAATTTGTATGGTTGGAAACTATGTTTAAAACATTTAGAACCTGATGGCCAGATAAAGGTCAAAACTGGCAGTGGACATGTTGTTTGTTTCCAGTTTCGGTGATAAAAGATAAAAATTATGATCATCATGACTGTCACCTTAGCTGGTTGCTCGCTCAGTGGTTAGAGCGCCAGTCTGCAGACTGAGGGGTCTTGGGTTTGATTCTGGTCAAGGGCACATACTTGGGCTGTGGGCTCGATCCCCGAGTACCCACAGGAGGCAGCCAATCCATGTGTCTCTCTGACATGGATGTTTCTCTCTCTCCGTCTCTTGCCTTCCCTTCCACTCTCTGAAAACCCATGGAGGAAATACTCTCAGGAGAGGATTAACAACAAGAAAAAAAGACTATCATGTTGCCCTGACTTAGTTAAGGCCCCAACTACCTTTTCTTTCCGTTATGTTCTTGAAATCAGCAATTGAGTCCAGCCCTCCTGATTTATGGATGAGGGCATAGAACATGGGCTTTCAAGAGAAGGTCTAATTCTGCCATAGGCGACCTCGTGAAATCCCCCACAAGCACTTGTTTTCGCCATCACCCAAAATCTTTCTTTTTGTCTAACATTCCTTTGTCTCCTTTTGGACTTCAGAGAACGTGCTGAAAATGATCACCTCACATTACCAAATTCTAACCTCGGAAGGAGTGGAATTACTTGAAAAGTAAACACTCAGACATTGCATAGGTTTCCAATTCTGATTTGGTCGTAAGCATCATCCCATACATAAACCCTACAGTCATAGCAACCTCCCGTGCAGGCCGATTCTGACTTGGAAAAGACATGTCTTTCTGGTGGTTGCTTTTTCAAAACCAATGGGGACCAACTGCAACAGCCACGACCAGGAACTACTTCTACCCTGCAAGTTAAATGACAATAACAGCATCGATAACAGAAACACCTAGAATGTATTGTCACAGCTGCTTCCTCATCTACCCCCAAAACATGGCCCTCGTTCTGAGCGGCTAACAAGATCCGGCTCTCATTTTGCTCTGGGCTGTGTTCAGACTTGATGGTGAAATGCTTTGGATGCACCGAGGTACGCGGAAGCCCGGGGAGTGTTTTTCATCAAAGCCTCGCTGGGGCGATAAGCCCCGCTCTGGAGGGAGATAAGCAAGGCCCTCCTGCAGCAATCCATTTCAATATCTGTCCAGCACAGATCTCGCTGGAGATCTGTGCGCACCGAGTTTCCATGATGTCACACAGAGGTGGTGATCTGGAGGCAGAATTGGAGAGACGTGTTTGGGGGTTATTCTGATGAAGGATGGGCCCAGGCGGGTGGTCATGGAAGACACAACACACACGAGCCCTTCTTACACGGGATAAAAGATCAGCTGTCAAATGTTCATAACATCCTGAAGCTCCTAATAACTAGCCACACACATTGGCAAATGCTCACGGTGCGCTTGGAGTCCAGCAGGCACAAATAGTGTTGTGAGTATAAGACATTCTTGCATGTGCTTAGAGGCGATTGTGTGTAGAGCTTGGAGCACTCTGTTCCCTGGCCAGAAAGCAGTTTGAAGAACAAGGTGAACGTTGTCCAGCTGGACGGACACTCAAGAAGACGAGCAAAGGGCAGGAGGGAGGAAGCCATTGTACTGACGGTGCCGCACAGGGTCTGAGGCGCCCAGCCACACCTAAATCCATACCCTCCACCACCGAGCCAGTCCCCAACACCAAAGTCTTCACATGTTCAGATACTCTCTTAACACGCAGACATTCACGATATGTTTTATGGACCCCTTCTACCTCTGAACTGCTCCTGATAGTTCTTTTTTCTGGACAAAAATGTTTGGGGTGGGATCACACTGCGATTCCCCAAAAGCTTTGCGGGTCTCTAGGACAGTGGTTAGAATCGCTTTAAGACTATGGGCCGATGAAATTGAAAAAAAGACAAGAGTCTCATTTTAAAGTCAAGTGGAGTTCCACAACCGCTCCTTCCGGGGCTCCTGGGGAGAAGGCAGACGCCATTCCCTTCACCTGTGGACGCGGGCACATCGACTTCACCTCCTGGGCTGCCAGCCACTTAACAGCTGGTCACCTCACCTACTTCCCACGCATCCTGGGCCTTAAGAATTCCATGGGGGGCCCCTTCCCAGGGCCTCAGGGCTGATCTGAACAAGGGATCGTCAGAGGCCACCTCAGAGCGCGGTGGTCCTGTGAGAATGAACTTCCTCCAGCCCCAGAAACAGCAAGAAACAAGAAAGGGAAAATTGGAGACTACTAAATTTTGTATTACGGAAATGAGAGGGAGTCCAGACTTGTGAAATTTCATCAAGATGAGAACTACATAATTTCTCTTACAAGCCAAAAATAGAGTGCTCAGGAAGCCCTGCCCTGTGAGCAAATCACAGTAAAAGTCAAAGGTGGTTAGTAATGGTACAGACACACTCAGGCCTTCATTCATTCCGACAGTGGAATGTGGCCCTCCAGTTGCCAAAGACCTGCCTCACAAGTGGGGATTGAGGGGGGGAGAGAGAATGAATAACATATACCAGCCTAAAGGACTTGTTAACTATTTATCATTAAAGTAAAAGCCAAAGTCCTTAAAATGGTCCACCAGGCACTCTGGGGCCTTCCCCACCCCCTCCCACACCCCCTCCCCAGTCTCCTCTCTCTCTCCCCGACTCACTCCAACCTCGTTGGCTCTTTGCTGTTCCTTGAACATGCCAAGATTTTTCCTTTGCCTGGAAGAACCTTCTCTCAAATATCCACGTGTTTCCTCCCCTCCCTCCCTCCCTTCCTTGCTGTCTGGTTAGCCCACACTGACATTTCCCTCCCCCTTCTTCAGTTCTCATTTGCCGTCTGATATTCTGCACCATCAGTGTTGATTGTGTCTCTCCTGACTGGAATGTAAGCTGTTGGAGGGAAGGGACTTGTGTTAAATCCCTGGTGACCCAAATGGTACAATGTAAATTCTTAGGTGCTCCAATACCTATTTGGTCAATAAATGAATGTGTGAAAGACTGGATGAGGCACCAACATATGTGGGCCATGTTCTCTTCACTCCCTCGCACATCTGTGTTTTGAGCCGAGATTTACTATTTTGCTCTCAGAAGCTGCTGATATGAAACACGACTTCACAGAAAGGATGGTTTTTTCCTAGCCATTCAGCCTCTGAAAACATGGGCCGTTTTGTTACCCCAGGTCTCTCACACAAGGACCCGCACAATACATTCCTTCCAGAATCCAGGGCCAGGAGGTTTCCCCGGAATGACGCTTGTTTGCATCTTTTAAACCTGACTGTGCAGACCACATCGCGCCTTGCTTTCAGCTGCCAGGAAAATAACTTAATGCCATTGTTGTTACTAATACGTGGAGAGTGTGCGCGCGCGCGCGCGTAGAGAGGCTGTCCTAATTAACATGGCCTGTGCTTTGTGTCTGTGCTATAGTTTTCCTTTGCTGTGTTTCTACTTTATGTTGCTACAAGATTGCGTGTGCATTTTCTAGCTCCTCACTATGTTGCGTGGAATGAGAAGTAATATGATTTTACTGTTTCTTAGGAGACTTTCTACTCCTTGAAATTGCTTCTAAGTTCTCTGAGATGGAGAAAACTCAAAACCAGGGCCAAATATCATTGTGCTATAATCCAAAAGGAGGGTCATGTCCAGAGAGTGTGTGTTTTTGCAGCAGTGGGGGCGGGCAGTGTGGAGAGAGAGAGAGAGAGAGAGAGAGAGAGAGAATTAAAAGAGGATGGCCCTGCATGGAACAGGCTGGCATACCTCAATATGGGGACGAGAAGAGATAAACCAAAGAACTTACTTACTTACATGCATAGCCCATGGACATGGGCAATAGGGTAGCGAAGATCTGGCAGGGGGAGGGGGTGGCTGAGAGGAGGAGGCTAAAGGGGGGGGAATGGGAGACATCTGTAATACTTTCAACTATATATATATATTTAAATTATTATTTTTTTTAAGAGGGCGGCTCTGAGATCTGATGGAGGAGGGCAATACTGTGCTCCGTTGCCTCCAAACGAACCAAGGGTGCCCTGGAATCTCCATTACTCCGCCGAGCACAGCACTCAGGTTGGCCTGTGTCCAAGCAGGTTTAGTGGGAAAAGTATTAACGCCTGCAAGGTGGTCCCACAGCAAGGTCCCCGAGGACAGAGCTTGCAGTGTAGCCGGGAAAAGCCAGGGAATGGGCGGATTCCAACCCCACAGCGTCGGTGGCTAAGTGACAAGGCACTATATCATATAACAGACTGCCCCTTGAGAACGGGACCGGTAGAGAAATGACTGAAACCCGTATGTCCCACAGATGGAGGTAGAGTGAGCGAGCAGCGCTGTCCTCGAAGAACAGGGCCTACGTACCAGAACAGACGCGGGTTTGTTTAGGTCTAAGCCATGGCAACAAATTTCAGCCTCGCAGCTTCCAGAACAGCTGTGCGAGGGGCCTTGGGCAGGGCCGGCAACCGTGTTGCTGGGCTCCCACCTCCAGGCCCTGTTGTATTAGAGCTTCAAACAGCACCTACGTGTTAAACCTTCAGTTCATTTGCACAGCACAGCTAAGAAAACAAAGCAAGTCCCAGACCTCCCTGCGTGGCTGCAGACAACCTTTCTTCTTACCTCTCCCGCCCAGACTACAGTCGTTTTCAATAGTTTGGGGAGAAAAAAAAAGTCCCTGCTTGTTAGTTTTAGGGGGGAAAGCATTGAAGAAATAGATTTCGATTAAAAACAGAAACAACAACAACGCCTTAGGAGAAGCCAGGGTCACTGCAGGGAAGGTGACCTAAGCACAGGCCCACCACCCCACAGGTGGCTTCACGTTGGACTGGAAGCAATTTCGGCGGCCTTCCGGGTAAGTCATGTACAAATCCCGTTCCTGAGAACCTGGGGAATCCAGGGTTTCTTTACTGTTTTTGCAGATTAGAAGTTTCTTCGGCTAAAAGATTAAGAAATGAAAGTGCCAAGTGCTCACCCCTTGCCTGTTTTCTGTTAGGTTTTGAAAATGTTTCAAAAGAGACTTACAAACAAAGTGTAGAAACCACTGATCCAGTTACTTTTTATAGGAAAGGAAGGTCTGGTCAGGATTGGATAAGTACCATTTCCAGGATCAGAGAAAGAATTAGTGATCAAACTGGGCCAATGCTCAAATCCATTACTCCTGACTCTTCCGTAACTCACTGCTCCTCCCCCTGCGCTTAAAGTTCATCTTTAAAGGTCAGGAAAATGAACGTGCCTGATCTGAAATGATGAAATCAAAACCAAAGCTGCCATTTGCAGGCTGCAGTCCACTGCAGGCGTCTAGTGGCCCAGCCCAGCGCGGGCACGGCCGGCCTGACCTGCGGGGGACCTGCTCCCAACAGTGCCACCGGCGTCTGGGAAGGAAAGACTCTCAAATAAACTTGCCAAACTCCCCAGCAGATCGCGTTTTCTATGCATCTAATTTTTGGAAACAGGAGAGTGAGCCTCTGGTTTTAGACACAAGAAGAAGAGAGAAAATGCTGGTTTGTACCTGGAGTCTCCGGAGGCCCCTCACCATTGTGTTTCTGTGGCCTGTGGGCTGCCAGTGGCATCACCCAGCGCCTCGGAAAGGCAGTGCCTGGGCCCATCCCACCTCGAGGAGGCCAGCATCTCTGGGGTGGGCCTGGGGGTGCCGCTCAGCATATTGACGTGGCAGCATTGGTGTGGATCTGGAACAGGTGCTTCGCTAGGCTTCCCGAGACCAGCAGGATCAGCGGCACCTGGGAGCATGGTCGAAATGCAGATTTTCACCTGGCTCCAGACGCTCTGGGAGTGGGGCCCAACAAGGTGGTTTTAAAAAGTATACTATATATTTTTATTGATTTGAGAGAGAGAGGAAGGGAGAGGGAGAGGGAGAAACATCGATGATGAGAGAGAATCACCCATTGGCTGTTTCCTGCACGCCCCCTGCTGGGGATCTAGCGCGCAACCCCGGCATGTGCCCTGACCTGCTGGTTCATGGGTCGACACTGAACCACTAAGTTACACCAGCCGGGCTTAACAAGGTGGTTTTAACAAGCTTTCCAGAATATTCTGACGCACACCAGAGTTTGCGAACCACTAGTTTAAAATGTGAAGAAAGGCATGACTCAGGGCATTCACCCTAAAAATGGGAAAGCATGAGCCAGTATTTTCCAAATTGTATTATGTCGAATAAGGTCATACCAGATGCTCTATAAATAAAGGGGTTTGTGGTCAAATATATTTGGGAAGCACCTATCTAAATTTTTCATGGCGAGACTCTTCAGCTTACATGCACATTGTCAATCTCTTGAGATAGTTGATGGCAATTTCCAAATTTACATGGCAACACAAGATTTAAGCTATAGCAGTCATTTGCATATTACATACTATGTCTCATTTTATGAACAAAAGATTGACAACTTTAATTAGTTTTTTTTAGTTGTTTCATCTTACTATCTCCTCAAAAAGAGGTTCTTTGTGGCTCCGGTATGTGCACACACTACCTCACTTAAGTGTTGCAACAAGTCTCCAAGACGTTAGAGAAGTGTCCTTCAAGATGGTGAGGGGACACACTAGAACAGTGATGGCGAACCTTTTGAGCTCGGCGTGTCAGCATTTTGAGAAACCCTAACTTAACTCTGGTGCTGTGTCACATATAGAAATTTTTTGATATTTGCAACCATAGTAAAACAAAGATTAATATTTTTGATATTTATTTTATATATTTAAATGCCATTTAACAAAGAAAAATCAACCAAAAAAATGAGTTCGTGTGTCACCTCTGACACGCGTGTCATAGGTTCGCCATCACTGCTCTAGTAGAACAACAACGACAAAAGGGTGCGACATGTTCTGTAGCTTTTCCAAAGTCAGAGGTTCATGAGTGAGGGAATACCACTTAAAGAAGTTGGTGGACTGCCCAGGGTGCCAATCCACAAGAAGCTCTAAAATCATCTCTGGGAACTTTATAAGATGGAAAACATTGTAACTGACGAGGGTGATCCTTGGAGAGAGAACTCCACGGGGTTGGATGGGGTTGATAAGCCTCGGAGAGTCAGGCACCGACACTCTTAAGGGAGATCGTGGAGCAACACCGGCTCACCCCTGACTAAGGGCTGCTTTGCTGAGTGGGGTGGACAAGGATGGGGCAGAGCGAAGTGGGCCAGAGCTTTCTAGGAGGTTCTCTCTGCTTCCAGGGATTCCCCCACCTCCTCCTTCTCTCCACAAAGTGCTCAGCCATCCCTCTACTTAAATGTTGAATAAAAAGCAAAACAAGTGACACCAGTGATTTGGAGGTGATTCAAAATCAGCCTGCCTGTGGCAACCCTACATACATGTTCAACTGGGTGCAGTCAAGATTCACACTCAGAGAGGTCTGTCAAATGCCAGTGCCCTTCAGGGTTCTTCAAAGCGAAGTCCTCTCTGTGAGTACCTGACTCGTGCGTTTACACACAGTCCCCCATGTTCAGTGTAACTGGAGAAGCTCTGCTTGCACAACAGCTTGCACTGATCTTGAGATAAACTGAACTGTGTTCTTGAACATACTCCAGTGGCTCCCTGCCCCCACCCCCAGCCCATTAGTGGGAGAAGGAGATTTATTCACGTGAGAGTAAACTTCATTACAATCTTTTCAGGAGATTCTTCTTTTATTTTCAGAACATTTCACTCCAACCTGGAACTCAAGCAAGCATTGCATAACGCAGTCCTGGCTTTCAAAGAAGCTGGGAGCCAAGTCAAGCCACACAGGTTTCTGATGTATAGTAAACGTAAGCTTTCAAAGGCTAAACGACAATATTTCATCAAGGTTATTTTACTGGGAACCACTTTCAGATCCTAAACATTTAAGACTTCAGCCATAGCAGTCCATTCACATATTTCACAATATGTCTCATTTTCTGAACAAAGGATTAACAACTTGAATGTAAGAAGCAGGTGTGAGCACTCTTGGTAGGTCAAAGCCTTAACACCACCCAGACAAGTCTATAATTTCTGGGCACAATACATGGCATGCGTGAATTCTGTTTCAATATGTTTTCCATAGCGATAGCTTAGAAAGTCACATAGCCATAACCTACCCAGACTTCCATTCCTAGTGGCACAAGTATTTGCTGATGATTGAAAGGTCATGCAAAACAGATGTGAGGGCGGCTGGATTTTCCAGCTATGCTTCAGCAGCCCTAGCAGCGGTGCCTGCCATTACCAAATTGCAGAGAGATTTTATTTCAATTGAGTAAAAAAAAAAAAAAAAAAAGAACCTTAGGCAACCTTGTCAGTGTAATTGGACGTATATGCAGTTTCTCACTGAGGTCACACACCTTTGCCATCTTCCATTCTTCAGATTCACAGCCTGGAACTAACTTTATCACACTGCAAAGTAACACTGAGCTAGGTGGCACCCATTCTAGACTGTTTTCCAACTTCTTATAAAGAGCTATTACTGAGCTCTGGATGTGGAAGTAATTTTTATTGCATTTCCTACAGCCTTCCCAACATTTGCGCGGTATCACATTTGGTGCTACCTACACTTCAAACCAACTTACTCTGATTCCTGTACTTCTTTGAAATGTAGCAAAAGCACAAAGAACAGCAAATGGTGCATTGCAGAGAGGCCGACCACATTACACATACCCTTGCAGAACAGATGGTCCGATTGCAAACTTCCCAAATATTGACATCTGTGTTGCAGGCAACTGCATCAGTCAGAGATACAGCTTTTAAGTTTTATATACTCTATCAAAATTAAGTAATTCCTAAACCTATTCTTTACTAACTGAAAACTTGGGACTGTCCCTTATTAATAAGAGGGACTCTAAAAGAATGTGGATGCTATAGTAAATTTTCTTTCTAATCTATTAGAATCTATTAGAAAGGTTAAGTCTTGGATTTGCCAGTTTATAACTATGTTTTCATAGTATTATTTGAGTTTTAATTTTCTCATGTCTAATATGTGTGTTAAAAATACTTGCCTCTTGGAGTTTTTCCAAATTTATAACCTTGCAGTATACTAGTGTAACAGATAATATATCACATGAATTACAAAGAGTATAGAAAAAAATGGCATTCTTATAGACCCATGGGGCTTCATCCTTCATGGTTTAGTTTATTGAGAAAGGGAAATTGTAAATATGTTTCTTTCTATTACTGAATATGAAAATAATCATTTTTATATGATAAGGGTTTAGGTTGATACATAAAAACTTCTGAAATCTCAATTAACAAACCCAAACCTTCAACTAAGAAGGTTTTATTAGTTTTAACTATAGGAAAAGCATTAGAGTATATAATAAAATTAACCCATTAAAACCCATTGCTTATTTATTAGCACAGATCTAATTAAATCTCTGAAATATTTAGAACTGTTCAATTATACTGGATGTTTAGAGGATAGAGCTTGAAAAACACAGTCCATGAAACATTATGTTTACTTTTCATACTGAAGACATAATATCAGAGATTTTTTTATAAAAGAAGAATTGAGTGTTGACTTTCCATTTCCCTAAAAATATGCATAGGTGTCCTGGATTATGAAGCTTTCAATATAGTTGAAAATCTTATTTTGCACCCAGATATGCCAATTGTCAATTTATTGATTTTCAGTTCCAAGTTTACCCTCACTACCTGCTCTGTGACAATAAACTGGACCCCAAGCATTTCTCCTTGAAAGTGTGTGAAGCTTGTCGGCCATCAGCCGAGGGAGTTGAGGCAATATTTCAGAAGGAAAGGCCTTCTCCTGGTCCCAGGTGCTGCACTTGGCTTTTTCTTGCTCTGGCTGCGTGGTCCATCCATGGTGTGCGTGTGGGGACATCTGGTGGAGCTCTGCCCCAGAGTGCACCAGAGTGCACACATCGGTGACTTCACATCCCTGGCCGGGGCCGGTGGCCACCTTGCTACAGCCCTCTGGATGCGGATACCCTGTGTTCCAGGCCTCAGACCCACAGCAGCACCCCAACTCCCTTTGCACACCCACCCACCTTGGCTCACCTGCATTCTGGAGGGCTGCTGCCTTGTTCCCAGGCCCAGTCTTGGCAAACAGAGCACTCTGCCCTTCAGTTCAGGAAACCACAGCTGCAGTCTCCAACAAGGAACTCCTCTGAAGATTGTCCTTCCCTGGGTCCTCTCTCTCAGCCCTACGTTACCTTTGGAGTCCTCTATTTTCAGTTATTTTCTTATACAGCTTAGTAATTCTTCACATTAAACTTCTCCTAAGTTACTGTGCGATTTCTGCCTCCTGACTGGACCCTGTCTGACCCCCAGGAGTAATCAAACCCATTTCCCCGCTAAGCTCTGATTTACTCTCACATCTATACCATGTGGATATTGTTAAAGAGCATCTAGATTGAACCTCCTGGATATTCATGAGTAAGCAAATTATAATAGAGTCACAATATTGACTTCTATCTTTTCTTGGGGCAGAAGCACTGGGTTCACTTTAGTGCTTATTAAGTTCATGCTTCATTTGAAGCACTGATAATGGTGCCAGGAAAGAAAAATTATTCAGCAGCAGCAAAATCATTTATACAGAACAAAATGGATGGCGAGTTTCAGTTTGTAAAGCCGGAATTACTTCGACTTATATTTCCAAGTTTATACTCGGAAAGCTCCATGCTTTCTTCTGCTCTCCATTTCATTCAACGAAGGAGGCCCGAGAGCTTCAGGATTCGCAAGCACACGGGGACAGAGCAGGCTTCCAGGGTGGCATGACATCAATGTCGCGTCACCGAAGCAAAGACTTTTATTTACACAGAAATTCATACTTGTGTGGTACGCCACTGGAGTTCAGTTTACCATCTTATTTACCAAGGGAACAGTCTGCCACATCAGTGATACACTAGGAAAAAAAATCAAGACGCCTCTGAGGACATTATCGTCTATTGAAGCACTTTAAACAATGGCATTTTTGAGTAAGTGCTTAGAACAGCACCAGCTGTGTGTGCTTTACAAGCAAGAGAAAAAAAGGAGAAAAAACAAACCTAAGTGTATTTGAACGAGAGAGCAGATGTGACAATTGAGAGCCTGATGATGAAAAACTCATTGGGAACCCAGTTATTCAACAGAAACCTTGTCCCTTGAAACACTGGATGCATTAGAGACCATGTCAATCGGTTCAGGGACCTGGCACAGAAGTCATTTTCCTTGGGAACTATATTGGCCTGAAGAGAAATTGAAAAACCATACTCTCCGTGACCGCTAAGTTGTTTTACTTTTCTCCCTGCGGTCAGCGATCAGGGGTCTTCTGACAAGGAAATGTTTTATTCTTATTCTTCTATGCTAAGCACCAGCTCCCAGCTTTATTGTATGTGATCACACACAGTTACACACACAGGGGGGAAATCGCCTTCTTGGCAAACTCATTTACTAGGGCTCCCCCCAGTGCTCTGCCATTGGTGCCAATCACTAAACACGCCTTGCCCCCCCCCCCCCCCCCCCCTGGCACACCAGTGTGGCATTCAGGGTGTGGAAGCCACACCTTTCCCTTTAAGCATTGCTGTGACCTTGCCACCTACAGCGTCTACTAGTAACTCATGGACTAAAGAGTCAAACTTCAGAAATACAACACGCAAATGGTGTGTTTTGAATTCTCTTCACAAAACAAAGAGTTGAGCGAATCAGACACTTGCCACATTCAAAATACTACGCATTATCTCCCGGGTATGATCACTACACAGCCCACTACTGACTTTTGGGGGGAAACGGGTGCTTTCACAAACTTCTGGGCTTGGTGCTTCCTGAGTTCAATGCTCTCATTCATAAGAACACCACAGAACGGTATCAGTCTGGGAGTCCTTTTGGGTAGCCATGTGTCCTAGCCCCTTTCCTCTTTTAAATTTTAAATAGTGCAAAGGAACCATTTTCCCCGCGAGGCTCCCACACTCGGGATGAAACCTCCTCTGCGGAATTTTGGCACCCTATTAATTAGCGGTTATGAGTGGGAGCTGCTCTCTCTCAGCAACTCCTATTCTGCCATCAGTCAAGTGTGATTCTGTAATAAATTCCCACAAAGCAAACTATTTCTGGTAATTCTCCCTAATTAACACCAGGCCCGCTAATAATACATCAGTACCTATGTGTTTCTGATATAACCAAGATCTTGTCTGAGACTACTCAAAAAGGGAAACCGCCAACCTAAATTAAGCTTTTGCAGGCAAAAAGGATTTTATATGTAGTTCTGTAAGAAAGCCTTTGATAATCTTATATTGGGGACATTTGACCAGCAAACATTGAACGACAGGCAGGCTTGTTCTGGTTTGAGCACTGAATGGGGATTTATTGTGAACACACACTGTTGAGTCTTAAGCCTATAAATCTTGTACTGGATTACTGTTTCTTAACGAAGGAATGACAGATCTCTTATTTTGTCGGTGCATTTTAATGTGCAATGACGTGATTGATAGAAACCAAACAGCAGCTATTAAAATGTCAGATGCAGACTTGATGCCCTTATAAGTTTGGCTTCTGGAGTTTAATATACTGTGAGCAAATAGACTTGAATTTGTCTTTTATTCCCAATATACAGCCTGCGACAGAAACATTCCTCTTAAATTTACACAGTTGGGGGAAAAATTCTTACTCAAACCAATAAACAAATGAGGAGTAGGTGAGCCTATCTAGTGATAGAAAAGTTAGCTAGTGAGAGCGGGATGAGTTAAGCATGAAATAAAGGACCCTAGTCAATGAAAAATGTGAAAATGTGGACTTATGTTGTTTGAATGTGATATATGATACAACAGAATGCTTGATAGGACATGTTGCTCCAATAAATAATTTCAGTAATAAACATTTTTAAAGGACAAAGAGCTTATTTAACAATAAGTTCACAAATATTTGTGTATATGTGTTACATGCAGAGCGTAAAAAAGGTTGAAGTGTCCGGCCACTGTTGCTCAGTGATTGAGCATAGACCTATAAACCAGGAGGTCACAGCTCAATTCCCAATCAGGGCACATGCTGGGTTTCAGGCTTGATCCCCAGTAGGGGGCAGCTGATCAATGATTCTCATCATTGATGTTTCTCTTTCTCTCTCCCTCTTCTTTCCTCTCTGAAATCAATAAAAATATTTTTTTTTAAAAAAGGGTTAAAGTAAAATAAATGTGACAATATTTTCAAATGTTTGTTTCTGGGAAATTTGATAAGCAAATGTCATAAGGGGATTCTCCTGAGAATTTTTACATCTTTTCCTGTCCTTTGAACATGATTTTTCCTCATAACAACGTAATAGAAACTACTTGCCACCCCAAAAGAAAGACCAGGAGAGCTTGTCTACATCATTGCAGCCATTTATTTGTTATGTGCTCATTAAGGTATTAATATACTGATTAATTTCTCGTGATTTTTCATTAGAAAATACATCCAAAAGCAAAACAGCACAGACATATACTAGTATATAAACTTAAAAATGTAAAGAAACAGAAAATAGAGATTAATAGATAAGGCAAATGATACATTGAGAATCCAAACCCAAAACCTTAAAATATCTGGGGGATGAAGAGTGACAAATGGAAGCCACGTTGGATGTGCGTATAATTACTCAGCGTGTCCCCCGCCCTGCCTGACAGCTAGACTGCAAACATCACCGGCAGGTTAACGTGCCACTACCATGTTCACACTTGAACAGGGACAGGAAGGCAGGATTTTCTATGAAAGTGACCCAAATATAGTGCCCCTTGAAAATGGTACTACAAAGACATTTTTGTTGTAGGTATTTTTTAGACATAATGCTGGACTGGTATTTTGCAGATTTAAACAGTTTTTTCTGTCTTAATCCTGATCAAGTTAGGTTTTAGCTTTAGACTCTAAATGTAACCTGAATCACTAGGAAGTATGTGAGCTGCTATAAGCATGAAGCACAAGGGATTCTTTCTAGGCTGCTCCTTCAGGGGCAACGTTCTGTCCTTGTTATTCAAACTGGGAAGTCCAAATAGGGGATGTTTTAAAGACAGGTAGTATGAATTTAATCTGTATTGTCCTAAGTACAGATTTCCAAAATATACATCTAGAGAGATTAAAAGTAAATGCTCTACAATAAAGAGGTAATAATTTAAAAATGCTACTGACATGGAACATTTATAATCAGAAAAATAAATATTCAGGGAGCTCACCAGAATAATAAAGTGCTCTGCCTGAGTTATTAAGAGATTAACGCTGGGGTGTTAAATATGGCATTCCCCACTGGAAAACAGAGATCCTTCTGGATTACAATCAGTATTTATTTCATAGGGTTAACTGTTTTAGGAACTGACAGAAGAGAAGGACAAAGCACAATGATGATGATAAATTAGGAAGTACTGTTATATACTCTTAGGAATAAAATTTAGAGAAATGCAACATTATGCTCTATGAATAACATGCAGAAAGAAAAGTATAATAAAAATGATATATTAATGTAAGGTCATTTTATAAGCAATCCAGGTCAAATAAAATTTTTTGAAGGAGATATCCAAATGCCATTAACTTATCAAATACTATCTTGGCATAGAATCTATAAAGGCAAAACTAAATAACAAAAAGAAACTTCTACCACACAACAAAACCACCAACTACTTTATAGTGTGTAAAGCAAAAGACTGGCATTAAGATATGACAACGCATATTAGCCAGTATGTCTTCTATAGGTTGTTTCAGCAGCAACAAGAAATAATACACAATTCAGTTCCAGCGCTTAAAAAACACACACACAAACTTCCTGCTTCCCTACGAGATGCAAGGTGAGGAGATGATTTGGGGTTGCTACTGGTGAAGCGTTCTGTTTGCCATTTTGTGTCACTCTTCTCATTCTTTTATCCCCAGTTAATAATTATCTGCATATAATTTAAATCTGCTAAACCATAAATTAACAGCTTTCAGGACAGATGCCTTAAAAAGTTCTTAGGGAGGTTAAACAAATATTGTAGCCTAAAACTCCCCTCTAAAACAAACATGCACAAAATGGAAGTGAAGTCATTAGTAAGTGATAGGGGAGGAAGGACTTGAGGCTCAATCTCAAATTTAAAATCACCTTGCTCCAAACAAATTAAATTATAACTTAGTGAGCTTTCATCCATTCTGGAAACAAAGAGAAAAACTATCAAACGCTGTAATTTCTTTTCTTATTTTTCCACGGTTGTTTCTCTGTCTTCATATGGTATCTACATATGTTTTTTCCCCAAATGAAGAAAACAAATAATGGGCCAGTCTGAATAATTACCCATGTTCCTCTCTACCACCAAATCTCTGTGCATAAAAGTTTTCAAACTTTGTGATCACATCTGGAAGTGGTTCATTTATTATTGAAAGAGAACCATCAAAATAAAAAAACAATCTAGATTTTATCACATGCTCAAACCAATCTTTTATTTTTCTAATAGAGAATTCAAGAAAAAAATTATTCTGCAAAGAGAGTTCTCAAACCTTCATCAGTCAGTAGTACAACTCTAAAACTAATTCATTGTCAAAAAAGGGGTAATTTTGGGAGGGGAGTATACCATAATTCCCAATTGCATTCTTTCTATTCATTCTCTTTGAGAGAGAAAACTCTCATAGTCCACTAAGTTACTCAATTAGCTCTTTACCAGAGCCTGAAGGAAGAGAGAAAAAAAGAGTTTGACTACTATAAGTAATAAAACAATGAATAAAAATGGTCATATTTTTAATAAAAGGCAAAAATTTGAGACTTATACGTTGTATGGTGGCATCTCTTATTGGCATGACACATTTGATCAAAATCTCATTGACCTTTCCTACCAGAATGATCAAATGTAAAATTAAAAAATGCACATAGTTTTTAAAAAGGGACATCTACTACTACTGATAAAATTCTGTTTAAACTCCTATTTACTGTTATAAAGATGAACACTAGTTTTTAAAAAATATAATGTTTTGCTTATTGATAAAGTATAAGGCATTTTCATTGCCTTTTACAGATTTACTTTTAACTACCTAAGACGAAAAGAAAGCATAATTATTTCGGCATAGAAGTTGTAGTTTTTATTCTAAAATTCAATTCTTCGCTAATTTATTCTAAGATGAATTTAATAGTCAACCAGGAAATTGGTTTTTATAAAAGTTACTTTATGGGCCGAAAATACAAGGAAAAAGTAATAACAAATGTCAAACTGTCTCCTTACATTACGAAGCCAAATATTTCCTCATAGATTTGGTTTTTAAAGCTGGAATTTATCCCTTCAGGGTTACTATTATTTTTCAAAAACACATATAAATATTAAATCTAAAAATTAATTGGTAATTTTAATTCTTCTCTTTCTCTTCAAATTTCTTTCTCTTCTCCTGAACTGTCGACTTTCAAAAATTCACAGAATGAGCATGTTTCTTGCAAAGTGGCTTGTCCTTCTTGGAGAAAAAGGTCTGACCTTCCAAACTTTCACAGCATACCTGGGGAGGAAAGCATTATATAAGAGAATATCAATATTTTATCAAGTGTACATGAAGAAGAAAGTGATTTTTCACCCAATAGTTAGTAAAAGCACTTTAGTTGGTTGTTAGACATCCTGACATTCACAATGACTATATTTCATGTAATCTTTCAAGAATAATGAAGAATGACTTTTTCTAAAATGCGTTCTAATTTATTTATTTATCATTATTTCTCTTTATTGGGGGTGAAGCAATTGGTCCTAAAGAAAAACTAACACCTAAAGAGGTCACACTAAATATAATTCCTCTTCCCAAATTCTAATCAATGCTTTTAATCTGCCTCCTGTTGTAGAGAACCAAAGCATTCAAACAGAAAACACAATTGTTTTACCAAACATTCCCAAGCCCCAAACACACAGGCATAGAATACTTGAGAGTTCTTTTTAACACATTCCTTTGTTTTTTTATAGTGAAAACCCTGGTCAACGTCTCACTGCTGGATGATTATGCAGTCAGTTAACTATCCACTTATGTCTTCTTGTCTTTCCTAATGCCTTTGTTAATTATAATGCTCATGAAGACAAATCTGCTAAAAGTTTTCATTAATTTTTTTAAAAATATGTTTTTACTGATTTCAGAAAGAGGGAGTGGGAGAGAATCATTGATTTGCAGCCTCCTGTACGTCCCCTACTGGTGATCAAGCCCATAACCTGGGCATGTGCCCTGACCAGGACGAGCATGACTTCCTGGTTCATGGGTTGATGCTCAACCACTGAACCACATCTGCCAGGCTAAAAGTTGTTCTTTAAATAAATTTTATAATATCTAAGAGACAAATGAGGTAAACTAGAGAGTTCAATGGTAACATTTGAAATAATCATTTGACTTCAATTAACATGACTTTTCTCCCTTCACAACTGGTAATAAAAGCTATTAGATATATTAAAACTAATTTTAAAAAATCAAACATCTGAATAAAGTATTGATATTTACTTGCTAAATTTCAAAAATATATCTTACGTTAATGTTAATCTCTGAACTGTGCTCAAAAAATAAAATAAAAAATATTAAAATATCAAATGCAATAGGTAAACATATTACTACATGTTTATTGTAGTCTCAAAAAATATTCATGGACTATTGCTAAGGAAAAAAAATCACCATATACTTTACTGCCAATGTTAATTCAATACATTTTTTATAATTATTTATTTCTATTTTAAGAAGTACCTGTGTTTCCAAAAATTACTAAAAACATTCCATTAAGAGGTTGGTTTTTTAAGTAAAGAACTTGTAACTGTTTCAAAAAACATATAGCTTCTCCTTATAAACAAAAATGTATTAAAAATAGAATTTTCTTTAATAGGTAAGCATCTTATTCTATGCCAAATAATTTTTAAAAGTGCCAAAAAATTTTAATAAACAACTTTCAAAATCACTGTAAAAATATTTTTAGGTTTGAAGGATTGAAAGATACAATCACTGTTATTTCCAGTTAGTGTTTATGCTTAATTGGCCATACTGTCCTCCTTTATTGTGGAAATGAGGTCACTTACTGAGCACACAAAGCAAGTGTCATGCCAGGTATAGCCCAGGGCTTCCAGGAACATGTCGCCAGCTTCTATGGGAAATTCACATCCACGGCAGATAGTACCAAAGAGGGCATAATAATCTGTATGGGGGAGGAGGAGACATAATTTAATATGACAGCTGTAGAATGACAGTTCCTAGAAAGCAGCAAAATTTAAATTGAATGAGATGATGAAGATAAAGTCACTAGTAACTGGAAAACTTTCAGATGGCATATTTGCTTGAGATACACTTGGTAAACATTATTTATACAACTTAACATCCTTTATTCTATTTTTCCATGTAATATCTTTCATTTCTCTCCAACTATTTCAATGCCCAAATATGTATAAAAAGGAACACATAAGTTATCAATAGACATGGCTATCTCAAGATAATACAACAGAACTTCTAATAACTAGCAATAATAAGACTAATGAACTTAAATCAAGAAGAAATATCTGGTATTAACAAATTTTATAGTATATCTGACTTGGTAAGGAAGGAAAAAAAGTCACAGGAGACTTCCATGAATAAATGCCACAACTGAGTTTCTAGCTGGACTACATTACAATATTAGCCACTAAAGTTTGGGTTTTTTTGCTATATTTTCCTTTCAATTTTATGACATCATGCTTAAATTCATTAGCTAGAGAACACCATTTACTTGACAGAGGTTAGTTATAAAATATTAAGAGGACTTCCTCCTGAAGAAAGCAGTTTTGACAAGATGTTTCTTCATTATTACCAAACTAGAGGCTCAGTGCATGAAATTCATGCACGGGTAGGATCCCTAGTGGCTGCCAGCCGGGACCTCCCTTCCCACAGCTGCCTTCCAACCCCCAGGGCCTCCCTTCCTGTGGTTGGCCAGCCAGCCCCACCCCCTGGTTGAACTCCCAGTCAAGGGGACAACTTGCATTTAGGCTTTTATTATATAGGATTAGCATTTATTAGCATTTTAATTTTCTTTTATACGCGTGTTTACTCGTGGTTCACTTTTTGGTCTTTGATGTTCTTAATCCAATCTGGGTTGGAAGAGGATGTAGGCTATCTTGTACAACTTGATTCACCTTTCTTAGCAATCTTCAATATTCCTTAGCACTATTTGTTCAACACAGTCACAGAGTTCTACTGTGTGCCAGGCACTGTTCTAGGCTCTGGTCAGGGGTATGGTGGTGAAGAAGACAGGTGTGATTGCTTTCCGCATGGGGCTTATATTCTCCTTGGGAGCAGAATGTCCTAACTTACTGTATTTTTAAAATAAATAACAAATAATTTCAGATTCTAAAAAGTACCACCTAGGAAAAGAAAATGGTGATGTGATATAAAATAACTGAGGGATATAAAATAACTGTGATATAATATAACATTATAGGTAGGTTAGAGAAGGCTCTCTGAGGAGGTAATAGTTATGTTGAAACTTGAAAAGGGAAGGAGGCACCACCAGAGAAAAGCTGGGGAAGAACATCCAGTTAGAAGAAAGAGCAATACAAAAGCTCTAAGGTGGGAAGAACCTTAACATGCTCAGAAGCAACACAAGGGCAGGTATGGCTGGAGGCTAGAAGCCAGTGACTGGAAAGAAGGTGGCAGGAGTAAGGCTGGCAAAGCCAGCCCTGGGAAGGAATATAGTTTTTACTCTAATGGAAGCCACGAAGGTATTAAGCACTATCGGATTCACATTTAAACAAATGTTACCGTAACTGCTATTTGAGGACTGGGGAACAGAAGATATACCATTTAGTTGGCAATTCCAATGCCCAGGCAAAGGGTGAACGTGAGTTGGATTTAATGTGATGGCTGAGATGAAGAGAAAGGAATGAATTCAGTATACAGACTGGGGGTATATGTTAGAATTTGCTAATTAAATTGGACATAGGGAGAAGATGGGGAAGAGCTGAATCCCAGATGGCTCCTAGGTGTTGGAATAGTGGACGTTAAGTCTGGGAGGTTAAAGAAAAAGAAAAAAAATAGAGCAAGGTGATTAGAAGTGACATTTAAATAAGACTTTAATAATGTTTTTCCCTTCCTGCAAGCAATTTCAAGGTTTTAAAAATATGACTTCTTAGATTACATTAAATATTATATTAAGGCTAGGTTTATATATGTTTTGACTAGATAGGAATTACCTGACAGTCAAAATGTCTTGCAAAGCTTTTAAAACAAACAAATAAACAGCTCTTTCTTCAGAAGAATTAAGTGGCATTACAAAATGTGAAATATTCTGGTTGAAGCAGGGGCAGACAGCTTACAGCCAAACCTGTCCCCCAAAAGCTCGTGAGGTAGGTAGTTCACTGGAATTTCCCAGGGCTTCTGGTCTGGCATAGATCGGGATTGGTCCTCACTAGAAAACTTAGGGAAAGGTGAAAACAAGAGGACACTGAGTGAGCAGAAATGGGGGCAGTGGTGTTGGCCAGCCTCAAATGAGAAGCTGACCGCTCCCTTAACTTGCCTCTGTGGAGTTAAGTTCCACTAGCACCACACCTTGATATTCAAGGTAGAACAACAATAAAACTCCATAGTGGGAATGCAGTATAGTGAGTGAAGGCATGATAAAGGAAAAATATTTTATTTTTGAAAAAAATGTCTGTGTAGTAGTAATATCTAGGTAAGGGTAATGCTAATAAATGAGCATTATGAACGCCCACTTACAGCCTTTGGGAAGGAAAAGGAAGTGTCCAGAGTTAGTAGGCTGGTCCTTAGAGCCTAGTTTATTAAAAATAACTTTATTAAGGGAATAATCCAAGCCAGGATTACCCTCCCATTCAGTAAAAGTAACAAAGGACTTCCAACTTATTGTCAAGGTAATTGTCTTAAAGAGGAAATCAGTATCATATTCAAAAGTTGAACATTTGTCATGCTTACAACCATTGAAAATTTACTTACTGAAGTTGAAGATGTGGCTGTAAGCTACATGATTTGTTAGAATTTATAACCATAAGTTATTGAAGATTCAAGCAAAATAGTTTTCTCCTAAGTAATGCTTATATGCTCACATCTCTTAGTTAGGTTGGGAATATCTGTTTTGATAGAGTCGGATAAAATTATATATAGATTTTTGCTATATATTTAGGGTAACATTAAATGTTCCTACAATAATTAGGAAAATTATTTTGCCTAATATTTCCTTTCAACTTTATAGCAATATAAGAGTTAATGTTTTACCTTCATTCAAAACTTAAGGAACTAACGGCTTCAGAAGCTTACCCGTCTCACAGTAAGGCTCACCATCCTCCAGGTGGAAAACATTATTACGAATGGGCTTTCCACAGGCCACACACACAAAGCAGGAGACATGCCAAGTTTGTTTCAAAGCATTGATGACTTCCTGTTACAGAAAAATAACTGGATGTGAAAAAAAGATGACAATATACAAATACTTATTCTACTAGCTAAACCAATAGCCATTCTAAACTGACCCGAAGTAGACATGTATGTGTCATCTTTGTCTTGAGCTTTCCTCCTAACAGGAGATACCTAAGCACAGACTTGAAAATAATCTCAACTGATGCACTTTTTGTGCATTTTTCACAAATACTGCCAATAAACTTATTTAAAGAATGATTGGTGTGTTAAACATTATACAAGTGGTAAATAAAGTAAGCATTTCATAAACACTTGCTACAATACATTCTGCTTTCTCTCAAAGGGTGTCAGGAAACATTAACTTATAAAGGTTTCATAAGATGATCTTGAAAATCTCATGGATGAAGGGCAAACGTTTAAAAACTAAAACAAACCTATACTTTGGTGCATTATGAAAACAATAACCTAATCAGTGTAATCCAATCAGTTTAACACCTGTTTAGTATTTTGAGAATCAGCTGTGACTGTACGAAGCATACTCAAAAGAGTATCTAAACTTTGAACCATAAAGCATGGATTCTAGCCAACAATGGCCCTATGATTAAATATACCAAGTATCAACATTTTTAATTAGTAAAAGTCTTGGGCAGTTGGTTTTGCAAGGAATCATGTTTTTTGACTGAGAGAGAGATGGAGCCATTAAAAAAATCATTTTTGAAGAATAGTTAATAACATGGGAATTTACTCTTTCCATAATATTTATCACAAAAAGAGGATGCTATACATAAAGTATGGTTATTATTTTGTAAGTGACGTATTTGTAAGGAGTAAACTGGAAGAAAATCCAGCCTAAGGTTAACAGGAATTCTGTGATTGGTAAATATATGTCATTTTAATTTCATTCTTTACATTTGTTAGTATTTTTTAATTGTTATAGAGTGAAATAGTTTCTCTTTTAATAAAAATATTATGAAAATAAAAGAAAATGACATAGAATACATTAGCCATAGAAAATGCCATAGTTCACTATTGAAGGACAATGGAAAGAAATGAGTTATTTAGATCTCAAAAGATTGCCATGAACTTGTACAACAAATGTGCAATCAACCAAATCATTTCCCAAGGCTTCAAGTATATCCTTCCCTTTATACTAGTATACTTGAGACAGGTTACTACTCCTTCTTTAGTAGCTATTCATCTAACAGTGGAGATTGTAACCCGCCCCACCATTCTTTTGACATTGTTTCTGTCAATGCTGACTCTGATTAATATGTAGCTTATAGATAAACAACATGTTTGTATAAGAATCCTAGGAACTAACTTCAGAAAATACAGACTCGGTCATCCCAGTTCTGGGAGATTTGATGGCCTTCAACCACACAACCAGGATAACGCAGAACTGGATGACACCAGACCATCACTCGACCAGCTCAAGATCCTCATTGAAATGGACTGTGCTGGTCTGCACGTAGAGAACTTTTCAACCCAATCCCCTTGATTTCTTTGTTCTGCTTGCCCTCTCCCTCCTCATAAAAACCTCTGCTTTCACTGAGGTGGGGAAATGGGATTTGCAACAGGAGTCCCCCGTCTTCTCAGGTGATTGGCACTTGAATAAACTTCTTTCCTTTTTACCAGCATTTGTCTTGCAAGATTGGCTTTCGAGTGGCAGGCAGTTGAATTTTGGTTTCGGTGACATACCAACAAGTAAAACGCAATCCAGAGGCTCTGTCCTTTTAGTGAAGGGCTGGCCCACCTCTGAAGAAATGAGTGTAAAGCTTCCATTTCCTAAAACATCATTTGGTTCTAAGACCGTTACTTGACTTTGTTTTATTAATTATTCTAGAATCCTTAGAATAGATTTATATGCTAATACAGTATTAATGTATTCTACTAATTAATTTTCATTTGGGAAGGTATAGCCTGAATCATTCTATCCTTTTGTTCCAAAAATATTGTATAAACTAATAATATAGAAATATTTCATGTGGCATATTGATTTCTAAGTGTCCTCAAAGTTTTATGCATACTTAAAGATATATTCTAACACTAATACTACTCTATAATTCATGCTCGCTTTTCTCTTGATATGAATTTAGAGTTTCATTATTATACTTTCATATTGAGAATAGCAAAATTCAGCAATTCCATTTACAAATTTTGTGTTGCTGGTATGAGTTTCGTATGAGACCAGGCAACTTGGCTGCTTCTAAAGTAACATTCCAACTCATGGTTGCCTAGAGGAAATGCCTGACTCTTACTTTGTAATTGGAAACTGGGTATTCCAGGGTAGGAAATTCATTCATTCATTATTATTCATTATGTACCTGACACCTAAATTACTCCTTTTTTTTCCCTCAAAAAATTAAAAAGGTGTGGTTTTATTATTTTTCTATACTCTCATAAAACTGAGGTTATATTTTTAAACATTATATGCATTCAAGAAAAATATATCATTTATAAGCCTGTTTTATATACTTCATGAAATCTGTGCCCTGTGCTTGAACCTGACAAATAGGGAAATGCTGCTCTTATAAAAGCCATGGAATTTAATTTAAAACAGTGAAGGTGTCAGCTCTGAGAACTCTGATACGTGTGTGGTCCTGTACGACCTCTTCATTCCTGAGCAAACAGGGTCCCGTTGAGGTAGCACACCCACAGTAAATGACTTTTCCTCACAATGGCTAGCCTTTCACCAGGCAAGCCAGCACTCAGTAAGACAAAACCAAAGACAACTTACCCCCCATAAGTCCTATCTACAGAGGTCTGTCTAGTGTTGCTTTACAATAATAAATAGTGATGAAAATAGAGAGGGTATCCAGCAAGAAGAAAAAAAATGTCGAAATGATAGAAAGGGTTCATAACAAAAATTATTCTGTTTTAAAATTCACTCAGAATGAAAAGATTTCCAATACTTACACCAAGGATCTTCCTTTGGCATCGACCACATTCCGGAGCAAAGAATTTCTCATAGCACAGCTCACAATACAGGGCTCCCTTTTCCTCCACAAATCCGATGTAGGCCATTGTATTTTTGCAGTGAGCACAGTTAAATTCTTCTGGGTGCCAAGATTTCCCCAGGGCCACTAGGAATGGACCCCTGCCAGAAGTACAGAGATCAAGTTGGCTCAGAAAATCAAAGTTTCTCAAGTTTGCCTGGATCGGACCTCTTCTATACAAATGTCTAAACAATGAAATACTTGCTCACCTCTCCTTCTCAAGGACCCAACGCATGGGTGCTGTAAAGTTACATAGGAACTCTGTGCATTTATGTGAAAAGAGGGAAGGAGTAAGAACACTGAAAGGCCATACTCCTGCCCCTTTATTCTATCTTCAAGAGATCTGGTAGTTAGGTTGTTTATAATGAGTGAGTCTGTCTGTGTCATGATTATGATTAAGGAGGAGGATGTTAACTGTGATAGAAAATAAAGTAACTAGAAAAAAATGTGATTTAGGCAGAGATGAGAGTTTGGCATTTCTACAAAATAAACAAAATAAAATTCTCAATTTGGTAATGTTAGGGTCTTAAGAATAATACTACCCGATAAGACATCCCAGTCAATTTCTCTTCCCCACACATATTTCATATTATTTCTCAACTTTATTAAACGCATCAAATCCTCACTCTCCAAAATGACTGCAGAAATTGTAAACTTGTATCGGAGATGGTTTGAAGCTACTTGGAAAGATTTTACTTAATTGAAACATGACTTATTTACAATGCACATGTATATCAAGGTAACAAACATTTGTAAAGAGATTTTTCCCCTACAAAATGCCATACAGTCATGAACTGATAAGATGGATTTCGTTTGCTTGACAGGAATCCGTTATGAAGCCTTATCTAGTCACAAAGCCTACAGAGATGAACCATTCCAGCCTCTGCAACATTCTTTTCAGGAGCTACATCACACTAATTTTTATTCACAGAGCAGCTTTACCTCCAAGGCACTTTCACATTTATCTAATTTGTCCGCACAGCATTCCTGTGAGATAGTCCAGGGCGGTTATTACGAACTCAGTTTAACAGATGGAAAAGCTGAGACACAGAATGTTCAAAATATATGACAAATTCCGTAAAATCGCTGATTGAGTGAAGGCCAGAAGCTGAATTTCCTGATTCCGAGTATACTGCTCTAGTCAACTGAGACTCTGCCTCTGATATCCTCACCGCCGGTTACCGTCACTGAGCCACCATGGGGCAGTTGTTATTAAGGTCAAATACCTGCCTTCTGGGAAGATTAATAGGAAAGTCACAGAAATAAGCATCATAAAGTCACGTTGTTGTTGTTGCTGTTGTTGTTTTTAGTTTTAGCCTTATTAGTTAGGCCAGTGATGGCGAACCTTTTGCGCTCGGCGTGTCAGCATTTTGAAAAACCCTAACTTAACTCTGGTGCAGTGTCACATATAGCAATTTCTTGATATTTGCAACCATAGTAAAACAAAGATTTATATTTTTGATATTTATTTTGTATATTTAAATGCCATTTAACAAAGAAAAATCAACCAAAAAATTGAGTTCGCGTGTCACCTCTGACATGCGTGTCATAGGTTCGCCATCACTGAGTTAGGCAATAATATAAACCTGGATATACAGTAACTGTCTCCCATTAGGAATTCTTTGCAAATACACTGTTTTTACTAAGAACCAGCACTTAATTCTGCAAGAGTCAAGAAAGTAGAAGGGCTCTTGATAATGATTAAAATGTGTTCTGTGGGAAATAAGAGGCTGTTTTCTCGCCCCACTTTTTGTTGCCTTGTATCTTTTTTAAAAAAGAACTTAAATTTTTATTTTTCAATTACAGTTTACATTCAATATTTTTTGTATTAGTTTCAGGTGCACAACATAGTGATTAGGACAATCATATACTTTACAAAGCATCCCCCCTCTGAATATTTCTAGTATGCACCTGGGACCATACATAATTATTAAAATATTATTATTGACTATATTCCCTAGGCTGTACTTTACATCCCTGTGACTATATTGTAGCTACCAATTTGTACTTCTTAATCCCCTCACCTTTTTCTTATTAATGTGCAATTTTGTATAAACTAGTGCATGCAGCTCTCTTAGCACTTGAGACTAGTCGTTTATTGTTTTTTTAAAAAAACTTTAGGGTACTATCGTTTTGTTAGCACTAACAAGGAATGCCTTTGTTAACTAATTCCTGGCGGGGGTAGGGGGGGTGGGGGGGAGGGTGAGTGGGGGGAAAGGGCCACAGATCACCTACTATGTAACCAACTATGTTACTTTTGGTAGGTTGCCTCTCAATTTTGAACCAGTGTATAAGTAACAGTCCTGCTCAACAACTTCCTTCTTTCATTTTTTTCAGTATATATTTGGCAAGTAGTTTTCCTTCAAAGATAAACCAAGAAGTCATAGTGCTCAAAGTTAGACATAGTTTTATAAGAAGCCTAAGCTTTTCCACCAGGTGGGTATCTGGTTATATATGCCTGAAAAATCTGCCAGGCTTAATTTACTCTGACTGTAACATAAGATATGGTAGAACTTCAGGGTTTTATGCCGCCATTGGTTTGGATATTAATTAAAGTAATTCAAAACAATTTACCAGGGTGATTTTTTTTTTTTTAATATAAGAGTACATCTTCAGCTCATCCACAAGACTGGATGGCCCCATGAGGCCAGTATCCTTAGGCTCCTCAGTTTGTAAAAGAAGTCAACCAACCTCAAACTCTGAGTTCTGTTAAAGCAAAGGGTTGGTATGCACTTGGAATAAAGAGTTCTACTTCTGGAACACATCTATCAGTGTTACCAAACAGTTAACAACGTTCATCTTAGAAAAAAAAAAAGATATTTAAGAACAATTGATTAAGAACAATAAAATCCATTTTCTAAAATATGTGTTGAGATTACTCAAGTCCATCAGAGAAACGGGTCCTGCAAATCAGAGAGACCATTCCACAGAATTATTCCTTTAACGGCCAGTGTTCAGTGTGATGCCATCCGTCTGCACTGACACCTGCTACAGAATACAGCTCCATGGAATCCACCTCTGCTCTTCCTACTGTTCAAAGTGTTCTTTGTTAGGCCACACAGGCCATATTCACAGGCTTCCTTGAAGAAATTCCTTTCAGATTTTTGCAATAAGAACAGTTTTGCTTCTTCTGAGTAAAAGAAGTATTTATCCCACTGTACTAGTACAGTAATTTGCAAAATTAACTCCTTTTTTGTTGACTGCTAGAAGGCTTGAAGCCAAATTTAGTCTAACCATAGCAAGTCTGTGTGTCATTGTTGTAGGTCTTATCCAATCTCAATGTCAAATTACTATCCAGTGTTCATTTTTAATAGTCCCATTCAAGATTTTTATTCTTCTCTTGATCCCTTTTGCGATTTAGAAGGTTTTCTTTATTACATGCATTTTTTAAAAGCTTTCTGGACTAGAGTCCACTACAAAAAATCCTATATAATAAAAGGCTAATATGCAAATTGACCAAACAGCAGAATGACCGGTCACTATAATGCTCACTGACCACCAGGGGGCAGATGCTCAATGCAGGAGCTGCCCCCTGGTGGTCAGTGTGCTCCCACAGGGGGAGCGCCGCTCAGCCAGAAGCCGGGCTCATAGCTAGCAAGCGCAGCAGCAGCAGGAGTCTCTCCGGCCTCCGCACAGCGCTAAGGATGTCCGACTGATGACTTAGGCCTGCTCCCCACAGGAGCGGGCTCCCAGACTGTGAGATGGTGCAGGCTGGGCTGAGGGACGCCCCCCCCCGCCTCCCCATAAGTACACGAATTTCTTGCACCAGGCTTCTAGTAGATAAATAATATTGTCCATTGAAAGGGTAATTTTAAGGTATTTCCTTAGTTTCTTTATCATATTTGAATAGTGAATGATCTTAACAATAAAGAAACTCCCTCTGCACCTTTAAAAAGTGAGTTGAAAATGACCCTTCCTCCTGCCAAATCTCCTTTCTTAAACAAACACGCTCTGTGCAGATACTGACCTAACCTAATACTCCTTGGCTGCACTGAGAGTATCTTCCATCAATGCCCTTAAAGTTATGTAGAGATTAAACAATAACATCTTCTGCTTGTAACATAGTACTCTCTTCTCTGTGTCAGCAGAGACTAATTTAACAAATTCATTATTAACACAGGATTAGCACTCTAGCAGTTCTTCTAGTTCCGGGTAGAACTGGGTTTCCATCTGTAAACTGGAATGACAGGCTTGGATAACCGCAAAGTGGAATTAAGCGTTCAGCTACCTCTTATGATACTCCGCACCTCTTGAGCCCTTACTAAATACTTGTTGACAGACGAAGGGAGGGAGGGGAACGAGTTAAAGCACTGATTGGCTGACAGAGAAGAACTATGGCATGAAACTATTTTCCCCGTTTCTCTTCTGTGAGACACCAAAAAGAAAAAAATAAAGAGCTAGGGAAGAAAGCTAAGAGAAGAGGTCAGAGGAAAGGAAAAGATTACAAATAGGTGAAAAGAATTGTAAATTCATTTTTTAAAAAGATTTTTTAAAATTAATTTTTAGAGAAAGAGACAAACATAGATCAGCCACCTTGACCAGGAATCAAACCGGCAACCTTTCGTTGCACAGGATGACACCCAACCGAGACACACCAAATAGGCACAATCTAACAGGGATTTAACTGTGAAATCAAATGCTTACTTCATGCTTCCCTTTGTTATTTAACTTTCACAATAACTCCCAGTGATAGACATTAACTCTGTGAAGAGATGAAGCTAACATCTTAGAAGTTAGCTAACTTTCCTAAGATCCCGGTGGATGATACCGTAAAGCTGGACCCTCCAAGGCCCAGCCACCATAGATTAAACATTTTATTTGACTAAAACTTTCTGCATCAATAAATGTTAAAAACAAAAAAAGTTTTAAAAAAATGAAAAGTTAATCAACAAAAGTTTAAAACAAAGCACATAAAAAAGAACTCACATGCTCCACACTAAATATGGAATCTGATGTTCTACTTAACTAGATACAATAAATAATAAAAATGTATAAGCCAGTATTTATTATGTTCAACTTTTAGGGAGGGCCTACCATGAGCAAACAATCTAAGAAAAAACAAATCTAGAAAAACAGAATGAAATAAAAAAGATTATTGGGAGAAAATGCATAGCACATACATACAAAGTCATAAATACACACACACGCACATGCAGGAAGAGAAAAGAGTAAAAGAAAATGAAACACAGAGATTATCTTTCAAGATTTATAATACTTCAAAGTAGAAATTCTAACAATCCTTCCAAAAATTTAGAAACATTGTATTTTACACCCTTAATTCTTCATTCTCAGTGGGGTATGCCCAAACTTTCCAATTTGGAACACAAAAAATATATAGTTCTTCTTTCATCGAGTACCATCTTTAACTTAATAGTCCTTTAAAATACTGCATTTAAAAGGTTGTAAGGCCTTTTTATTTTGAAAGACATGCTTGTTGAGAATAAATGCATAGGTAAAATGAGCCCAAATATAATAATGAATAAAAAGAACAATTTCTAAAAAATGGTAATATCAATTAATAAGTTAAAAACAAGTTTACTGGAGGCAAATTAAAGTCAATTCTTTATATTGAGGTTATTATAAAATCAGAAAAGCAGGAGAAATGTGTGATTCTATATAAGACAAGTGGATATAATTTCAATTTGGCAACACTAATATCATTCATCCCTCCAAATATTTTTAAAAAGTTCATTCATCAACTGAACAAGTATTTACTAAATGCAGTGATATGTGCCAGGCCCTGTTCTGGGAGCAGAGAGTATTTCAAGAGACAAAGCCAGAAAAAGCCCTACTTGCATGGACTTACATTCTAGTATGAGGGAGAGAGACAACGAAAAGGATAAATATACGGTTGTTAGATTTTAAATGCTGAAGATACAAATGAAGAGGGAGGGGTGATAGGGAGACTGTGCATGCGTGTGTGAGGGGAGGGGTAGGCCAGGAATACTCTGATAACTGAGTAAAGACCTGAAGGAGAAAGTGAGCTATGCAAATATCCCCGGGGTGAGAATTTAGGCAAAGGAAACAGCAATTTTTCACTATAGTAACTCTGAAATTTTGGTCTATGTTTTGCTCATAAATCTTGGTCTGTGTCTTTGGTTGTTTCCTTAAATTCAGGGACGAACACATTAAGCCAAAAACCTTTTATCTTCAAGTAAAATCTTAACCGGAAGAGAAAATAAACAAAGCCTACTAATAAAGGAGTGCCCAGAGATCGGAATGGATGGTGAGGCAGCCAAAACACTCTGGTGGCCTCTCCTTGGATAACTGGGATGGCTCTCCTTATGAAAATTACCGAGCGAGAAACAATTCAGTAATTTAAAATTCTCTTTTCTCATTTTAATCAACAATGGGTTGACTGAATGTGATTGTTCTGGTGCAGGTAAACACAGAACGATAATATTGGAGCTATTTTTTTTAAGCATTCCATATTTAAGAAAAAAAATCAAGCACCATAAATCCCTTACTTCTTTCAGAAAGATGCTAAGAGGCTAATATGAACTCTATGTAATGCATGAAAGTGGTCAACAGATTTTAATGCCACTAGATGTGACAGGCAAGGAATAAGCTAGAGTTTTCATAAGCCCTTTCGACCAGGGAAACTAAAATGCGGTTTTGGCTACATTAGTCTGATTTTCTGTTTCCCTATTACACCAGCACTCCAACAGTCAATCTATTCATGAGGTAAGAGTGGAAGAAATGGTACTCCTATCACAAATGGATTAGAACTGTTCCATAGCAAACTCAAAGTTTCAATAGAATTTCCTAAAATGTAACACCCTATCCATCTGTAAAAAGCAACTAACTAATTAAAGTAATGCTGAAATAATACAATTTAGGCAAAAGATTCATAATCTTTTCAAGATTCAAATAAAACAAAATTTTAAATATTAGATACAAATAAAATTATTTATGGAATTTTAAGCTAAATATGGACTATAAGAGATAACAGTTCAGCCCTGGCCACTGTTCTCAGTGGTTAGAACATACTGCAGGTTCAATCTTGGCCTGGTCAGGGCAAGTGTGAAAGGCAACCAATCAATGTGCCTCTCTCACATCAAAGTGTTTCTCTCTCTCTCTCTCTCTCTCTCTCTCTCTCTCTCTCTCTCTCTCTCTCTCCCTCCCCCCCCCACCCACCCACCCCCATTCCCCTCTATCTAAAACTCAATGGAAAAAGATTAACAAAAAGATAACCAATTCAGCATTAACATTTAGTGATTCAGGTTTCTGAGTTTTTAAAAACAATTAACTTTGTTAAAAATAAAACAAAACAGCCCTAGCTGGTTTGGGTCAGTGGCTAGAGCACCAGCCTGCAGACCGAAGGGTCCTGGGTTTGATTCCAGTCAGGGGCACATGCCCAGGTTTCGGGCTTGATCCCCAGTAGGGGGCATGCAGGAGGCAGCCAATCAATGATTCTCTCTCATCATTGATGTTTCTACCTCTCTCTCTTTCTCCCTTCCTCTCTGAAATCAATATATAAATAAAAAAATAGAACACAAAATTTGCCTCAATCTGGCTTCATTAAAAAAAGTTTTTCAAAATGTCAAATATTTAGAAAAGAAATATAAAATAAACAATATAAATTTAAAACAAAATAAATTACACTGTGGTGAACAAAATTACATATTGTAAACAAACAATATAAATTCTGAAATTTTAAACTTCTTAGAGTTTGCCAGGTTGCAATATCCTGTATTGAAAGTATCAGGCCTGTAACTGCAGCTTATTTTTACAACAGGTGTACAAGAGAATGTCACTTGATCCAATGCCTCCTTGCTTTGGTAAGTGATACTGGCATTGAGGCCAAGAACTAGAATTATGCTTTGACTGGGCCTATGAACTGACACAGTCCATTCAAGCTGCTTCAGCATTTGAGCACCAAGCAAATGTGCTATGTTAATTACTGTTAGAAGATCTTGACATGAACTAATCCCGGGTCCTATTAACTTCCCTATAAATGAAGCTTTAAAGTTGAACTAATAACAAGTGCTGGGATAATTCAGAGCCATATAAAATTTAACAGATGGGGGAGCAATAAGCAATGGCTATTCATGTTATTAACATAATATATATTTATTTCACATGACAATAAGATTGTGCATTAAAATCACATCCTGATCGAGCATTAAAACTGAAACCAAGGTAGGAAGGGTGGGGAATGTAATTTCTCTCCGAACTAAGTTTTTCAGATGTGCTGATGGTGGTGATTACAGGCTGTCACAGAATCTGATAATCAGACAGCATGAATCAGCAACTGATCTAGTGTGACTTTTCGTTAACCCATCCAATGACATGCTTACAGCAACACACAAATCGCACCAACTCCTGTCTCCACAGAGGGTGTGTTTCTGCCCACCATGTAGTATCCCTAAATACCAGTCTCCATAACCAAAGCACCATACTTAACAAAGCAATGTGCCAAGTTGGAATTTTCATTTCATTCATATTAAACCTAATATAACTAAAAACAGTGTTTCATTTACTGGAGTAAAGCAGTACCAAACTAGATTTTGTAATAGTTTAAATATTTCTGCAAGGCAATAACCCTATAAGTAGTACTTTCAGAAAAATGACTCTATCCAAATTAATACTGCAGCCTGAACGATGAGTGGGTCTGGAGTCCTGCGTGCCCTATTCCAGTCAAACATTCACCGAGTGCCTGATACTGCGCAGGACTGTGGGAACCTCTGATTTCTCCTCTTCCCATAACCACTGCCACTGCTACCACTGCTCCTGGCAAATTCCTAGTAGCAGGCACTACTCTCCATGGAAAATACAAACAGCTTACAAAATATCGTATTATGATTCCATTTCTGTAAACAACATCGGTCCTGTGTTTGTTTTAAAAGTGTGAATTAAAATACTAACAGTGGCTAGCTTAGGAAGTGGAATTATGGGTGAATTTTTGCTTTCAGTTTTTCTATATTTTTGATATGTCACAATGAACATGGACTACCTTTAAAATATAAAAGCTATTTTATTTTTAATCACTTATTATTTAATAGTGGGTTCAGGAGAAGCTTATTTATATTTGATTCTTAAATAAAGTATTGAGGCTTCTTGGGCTCCATTGTAACTAGACACATTATCCTAAGCAATAATTATGTAATAGAAGAAGGGAAAATACAAGTTAAGTCTCAACCTTAGAGAAACCATTGTTTGCACTATGTCTAAACAGGATAAATTAAAAACAAGGGGAGAGCATGAGCAGTCATTTCAACTGATCATTTGCTACTGCCAACAAGGCAGCTCACGAAGGCAACAAACAGGTCCTGCTGGTGGGATCCCTGCAGTCAACACACCTAAACCTCAGCACATTTTAAAAGCCACTTATTAAGAAATGCCCTGAGGGTTAATAAGTGCCAGTGCAGTGCACTCACTTAAGATCTCTGGGCCTTTTCCTATGTGGAATTTAAAAGACAATAAAGTAAGATTTGGATAAAAATATTATAAAGAAGCAAGTTGCGATGTAATCTAAAATTTAAAGCATTTATATGCATATATAGACCTGGAGGTAATTATATCTTTCAGTGCTTAGGTCTTCAAAAACCCAATCTTTTTTCCTATAGGACTCAAAGTTCTTTATTTTATGTCACCAGTTATTTTTCATCTAAATGGAAGTCCTCACTTTTGTAATTTGCAAAGTAATGAAGTTCAGCTAAATGATCTTCAGGGTCCCTTTGAGTCTTAACATTTTATTATTCTTTGAAAGGCCACATTAGTCATTATTTTTCCTTAGGAATAAATAACTGAAAAAAAAAGGTATTTTTAGTTTTAATTTCAAGGGTCCAGAATTACTTTTCACTATAATAAATTCTAACAAATATATTCATATTTATCTACTTCAATAATAACATTTACATAGAAATGTGGCAAGAATAATATTGTGAATCAGAAAATAAAATATAAATAAAAATCAACATTCTTATTAAGTACTCCCGAGAAATTCCAAAGCCAACCAACCTGATGACCTGGTTGCAGTGAGCGCACATGGGAGTCCGTTTCCCTGCTGGGATGTGCTCTGCCCTTTGCACGAAGGTGTCCTGGTCGCTTGGCTGGGGCTGCCCCCCAGCGGAGTTGGCTGAGGCCACTGCTCCTGAGGAAGTGGAACTATTTGAGATTCTTCCAGTGGAAGGTGCTAGGGATTAAAACACAGAAAAATCAGAACGAGAATAAGCCAAATATAAACTTTCTCTAATAAATAATAATAGTACTTTAAAAAATAATCTACTCACTGTCTTATTCACTCACACACTCACTTACATTTAAGGAGAGGTTATGTACCAAACACTGGACTGTGATTACAGAGGTTAATAGAAATGAAAATCAAGGGTTACAACACAAAGAGTTATGACAGATGCATGCATAGCATGTTGCAGGAAACATAAATACTTCTGCATCCAGGGGGAGATAGTTAAAGTATTGACAACGAGGTATTTCTAGTCATATAGACATCTCTGCTAAGTGTTAATTAGATTTCACTTGAACTATATCACAGGTACATTAAAACTCTCAGTGGGTTGAAAATAACAATTTTATATTGTTATCTATATTCTCCTCCTATATTCTCTAAGGAGACTGTGCAGTCAGTCACCCAGTCATATAAGGTAGCTATGAAAAAATCATCCTAGGACCTTCTTCTCCCTCATCTGTGGTTGTAATGGGTTCTGTTAATTTTATTTCACAATAATTCTTAGTTTTGCCCTCTCATCTCCATTCCTACAACACTGTCCTGGTTTAGATCCTCAATGTCTGCCACCAGGACTAACTATACCAAACTGTCGTCCTCCACAAATGCATCCTCCCAATTGCCACCGAAGACTGCAGTCTGGCCTGATCACAGACCCACTTGTAGGATTTCCCCGCTCTTTGAGCACTGAATGTAGTATAAACTTCTAATCACCGCATGCAGGTTCACCAGCGGTCTCCGCCGGGTCCGCCACGTCATCTTTCACTACTGCCTTTCACTTTGTGCTACAGCAAACACCTAACTGCCTCACTTTTTCTTGTGAACAGGTCTTCACTGTCATTTCTCTATGCTTCTTCCTCTTTACCTAGTAACAACTACTTATTAAGATTCAGCCCAAAAGCCAATTGCTCCAAAAAGTCTCCTTGAATTACCTCTCCCTGCTGCCCCTTCCATGTTCGCATAGTTTTCTGTGAATGATTTTATTATTGCTTCTACTACACATATCTGTGTCTTTTGTTCTCCAACCAGCTAATAAGCTCCCTGAGGGCAGTGACTGTCTTATTCATTACCCTCACATCTAACACAGTGCCTGGAATAAATAAATAAACAAATGAATGAATGAATGAATAAACTGGAACCAATACATAAGTGAATGAATGCAAAACTGTAAAGACTGAAACCAACAGAAGGCTATAGCTCCTTACCCACAGGCAATTAAAATGTAATGGAAGAGAAAAAAAACATATTAAAAAGGTTTAAAAGGAACAACTTTTAAGAAAAGCATGCAGAGCCCTAGCTGGTTTGCCTCAGTGGTTGGAGTGTCAGCCGAGACTGAAGGGTCTGGGATTCAATTCTGGTCAAGGGCATGTACCTCAGCTGCAGGCTCAATCCCGGTCCCAGTCAGGGCATGTACAGAAGTCAACCAATCTATGTGTCTCTCTCACATCAATGTTTCTCTCTTTGTCTCTCCCCCTCCCTTCCACTCTCTCTAAAAATCAATGGAAAAATATCCTCAGGTAAGGATTAACAAAAAATAAGAAAAAAAGAAGCACGTACAATACAAATTAACAAAGTAGTGTATGTATATATACAAGTGTGTCTATTGACAGGATCTATATTAAAGGTGTGGTCAAAACTGGATGAGACTAATTAGGATAATGGAAAGGACAATTCTCCCTCCTAGAATAGAGCCTGTCAGCAATGACATGCAAGTACAGAGCCGGAAACCATGCATTTATAAACACTTCGCACGTCTCCTTCGGAGCTCCGCCTGGCACTCGAGCTGTGAAATGGCACTTTACAGGCCAGGGAACTCGACTCTTGCCCATGTTTTAAATGAGTCCACTGGACTAGGAATATGTGTTCATTCTCTTAAACTCACACTTTCTCTTCTAGAAATGGGAAAGAAAATTACTATAACATTCACTGTGAACACTCTCTTGTCACCTCATTTACTCACACAGTGCAACTGGGGGTCCTCCATTTCTGTATCAGGTCTGATTTCTCTTGGAGCACCAGATAAGCACTTCAATGACTGATCCTGCCTGTACGTTCAGGACATACAGTGTATTTCACCTTCTTGCACACATTGCCAGCTCTTCCCTAAGAACTCCGACGGCTGAATTTTCCCACTTACTCAGACATGGCCCTCTGCCTCCCTGACACGGTCCCCACATGCTAACAAGGGTTTCATTATAACAGTCTGCAAGGTCTGTCCTTTCTTGCTAATCCGAACCCATCCTGTATCCCTTGAGTCCTGGTTTGAATCCCGGCAGCCTGGACCGTTACAAGTCTCCTAAGCAGTCTCTCTGCTGCACTCTCTTCTTCAACCTCTTCTGCTAAGTTCTTTTCCCAAATACACTAGTCGGGCCATATATTCTTTTTTAGAAAGCTTTCGGTAATTCCCTGCTATGAACTATTTGCTGTCCTAACAGTCCAGCCCCTTAGTGAGCGAGCTCCAATCTTTCTAACAACCTGGTCTTTTATGATCACCTGCATCCTTGCCATCATCATCATACTTGATTTTATTTATTCAATATTTAACTTGTGCTGGCACTGTTCTCAAATCCTTACAACAGCCCTACGATTTGGGCACGATCAGCACCACTCTTTTACTGAGTTCAAACACAGAATAAAAGGCAGTCCTGAATCCAGGTGGTTTGTGCTCTTAACCACTGTGCTGTAGTCTAGACACTGTCCCTTGAACTTGCCATGTCATCCCCTGCCTCTATGATCCTCAGCCAATGAAAGGGCCCTTTCTCCTCTGATACTCAGTTTTTCCATTCTGTGAGGCCACGGATGTTCCATTTTTGTCCTAGTATTCCCTGAACATTCCAGCTAGAAGTGCTCTCTTGCTCCCCTTAATATCTATTAACACCCCCGCCTGTATAATTTATTTGTTATTAACCAGTAGGTCCTATAATGCCTTTTCTTTATTAAGTCAATTACAAACTCTTAAAATTATGAGGACAAACTATATATTCCTTTCTAGCCACTACCAGAAAACTGCCTTAAAAACAGAAGTCAAAAAATTACTGCTTAATCAAGTAAATGAAAAAGGGAAGGTTCTGAATCACTTTCATTTTGCCTTTTTAAAAAGAAACTATAAAGATAGAGGCTTTTAAAATGTGTATTGGGTTCAGGATTTCAAACAGTGGGAAAGCTACCAATTGAAAAATCTGAAAATGAGACCTCAAAGAGAGTCCAATCCTTTCATCTACCATATGACTTTATTTTATCACATTATCTATGCATAAGCCCTAAAGTCCCGAGTCACTGAGACAGTTTTAGCAATGAAAGCGTGTAGTAATTCTGCATCAGTCATTGTAAAATGGGACATAACCCATCTGGCCCATGCCTCAAGGAGAAGGTACATGGGGAACAAACTTATTTAACATGGGAAGCCGTTTTTAAACTTGAAACCATCTTAAACACATATAAAAAGGCTCTAAGCTCACTGCTGTTCCCTGCTTGTGAAGAAAGCTTTGCTTTCTGTGACTGCCCCATTTTCGCCATGTTGGATAAGACTGAAGTTCTCACACCTCCGTTTTGTTGCCGTGTTGCTAGCACACTGGCCCGCACACAAAGCTACCCAAACCTGTTAATTGCCAGGCCCTGAACACGTCCAAGCCCCAGTTATTTCCCATATGAATAAAGTGATGATGTTTCATTTCTTCAGATTGAATTTCTCACTACCCTAGCACAGGAATGGGCAACTTTTGAGCCATCCAGTGCCAGCCCGGCCTCTGCTCGCTTGGCTTCCTGGGGACAGGGAGGTGTAAAAAGGTGAGGTCTTGGGCGTGGGCAAACAGCACAAAAGGAGCCCTGCTTCCTTTAGAATTTGTAGAGCACTGAGCTACCATATAGAGCAAACAGTCTTCCATGGGTAACAGTGATAAAACTATTTCAAATTTATTGAACCTGTTTTAAAAATCAACCACTTTAAGGTAGAAAAAAAAATACATTTCTTTAGAGATAGCAGCTTAAAAATGACAATCTATGTATTTGTAATAAAAGGGTTTTTTTTCCCCTCTTAAATACTAGTAGAACTATTAAATAAGAACATGGAATTAGCCCATTTCATAAGCTAAGGTTCTTAGTCACAAAAAATTTAAGTGACTTATGCTAACTGAATAATGAATGAGTCCATAAAGGGTCACAATGGGAACCTTGGGAAGTTCTTGACTCAAGTTTTCCTTTTTAACCTTACCCTTGAGATACTTTTATTAAATCTGCCTTCTTTTATGGCTAATCTCTACCCCATTAGGTTCTTGTTTTAAAAATATTTTTTTCCTCTTGTATCAGATACATTTCAGCACCATAAAGCTCATCTAGAAATTGAGAGTTACTAACTACTTTCCAAACCCAGTACTGGTAAGAATACCTTCTATTCACTTTAGAATGGTATGTGAGTCTAAAGTTTTCAATGACATGCATTCCTAATTATTCTATGCCTTTGTTTTTTAGCAATGACAGTCAAACCTAAAATTACAAAGATTATCATTAAATAAGTAAACATAGATTAGTGGGAATACCCAGAAGCATAACAGACTACTTTCTTAGTGTATACAGTAAGATGTAAAGTTGTCAAATTAATTGGTAAAATATACCCCTAAAAAAAAAAAAAAACTTACACAACAACAGATATTGCTCTTACTAGATGCAGTGCTTTTTAATTGCTGAACATATCATTTAGTAGAACAAGTTTGGTGCTGGAACGTGAACTGCTCACAATGCAAAAAATGCATAACTTGATGACTTCTTACCAGCTCCACAGTACATCCTGGTCCAAGCCATTATCATCTCTTGTTTGACTTATTACAGTTACTGCCTCTAGATTTTTACTTCCACACTTGCCAATAACACAGAGGCCAGTAAAAACTAAGTCAGATTACGCAGCTACTCTGCTCAAAACCCTCCAATTTTTCCCTCCCAAGTTAGAAATAAAACCAAAGCTCCTATAGAATATGACTCCTGCTATCTCCCTGCCCTGATCTGCCCCTCTCCTCTCTGCCTACTACATATGATCCACACTGGCTTCCCTACTATTCCTCTCAATGGCCAGCATACTCCTGGCTCAGGGCTTTTGTCCTTTCCATTCCTCTGTCTGGAAATATTTCCCAAACTTTTGCATGGCTTGTTCCCACACTACCTTCAGGTCTCTGCTCAAAGGCCATTTTATCAATATGGCTTTCTCTGACCATCCTATATAAACAGCATCCCCTCCCCACAAACCACATTCCCTATACTCCTTAACTGGATTACCTTCCTCCTTAGCATTTATCTAACCTATTTTACAGGCTTTTTACTATCTATCTCTTCACACTTTGAGGCCAAGGACACTGTATTTTATTTGTTGCATAGCAGTCTTTGGCATATTGCTTAATAAATCTTTGTTTAGAGAATGAATGACTCTAGCCCAAAATAATTGTCTTCCCACTAAAAGAAACTAGACTTTTTAGAGAAAGTGTTGACTTGAGGACTGGGACAAAAAATGAACAAGGAATGTCTAGAATATCTTGTCAAATTAGAAAGCTATCAGGGAGTACTACAGTTGCATCAAATGGACTTGGCAAAGCAGATAAGACAGTTTCTGCATTAATAAGAATAACAACTCCAAAAGATCTAAATGCTTCCAATATGTTCAAACCCAGGAGCTCACAATTCTGGATTTTCTTTAAATTGCATTGATCAGCTTTAGAGGATGCTAAGGAACCAAATCTTAATTTTAAAAACCAGCAAAATGTAATACAGGGAAAGAACCAACCTTTAACAAAGTATTGCCTCATCATTGATCATGTGTCATCTATATCAATCACACTACCTTGCATCTCTGAACTATTTTGAAGCAAATTCAAGATTTATCATCTAATACAGACTATTTCTGTATGATCTCTATGAGAACTCTTTTTAAAAAACCCAACCATAATACCATTATTGCACCTAAAATAACAACCTCAAATAACCAATCAATTTTCAACTTTTTTCAGATTGCCCTCTGTATTAGTTTTCTACTGGATTTAGCTAAAAGAACTGATTCCAGAGTCGTCAGCATATTGCTAACATTTGAGGCTGTGGGAGTTAATGAAATTGCTCTAGGAAAGAGTAACATGAAAATAGAAGAGCTTCCAAGGCATAAGGCAAGTAACAAATACAAAGAGAGAGGCAGTTTGAGAAAAACCAGCAGAGAGCATCATGGAAGGCAAAGGAGGAGAGTGGACAATTGGACGGTTTGGGATCCAGGACCACATCTGCCTGACTCCTAAGCCTATGTCCCTATGCAATCATCCATCAAATACTTATCATGTGCCTATTGTGAGTCAATCGAAATATGAAGGCAGATCGCCATAAATGTGATCTAACCCAGGAAGTACTAACTTCTGGACCAGTTTAGAAGGAGGGGATAATGGTAATTGAGATGATTAATTTCTCCTATTTGAATTTCTTTAATGAACTTGGTAGGATAGATTAAGGAATAATAGATGAAAAAATTGTTTTTCATTTGCCCTGATGCCTAACATGCTTAGATTATCACTTTTAAAACTTTCCTGTATTTGGTAAGATATTAATTTCTGAAAGAGATCTTTCTTTCTTTCCTTAAACCTGGCTGCTGATATTTTTCAGCCGTTATAATCAATGGCTGCAAAGTTCTTGAACTAAAACATAAAAAATATAAAGCTAGATATTTCACATTTTGAGAACATTTAAGAGGCTTTATATAAACTGCTTCAGAAATGATAATATAATTATAGATCTAATACTACTTTTACTGAGGACAAACGGACTTGAAACATTAGAATTCTGTATCCATTTTGTTGCACACTCTATATTGGTCTAAATATTTCAACTACTACATTTGAATTAAGATTCAGCAGCAGAAAATGTAAATTTAGGGATAACCATACTATATACTTTTAAAAATCCTATATTTCATTCTTATTAAGTCTGAAATGAGGCTATCAAGAATATTAATGCCCCTCCACCCCCAAAAAGAAGAGAGACAAATACTGACAGCCCTGACAAGACAGAGGTCACCTGTGAAGTTTTATGGTGTGAAAAACAACTGTTCAATTGCAAGGGGCGCTCCTGTTATAAACGGAAGCTAATGCTGTCCTCAGAGCAATAACTGGGCTACATCAAAGTGACATTCTGGCACTCTTGGGGAGATAAAGTGCTGTAAATCAGCATCTCAGAGAGTATGTGCACAAAGGCACGGTAGAAATTTTACACATACTAAATTGGGTAGCAGCGATGGCAACACACTTGCACACCACCGTGCTCAGCCAGTGCTTTCTTCTTCCTCCCATGCCCAGCCAGCTCCAACAGATGGTGGCCAGGGAGGCATAGAATCTGCACATTTTTTCTGTCAAGCTCCTTATGTTGAAAGTATAAACAACAGTCTACTCTCCATAACCCAGGCATGAAACTGTATCCAGTACAAATAGAAAAGGTTTAAAGTTAAGCCAAGATCTAGGATCAGAGGGAAGTACATTCTGGAGAGGTTTCTGCAAATTTTATTAAATGGAATCAAGGAGTTTTTAATTCAATGATTAAAAGCAAAACTGGACAGATTAAACTATTATCATTTCTCTAAGCAGTGGAGAATGCTGGTATGTATGCCATAAAGAATTGGAACAGGTGCGCCCAAGACTAAGTATCAAATATTTCCGCAACTTCAGGAGGTTAGTTTCTTCCATTAGCAACCAGCCTTTCAACTCTAAGAACTCAGATTAAATTGGATCTAGAATGTCTTAATTAAAGTGAGTGTGGGGACTTGGATAAGGTTCCATTCTCTTCTTTTTTAATTTGTTGCATTACACATCATCAACATTTGGGAAATACAGACTTGCCTTTTTCTCTTCTTAACTGACCTGAGCAATAAAACTTTCATGCGGTTAGTTACAACTAAATGAAGCCCAGTCTGTATCTTGTAAAGCAGGGGTCCTCAAACTTTTTAAACAGGGGGCCAGTTCACTGTCCCTCAGGCTGTTGGAGGGCCGGACGATAGTTTAAAAAAAAAAACTATGAACAAATTCCTATGCACACTGCACATATCTTATTTTGAAGTAAAAAAACAAAACGGGAACAAATACAATATTTGTATTTGCATGTGGCCCGCGGTCCGTAGTTTGAGGACCCCTGTTGAAAAGAGATGAAATACTGGTAATAAAATATCTGGTTTACCACTGTTCATTTAAAAATCAACAAATTATTTATCACTTGTAGTAGTTTCTAAATAATCTCAATATCACTGTCCCAACTTCAATTTTTGTAATAGAAAGACAAATCCGTGCTCTAACCAGCAGCAGACAATATGCTCCTATGAAAGAGCAGGGAGAGATCTCAGTAATGGGTAAGAAGGGGAAAAAAATTTCAAAAAAAAAAAACAGAAAAAAAAAACTCAGATAAAATATTTTAAAAACTAAAACAAATATGAGGCATGGTTCATGACCTCAGGAATGCTGAAGAGAATCACTGGTGACTGCATGAAGACTGTGTAATCTAAGAAGTTATTTAACACTAGAGGCCCAGTGCATGAAATTCGTGCATGGATATGGTCCCTGGCGGCTGCCGGCCGGGGTCCTCCCTTCCCATGGTTGGCCGGCTGGCCGCCTCCGCTCCCTGGTCGAACTCTTGGTCAAACTCCCAGTCGAGGGGACAATTTGCACATTAGGCTTTTATTATATAGGATATAACATTTCTAGAATTTTGCTTGTATTTGGAGTTCTGATATATCTTATTTCCAAAAGAGTATGAAACCCAAATTGGGCTTGGCTTTTACCATTGTCCTACTGATGTTCATCTACATAAGTGAGAAAGTAGCCTAACCTCATAAATAAAGGAGAAAAGTCCCTCAGGTTTGAACTGCTCATACATAAAATTCTTTTAATTTGAGCAACAACAAGAAACTGAAGCAGAAAAGGGAAGAATACTTAAGATTTCCTCATGTCAAGCAATATCAATAACTGTAAAATTTAAAACCTGGGTTACTTTTTACATTTCTATTACCACTACTAATTCTCTAAGATATCTATCTCTCTTAATTAAAGTCATTAGATCCCTGAAATAAATACAATTTTATTATCATTATCCAAAGTTATGTTTGAATTTCACATCTTTTAAGAAAGCAGAGAACATTGCTGAGCTATTTTTCACTGGAGGAAGCAGTATATATAGTGAAACATTGATGTTAAGATACCTTGTTCTGATCATTTCTGGCTGTGTGAACTTAGAAATGTCATCATCCTGGGTCTTAGTTTCCCCAACTATAAAACAGCAATCATAACAACTCCCTCCAAGTGTTAGAGAGTTAAATGAGGTAATATAAAGGAGTAAAGGAAGGACTTACAGTTCCTTGAATGTGTAAGATTTGCTGCATAAATGTCTATTATTACTATACTCTCTTACCTGGGTAAAAAAAGTAAAGTGTCCATGCACTCATTCAACAACTACTCAGAGGTTACAAACAGTAATTTAGATATAGGAACCCATCTGGTCTGAATGATACACCCAAGAATAAGATGCCTGTCCCAGAAGAGTTTAAAGAGACAACAAAGTGCCTTACTGCTCATTAGTATTATCCAGAGTGCCCATGACAGCCAATACAGTTTGCGTCTACTGTGCAGAATTGTCAAGCATAATTTTTCTTATTCCTATAGTTTAAACGTATGGTTGGCAATGTTTTTTCTGAAAATGACCAGAAAATAAATATTTTAGATTTTGTGGGCCATATGATTTATGTTGAAACTACTCAGCTCTGTTATTGTAGCACAAAGGAGCCTTATACAACATGCAAACAAATGAGTATGGCTGTGCTTCAATAAAGCTTTATTTACAAAACCAGGTGGTGGCCCAGATGTGACGAAGGGCGAGTTTGCTAACCTCTGGTATAAACCAGATGCATCAATTAATAAAAAGTATTAATTCTTTGTTAAAAGCATATATGAGTAAATCCAGGTATTTTTCCTTACAAAAGATGTAACATTTTAATCTCAGGTTGAAAAGAAAATGGGGAGAAAGACGAGCTTTTACAATGTGCACTGGAAAGCTTCCAACATGGAAATAAATTCCAATAAGACAACATTTAGAAGAAAAGAAAGGAGGCAGCTCATGGCTGTTACTTTTTTCTCCTGAGAGTCATGATTCTAAACAAAAATCTACTTGCTATATAAAGAGATACAGCATATCTGCATGCTTCACACCAAGGTTTTGACAATGGACAGCTCCAGCCAGGCCTTTGTGGCCAGTGGACTGTTTAGTTTAATGATGTCAAAAAGCAGGGGAGCAGATGGCAATAAAACATTATTAGAAGAGATGAAACATAAGCAACTGGTAGCAGTTTACTTATTCATATAAAAATTTAAAAATGGAACCAATAAATCTATCCATCTTAGCTAAGCAAATCTAGTTATCTCGATTTATTACTGCAGTGTAAAGCCTACAATGAAATTTGGGATGGTTGGAGAAACAGTAATTTCCTTTCTCACCCCTATCTCCTTTAGACTTCAAATAAAAGATAGAATTTATATCCACTTACAACTGAGATGCACATCATTCAGTTTTTGATCTAATCAGATCTCACAAATATATCTGAGTCTTCCTTGAAAAAAAATCCCTACAAAGAATATAAGATCTCTCCAAAGCTCTTTCCGTAATGAATAAATAAGCTTTCCTTTATTTCTAAAATGTAGCACACAGCAGAGGCAGAGTATAATAAAGGGACCTGCTAACTAGAATCTTAGCTAAATTTAAAGAATTGACTTTAGATGCAAAGAAAATGTTAATTGAAACATCTTAATAGTTGTTAGTCACTAGTTTATCCTCCCTATGTAAGGCAATAATCCTTTCTACACTACCACTAAGAGATTCAGTTCCCCTTAAATATATTCATTGATGTTATCTTCTGACACAGGAGAATGCTCTACTTAGTCAGAATAACTGGGTTCAAATCACTAAAGGACCCTGGACAACTCTTTGACTTCTCTTAGACTCTGTTAGCCTCATTGGTATAATGATGTCCTTTTAAATTTTTCATAGTCTTATCTGATTGTACACTCCAAATAAAAAAGATACTTTTAAATAGCGAAAGAATTATATGGCCAGCCGGTATGGCTCAGTGATTGAGTGTCAACCCAGGAATCAAGAGGTCACCAGTTCGATTCCTGGTCAGGGCACATGCCTGAGTTGCAGACTCCATCCCCAGTGGGGGGGGGTGTAGGAGGCAGTCAAATAATGATGTTTCTTTCTCATCAATGTTTCTATCTCTCTATCCCTCTCTCTCTAAAAATCAATAAAAACATAAAAAATATTGAAAGAATTATAAAACCAATTATTACTACCTACCATTTTACTGTTAAATGAGGTTGGTTGCCCCCTTCAAGGCTACCCATTATATTCCTGAGTTCCAAATGCCCAAATAAGGATGGTAAGTAAAGTTAACTATTCATTTTGAAAAGTAATTTTGCGTCTTTTGCCATTTTTTATTTCACCCCAAAAAAGTTGTGTCCCTAAAATACCTACAAATGATCTCAACTTTTCTGTTGACAAATTACTTGTACTGTGCTTCTTCAAATCACAATTTATATTTTACAAAAGAATCACCGATTTTTACAAATCTGTCAATTAAGAGCTCCTGCCTTTACTACATATATTAAAACTATTTCATACAGAAAAAAGCCAATTCACTAATAAAAAGTTTATATACCTATTACATGATACATATAAAGGGAATAATGCCCTACGTAGAATATAGGGAAATTAATATTTGTTCAATATGGAGTATCAGAGGTTAAGCATGACTACTAATAAATGTTAAAATACTATGAGTGTACTGAGTATGTCACCATATCAGCTAAATGCGCCTATAATTTTCTCAGTGGAATGTCTGCCTCCATGGACACATTTAACAATAAAAGTAAAATAAAATAAAATAAATCCACTACTTTCTTGCCAACATCGCAGGACATAAGAATAAACAGGGAGTTATGTGTATATATGGTTAAAGAAAACATGAAGGTAGCATTATTTTATCATGCTATAAGTACAGCTAATGAAAACAGCTAAAAAAGAAAATATTTCAGCACAGCTAGGTAACACTAACTACAGTGAAAGAAAACATAACGAAGTTGTGTGTGTTTTTTCCAATGGCTCTATGAAATAGTCACATTTCTTTACAGAAAACTGAGATTAAAGTATTAGCTAATATTGTAAAGATTGCTCAATGAGTTTTTGAGTAAAAAATCATATGTTGTATACTAAACATTTATAATGGCAATACATTTAAGTATTATTACAAATGCTCTCAAAATCAACATATTTTGAAAGTGGAAAAGAAGAAAAAACCTGTAATTAATGAAAAAAAATGTAAGGCCTATCTACAGATAAAACTTTCTGTACTACATACAAATGATAAGCATTTAATTTTTGACCAACAGGGTTCTACAGAATTTTTCTTCTTTTTTCTTGGAAGAATCAATCCTTTTTCTATTTCATCTTTGTTTCCATGGCAACATGTACAACATGTAGTATAAGTGCTTCGTGCAAAGACAAGCAGTACAAGGAGGATCATGCCAAAGTTACCAATCTCATATTTGCAGATATAAAGAATGAAAAGAGTCAATATTTAGAAAACGCTAATTTCAAGAAAATAAATGCACTCCCCTTAGGAAATGCTATAAAAATAGTTATGTTATAAAAGTAAACTTTAACTTATTTCTCCAGTACAAGATGCAATCCACTCAGACTTATATTTTGTAACTAGACACATTACATTTAAAAAACTAAAGATACATTCAACCAGTTTTCCTGCCATAATCAGACTTACTTAGAATGAAGTATAGTTTCTTCAAACTGAATATATTCTCTACTGTTTTAATAGAAGATACATTATACTCTACAGCAGGGGTGGGCAAACTTTTTGACTCGAGGGCCACAATGGGTTCTTAAACTGGACCGGAGGGCTGGAACAAAAGCATGGATGGAGTGTTTGTGTGAACTAATATAAATTCAAAGTAAACATCATTACATAAAAGGGTACGGTCTTTTTTTTTTTTAGTTTTATTCATTTCAAATGGGCCGGATCCGGCCTGCGGGCCGTAGTTTGCCCACGGCTGCTCTATAGGGAATAAGGCTCCCTGGAAGAGCAATGGCTAGAACGTGCATCCCAGTCAGGTGAGAGTGTAAGCACTTGGCATACTCTTGCCCCTAGAATGCACTTCACTGCCATTGTCATTGCCCAGGGTAATACTCCTTATTATCCTATCTATGCTGGATTACCTCAGCACCTCTTAGAGCAAGCACGTCAAACTTGGGCCGCATGTGGCCCACAACGAACATTTTTGTGGCCCAGCCAATATAACAGTATGTAAGAAACGTTTTAATAAAAATTTCGTAACTTAATTTTTATAATATCCTGTTATACATTATCCTATATAATAAGAGGTAATAAGCAAACTGACCGTCACACCCTCACAACATGGCCACCCCATGTGGTCACAACATGGCCGCCCCCATGTCATCACAAGATGGCTGGCAGGGGAGGGCAGTTGGGGGCAACCGGGCCAGCAGGGAGGGCAGTTAGGGGTGACCGGCAGGGGAGGGCAGTTGGGAGTGACCAGGTCAGCAGGGGAGGGAAGTTGGGGGCAATTGGCCAGCAGGGGAGCAGTTAGGCGTCAATAAGGATGGCAGGGGAGTGGTTAGGGGGTGATTAGGCTGGCAGGCAGAAGCAGTTAGGGCAGCTGTGGGCAAACTACGGCCTGCGGGCCAGATCCGGCCCGTTTGAAATGAAAAAAACTATTGAAAAAAAAGACTGTACCCTTTTATGTAATGATGTTTACTTTGAATTTATATTAGTTCACACAAACACTCCATCCATGCTTTTTTTCTGGCCCTCCGGTCCAGTTTAAGAACACATTGTAGCCCTTGAGTCAAAAAGTTTGCCCACCCCTGGGTTAGGGGCAATCAGGCAGGCAGGCAAGCAGTTGGGAGCCAGCAGTCCTGGACTGTGAGAGGGATGTCTCACTGCTTGGATGTCCCACAGGGAACAGGCCTAAATCGGCAGTCGGACATCCCCCGAGGGGTCCCAGATTGTTCAAGAAAAATATTAATTTTTATTAAAGTGTTCTATTATTTTATGTTTAATGATTACTCATTTATTTCAGCCTTTTGTATTCAGCATGTCTCCATCGAAATAAACCTACGTTTCTATGAAAATTGAAGCTTTTGGTTTTTTTGCAGCCCACATAAACTTAAACCTTGTTTATTTGGCCCGTGTTAGCCTTTGAGTTTGATATGCTTGTCTTAGAGAGTCTCAAGGGCACCAATCTTAATCTTTTACACAGAGATCATAATGATCTTTTAACAATGAAAATCTGATTGTGCCACTTTCCAGTTTACAAATCTTTTAATAGCTTCCTTTCCACATTAATCCATACTGCTGACTTTCAAAGCCCTTTCTGACCAGGCTCCCAGTAACCCGTCCAACCTTCCTTTTGGCTACCAGGCACTACTGAACATACCAAACTACTTGCCCTTTTTCAGAAGTCAGGTTCTCTGTGAGCTTTTGCATATGCTGTTCCCTCTTCCACCTTGGCATCTTCCTAAATATATTCATGGAGCATTGACTACATGTGATTTTACTTCAGACACAACCATTAACACTTTATTCCTGCATAAAATTTGAGGGACATATTCTACCTCAAGATTGTATCACTTAATATTACTGGTCCTTTAGATTGATCCAGACCTCCACGCCTTCTGACCTGGGCCTTATAATCTGATTTAACTCATTGCATCCTTTTTGTGGATTTCTGTTATTTACTGATGCTTTGTATTCAAGTTAATTTTCCCACAGCGACAAAATGGGTGAACATTCCTTAATATTTCCTCTGCACTCCACTGCTTGGTTCCTTATATGCCATAAATTTCCACATTTTTGAGGGGGGAAAGATGCTACCATAGAGCTTCAGATCTATTATTAATTTTTTTAATTAGTGAAAATTAATAGAGTTCTAGTACTGCCTATAGTCACAACTATGAAGTCTTACAGGAGTTTAGTGCTTCAAGGAGAGTGAGGTCCCCTTGCCCTTAAGCAATCTGTGTATTTTTAATGGCAGCTTTTGGCAGACAGCACGTCCACCTTCGTTCAATGACTGTTGTGGCAATTTCAAGTCTGGTAGGAAAAAAAGAACAGTATTTTGGGAATCCCTCAAATTATATGAAGATGTACAAAACAAGACAAACTGACCTGCCCACCCATTCATTTATTCCCTCTTTGACACTTACTTAGGGCCTACAAACTGAGCCAGGTATTGTTTTGATGCAGTATAACAAAGACTAGTAAGACTATGGTCCCTGTCCTTAAGGGAGTCTAAACACAGCAGTAGAAGACACATTTGTAAATAATTAAAGTCATCATGATGAATGCCATAATAAGGCCATCATCAAACAGAAAGGACCAGCAACTATTTATAGGGCTCAAGAAAGGTTTACAAAGGAGATAACATCCTATATAATAAAAGAGTAATATGCAAATTAACCCTCACTCTGTCACAAAGATGGCAGTGGCCACAGAGCTGGAGCGAGAAAGAGGCTTGGGTTGCCCCCGGCAATGGAGGAAGCCAAGCTTCCCGCCTGCCCTGGCCAGCCCTGAGCTCCACTCAAGGCTACAAAGTTTCAATTATAGAAGATAAATAAACCCCAGATACCTGCTTCCAACCGCCGTGGCCTCTGCTCAAGGAAGTGCTGGGAGCCTCCGTTGCCAGGGGCAACCCAGGCTTCGAGCGGGGCCAAGGCTACAAAGCTTCAATTATAGAAGTTAAATAAATCCCAGATACCTGCTTCCAGCCCATGGGCATGGCCAGCCTGAAAACGGGCATCAGCCCCTCACCCAGGCTAGCCAGGCACCCCAGTGGGGACCCCCAGCCTGATCCAGGACACCCTTCAGGGCAAACCAGCCAGCCCCCACCCATGCAACAGGCCTCTATCCTATATAATAAAAGGGTAATATGCAAATTGACCCCAACAGTAGAACAACTGGGAATGACTGGTCACTATGACACACACTGACCACCAGGGGGAGCTCTGCTCACCCACAGCCAGGCTGCTAGCTGCCAGCACAGCGGTGGTGGTGGGAGCCTCTTCTGCCTCCTCAGCAGCGCTAAGGATGTCCGATTGCAGCTTAGGCCTGCTCCCTGCTGGCAAGTGGACATCCCCCGAGGGCTCCCGGGCTGCCAGAGGGATGTCTGACTGCCAGCTTAGGCCCAGTTCCCCCCCCCCCCCCCGGGAAGCGGGTGAACATCCCCCAAGGGGTCCCAGACTGCGAGAGGGCACAGGCCGGGCTGAAGGGACCCCCCCCCCCCCGCCCCCGAGTGCACAAATTTTTGTGCACCGGGCCTCTAGTCTGGTCATAAAGAGTTAACAGAAATGTTCAGGAGGAGAAGGGTATAAAATGCAAAAGCATGCCAAAGAAAAGGAGCCGCTTGTGCAAAGAATAGAGGTATGTGCCCAAGGAATGGTAAGACCTGATGAAGCTGAAGAAGGCTGGCACAGGTTGTAAAGGGACCGTATGCCTTGTTAAGAAGCCAAACATTTAATGTGCGGGCAGCATGGACCCCAAACATTTTCAAGCAGGAAGTCACATGAGAACTGTTTTGTTGGGTGGTAACAGTATAGATTATTGATGCTATTCTGAAAAAGAATAAAGGGGTGAAAACTTAACCTTTTTTAAGTATTCTCTATGTATCAAGCACTTTGTTCTACCACGTGAACTTCACAAGAAAGCTCTAAGGGACTTTGTTACCTTTATTTTAACAGATAAACAAATTGAAGGCTTAAAATGCTCCACTTGGGTAACATCCCTGGCCTTCTGCAATTAAACTCCAGGGGGTGGGCATTCCTATTCTTCAGAACCTAGCAGGGGACAACCTAGATGGGCTCAATGGACAATAGGCCTGAGCTAGCAAAGCACTTATATTCTAACAAATCAGGCATCCTCATTTTGTATACAATTAAACTAAAGTTGGAAAACTGATGTGCTTCCAATATATAATGGCTCTTTATGGCTCTAATACTGGGTTTGGGAAAAACACCTGACTAGATTGGGTAAGACAGTAATATTTTATACATATACTTGCATTGAATGAACTAATCTGGTACCCATAACCTAAACAGAATCTAGGAAAAACATTACATAGCAGATTAGGTCACCTACATAAATACAAGAACATATTTTTAAACTTATACCACTACATTTACAAAGGTCTTGAAAATATCTATCTAACCACTTAAAATTATATATAAGAAGAAGTTTTCAAACATTACAAAATCTATTAGACATACAAACATAGTGAATTAAAATGTAAGTTTAAAAAAGTATATATCCCCAATTCTGAAAAATGACAAGAAGAATCTCGCCTATTTTTCTAGATCAAGTCAAATTTCTAAAGGGACTATTGCTTCTGAATTATGGACGTCTAACCAAAGATACAGGTGAGTCAAAAGTAGTTTTGCTCGCTTATGTAAAATTCAAGCTTGGATTCTAACTTCTTTTGTATCTTAATTCTTTTGTGCATACTATGAACTTTTGAACATTTTGCATCCTAAAATATTTAGCGCTTTTTTTTTTTTTATATATAATTGATTTCAGAGAGAGGAAGGGAGAGGGAGAGATAGGAACATCAATGATGAGAAAGAATCATTGATGGGCTGCCTCCTGCACACTTCCTACTGGGATCGAGCAACTGCAACCTGGGCATGTGCCTTGACCAGGGATTGAATAACAACCTCCTGGTTCATGGGGTCAACACTCAACCACTGAGCCACACTGGCCAGGAAAAATATTTAGCTTTTTGTCAGTCACTGGCAAGCTTGTGTATGTGCGGTGGTGTATACTGAACTACATGCCTGAGGAAAAGAAGGTCCAATCTGAGTTATAATGCTGTTACTGGTATACACAAACTTGGTTCCTAGTTATCAGCTAGTATAGCAATGCTGTGTTCTGAAAGACTTCTGGTACACAGGCTATGTAACACCACAAGTGAAATGATCGAAGATTTAAAGTCAGAACTTCAGAGGAGGTAAACCCATGACAGGTTCAGAATATACTAGTAGGTCTTCAAATTCCAATTAGCCCTTTCAATGCAGTCTTTTTTTTTTTTTTCAAGCTATCATTTCACAATTACATTAGTCATCACTCAACAGAGTATGACTAAAATAATATTTAAATAAATGACTCCCAAACTTTTAAACTATAAAACACAGTATTTAAGTATACTTTATCTGCTGACCTAAAATATATGTTTGTATGTATATATATACAGTTACTTATACAGGCGGTCTTTGGGTTACATCGGACTCGACGTACGTCGTTTTGTGGTTACGTTGCCATCTCCCATTTATTTATAACTAGGGGCCCAGTGAACGGATTCGTGCACCTTGAAAGGAACTATGGGCCACAAGGCTGCAGTAGGCACAAGGGAGGGTCTCGGCCCATCCTCTGTGCCCCCTCCCAGCTCCTCCTGCTGTGGCCCCCAGTCCCGTCTGCCAGCAGCCCCGCTTCCGCTGCTGCTCCCATGTGCTGACGGTGCCGGCCCCACTTGCACCTGCTGATGGTGGCGTGGAGCGATTGGGGTGGCAGCAGCGGGTGCGAGCGGGGCCAGCATCGTCAGCAGGTGCAATCAGCAGCTGCTGCCCCGATCACCTTTTAGGAGCAGGGGGATGTGGAGAAGCCCTCAGGGGCAATCAGGGCTGGCAGCCGCCACTTGCACCCACTGATGGCGCCGAGTGAGAGGGACTGGCACCGGGCACTGGCAGTGGGTACCAGTGGTGGCTCTGGCACCGGCTGCAGGTGTGAGCACCAAGCAGGACCATGGTGTGCAGGAGCAAATAATTTTCAGTAACCACCAGAGGCTCGCCCTGATCAAAGTGACCAGCGCCCCACCTTGGTCTGGCGCCCCCAATCACCTGCTCCACCATCCCGCCATGTTCTGCACATGCCCCCTGGTGGTCAGCGCATGTCATAGCAACAGGTTGTTCAGTTGTTCCGCTGTTCAGGCTATTTGCATATTAGCCTTTTATTATATAGGATAAAAAAAAGTTCCATCATTTCGACATATGTACATATGTGCTTTATGTTTTATATTATTTATTTACCACAAGTAAAGGTCAGAAATTGTTATCTTTCTTTTAAATTTCTTTTACTATTTCACTTCATTACTGCTGTGTATGTGCTCCATGTGAGTGACGTAGGTGCTTATGTAGGTGGGTTCCTATTTACGGCGAAAATCGCGTTACGTGGCGCCGTAGGAACGGATCTCCAATGTAAGCCGAGGACCTACTATATACCCATGTTAACTAAAACCACATCTTCACAACTTGATACCTCCCTTAATATATTAAAATATTCTTATATTTTCTATTTCATTTTTTAATGAAAATACTATCTATGATCCATTAAACTGATTTCAGGATCAACTAAGTGGTCACAGGCTGCAATTCCGTGATTTTGATACCATCCTTCTGTAGGAATTATTTGTAAATGACATCACTGGTAACAGTCACTCTTTGGTGATGGGGGGAGAGGAGGATAAAAAAATTTACTTTCCCTTTATTTGCTCACACTAGTGCACAGCTGTGAATTATCAAGAGAAAGAGCCTGAAATTCCCATGTGAGAGGAGTAAGGCCACCTGCCTTGATGCTTTACCTAAGTCCTCCTACCCTAGCAACCTGCCTTTGTAGTTCTTGCTTCCCTTTGGATGACAGTGCAGTTTTCATAGGTGAATTGTGAGGAACCCAAGAACCCATGAGGCACCTATCACCTTCTAAATCAAAAGAACTTTTCATTTGCATTAGGAAGCTCTTGAAACTGTTTATAAGACTCAGTGTAGATTCTGAGGTGTTTTGTTTTGTTTTAAAATATGGTGCTCTGTTAGGCAGAATAGAATAAAAGAATCTGAGGAGCTGGGAATTTTTTACTTATTTCACAACTTTTACAAAATAGTGTAAAATAAGTAACATCTATAATAATAAAAGCCTAATATGCTAATTAGACCACACAGCTGAACGACCTTCTGGATGTCCTTCTGGACGACCTTCCGGACCAAGCCATGGCTGACTCAGCTGTGAGGGCCGAGCCCCTTGCACAAATTTTGTGCATAGGGCCTCTAGTTTACATATAACATAATAACTCATTAAAGGTCAGTATGAAGCACCTAGAGCAAGAAAAACAGCAGGTGTTCTGCGAATATTTTCTGATTTGAGCTAAGTAAGCATCATGATGAAATTCAACAAACTTCACAATGGCAAAACATTTTCTTTTTATAATATTAATACTTTATAATGTGATAGAATGTTTAATGTTTTATATTATTATAGTTTTGTTCAAATTAAATTCACTTATATGTTCCTAAAAATGTGTAACACTTTAAATACTGACCATTTGAATCATGACTGTAATTATACTGCCTGCCTTGATTATTCAAAGAAAGGATTCTGTCGCCCTCTTGTGGTAATTTTGCTGTAGTGTATTCTCCAAAATTTCCACATCAAGTGAAATTTTTCCTTTTCACTTTAATAGGTGAAGTGTTATTTTGACCACAATTTCTGAATTTCCAGATTACATATATTTTCTGCCCTCCATGGTTCATATACTTTGTGCCCTACTTCAGTTTCTATCTCAGAAATTTGGTCTTGTCCTTGCTCTTTTAGGAAATATTCTCTGTCCCCTTCCAATTACCATACCAAATAAATCTTTGAGGTATTTTCTGTATTTTAATGCACATGCGAAATATTTACAGCAAATCTCCATGGTCATGGATAAGCTTTAAGTAAATGGAAATAATTAAAAATGCATGGGCTGAGCTGTCAGCATTTTTCGCCAAGGGTAAAGGTCTTGCTAAGTTAATTAATAGTCCAGAAATTTCAGAGGCTGATGATTTTAGTTTAAATATTTAAGTTTTAAAAAGTAATAAAATTGTGTTTTCTTTCAAATAGTTTAGATCATACCCAATTGGGAGCAGCAGGAGACGAGCTTGAGGAGATAGCTAGGCCAGAGTAAACAAGGTCTTAAATGGCAGGTTAAGCAAAGCACCTGTAGCAGGACAGTGACGGGTAAGTCAGAGCTGCAGAAAGATCACTGGCTACAGACAGACAGAAGGGGGCAGGGAAATTAGTTACAAGTTAGCTGTTTGAAGGACAAGGCCTGAACCAACAGAGTGGAGAGAAGAAAATAAATTTGAGAAATACTAAGAAGTGGAATCATTAGGTGTTAATTTCTTTGAGGACAGGGGTAGGGAGTGGGAGGTGGTAAGTTCACATCCCAGCTTTGGTGACTGGGTGGGTGTACCAGTAAGAGATAGGTAGTGACATTTTCGGCCATGCTGCATTTGAGGGGCTACCTGGAAACAGCAAGTAGGTCAACATGGTTTGAGGAAATGAAGTCCAGGAGAGAGGACTGTATAAATCATCAGCGACTAATAGAAATCTGGATGGAAAATCGTCCAGGGAGAGTGCAAAGAATGGAAAGAGATGAAAGCTAAGTGTGGGACTGGCAACCTTTAAGTACAGTCCCATCTTCCTGTTGAAACAGTTACTTTAGTCCGACAGTCAGAAACTTTGTTCACGTTGGAACAAGAGATCATTTAGTCTTCCTACATCCCGCAGGTTGGAAAACAGGATCAAAGGGGTTAAGTGACTTTATGTAAAGCTACTTATCTACAGAAGAGACTGAAAGCTCAGGTTTCCAGACTGGCCCTAGGCTGCTCAAATGCTCCCTTTCTAGTACGGGGTCCTCCTTCCACTCTGCCTTGTGAATCTTCAGAGGACAAGAAGTCAATGCGCCTTCCTTCAATATTGTCTGATGGCAACAAATGCTTCTGTTGTTATGTTTCACTTATCATCGAAACTAAAATGTTACATTTTCAAGGTAACCTCCCAACAATATAGTTTGTTAATAAGACCCCAAATTTCCAACTCTACAAAAGCTTCCTGAGTAAAATGGGAAACAAGTAGTTGCCCAATTCTGCAGTTATGCATAGCAAATGGCAATAATACCGAACACACAGAGAAAATGTTTATGGAACACTTCAGAGAGGAAAACAGCTGTAGCTGTTCTCTGCAGTCCCTTTAGATAGTCGAGAATGGGTTTCACCAACGGAATCTATCATATATCCCAGAACACATTTTCATAATTATACTTAAGGAAAGCAAAAAGCTGGTGATTCCCTTGGCGTACCTGCTTGGCTTGGCCGCTGCCAGCTGGGTGACTTGATAACGCTGGTGGACCCCAGAGGCTTGAAGGCAGCAGCAGTTGTGAGCCCGGCCACCCCTGGTCTGGCGAAGGCTGGGCTCTCTGGCCTCTCAGGCATACTCTGTGCGGATGCTGCTGATGGCGCCAAGTGCGGAGAAGGCTCCTGGGTGCTGCTGGAAGGAAAATAAGAAAACATTTTTGGTGAAGTGGTAGCAAGCTAACCTGGCACTGATAGTTTGATTTTCTCAGCCTATTAAATCTCTAAGGAAAACAAAAATAATCATCACTTAATTGGTATTTAAAAATAAAATACTCTAAAACCATGACTCAGGGATTGCCTCTCTAAAAAAAGAAAAGAAAAGGGTCTACCTTGAGAAACGAGGCTATTAAAAAACTCACACAGCCAATCCTTTGATTTCCTATTCCTCTCTATCTCAACATTCAATCATCTAGAATAAAATAAGCAATTATTAAAGAATCCCTGAAAAATCTCTATGAAATAGCACAGATGTTTCTTTACCGTTTCCCACATTCTTCTGGTACTTTATGAACTAAGTTTCTCTGACATCTCACGAGTCACTCTTTTGCTCACAGACTCGGTCACTCTTTCATTCAATAAATATTTAAGCACTTGCGATCTGCCAGACATTGTGCTTCACACTGTTCACACAGTGGTAAACAGAGAGAACATCTCCCATCTAATAGAACATCCACTGTCCTATGTTCATAGCACAGGAAAACAAGAGGCAAGACCGCCACTGTCCGCTCTCAGAGTTATTTGCTTAACAGGAGGCCTTACCTGTGCTTGATTCAGAGGATCATGTGGCTTTCACCATTCAGTTCTTTATTATTTATGATCATATGTCATTTCCAAAAAAAATTTAGCTCAGATGATAAAATATGCACTTTGGAATGACACAATACAATAACAGTTTTTCTCAATTGAAATAATAAGAGTTGTTATAACAATAAATCCTAACTTTTCAATAAAAATTCAATAAAGTTCTGGTTACTCAGATAACTTCATGCATAGAAACTCAATTTCTTCACTACCTGAAAGCAACAGCTGCAGTGATGGCGAACCTATGACACGCGTGTCAGAGGTGACATGCGAACTCATTTTTTTGGTTGATTTTTCTTTGTTAAATGGCATTTAAATATATAAAATAAATATCAAAAATATAAGTCTTTGTTTTACTATAGTTGCAAATATCAAAAAATGTCTACATGTGACACGGCACCAGAGTTAAGTTAGGGTTTTTCAAAATGCTGAGCTCAGAACGCCGAGCTCAAAAGGTTCGCCATCTGAGCTAGAGCAACACATGGACAAAGATAGGATACTATATTAATGACTTCAATAAAATAAATACTGTTTAATTATTTAGTTTGGTTGAGATTATTTCAAGGGAAGTAAATTTCAAATTCAGTCATGTCCACTATGCTTACAAATGAACAGGAATGCCTGATTTCCCCAATGCCTCTTGAAACTTGGATAACACCTAACTAAGTAGGCTCGAGGCTGCCTTCCCTTAGGAAGGCCCACTTGCAAGGCTGGCCTTTGACTGGCATTTGGGAGTTGGCTCGTAAATGGTTCCCCACAGTCATATAAAACTTTCTCTAAAAGATAAGAGCTGCTCACTGTGCCCAAACTATATAAACAATATTGCTTATGCTGAATACCTGCTTTCCTTCTGAGAGTCTGGAATTTCAGTATGAATTAGGCACAGCGTGCCTACATAACGAGCCTCATTATAAAATCCTTGTCTTAGGTAGTTTCTAATGAGCTTCTGGTTGACAACACTTTGCACGTTTTGTTGTAACTCATGGCTGAGGAATCAAGCACATCCTGTGTGGCTTCACTGGGAGAGGGCTTTTGAAAACTTGAGTCTCATTTCTTCCAGACTTGATCTCACAACTTTTCCAATTGCTGATTTTGCTTTGTATTTTTTCACTGTTATAAATCTTAGTCATGAGTACAAGAGTTCTGTAATCCCTCTAGTGAATTGTCAAATCTGGGGGTGGTCTTGGGGCACCTGAACAGTTTTGAAAAATCATACTAATGCTATTTTAACTTTCTTGAAATAGTGTTCCCTAAATTCAGGTATAATAGAGCCACTACCTTCTGTTATAAGTTCTAATCAGTTTTTAAAATATATTTTTTATTGATTTCAGAGAGGAAGGGAGAGGGAGAGAAACATCAATTATGAGAGAGAATCCTCGATCGGCTGCCTCCTGCATGACCCCTACTGAGGATTGAGCCTGCAACCCAGGCATGCGCCCCGACTGGGAATTGAACTGTGACCTCCTGATTCATAGGTCCATGCTCAACCACTGAGCCACACTGGCGGGGCATCTAATCAGTTTAATGAAAAACTCAAACCTGCTTGATGTTAGAGCATACTATACAATGAAAATTTTAAGCACTCTGATAATTTTCATAATAAATAAAAAGTGAAAGACTGCTTACTTAATGGCAATGCTGGACATAATAACCAATAAAGATGAAAGAATAAATAATATTAACAGAAACAGCTTAAGCAGTATAGTATAACTAGAGGCCTGATGCACGAAATTCATGCAAGAGTAGGCCTTCCTTCCCCCGGCTGCCGGCACTGGCTTCCCTCTGGCACCCAGGACCTGGACTTCCCTCCAGCTGCTGGCAGGCACCCAGACCCGGGCTTCCCTTGCAGCCCTGGCTTCGTCCGGAAAGTCGTCCAGAGGGATATCCGGTCTAATTTATTATTATAAATGCTATGAGCAGCTTTTAAAAGCTGTGTGATGGACAAATTATTTTACATCTCTACGCCTCAGTTACTAAACTTTAAGTGGGGATAAAATTTGATCGGTTACCTCCCATACACACCCTGATGGGACAGAACCCGCAACCTGGGCACGTGCCCTGACCAGAAATCAAACTGGTGACCTTTCGGTGCAGGAGACAATGCTCAACCAACTGAGCCACACTGGTGAGGGAAACAGCAAAATACTTTAAAATTAATGACTAATTTATTAATATGGTATGTCATAATTACCTAAATTAGATTGGTATCTTATTTCTAAAGTAAAGACTCATATTTTTTTCGAAATTTAAATTGTTTTAAGGTATACCTAAATTCTAAAAAAATTAAAATGCTTCTAAAAGATTCTAATGAGGAAACCAAAGAAAATCCACGAACACCCTTGATTCATGCCACAGAAGGTAAGAATCAAATATGGTCATGTTCACTAGTTTGACAGATAAACAAACATTGAAATGAAATGTTAAATTAATATTATTTCTATCTCAAGAATACCAAAATTTATGTTTCATATTTCAAAAACTGAAAATGGAGAAAAAAATCCTTTATAATAAAAGGGTAATATGCAAATTGACCCTAACGGTGGAATGACCAGTTGCTATGATGCACACTGACCACTAGAGGGAACACGCTCAACGCAGGAGCTTCCCCCTGGTGGTCAGTGCGCTCCCACAGGGGGAGCTCACTCAGCCACAAGCTGGGTTGACGGCTGCAAGTGCAGCAGGAAGTGGGCCTAAGCTGTCAGTCAGATACCCCCTGAGGGATCCCAGGCTGCCAGAGGGATGTCTGACTGCCAGCTTAGGCCTGATCCCCGAGGGGTCCCAGACTGCGAGAGGGCACAGGCTGGGCTGAGGGACACCCCCAAGTGCACGAATTTTTGTGCACCGGGCCTCTAGTATACTAATAAAGCAAAGATTTCTTTTTAAAACTGAGCTAATGAGGAAAAACAGAAAAAGGGAGAAAAGTTTACTTTCAGTGTCAGCAACCTGATTTATCTTGAGTTTACATTCCTTTCCCACATTTGTTTAACTATTAAAACAAATAAATTTCAGCTGCAGATTGAGAACAGTTGGAAATTTTAAGTCTATTTTCAAAGAAAAACTCTGAAGAATACTCTTGAGGTGACTTTACTCTAATTACATATTTAAATTTTTTTAAAGGGCCAATTGTATAGCATGGGTTTAATTATCAATGTTTAGATTAAACAGTTTTTACTAAAGCTTATAAAATTTATATACTAATACACAGACTCTGAAGTGGTAGGAAAGGAATATTTCTAAAAGAGTCATAATTATAAGCAACTTTTTATTTTATAGTTTTCTCCATCAGAATTCTGTAAATGAACCTGGACATATATAGGAGTCATGAGTCTCCTTCCTTCCAGAATTCTGTTTACAAATTTTGTTTGTATTTTTCTAAGCAAAATTCTTTAACTTAGATGGCGAACCTTTTGAGCTCGGCGTGTCAGCATTTTGAAAAACCCTAACTTAACTCTGGTGCTGTGTCACATATAGACATTTTTTGATATTTGCAACTATAGTAAAACAAAGACTTATATTTTTGATATTTATTTTATATATTTAAATGCCATTTAACAAAGAAAAATCAATCAAAAAAATGAATTCACGTGTCACCTCTGACACGCGTGTCATAGGTTCGCCATCATTGACTTAGACTTTTGTACCAAAATTCAAAGTGTTAAACACACTATAGTGGGAAGAAACAAGTTTGGTATTCTATGATACTTTATTATAATTTTAAAGATTACTGTAACACAAAAGTAAACATCCAAGATAAAACATCTCTGACATGTCCCTCCCAGCTGCTTTTCAGTCCCTTCTCACTGCGGTAGCAAGGTCTCCTCAGGGTATCCTGTGCTCCTGTTTTTCAGAATGCCAACTGGCTAACCTGGTACGGGACCACTTTCCTTTCCCAAATATCAAAATACATTTAAGTTTGTGCCAATTGCTGTTAGTAAAAAGTGGTGATAATGACTACAAACACTAGCTCAATCAGTCCATAACACAATTTTTTTTTTAAACAAAAAGTTTATTTAAGCAACAAGATGCTTGACTTGAAGGGAAAGTATCTAGGATTTATTTCTTTTAGAGTAATTCATTGCTGCTTAAAGAAAGATTGCCCTGTGTGTAGTAGCTATATACAAAAAAGTTATAAAACTGTTCTTAGTTTTACAATAATAAGTGAAAAGCATTAAAATTCTCCAATTGAACAAGGTATGCAAGAATTTTTATGTTGTTCTTTTTTTGTTAAACAGTGAGAGCAAAATAACTCACTGGAATGCCAGAAGTCGACAAAGGGAATATTTTCACAGAACCAGTATTTTTCCCTATCCCATCTCCATTTGTTGTTAATCAAAACATACCACTGGCCATTTAGTGTGTGTGTTTGTGTGTCTTTTTTTTAATGCATCAGGTGCTTTTCTGGAAAGACTATTCCAAATGTGGTCAGTAACCTGTCACTGTGCAGACTTAACCCTGATAATGAAAGAGGACTGCTCCTTTATTACTCACAACTCCACAAATATAACATAACTTCAGATGTTTCTTCTTAGAGCATATGGACAATGATCTCTCTCCTTGTTTAAATACCTCCGTTAAAGTTACCCAGGATTATAATTAAGTATATCGAAAATCTCCATAACAGTGGACAGGATATACACACATGATCCTGTGTGATATCAGGCTTTTACTAACTATAGTCACAGTTGTATACACTGACATTAATTTATGTTCTGTCAGAAATCGTTATTTCACTAAAATTATACCATTTGTAATGAATACTTGGGATATATTTATTTTTGATTATACACAATATTTTTTTGCCATATTTGTTAAGTTTAGGAGAAAATTAATTTTTTTGTTTCAGTATTTCCCAGATATGGCCCAAGTACAACCTTCATATTTGAGAACTGCAAGACAATAGACAAACAAAACCAATTATTCTATTATTCTTTACCATTTTTTCAGAAGGTGTAAAGGTATGTTTTACTAAACATTTAAATAGTCTAGTATAGCTGTATCCATGAAATAAGAGACAGGGTTGTACTGTAATTTAAATACTTGCACAATGACTCGTAACTTCATACCAAACACCAACTGTGCTAACAAAAGATGTCACAAAGGGTTAAAAGGCAAGTTAATAATCATACAAAACAGCATGCTGTGCATTAGCAGTGCATTGGAAGTAGTTAAGTGAAAACTGGACATGAATCAGTTCTAGGAATTTCACATCTGGTCTGTTAATATGGTGGTTAAGTGTTACAGAAAGTGTCTTTTACAGCAAACCACCACTGTGACATCTGCTCCCACAGTATCTTGTTTTCTTAACCTGGATAGAGTCAGTCAATTTCCTCGAGGGTTGGAGATACGAAAAAGGTAAAGGCTTGGAAACAGGGCTGATGCAAAGTGCATCCAGGAGTGAGTGATACTTTTCAGGACTGGAGAGCTTGGTGAGCAGTTAGAAAGAGTTTTAAGTTGGAAAATCACACTACCAATAGCAGAAAGCAGTGAGAGATAGAGACAGACAGACAGACAGAACTAAACAGTAGAAAGAGGTGGAAAGAGGGCTAGTAGTGTATTATATTATTTTACTCATTAATATAGAGTTGATTAAATTTTCACCATTTATCAATGCAATCTTAAAAGCATTTGATGCTATAAAAAGACACTAGAAATTATGTATAAACAAAACCCCACAAAAATAAAAAGCTTTTATTCTTTTACTGGGAGGAAGGGGTATTACAAAGAATAGTGATCACTCTCAAATATAATCAGTTTGTGGGACAAGATAAAACCAGTAAAAACTTCAAATACCTATTTATACCTGATTCTGCTTAAGATATACAAACTACAAATTATAAAATCCCCAAAGTCGACAGGCACACAACATGCAATAACCTACATAACTGAGAAGTATCATAGACAGATGGCAGTAAAAAGATACAAGGATGATTTAAAGCAAAATCGGTAATACACATTGTAGAAGGTATCTACAACCTAGACAATATGATGGTGATCTCATAACAAAGGGAGTGTTTTCTTTGATGTGACGTGTAAGGCAGTGAAAAGTGTTGGCATTGCAACAGACACACACTGTGCATGTAGCTCTACCTGGCGTTTGCAGCAGGAACAGCAGACACATGAGCGCTGTGCTGCTCAGAACCGCCGTACTGTATCTAGCAGGAGAGGATGAGGGAGAAAAGTTTTGAAAAGCTTCCAAGGAACTTGTCACCACATTTCTTGTAGAGCTGCTTAAATTGATAGGTAGGGAAAGAAAAACAGAGAAGAGGCACAAAAAGGAAAGTGAGAAGAGGTAGCATAATGAAGATAAGAGAGCAACCATACTATATTAATAATTAGACATACACAAGTGTGACATGTCAGGAAGGTAATAGGAGTTCAGGTCATTTATTGTTGCTGATTTTTTTTTTTTTCAGAAATTAAAATTTTATATACTGTAATCCTCCATAAAACTTGTTTTTGAGGTACAAGCATTTATGAATGTACTAGAGGCCCGGTGCACAAAAATTTGTGCACTCGGGGGGGGGAGAGGGGGTCCCTCAGCCCGGCCTGTGCCCTCTCGCAGTCTGGGACCCCTCGGGAGATAACGACCTGCTGGCTTAGGCCTGCTCCCGGGTGGCAGAGGGCAGGCCCAATCCCTAGGTGCAGCCCCTGGTCAGGCTCAGAGCAGGGCCGATTGGGGAGTTGGGGCACCGCCCCCTGTCATGCACAGAGCAGGGTGATCAGGAGGTTGTGATGCCACCCTCAGTCACGCTCAGGGTAGGGCCGATTGGGGGGTTGGGCACTGCCCCCTGTCACACTCAACGTAGGGTCAATGGGGAGGTTGCAGCACCATCCCCTTTACGCACAGAGCAGGGCCAATCAGGGGGTTGGGATGCTCCCTCCTGTCACGCACAGAGCAGGGCCGACCAGGGAGTTGAGGAGCTCCCCCCTGTCAGGAACAGAGCAGGGTGGATAGGGAGGTTGTGGCCCCGTCCCCTGTCACACACAGAGCCGCAGGGCAATCAGGGGGTTTGGTCGCTGCCCCCTGTCATGCTGATCCCGGTTCTGGGAGGCCTCGTGGCTCCGCTGATACCAGTGCTGGGAGGCCTCGTGGCTCCGCTGATCCCGGTGCTGGGAGGCATATTACCCTTTTACTATATAGGATAGAGGCCTGGTGCACGCATGGGTGGGGACCGACTGGTTTGCCCTGAAGGGTATCCTGGATCAGGGTGGGGGTCCCGCTTGGGTGCCTGGCCAGCTTAGGTGAGGGAATGAGGGCTGTTTGCAGCCGGTCACACACCCTTCAGGGTGGGGGTCCCCACTGGGGTGCCTGGCCAGCTTAGGTGAGGGGATGATGGCTGTTTACAGCTGGTCACACACCCTTTAGGGTGGGGGTCCCCACTGGGGTGCCTGGCCAGCCTGGGTGAGGGGCTGAGGGCCATTTTCAGGCTGGCAGGTGACTGAAGCTCCCAACCTGTCCTCTTTTCCTTTTTTTTTATTCTGGGCCACCTTCAGCTCTGAGGCTCAGCTCCAGCTATGAGACCTCCGCTGCTGAAAGCAGGTTTCTGGACTTTGTTTACCCTTCTGTATTTGAAACAATGTTGCGGTCCTGCTGGCTGAAGCCCGGGGGTTTGTTTAGCTTCTATATTTGTTACAATGTTGCTTAGAGTGCAGCTGAGAGGCCGGCAAGGCAGGCGGGGAAGCTTGGCTCCCTCAGTCACTGAAGCAAGCAAGCCTCCCTGTTCGCGTCAGTTGCCTGGCTGCCGGCCGCCATCTTGGCTGGCAGTTAATTTGCATATCTCCCTGATTAGCCAATGGGAAGGGTAGCGGTTATACGCCAATTACCATGTTTCTCTTTTATTAGATAGGATTTTTCACTGTCTCTAATCCTACTTAAAATTAAATCAATATCACAAAACAACAAACATTTGAAGACTGAGTTGTCAACAACTAAACAGAAAATAAACCTAAATATCAAGTGTGAATTTCTATAAGCAGAGAAAGAAAAAAGGCTATGTCGACTATTCCAAACTGTCTCTACAGAAAGGGTTTAACCTCAGAGATGATACACTCCCAAAGCCTGACATTTTAATGAGAGGTGTGTTTTCAGGAGAAGAGGTACCACAGCTCCTACTCAGAAGCAGTAATGCATATGAATATGAACAAGAAATAGCTGTTTAAAATGTTGAGAGTAAAGCTGTTTGGGAAGGGCAAGCACCTTTGTAAAATAAAAAGTAGTGATGACTAAAGCAGCACTGTCTGTGTTGATGTTCTATACTTTATTTTCAATTTGCTCTGCAAAGATTAAAATGCTGGTATGAAATTTTATCTTCAGAACATTTATTACTTAAAATAGTAATTATTTTCCTTTGGTCTTTGAAAAAAGGTCAAACACCTGGACAGGAGTTAACATTCCATCGTTAGGACTGTAATGATTTCCAAATCTGATTATCCAATTGGAATTGAGAATTTCTTTTTTATTAAGAAAATCTAAAGTGCATAGTGTAAAACCTGTAACCTCTTTTCTTCTTCATTTATGTCTACAAGTTATTAATGAATATCCTCACTACACTATGACTATTTTTGTCAAAATTCATGACAGTGGCCACTTCCAACACCAAGTAATTATGTGCCAAACTCATTCCAGGTTAATGAGAGCTCAGATGTAGAAAACTGTGAGGTTGACATAAGTCTCTTCTCCCTGTTGGAAGGATTGATAATCCATTATTCCTTGTTCCATTGGCTATCCTGTATAATAAAACCCTAATATGCAAACTGACAGAACGGTGGAATGACCAGTGGAACGACTGGTTGAGCGTTGAGCGCCTGCCCCCCCTTTCCAGAGGGAGGCGACCAGTGGTGGTGGCAGCGCACTCAGGGGGCGGGGCTGGCCAGCGAGCACCCTGCCTGTCACCTCCTGCAGCAAGAGACAACTGGTGGCTGCGATGGGGGTGGGGGCAGGGGGCTGGCCTGGGGATGGCGCCAGGCCGCCAGCGCGGGGGGGGGGGGGGGGGTGGCATTCACCCCACGGTTCTGAGCAGCACAGCCGCTCATGTGTCTGCTTTTCTTGCTGTTCTTGCCTGCAGGTCACCCCAAAGATCGACCCTGATCGCCGGCTAGGCCTAGGGACTCTATCCCCTATATACTGGGAACAGTCTCTTAGATTTAAAAATTAAAACCTGGCAAGGCTACTCTAACAGTGAAAAAACAGGATGATGCAGCGATGATATGCATGGACTCTGGCTTGCATATTTTGTGGTCAGACCTGATTCTGACACTTATAACTGTGTGACAAAGCCAATTACTTAACTTCTCTCTGCTTCAGTTTTTCGGCCCATAAGATGGGGAAAATGGTACTACCGCCTCAGAGGATCATGTTATGTACTACTTTTTATAATCAGGGCAAAAAAAATGTAGCTGCCCATGCTGGGAGCCGGTCCATCCTTGCTGTTTCAAGGGACCGGCATATATGGCATACTGTTCTTAATGTTTGCTCACCTTCTTGGCACTATGTGTTTTAACCAAGGTCTCTGAGAAAGGGTGTTTCCCCAGGTAGGGATTTTCCCCTGAAGTTAGGGAGGGAATAAAACCTCTTAACTAGTGCCAGGTGGGTAATTAATCACTTTAACTATGAACAACCATGCTTAAGCTACATAATCTTTACTCCCTGGAATGGAGATAAGAAACGCCCTAACCTTTGTAATAGAGATTGATAGGATTGAATCAACTGGTATAAATACAGATGTAATAAGACAGCAAGAGACAGAACTTAGAATACGGAACCAGGAGAGACGGAACCTAGGCACAGAACCTACACAGAACGTTCTCTAGAGACAGAAGAACTTCGCTGGAGAGAACATGGCAAAAGATCCTGGACTGAACCTGACTACAGAAATTGGCAAGAGAACCTGACTAGAACCTGGTAACTGAACCTGGCTGGAGAACCTAGCAAGACAACATGGATACAGAACCTGGCTGGAGATCCTAAGCAGAACCTCTCTGGAAATCCAGACCAGAACTTGGCTGGAGATCCTGGCTGGAGATCCTGGCTAGGCTGCTGATCAACTGAACACTGTCTCCGTGTCCTTCCTTCTTCACCGACTCCGTCTACGCCTTTGGGGATCCCTGGACCTGCTGGGGTTGGACCCCAGCAGCCCATACAACAGCAAGATGCCTTTCACCTGTATGAAAAGCATGATTACTGGTGCATGCAGAGTCTCGGATTGCGAGAGAGATGTCCAACTGCTGCTGGTTTATGCCCGACATCTCCTGAGGGGTCCCAGATTGTCAGAGGACACAGACCAGGCTGAGGGACGACCCCCAACCCCTGCACGAATTCTGTGCACCGGGTCTGTAGTAACTTTATAAGCCATTAGAAGCCAAATTAAAGAAATGGTGGTAAGTCGTATTTTTTAAAGTTACAAAGAAAAGTGTAGGTATAAGCTTTTTGGCAAGTCTGTACTTTAATTGAAGTGTATGGCCATGTTTTAATAACTGCTATGCATGGTGAGGAAAGGAGGAACGGGGGCTGGAAAGAGGAAAGAAAGAGGCTATGAGAGGCAGAGAAGGGTAGCATGCATGTCACGTAAAGTGGAAGAATAAAGTTACCAAGTGATTCAACTTTGAGTTTCTCAATTACACTGCATCTTTGAAGCAATGCTTACTATTTGGGGGAGGTAATGGTGAATAATAACCAGAAACACAAATCTATTTTTAAAAATCAGCTAAAACACAAATCAACTAAATTATCCTTCTCCGTTAAGAAGAAAAGGAATTTCTTTCGTCATACTGTATCACAATAATAATATAAAAGGACTTAGTATCCCCAGAGTCCAACAAAATCTCATAAGAAGAATTAACGTGAATACCTTTAGAATATGTCTGGGTATCTGGAACTCTCTCATTCCTTTTTTAGAGGTGAATGCATTCATGAGTTAAAGTAGACTTATGACAAACTCAATAAAGTTGACTTTCTAAATCACAGTGAATAAATAAAAGGCACAGCTTTCCTGACTCCACATTAGAATTTAAATCTAAACAAAAAGTGAAAAATATAAATGCGGTGTAAAGCGGTGTTCCAGGGCTGAGCGCCAAGCTTCCTTGTCCACATAAGAATGATGCCAGTTCTGTAATCTACGATCTCTTTTGCTTTTTAGTCAAAGAGTTTTAGCGTTTTCTTTCACCACCAGGATTAAAATTTAGACACACCAGGAAGAAAAGAACTCTACCTAGAATACGTAGTCACTTTAGAAAGTGTGGCTACATGGCTACCACTATGTACTAGTAAAACCTGAGGGGTTGCAGGTGGGTGAGGTCCACTCTTAGATGGTTCTTCCAGAGAACTGTCAAACCTAAGTTTTCAGAAGTAAAATAAACAAGGCAAAGGAAATATTAATGAACAGTGCAGGTATTTATCATCTATACTACCTTTTAAATGTACATTGCCTTTGTTTTTGGAAACTGCTAGTTTTCCTTTTTTAACTTCATATCTGTATAATGTTAAAACCAAAACTAACACCCTCACCACTACCAAATACAAACTGTTTTCCCCCACAATTTTTTAACATGGTGACTTCCATCTGATAAAAGATTATGACTACAAGGGAAGAAAGGTGGATGGGAATTCCCATACACTATGTATTTTCCATCCATCAGGGAAACTTCGACTCTAAGAAATTAGGTTGTCCAATATCATATACTTAATAGGGTCAGATGGAATTTGAGTCAGATGGAATTTATACCCGACCTGTCTGTACCATTTATACCCAAAAAAAACTCGCCAGCATTGTGGGGGCAGCTGCCTGAATAGTGCACCACTAAAAGCAACTACAGATTTCCTTCCAAGTCAGAATGTTGTGTTTGTAGAATTGGAATTATATGGATGTTGTTTGTTTTGCTGTAAATAAAGTATTTTATCAAGTCACACAAATTGTTTGCCTGCAATTGTGTTACTCTTAGTATTTTTCACTTTGTTTTTCTTTTGAATGCCAGAATTAAATTTTAGGAGAACTACTACCAAGTATGAAAAATATGAAAATTCAGTGTGAGGTTTGAAAGAAGAAAGCACTTTGGGAAGAAAAAAATGAACTGGAAATATACAATATTACCCATTATTAACAAATAAAAAACCTGTGGATAAAAAATAGAATGGGTCAGTCATGTCAAATGAAAAATGTGACAATAATATAAAGAAATAAAAAAGGAGAGGTTATGTTCCCATTTTTATTTGGCAACGATCAGACCTTTACCAGTGTTGAAAAAAATGTAGACAACTTAAGTAAAATGTTGTGGTAGAACTAAAATATCACTTAAGAGGCACAGCAGAAAAAGTTAAAAGGGATCAGAAAACCTGGCTCTCAGGCCAAATTCAGCCGCCACCTGGCTTTGCATGTCCTGGGATCTAGGAGTGATTTTCATATTTTAAGATGGTTTAAATAAAAAGATTTCATGGCACATGAAAATATATGAAATTCAAATGTGAGCATCCATAAGTAAAGTTTTATGGAACACAGTCAAGTTCATTCATGCCCCTACGTCTATAGCTACTTTCATGCCATGCGCAGAGCTGAGGAATTGCGATAGAATTTATGGTTCCCAAAACCTAATAAATTTACTATCTGGATCGTCACAGAAAAAGTGTGCTGACCTCTGCCCTAGGGAATAACATCTCCACACAGCTAGCAGAGTACACTTTTAACAATACAAATCTGATCTTGTCTGTTGCTTAGACCTTCCAGCACAGTTCCGAGGACAACTGTGATTGTGGGTTACCTGTTCTTGTCTCCAGCCACATCTTACAGAGCTCTGCCCCTCCCTCTGGCCTGCTTCTTCCACCTGGTCTCCATTTCTTCTTAAATAGGCCAAGCCTCTTCCCACGTGAAGCCTCTGCACAGTCTACTACATCTCGCTTTCTACACCCATCTCTCTACCACACCTTCACTGGGCTAATTCCCAAGTGTCCTTCTGGCCTCAGTTTAAATGTCACCTCAGAAAGGCCTCCCCATTTCCCCAAATCCCCATAGGTTGCCCATGTCATACACTTTCAGACAACCCTGTACATTCTCCCCCCCCCACCCCCAAATGTTATGCTTGTAATTATACAATTTGTGTGGTTATCTGTTTCAATCTGGACTCCCTCACTAGACCAGAAGCTCTCTGAGGTCAGGGACCACCATGTCTACAGTATAAACTAAGTGTTACAAAGTGCTTACCACAAAGCAAACGATAAAGAAGTGTCTTTTGAATCAATGCATGAATGAAATTTATTATTTTTAAGTACAGAACTTAGCATATACATATATCTCTTTTTCCTTTTTTTTTTTAGGTGGATTTGCTTGCTTACTTACTTACTTACGTATTTATTTATTTAAACTTACTGGGGTGACATTAGTTCCCGAAACTATACAGGCAACTCAGTGAAACATCATCTGCACACTGCATCGTGCATCCAATGCCCCCAGCAAAGTCTTTTTACATCCCCATTTCCCCCCCTCCCACTTTGCCCACCTCCACTTACTCCAACCCTCTACCCTCTCATATCACCACACTGTTGTCTGTGTCTATGTGTTTTATATATATGCTAGAGTGCGGAGAACAAAAATTTGTGCACTCGGGGGGGTCCCTCAGCCCGGCCTATGCCCTCTTGCAGTAAGGGACCCCTCGGGGGATGTCCACCTGCTGGCTTAGGCCCGCTCCCTGGGGGATTGGGCCTAAGCTGGCAGTCAGACATCCCTCTGGCAGCCCGGGAGCCCTTGAGGGATGTCCACTTGCCAGCGGGGAGCAGGCCTAAGCTGCAGTCGGACGTCCTTAGTGCTGCTGAGGAGGCGGAAGAGGCTCCCGCCACCACCGCTGTGATGGCAGTCGTCAGCCTGGCTTGTGGCTGAGCAGAGCTCCCCCTGTGGGAGCGCACTGACCACCAAGGGGCAGCTCCTGCATTGAGCGTCTGCCCCCTGGTGGTAAGTGTGCATCATAGTGACCAGTCATTCCCAGTCATTCTGCTGTTAGGGTCAATTTGCATATTACCTTTTTACTATATAGGATAGAGGCCTGGTGCATGGGTGGGGACCGGCTGGTTTGCCCTGAAGGGTGTCCTGGATCAGGGTGGGGGTCAGTGCCTGGCCAGCCTGGGTGACGGGCTGAGAGCTATTTTCAGGCTTGCTCCACCTCCTTCAGGGTGGAGGACTCCACTGGGGTGCCTGGCCAGCTTGAGTGAGGGGCTGATGGCTGTTTTCAGGCTGACCACAGCCCCTTCAGGTTGGGGGGGTACCGCTGGGGTTCCTGGCCAGCCTGAGTGAGGGGCTGATGGCCATTTTCAGGCTGGCCACACCCCCATCAGGGTGTGTCAGGGCCAGCCTGACAGGGTTGAGCCGGGCTGAGGCAGGGAGGTGGGAATTGAGAAAAGAAAGAAAGACAGGAAAGCGGGGTCGGGAGGACCCCAGTTCTCTTGATGAACTGAAGTAACTTTATTAGCCACACAATACTATTTATACATAACACACTGAATAGGAGGTCTGTCAAGAGGAATGTATTCTTTGTTCCTCTTAATCTCTAAGGGAGGGACATAGCAGAAGGACAAGTTCTCAGTACAGCATATCTCAGTAAATAGGTACAGACTTCTTGGCAAGCTATGAAAAGCTATTCTCATTCTACAAATGTTACTTCCATTCTACTGATAATCGCCATCCAAACAAGTCTGGGAAAACTGTGTGGGTAAGGGTCCCAGCCTTGCTAGCCCCTGCAGGTGCAAGGACCTTGCCAGCTTACATCTGGCCCCCAACAAGGGTGGGGGTCCCCATTGGGGTGATGGCCAGCATAGGTGAGGGGTTGATGGCTGTTTTAGGGCTGGTCAAGCCCCCCAGTGGGGACCCTCACCCATGGGGGTGTGGCCAGCCTGGGTGAGGGGCTGAGGGCTGTTTTCAGGCTAGTCACCCGCCTTCAGAGTGGGGGTCCCTGCTGGGGTGCCTGGCCAGCCTGGGTTAGGTGCTGAGGGCCGTTTTCAGGCTGGCCATGCCCTCCGGCGACCCAAGCTCCCAGCCTCTCCTTTTTTTCTTTTTTTGGGATTTATTTATCTTCTATAATTGAAACTTTGTAGCCTTGAGCAGAGCCCAGTGCCGGCCAGGGCAGGCAGGAAGCTTGGCTTCCTCCATTGCCAGGGGCAACCCAAACCTCCTGCTCGCTCCAGCTCCGTGGCCGCTGCCATCTTTGTGACCGAGTGATGGAGTAATGGTTAATTTGGATATTACTCTTTCATTAGATAGGATTTTGTTTTGCTTAATCCTTTCACCTATTTGTACCTTCTAGAGCAGTGGCTCTCAACCTTCCTAATGCTAAGACCCTTTAATAGAGTTCCTCATGTTGTGGTGACCCCCAACCATAAAATTATTTTCGTTGCTACTTCATAACTGTAATTTTGCTACTGTTATGAATCGTAATGTAAATATCTGATATGCAGGATGTATTTTCATTATTACAAATTGAACATAATTAAAGCATAGTGATTAATCACAAAAACAGTATGTAAATATATATGGTTTTTCCGATGGTCTTAGGCGACCCCTGTGAAAGGCTTGTTCGACCCCCAAAAGGGTCGCAACCCACAGGTTGAGAACCACTGTTCTAGAGACTGTATCGCAATTCAGGTTAAATGGTTTGCTGCCTAAGAAGGGACACGTCGTCGACCTCAAGGAAACAACCAGAATTCCAAAAACACCACTAAAATGTCCTGTATGATATAAAGAATTATCAATAATCTAGGAAAAAGGAAATGCAGTTATAAAGAATTATCAATGTCTACATTATTATTACACAACTAGAGGCCTGGTGCATGAAATTCATGCACGGGTGGGGTCTCTAGGCCTGGCTGACAATCAGGGCCTATCATCAGGCCCTATCAAGGCTACCTCGCCCAGTCCTGATTGGGGCCTGCTGGATGGGGCCTGCCAGATGGGGCCTACCAGACGGGGAGAGGGACCATGGGAGGCTGGCTGGCCATGGGAGGTTGGCTGTGGGGGCGCACTGATCACCAGGGGGCAACTCCTGTGTTGAGCGTCTGCCCCCTGGTGGTCAGTGCTCATAACAGCGACTTGTTGACTGGGTTTCCGGTTGTTGCTGTCGTTCGGTCATAACTGTCACTTAGGCTTATATATATACATATACATGTACATGTACACATGTACATGTACATGTATATGTATATTAGAGGCCCGGTGCATGAAATTTGTGCACGGGGGGGGGGGGCGGTGATGTCAACTTCTAGTCTCCTGTCCTGTGACAGGAGTCAGTCTTCACTGGCTGATGAAACTTTTCCCATCGAGGGAACCTATGACATTTAAGCTCCTCTTTGGGGGTCCAATTTTAGGCAGATCAGGAGACTTCAGTGAAAACCTCTCCTTGCATTTGCTGTTTTTCAAGCATCTGCAGCTGAAGATCATCAATATAATAACACAGCATATGTTGGGGTGGCATGTTCTCTGACCTTCAGAATAAACCAACAAAAGCGTGTTTCCTCTCTTAGATGATTTGCCACAGTAGCATTATTCTGGAGACAGTATTCTGACCAGACCTTCCTGGGAGTGGTCATAACATACCCTGTGCTTGTATAAAGGTGTGGGCCATACCACTAAATAAATCAGGGTCAGTTTTCTCATCTTGTGGAAAGGGAGATAAAGTTATGATAGTTTATCTCCCTTTCCACAGGTTTCCTGTGGGTTTGTGTCTCTGCTGTGGCCCTGGTGGACCCAGCGCTGCCGTGACCGTGGGGCTTGGGGCTGCTGGGTGCCAGGCCCCACTGCGGGCTTGTGTCTCTGCTCCTCCAGCTGACAGCAGCAGCAATGAAGCAGGCCCAGAGGCCCTCCGTGGGCAGGATGGGCGGAACACCTGTGTCATTGCCATGGCAACAACACAAGCATCCCAGCCCAGCCGCCGCCATCTTTGTCAAGGACTGACAATCAATTTGCATATGCCCTCCTTATTGGCTGTGGGCGTCACCATCTTTGTCGCAGAGTGATGGCTAATTTGCATATTGCTCTTTTATTATATAGGACTAGAGGCCTGATGCACGAAATTTGTGCACGGGATGGGGGGGAGGGTCCCCTCAGCCCAGCCTGCACCCTCTCCAATGCAGGACCCCTCGAGGGAATTCTGACTGCCAGTTTAGGTTCAATCCTAAACCGGCAGTCGGACATCCCTCTCACAATCCTGGACCACTGACGCCTAACTACTCACCTGCCTGCTGTCCTGGCCGCCCCTAACTTCCCCCCTGCCAGCCTGATCACCCCTAACTGCCTCTGCCTGCCAGCCAAATTGCCCCCAACTGCACCCCCTGCCAGCCTGGTCGCCCCAAGCAGCCTTCTGCTCGATCATTTGGTCGCCCCTCACTGCCCCACACAGCCTGCTGCTCTGTTGTTTGGTCATCCCTCACTAACTCCTCTGCCAGCCTGGTCATCCCACGCAGCCTGTTCGGTCATCCATTCAGTTGCGACAGTCACTTAGGCTTTTATATAGATAGATAGATGAGAACAGGTAAGAAAAGGGAGTTGAAGTTGAGTCTGCTAACTCCTCCAGAAACTATGTTGACTGAAAAAATGAGAGCTACTTGAGAATAAAGCTCATGTAACTCATGAAACTCCTTCAAAAGCCAGATTTCCAATTTCTAAACAAATGCACTTGGGAGATTTCCCACATGTGACACACTTATCACCTATTCCTTTGCTTAGCCAATCTTTAAAAATCCTAGGCTTAAGAAAATCTTACCTTATTTAATATGGAACAGACATTAATATCGACTCTCATTCCCTAACATTTATTCTTTTTAGGGTTGGAGGGAGCTCTGATAAGTAGCACCTCTGCAGCAGGCAGACTTTTTGCTTTGTCTATTATATAAGTGAGTTTTCATTTCTCACCAGAGAAGTATGAAGGCTTTCTCCTTCTCAGATACGTCTGGAGATTTGGGCTTGCAGCCTTTTGGCCTGTGTTTCTCAGGAAAAATGAACAAAGAACTATTTTTGCATTATCTTTCACTACAACTGTGTCTTTCTTTGCTTTTCAGTGGAGAACCATGTGAGCAATCTGTCCAGGTTAAAAGCAGCATGAAGTTGCCCATCTCACCACCTTACTGTCCTGACCATTCTGCAGGGCCAGCGAGAGGAACTGTCCTTCCCTTCAGCTCCACAGTCCCAACAACAGTCAGATAGCAACATCCTTATGCTGTGTACTCCATCTCCTCCCTTTTTCTCAGAGGCCTCAATTAGTCTATCTCCATTTCCCTTGCATTTTCCATCTCTCTTTCTCCATTGCATGCTTTGCCTCTCTATTCAAAAATGCTCTAGTTTCTCCTAAAAACGAAAAGAGCAAAACTGCCATTGCCTTCTACTTCCCTATTCTGCCTAACATCCAAACTCCATTAAAGAGTAGTTTACTCATGTAGTCTCCATTTCCTCACCTGTGTGCCACTCTTCAACTTCATTCCCCAACCTCTAAAAAACCATATTCTTGCTGAGGTCACTAATGGCTTCTTTGTGGCTAAATTCAATGGCATTTTCTTTTTATTGTGGTAAAAAAATACATACAACAAAAATTTTCCATCTTAACCATTATTATTAGTAGTATTCACATTGTTGTACAACAAATCTCCAGAACTTTTTCATCTTGCAAATCTAAAACTCTATACCCATTAAACGACCAGGCTGATGGGGGGGAGGGGGGGAATGGGGGCAGTTGGGGGTGACCAGGCTGGTGGGGGGAGGGGGGGCAGTTGGGGGTGATCAGGCTGGCAGGCGAGCAGTTAGGAGTCAGCAGTCCCAGATTGTGAGAGAGATGTCTGACTGCCAGTTTAGGCTTCATCTCCGGCAGTCGGACATCCCCCGAGGGGTCCCGGATTGGAGAGGGTGCAGGCTGGGCTGAGGGGGACCCCCCCCCACTTGCATGAATTTCATGCATCGGGCCTCTAGTAAACATCATAAAACAATCAAACAGTGTGACTTATTACATCCCCACATGGCAAATTTTCCATTAGAGGAGAAATTCAGAAACCTTAAAAAATGTCTTTTATAGTAGGTAAAGCAGAAAAACAATAAAACTGTCCTTGGTGTTTTCACTCTTCCACAAAGCAAACATTCATACAGTAACCCTGCTCAACAGAGAGTGGAATATAGCAGGGTCATAGCTGCATTCTAAACTTTTGGGAGTCATTGGCACAGCAAAGCTATTTATTTCAGCCAAGGAAACCTCTAATCATCTGGAAAAATGAGTATCTTCCACTGGCTTCCTGACAATAAATACAGTGAGTGTGTTCACCTGCAACTATAATTTCCCTTTTAGAAAATAAACTGAATGAAACCGTAGCTGTAAATTTATGGCACTCTTAATCACAAGCTAATTGATTGATTTCAATAGCTTTTGTTTCTTTAGCAGTCTAAAATTATTTGAACCTGCTAGTTCTACATTTATTATGCATGGCATCTTGAAGACAATTTAAAAATCAGCAAGAAGGGGCATCCTTGTTCTGTACAGATGGGAACAGAGAACGCTGACTGGCAGAGGTTAAAGTTCATGAAGTAAATTATCAAACATGAAAATACCACCCAAAATGAGGTTTATCTTTTGTGAGATTAAAGAAAAAGGACTGACTCAAAGGGATTCTTTTTCTTGGAGTTTTCCACTTTACTGAAGCAAGGAAAAGAGGGAAACAAAAGTGAGATTTCTGAAGGAAGTGGAACTTAGTATTTGTGCTGGAGTAAGAGTTTGTTCCTGGTTGATATATCCCATTTTCTTCACTATCAAATGCTGCCTTAACTCTGACATGCTTTTCGGATGCTGCTTTCCCTAATTATTTCACCATTATTAAATGTCCAGTCTTAACATTATGTGAACTCTTAAGTCATCTATACTATTCCTTGATCTCTTCAGGAAAAATGTAATATGGGTTCTAAAGATAAAAAAATAAGCATATATTATACTATGCCTATCTAAAATACCTATCTAATGTAAAGATTTTAAGGTATATCAACTTAAAAATCACATGGAACAATGCCTTGATAATAGCCTGACACCCTCAGTAACTTCGCAGGGTACTTCCCACTAACCCTAGTGGCCCTCACTTTGCATCACCAATTTTTTCCCTGGATCATTCCTGTAAGTGATTTCAGCAATTTCTAGCAATTAGGAAGAGCTTCTACTATGGGCAAAAATCTGCCATTTTATAGTATTACCATAAGCCTAATGTTATCCAAAGAATTTATGTATGATAAAGGTAGATTTTCAGATTCAGAATAAAAGGATGTATTATTCAATAAACAATATTGAGTCAATCTGTTACCTATTTGAAAATATAAATGAATCTGTCTGAATGCCACTGTGAGTCCAAGTGTCTTAAAGCCACCATAGCACCTCATGCAAATAGCAAGAGTGTCCTGCCAATGTTAAAGAAGAAAACCCAAGGGCTACATACATACTCTTTAACTGAATATTTTGGGTCATGTATCCTGAGTTCTGCCGTTCAGTCACACCCTGCATTCACTGATTCATTCAACAATATTAGTTGAACTGCCCCTTCATACCAGGCATTCTCACATACTCTATGCCCACTTTAACTCCCTGCCCTCATGGAGCTTACAGCCTAGTGCCCGCTTTCTTCGAACAGACCATGAGCCCATCATAGTTTCCATCCTGCTTACCCATCACAACCAGAAATGCAATCCCCTTGAGTGACCCATCATTCCTGGACTCTAATTTCTTCACTGTTTTGTGCATCTCCTAATCTGATCAATTTCCCATTCCTCTTAGCCCTCAAAAACTCTCTATCATTCTACATCTTCCTTGCAGTTCCTTCAAGGATTCCTTTTCTCCCACATCACACACATTTATAAACCCGGAGGTTTCTAACGTTACGAGTCATCTTTGACTCTTTAAAATCCCAAGTCCATTGAGGCTTCTGTCATCAGACTATCCCACTCACTAGCTACATATGCATGCATTTTCTTGCCTCTACCTCACCTATTTGCTTTAGCTCCCGGCTCACTGCCTTTCTCTTTACTCAATTCCAATCATCTATCTTGATGACTTTGATGTTATCACGTTGAATCACTGAATAGCCCGACTACTAAATTATTTGACTTCTTCACCTCAGCCATAATTCCTAGGTTATCTTAATTCTGCAATTCCTCAGCCACAAACTCCTGAATTCATAACCTTTACTTTCTTATCAACAAGTATAACATGTCTAAGATCTGGATTTTAAGAACCTTCTTTTTATTTCTAATTCCTCTACCTCTTGAATCTTAGTTTTTTTACTATAATGAATTGAATTTTACCAATTTTATGGACTGGATTAAGTCTTACCAAATTCGCCAACTCAGCAATATTCCATTATCTACCTCACAACGCCCGGTATTTCCACACTCCTGCAAAATACAAACCCATCCAAATCTCTACATCTCCATTAGTACCTCCCCCGCCTAACCCACTATTTTTTCTTGCCTGAACTAAGGGAATACATAGAACTACTCTCCTGCTTTCATTATTTCTCCCATACATCAATTTTCCATAGTATTCAGAGTGATGTTTTAAAAACATACACCAGATGTTATTCCCATTATTAAAATCCTATATTTGGCTTCCTATTTAATTGGGACAAGAATCTGAATCCCTTAAAACAACCTACAAGGCAATTATTGGATTTATTTTTATGTATTATGTATAATATGTCAATATGTAATAAACATGAAGAGAGACCACTGCTAATCTATGAGGCCTGAGACAAAAGGAGAATGTTTGGGGAAGAAGAAGACATGGCTATGAATTTAGGTCCAGGAACTAGCCCATATTAATATTAACAGCTAAAATCAATTATTCATATAACTTCTCTGACCAGAAATAGCTTAATTATTCCATGGTTTTTCAGTTGATTTTATTAGGATTATTTATGTAATTGTCAGAGATTAATGCCAAGGATTAAACATAATATATGCCAGATGAGATTTTCCTAGAGCTAGTGTGGAATAGAACTATGGCTTGCCTTATAATTTTAGGAGCCATATTATACAACTAACTCATATTGGGTTTATTTTCTTCTAAAATCCATAATTTCTTAAAAAAATTATTTTTGCTAACTTTATCTCCCCCTCCCCTTATGTCCCACAAAAGTTAGAATGATTTGATACAAACTACATATAACCATATCAAACTTTTCTTTTTCTTTCACTTTCTCTGTTTTTAAAAACTAGATCTGGTCCACTGTCCTAGACTTCCAATATACTGGTAATGGAATATGTATGCTATTCCTTCCTGCTTCAGGATACCCACAAATGTAGGCAGTAAGCGCCAGGGCTCCTCATCCAAGTCACTGACTGAACCTTTAAACAATATCCTTTGGCTACATTTCCTCAACCTGATATGAATCTACACCTGCCGTCATTAGCCTCATTTCATTTATAAATTCGATTAGACTTAAGAGCCTTTCTTTGGTAACTTGCTAAAATTAGCACTTCCCCCAATCTATCCAAAATGTGTTAATAAAGTTGGATGTGATTTGTTTCTGTTTCTAGGTCTTGGTCATTCTGCCATCTGTTCTTAGTGCTCCCTAGCCGTGCTTCTAAGAATGCCTTCTAAACTTTTTTCCAGGTGACCTCAAATTCAAGTTAAACTTTTTCTTTCTTTGAAAACCAGTATTATATTTACCTGTTCCCAGTCTTCTATTTTCTTTCCCATTCTCCGGGATTGTTTCTCCCTCTCCTCTCTCTCTCTCTCTCTCTCTCTCTCTCTCTCTCTCTCTCTCTCTCTCTCTGGGATTGTTTCTCTCTCTTCTCTTCTCTTCTCTTCTTCTTCTTCTTCTTCTCTCTCTCTCTCTCTCTCTCTCTCTCTCTCTCTCTCTCTCTCTCTCTTTCTCTCTTTTTAAATGCACATAATGTTACTTAGCAAATCTCACTTGTAACTTCTCTAAATCATTGAGAAAAACAGACTATGGAGAGTTAATTTCAAAAAACTTTCTATCTGGGGCTTCAATTCCCTCCAGAATGTAAATAAAGCAAAGTCTTTTCAGTTTGGGGTGGTTTTTATTTGCTTAGTTAGAGCTTTCAACAATGAACATTTATCAATTTCATAACAACCCTGGACATCACTTTAGCATATTACTTTTTATCTCTTAAATTAATGTTATCTGGTTGTTTTATTTTTCACATTTAAATGTTTTGTTTTTTGGGCTTTTTTGCATGTGTGGATGTACATTTTCTAACATTCATGGGTATTACTTCAATATCCCTGCTAAGAGATTTGCTGATTTTAATGAGATGTTTGACTACAGTGCTCTAGGCAAATGCTCAGTTTGATTCTAAAAGTGTTGCTTCTTTGTATTAAAACCTCAAATTCAGCCCTAACCGGTTTGGCTCAGTGGATAGAGCGTCAGCCTGCAGACTGAAGAGTCCCAGGTTCGATTCCGGTCAAGGGCATATATATACCTTGGTCACAGGCACATCCGTAGTAGGGGGTGTGCAGGGGGAGGCTGATTGATGTTTCTAACTCTCCCTTCCTCTCTGTAAAAAAATCAATACTATATATATATTTTTAAAAAACCCTCAAATTTATCCATTATCTAAGCAGTGATATACAACTACTTGAAGCCATTAAAATCTTTCAGAAATATTCTCAAACACTTTTTTTTCTTATGAACTACTTAGGATATTGAGATAAAAAATTAAAGTATGTCAAGACAAAATAAATGTGTGCCACTAACTCAAAAATTGCTGAAGTATCATCCTAGCTTTAACACAGTCTTCTGGTTAAAGAAATAAATACAGACATTTCAGGAGTAATTAATTAGGTGCATCTGGGAAATGAACACCCATCAATAAAGTTGGACATAGAAGAGGCACCCAGCATACAGTTGTTAATAGATATAAAAAGAGAGAAATACAAAAGAGGAGACATGGACAGCTGAGAATGCTTTTAAGATTAATGTAATTTGAAGTAGTTCTTTAATTTGACTAAGAAAAATGAAGATGCCAAAATATACATACCTGTCATAGGTTTTATACTATATTATGCAATATAATTTCAACTTTTTTATAAAAATCTTAACATTATTAGAACACATTTTCACAAATATAAAGGTAGAAAAACTTGAGTTTCTGAAACTTTCAATGTGGTTGAAGTAGTAAAATTGAATAGTGGCAAAAAGTAGAAAATTAAGCCTTCCATCACAGTAAAAATTGCCTAATATCAGTGTTCCTAATTCATCTTAAGTTGTGATTTTCTTTTGAATTTAAAAAAAGTAAACTGCAGGAGGTGCCTTCAATATTGAGTTCTAGTCAAGAAGGAGAGTTCCTTTTATTTTCTGGTTTAATTCAATAAAATAATTTTGTTGTGTTATTTCTCTCTCTAGAGGTAAAGTGGACAGAATTTATCGAAACAGCATTATAAAAGAAGTGTTACTGATCTGATAAGAAAAACTTCTAGGAAATTTAGTGCCTATTCTGGACTATGAAAGTCAATTTTTGCATATTACAAACACAGATCTTTGTGAAATAATCTTTACGTGATAGTATTCCCAGTTTAATTTGAGAAACGTACATGAGTATATACATAATTAAGCAGAGAATTAAACAACTGCTGTGTGAAAATATATATGGTAAATAGGAACTATGTTTCTTGCTTCAATAATTTTAAAGTACTACTCTCATAAGGAAGTAAAGTGTAGTAATTATTTATGTTCAGTAGATGGCGACCTCTACATTATAGTCACAAAACCAGCTTTTGCATAGTATAATCTACCAGAAAAAAAAATGAAAGGAGGTAAATTACAAATATTCCATATTTTACAATAGACAAAATTATGACTTGGTTATATACCCATTTTTATTTTGGCTTGTGGGTTTTTTTCCAGGTTTGTGAACATACTATGCAGGAATGTGCTATATAATATACGCTAAGAGATTCTATTTGGCTGATATTGTTTTATTTTTAAAAATTAGACTATGCACCCTGGACAGTTTGGCTCAGTGGATAGAACATCGGCCCATGGACTAAAGGGTTCCGAGTTCGATTCCAGTCAAAGGCACATACCTCGGCTGCAGACTTGATCCCCAGCTCTGGTGGGAGCACGTGGGGAAGGCAACCATGTCTCTCTCTTACATTAATGTTTCTCTCTGTCTCTCCCCCTCCCTTCCACGCTGTCTAAAAATCAATGGGAAAATATCCTCAGGTGAGGATTAACAAAAATAAATAAAATAAAATTAGACTATTCTGTGAAAGGACTGGTGTTCTTTGTTTTGGGACAAATTCAATTGTTAAATTCTTACCTCATGAAAATATGTAAGAATATGAGACTAGGGAATGATTTGTGATTTCTTTGCATAGCTTATAAAGGATAGTAATTTTAGGTAACTTACTCAAATGGTATGAGTCTTAATTAGGGTATGCAACAAGAGCGCAATACATTTGTAAAACACAGCAATAACAAAGACATGGCACAGGTCAGCAAACTGTGTCTTCATTCACTTATGTGGGTTATATGTTATTTGTGAACAGCCACAAATTTTTAAAAACTTACTGTAAAAAGAGGATGTTTAGAAATATTTATGTAGTTTCTGTTCAAGAAGTCACGTAAGATCTGTTCTGATAGCCTTCAGTTAGAAATCATGCGGGCATTATTTAGTGCTATGGGACAGCCTGTAAGAGGATATTTTTTCCCCATAACTGTTTCAGTTTTGTGTAATGTAACTGGTGACTGGATTAGAACCATTTTTCTACTGAAAGAATAGGCAGTCACTTCTCCCTTGATGAGTATTTTAAATCTTTGAAAATTGCAAATCCGTATCATATAAAAAATCAGAAACTATCATTTTTTCTTTCACAATATATGTAGAACCTATCATTTCTTAAACAAGATTTAAAAGACATAAAAAGTATGTTTTCATCATGATAATATACATTTTTGCTAAATAAAAATTCTACCATATACTTATTTATATAGACCTATCTAAGCATGAAAAAATTTAATCTAATCTGCTTATTAGATAAATATTTTCCTATGTAGTAAAAACTCTTAAAAGGGTGAGATTAAAAAAAATCACCATTTAATTTAAAATAAATTGTATGATGCTTGACAATGATGTATTTTATTTTATTTTAAATATATTTTTATTTATTTCAGAGAGGAAGAAAGAGGGAGAGAAACATCAATGATGAGAGTGAATCATTAATCGTCTGCCTCCTACACACCCCCTATTCAGGATCGAACCTGCAACCCGGGCATGTGCCCTTGACCGGAATCAAACCCGGGACCCTTCAGTCCCCAGGCTGACGCTCTACCCACTGGCTACGGCATAATGTATTTTACAAACATGTTTTTTTAACCCTCACCTGAGAATATGTTTTATTTTTTATTTTATTGATTTTTTTAAAGACAGAGGGAGAAAGGAAAACATCGATATGAGACAGAAATATCCATCAGTTGCCTCCTTTACACACCCTGACTGGAGACTGAACAGGGCCGAAGTATATGTTTTTAAAAGAATTATCTTTCAATGAATTTTTTTAAGGCCTCCCATAATTCTCTATGCTGGTGTGCCATATATTATTAATTAGCTTTCCATTATTAGTAGGTTACTAATAATACGGCTGTTGTAAAATAGACTCAATTTCAAACATTTCCTTGAAATGATAAAATTATTTGTATTGGTTTATCCAATCAGAGCACTAAACTTCTCATATACTTATTTCTAAAATGAGTCATGTATTGTCTCCTCTCAGGAGTCACTGGGCTATTCATGTTGAAAGAGACAAAAAACACAAAGAAAGATGAATCCAAAAACAAAATTTCATTTAATTTTTTAAAAAGTCTTCCATGACTATTTAACAAACAGATACCATCAGGGGAAATGTGTCAACGTTTGGCAATTAGGTTGCACAAAGCACAACAATTCTCCTTTTAAACAACGTAGGTATTATTCCACTTTACTTTCAGTGTAGATAATAATGTGTTGGCATTTTAATGAAAATTTGACTTTATACGGAATTTATATTCAACTAAAAGTTGTGTATACTGTGCTGTAAACAAGTTCCTTAAAATTCAACAATTAAGGGATTGGAGAAATATGCAATTATGCACCAGTAGAGCCTTTTTTTAGTGCTAGCTAGTGCCCAATATGGTGGGATAACTAAAATCCTTGTGTTCAAAGAGCTTATATACTCAGGTTAGGGAGACAAATACCTGCCCCCAAAGTAAGAAAAGAGGCACCAGAGCAGAGGAACAATGCTTCCAACTAAGTCCAAGTCAGTGATTCTACTTAAGGAAAACTTGTTTTACATGCTAATCCACCAAACGGAGTATTAGTATGGAAAGGCAGCTGGAGTTATGAACTAAATTGTGTGCAATGCCCCACCTCCCAATTCATATGCTGAAAGCCTAACCCCAATGTGACAGTATGTTGAGAGAGGGCCTCAAAGGAGGTAATTAAAGGTAACTGAGGTCATAGCAGTAGGCCTCTAATCCAGTAAGGCTGCTGTCCTTGTACAAAAACACAGACACCAGAGCTCTTCTGTGTGCACAGAGGAAAGGCCACGTGAGGACACGGAGAGGGAAGGTGGCCATCTGCAAGCCAGACAGGCCTCACACAGCACCTCTGCTAACATCTTAATCTTGGACTTCTACCTTCTAGAACTGTGAGTAAATGAATTTCTGTTGTGTAAGCCACCAAATCTGTGGTGTCTTGTTATGGCAGCCTGAGCTTATACAGTACATTTCTAATTTAAGTAGTTCACCAGAGATGACTCTTACAATCCTAACACCCACTTTCAAACTGAATTTGTATTTTTATATATTCATATATTATCCTATATAATAAAAGGCTAATATGCAAATTGACCAACCGGCAGAATGACCGGTTGCTATGATGTGCACTGACCTCCAGGGGGCAGACATTCAACGCAGGAGCTGCCCGCTGGTGGTCAGTGTGCTCCCACAGGGGGAGCACCGCTCAGCCAGAAGCTGGGATCATGGCTAGTGAGCATAGCAGCGATGGCAGGAGCCTCTCCCACCTCCGCAGTAGCGCTAAGGATGTTTGACTGACGGCTTAGGCTCCCCACAGCCTAAGCCATCGGTTGGACATCCCCTGAGGGCTCCCGGACTGTGAGAAGGCACAGGCTAGGCTGAGGGACACCCCCCCCCACGTGCACGAATTTCATGCACTGGGCCTCTAGTATTTATATATACATTTCTAATATATTTTCATTTATATACATGGAATTATATATTCAATGTACAGAGCTTTACTTGCATAACTATAGTTCCATCCAGGAAGAAATACCATGCATATTAGAATGCCTTTTCTTCCCAGTTTATACTATTGGACAAATATCCATAAACAAATTAGAAAAGGAGGTGCCAAAAAAGGGTGAAAATAATATAGTATGTAACTTCAGAAGTGAAAAGATTTCTACTGTTGAGGGTGGTGCACTGTGGGTGACAGTGTGTGGTTGGCATTTTAGGAAGGAACAAGGAAACCTTTGGAAGAGGGAGCACTCACTCTCAGTGCCGTTCTCAGTGGCACACCACTGGCATTTGATTCAGAGCATTATATTTAGCATCCCTAGTCCCTCAGGAGCACTCTCCTGGCCTCATCATATCTGTGTTATCTACACGTTCTCAACGGCTACTCAGCATCAGCATCTCTTCCCAGACAACTAGAGGTAAACTTTAAAGGATGTGAAGAAAACAGCAGAGATGCTCAAATAAAATATATTAAGTGAGGATTAAATGACTAATACACTTGATTCTAAAATGCTGCATATGGAAAATTATAACATACAAAATTAAAATAATTTATTAGGTGCTGCCGTCCAGTTACAAGTGATCATTACATTTACTCAGAGTAAATCCTAATGTTCTATTTTAAAGCTTCCCATTTTACTGACTCATTCATATAGCCCTGACTCTATTTGATTTCTAAATACCTTTACATACTCATTACTCCAGGATACTTCTGATGCAATCAACAAATATGTTTTCCTTTTGACTTCATATAACTTTTAGGCTGACTTACCTGGTATCATCTCTTTCACTTATTTCCCTAAATGGTGTTTGCGATCTGAGTTGAAGATTTAAGGAGAAGGAACAGGTAACCAAGACAGAGTGAATGATGAGAAGATGAAGACAAGAACCACACTGAAGAGAACCCACGCAATCCAGGTCCCCATGGGGATCTAAAAGGTTATGATTCTGTTGCAGATCAGGTTCTCCAGAAAGCAAAATCAGGACAGAGTTCAGCATGGAGGGTGCTTATTAAATGCCCGTAGGGAATGGAAAAGAGAAAACGTTGGATACAGCGGTTCTCACCCTGTGGGTCGCGACCCCTTTGGGGGTCAAACGACCCTTTCACAGGGGTCGCCTAAGACCATCAGAAAACACATATATAATTACATATTGTTTTTGTGATTAATCACTATGCTTTAATTATGTTCAATTTGTAACAATGAAATTGAGGGTCACCACAACATGAGGAACTGTATTAAAGGGTCGTGGCATTAGGAAGGTTAAGAACCACTGATAGAATGACCCTTCTAATTTGTCCCTACCTGGGTGGAAATGACCAGGCTTTTAACCTCCTTCTCTCTCCAATCAGGTCACTGCTGTTGGACAGCTCCATGAAGGCTCCAGTATTGCAGGAGGTGCTATGTGAAGGTGCTGACCCTGGAAGACTATCATGCCCCTTACTCACCCAGCAGGAGTGGTGTCAAATCCTCAACTGAAGCAGTATCTGCATCACAGTGTCCACCACTGATTCTAACCTCATATTTTAAAGTGGAAACTCAGGGGCAGAAAGGAGTCAGTCAGTTACAAATCTGAGTCTAAAACCCTGAACTTATCACTCCCTGTGTTTTGGGGTTTTTTTTTCCCACTATTCTAACCAGAAAAATATAAAATAAAATGTGACTGTCTATTTTGGAAAGGAAGTATTTATTTGGTTTAAGGAATATTCTTTAATGGCACAAACAAAATGTATGAGTCCAAATAATTGTAGGAAAGTTTATAAAATCTATTAATTGTATGCCCTAACCGGTTTGGCTTGGTGGATAGAGTGTTGGCCTGTAGACCCAAGGGTCCCAGTTTTGATTCCAGTCAAGGGCACATACCTCAGTTGCTGGCTCCTCCCCAGCCCAGGCCCTGGTTGGGGCTTATGCAGGAGGCAACCAATTGATGGGTTTCTCTCACATCGATATTTCTCTCTGTCTCTCTCTCTCTCTTCCAATCTCTCTAAAAATCAATGGAAAAATATCCTCAGGTGAGCATAAAATAAAAAAAGAGAGTACTAATTGTCAAGTTCATCATTTATTTATGAATATAGCATTATACATCAAATTTCTATATATAAATGTTTTGTTTTCAAATGGCTTTTTGTACACTTCTGTTCCCTACATACATGTTACCAACATATACTGTATTAAATGCCTGCTTTTTCTAGGTCTTCAATGGATCTCAATGGGAAAAGCATTAAAATGATTACTATGTTCAGGGCTGACACTACCAAGGTGAGTATATGTAGTTTATTTGGCAAATTGGTTGATCTGCTTGATTCTTCATTTTCTAATTTTACTTGAAAGTGCCTGGATATGATAATAAGACAACTTCCAATTTAAAAATAAGTAAAAATAAAATGCCATGGTTAGGAATGAGAATACAAATTCTTTTTTTATGTGCATAAATATCATGTTTTCATATCATGCTTCCTCTCATATGCCACATTTGGGGCACACTGTTCTTTATGTTTTATACATTGACCCCCAAGACATCACATGACTGACCCCTTTTTCTGTCTCAGGTGATGGCACTAAGGTGATCTCCTCAGAGGCCCTACAATCTAAGTACTCCCTCCCTGCCTAAACCAAATTTCTCTTATGTTATTTTATTATCTTGGTAGCACAATTATCTCATATTATCTTGTTCATATATGTATCTATTATTCACTACTGAATCCCAGGCACATATCAGTGCTTGGTATTTAAATATTTAATAATTACTCATGTGGAAAAATGAATGCAGACACCTCATAAATGAATGTTTATGATTTACAGAATTTTAAATACACATTAGAAACACAACAACTGCAAAATTATTTGTCTGGAGGAAATCAATTCATTCTATATTTCTGAATAAATTTGAATAAAAACAGGGACTGCTAGTATTATAATAGTATTTCCTTAAACAAGCTTAGTTATTTTTAATCTGAATCTTCTTAAAGGACATAATGTTGCACAAAATGAATATGTTTCTGTTTCCACAAATAACGTATTTTTTGAGGTAATAAAACTACTGTATGGGAGACATTCCATCTTCTGACTGTTAAAAATTTTTAAGAAAAATATGTTGAAAATTCTTAAGAGTAACTTCCCAATTTTACATTAAAAAACAAGCCTATGATAAAGAAAGTAAACAAGCTATAAATTAGTCCACTAGTCTTACAATAATATTTTTGCAAGAAGCTTTTATAATTGTTGGCTAGTTTCTAAGCTAGGAATATAAGATGTCCCAGAAGATTAACTGAGTTTCAGAATTCAACCTCTGACAGGGTCAAGTGGAATGTCCTTTGTGATCTTGGCTAAACATGTATCCTAACACTCCAATACAGACCATTCCATTTATCTAAGTTTATACTTTCAGTGCGACATTAAACATACTTAGTTTTTAGCTAGACAAGGTATTACATTCTTATTTTCATCTGCACCTATTCCAAGTTATAAAGTTCTATACACAATTCTCTTCTCTTGATTAGGGAAACTTTCTTTTTATTTACCTAAAAACTCTCCTAATAGTTCTTTCTCTCAATTCTGTAGTTATTCTAGAAGTTTGGTTCTTACTGAAAAATACTATGTTCACTCTACCCACACAATTAATTTTCATGAGAATTTGATTCTATCTTTTCTCAAACGTCATCTTTTGAGATCAATAAGGCATTATTAGGTATAGGAAAACCTACACCTAATTTCTTATAGAGGCCAGACACGCAGTCATAAATGGGATTGATGTCAGGATGATAAAATCACCGAAGTATATGAAGAAGAACTGAATCAGTAAAAGAAAGACATTTTAATATCTTATGAAGTAGAGCGGAAATGAGCATAGATAAATCCTAGAATTATTTTTTAAATGCATTGAGCAGGCCAAATTTTAGATAGTAATCAATCACTAACTGAAATTAATGTTAGTTTCTCTAAATTATCAGACAGTTGTCCTAGTCAGTGGTAACATTAAAGTAAATGAAAAAATTAAAATAGAACCTTGAATTCAGGCAAGATCCTTCAGTAATCATTTTCACACAAAGAGTAAATCTAGGTTGTGCCATAGTCTATGATACTTAAGATATGCTAAATAATGTAACAATTCTGAGGGGGGGGGGGGGTGTTTAAATAGAGGCCTTTATCATATTCCACACTCACCTTTTATTAACCTCACAGAATTAAAAAGGTTTCCCAAATGAAACGTCATGATAATTTTTTATTTTACCCAAGTAACATTATAACAAATATTGGTTGGCATTGTTATCAGCTTCAAGGAAACAGAAAACAAGGTACAAAGCTAAGTTAAAAGCAACTTTATTACAATACTTTTCCAAACTCCAAAATGCATTTAGTATTGCATTTAGACCTACTAATATTATACATTATATTACAAGACAGAAAGCATTTCTGGTCAGATATTTAGCTTGAATGTACTGCAAAACAGAGCTTACTAGGAATGGCAGCAATACACAATAGTTCATATCACTAAGTAAAATGTTTCTCAGATATCTCAGAAAGAATCATTCATATTTCAATTCATTTTATGTTTACTCCTCTGATTTAGAAACAAAGCAAAGCTATATTTTCTATCACTTACTAGATAATGCCTAGAAGTTGTCTATATCCTAATTATATCCATCAGCTTAGAAATATTTCCTTTGGTAGAAAATACGATTTTTTTAAATTAACCAAACCAAACAAACAGTGTATATTTCCCCATTGCAAAGAGGGGCAGAAATCTCTTCTTTCCTTTTTTGGGGAGCCAAATCTGGGCTTCCTCCTCTTCATGTAGCCATCCTATATTATAATTACCTGCTTTAAAAGATACCTAAATCTATAATGAAATCTATTCTAATAAATTCTAGTTTTAACTCACAACCCACTCTGAACATTATGTAAGAATTAACTTAAAAGTAATCTGAGGAAAGGTAGTACCATAAGGAACTATTTTCCAAATTAGACAAGGACATTATTTGCTCACCCACCTCTGCTTCAAATGACTGACCCAATTCAACTTACGAAAATAACTCTTTTTCCAAGGTTACTACTCTGATAACAATGGAAACAGGTAAATCCACTAAACGGCTCTAGTCCTTTAATAGACTCTGTTGGTTTAACATCTGTGAGCTACCGACTAGCACAGTACATGTTCATCCTCCTTATTTTCACAACAGCAGGAAATGGTTAGAAAAGTATAGGAAAGGTCCTATTGTTTTCTTATGGCAAATTTAATACAGATTTTGTTCTGAAGTTGGAGAAAAGAAAAAGTGAATGAAAAGGTATGTGCTGGCTGCTTGAGGGGGCAAAGCTCATAAATCACTGTACATTAAGAGCACGTGCTGAAACTTCATGGTGCCAGTCACGTAATTTTGTGTATTTGGGACTAAACACGTGAAGGGGTATCTTTTCCCTGTGGAAATAGAAAAAAAGAAGAAAGAAAAAAAGAAAAGTGATAGAAGAGTCGTAAGAAAGAGCAAGAAAAAGTTTCTACACTTCGTTCATCATGCAGAAAACATGCCTTCTAAAGCTTAATTTCACAAAGCTGTGTTATTTAAGAGCAAAATATTTTAAGGGTAGAGAGCATTAACTATTAGAGCCCTCTCTTGGAAACATCCATTTTTATGCCCAAAATAAAGTGACTGCAAGATCACATGAATTCATTCACAGACTACAGTGTTAAAAAAGCACTCCAAACACACCCTTCCGCCTACTTATTTCAATACTAAATAAACTTTAGACATACAATCCAGATAATATCTACTAATTATGAAATCTGTAAGTTGTATATTTAAGTTCCACAAAGGCACCACAGTGAAATGCTTAGCTTTTGGTTGCAAAAACAAAATGCCATACCATTACACTTGCAAATGCAAATGACAAACTGAGACCATTCATGAAAGGAAAGCATTCATTCAATTTACCAAAAAAATGGACAACTTACTTTGCCTTCTTTGTATTATCAGTTTCAGCTTCTTTCACTGAAATATAATAAGCAATATGCAATATTAGTTTGTCTTTTAAACTTTAAAATCTCTTAAGCCAGTGATCTTCAACCCGTGTGCCACAGAATTTTTAATACATGAAATACCTGACTATTTAGTCAGGGGCACTGACCTAGATTGTCAAATAAAAAAATGATGACAGCCAACACAATAAATAGCCATCAGGTGTAAATGAATCAAAATTATACCTATTATTTTTGTCAGGTCAGCAAAAAACATACTTTTTGGTGTGCCACAGAATTTTAGTAATTAGTTTATGGGTGTCATCAGATGAAAAGGGTTGAAATTGCTGATTTAAGCAATTACATGCACCAATCAATACCAAATGGTCAAGTTGCACAGAGCCACTAAAAAAAAATTTCTGTATCATCTTGTCACTGGTCATATACTACAATCAGTACTACTATTATTGCTGCTTCTACACTTTTCAATGAAACTCTCCTGGGCTTATTTCTTATTTACAATAGCCATATTATGTATGGCATAATTTAAAAGCAAACTGCCTCAGGAAAATTACTGTTTTCTAATAACTGTTTATCTGTCTAAATGCTACTTCTCTGTAGAAAAGAAAATTCATCTAGGCATTCACTTACTATGTTCAGTCCCAGTGATCTGGGCCAGGATTCGGAAAGAGCGAGACTGAGTCGTGCCCGTCCTTGGGTGCCAGTCTTCAGTATCCTCAATCAGTCTCTTCTTGCTGGCATCACTGTGAGTGGGTATATGATAAAACTCCGTATTACGCTCCACAATGTGTTTTCTCGGTGGGCTAGGATTAGGAAGGAAAAAATGAATGAAAAATTTATAATTATATCAAGGATAAATATTCTCTGCCAAATTATTTATAATGCATACATTTAATCCTTAGTGTTCCTCTTACATATTTTGCTTTTGCAAGCCTACACAGCTTCAATTTTTTTAAAGAGTACCCTTCTAAAATAAAGTAGATGGAATTGTTTTTTAAATAGAAAAAAAAGGTACGTATATGCTAATATAAAATAATAGTATAAGTAACTATTCAACAGGAAGGTTACCGTTTAGGTGGGGTTTTCCTTTTTAAGTGATAGAAGAAGGCAGCAGAAGAGAGAGTTCCAACATGAAAAGGAAAAGAGAAGATTAAGAAAAGAAGGAAACAAAGAGAAATTTAAATATCCACAGAAGTAAAAATAAAACAATTTAAAATTATGTACTTATATTGTTCATGTAATGCCTAAAAACACACAGATATGCACTACATTCACATAAACACTGATATGCTGCTAAAATGTATTAGCTTTCACAAAATTAAATGATCGTGTCTTCAATAGGCCTACGAAACAAGAATGGTTTAGTACAGGCTAAACCAGCAATTCCAAACACAATTTTGGAAAGGGACAGAAGTGTTATTTTCTCATTCTTGTGTACAGATAGATACCCCTCATCCCTAATAGGACTGTGTGCAGAATCAGCATAGTGAAAAAGAGCTATGGTATATGATAAACCAACAAAATATTTATCAAAGGACCCTCATGTAAATCTTGGCTCTATGATTTTTCAGAGGTGGGATTTTGGACAAGTCAATCTCACTAGGACTCACTGTTTTCATTTATAAATAAGAACATCACATACAAAGTCACATTGTTCGGAGGCTTACATGAAATAATATATGTGAAAGGGATCTGTAAACTACAGAATTTGCTAAGAACATTAATTTTCCTTGTAATAAAGCATAAATATTGGGGAATTTACAAAGTACACTTTACCACTTTACCCTAAGGAACCTTATCAAAACTGTCTCAGTACACTAGAAGTGTTTCTGTCCAGTGAAGAACATGATAGAAGTAATGTTAACACTGGCTTTAGAATCAGGAAGATAAAAGTGCAGGTACTACATCCTCCACTCAGTGTGTGTTTAATGCAAGCCATTTAATTTCCCCAAGTCTAGATTTTTCCCATCTGAGAAATGGGGACTATACCTATCTTAATGGGTTGTTTTGAGGAATAAATAATGTATGTAAAGTGTTTTCCACAGTGCCTAATAGTAATTATCTCATACTATTTTCTTTTATTATTACCGAAATAATTGTTTGTTATGCATGCTCTAAAACTATGGGTCATCCGCATATACAAAGAACAGCATCAAAAGCATTTATATACAAAACTAGTAATACCTACTAAAATTTATGGTAAATTTTTAAGATACCAGAAGTGAAATCTCTAAAACACCTTTTACTAATATTGAACAAAACCTAATTTTTTAAAACAAACAAAATTTAAAAAATAATAGGCATAGATTACTTCATAACCACAGTCTTTGGCAGATATAAATTCCTAAGCAAACAATACTTCATCTTATGCAATTACCTGAATAACTTTATTTTAGTATTAAACTTATAGCTTTAAATTTCTCTATAATTAGTGATTGCAGTTTATGCTTAAATGGCACCAATTTCAGGTATAAGATTATTATATAATCTATAAAAGGTTTGTTCTATAAAAATATAAAACAAGAGTGTAAAATTAAGACGAGAATAGTAAACAACACCACTTAAGAATATTTTTTTAGCTGTGACTCAACTGGATACTTTGTGACATTCACCACAGAAAAGATCTTGTGTTAAAATGATATGAAGTTTCTAAACATTCATTTAGTTTTTTTCAAACTTTGAAACTCTAGAACAGGGGTCCTCAAACTTTTTAAACAGGGGGCCAGTTCACTGTCCCTTAGACCGTCGGAGGGCCGGACTATAGTTTAAAAAAAACAAAAAAACTATGAACAAATTCCTATGCACACTGCACATATCTTATTTTGAAGTAAAAAAACAAAATGGGAACAAATACAATATTTGTATTTGCATGTGGCCCGCGGGCCGTAGTTTGAGGATCCCTGCTCTAGAACTCTGATCACTATGATTAAAAAAGAGAATAATCTCAATGATTTTATTTTTTTTAAGTATTTGGGATAGAATATAAACTTAACTAGCAAGAGCAAACTATTTCAAAATACAAACATTAAAAATCAGCAAGTTTATTCAAATCTTTTTTAAAAATACTAAATGGCAGAGGCTGGAAATACAACTCTCACAACAATATACATGGTGTATAATACTTATCTATCTCCCTAAGGGTTAACTGAAGTGTGGGTGCTGTAAACATACCCACTGATTCATATGAAGTTCTCTAGCATGAAAAACATGTTCCTGAGCTCCTTAACATATTTGAAAATTCTTGCAATGAAAAGATATTATCAAAATGTGCTGGTGGTGTTAAGGTGAAAGCAAGATGGAAAGTCACAGAGAGACAATGATGAAAATGACAAAAGGAACCACTGATTAGGTACTTACACGGTGCCAGGGTTACTGAAAGAGAAATAATGCACACACACATACAAATGTGATACAGAAGACATTGATGTTCCCAGGATGATGTAAAATCGACAAAGATGAGGCCAGAAAAAGAAGAAAAGGGAAAAATGAAATAACAAAATTCAAAACAATGAATTTACATAAAGATGTTACACAAGCATCATGCTTCAAAATAACCATGTAAGCACAAACAAATGTTAGTAAAAACTGACTTTTTGTTACACTGTTATTATTGGGACAACAGTCTTATCTGCGTTTTTGTTTGTTTCCCAAAATACTGAAAAATACTTTATATATCATTGCTAATTTAAGTCTCAAGTTACTAATACCAAGAGAGAAAGATACATTATTTTTTTTAAATGTCTAGGTTTTTATAAATTTCATTTCATTATGAATCCAAATTCCTATTATATTCCTAACAAAAGGCACAGAATAAAACAATTACTAGATGTAAGATGTGAAAACAAATTGTTTTAGAATCATTTTTTAAATCAAAGAGATTAGGAGAAAGATCACTTTTACATAATATAAGTAGTATATAGTAATAGCAAGTGTAATCACACATAAATTATCCTGAATTAGGAATTATGCACTATTTGAACATTTTCTTAACTTTTTTAATGTGGTAATTATGATGAAAAATACAGAAAGCGCAGAAGGGCATAAAAAATGGGCTATTATTCAATCTTCATACTCTCCCCTATCCATCACTACTACTACCCTCACTCACAAGCAAATCCCAGTAAGTTTAGAACTGAATTTCAGGAACTCCATAATTCTGTTTTACCAACAACCTAATTTACCCAGAAAAGTATGTCTGATATTATATAGTAAAGGACCTAGATCAGTGGTTGGCAAACTCAGAGCCAAATATCAACAGTACGACGTTTGAAATTTCTTTTGAGAGCCAAATTTTTTAAACTTAAACTATATAGATAGGTACATTGTTATTAACTTAATTAGGGTACTCCTAAGCTGGCCTTTGCTAAAAACATCTTCAATCTGATTGAGGTACGTTCGCTGAGGTCGACACCTTCCAACTCTCCCATCCACACTCGTCTTGTATACTTGTTTCAGATAGACGAGTGTGGATGGGAGAGTTGGAAGGGGTCAACTTCAGCGAATGTACCTCAAAACAACGTACTTCCCGGAGGCCCGCCTGCTCTGCGACTCCGTTGCCCGAACAACCGACACCACCCACCCACCCCACCCCAGCTTCTTCTAACGCCACTTCTTCAAAATAGACTCGCCCAGGCCGAAAAACGACTTCTGCTCATGGGCCACGAAGTTTCAATCGCACTGTACCTGCGAGCCCGCACGTGGTATTTTGTGGAAGAGCCACACTCAAGGGGCCAAAGAGACACATGTGGCTCGTGAGCCACGGTTTGCTGACCACTGACCTAGATTAATAACATCTAAAGAGGGAAAACCTCAAAACATAATTCACTCACATAGCCTATTAAGTAACAGAATCATTTAAAAAATATAACCCTTGAACAATGTGAGGGTTAGGTGTGCTGACCATCTCCCCTGCCCCCCCTGCTGCAGTCAAAAATATGAGTATAAGTTTTGAGTCCCCAGAATTGTGTTGTTCCCTGGTATCCTCCAGGGATTGGTTCCAGGACCCCTTTGGGTACCCAAACCCACAGGTGTTCAAGTTCCTAATATAAAATGTGTGGAACGATACATGCAGTCATCCTTCCGCATCCGTGGTTCCCAACCGTGGATCAAGGATAAGGAGAGTCAACTGAATAAATTTATTGAAAAAATTTTGCACATAGGTGGATCTGTGCAGTTCACACCCATGTTGTTCAAGGGTGAACTGTATATTCATATATTCCATTAAGGACAGAGAAGATAAAGTCTAAACTCTAGCTTTTCAACACACTGTTTAATCAATCGTTCCACAATAGAGTTTTGGTCAGAGTAACTAATAATCCATTATAAACATAGTGAGAATAACTTCCTAACAGTTTTAATACTAAGACTGTGAATGTGGCTATATTTCCAAACATCAAAGTCAGTTTTATAAATTCAAAAGAGGTTGAGTTTCACTGAATGGGGTGGGATGCAGGAGTAAGTCGATCTCAATAGTTTATTAATATTTATTCTTCTCTAGCCCCAATGCAAAGCATTCCCTCCTCTGCCTTACTGTATTAAGTAGTAGGGAAATAGTTTTTCAAAATAACCTCCCCTCAACAGAGTAGAATTTTAGATATATAACTAAACATTATAAAGTTCCGGGAAACAGTTGTATGCCAACATGAAGTTGGGGAGGATGTTCTGTGTGGTGAGGAGCAGCAAATGGAGGGTTGATTGCTTTCAACATAAAGATGCCAACTTGAATATGCCAAGTATTTTCATGCATTTTAGAAAAGTTGCCCAAGTAGAACAGCCCATCATACACCACAGTGCCAATGTGGCAGTCAGATGACTTGGCTTTTTACCTTGGCTGTGCTGCCCACTTCCCCTCTGCCCTGGGCAAGCTGCAAACTACAGATAGAAGCCTTTTTCCTTAACAGTGAAATGGACTGCAAGTTCTCTCTATCTTAGTCTCGTTGTAAGGACATATGGTTAACATATTTATTTGAAGGCACTCTGAAACTATACAAATACAAGTGTGTTCTTAGGATAGAGCCCTCAAATGCTCATTATTTTAAAAAAAGTGATATCATACCCAACTGTAGTTTATGCACATTAGGTACTCATACAGCCTCAATTCAGTCAACTTATCCTCAAGTCTATAATCATTAAAAACAAATATGAATTCAAAGTAACAGAAATAAGCCCAGTTCACAAACAGGTGATATAGAGGAAGTTACACCAAAATTTGACTTCAAAAGAAGTAGGCTCCAATCTTTGCTCTATCACTTACAAGCTGCCAGATTTGAGAAACTTGAGTAACTTCTCAGCATTCAGTTTAAATGAGAATTAAATCACATATGCATTTAGAAACACCTAGCACAATGCACAATAATACCTAATAAATTAATTCATCTAAATCTGAATCTTAAATACATATTTAACCTAAATGCTTAAATTTCTTTTTCCAAGTCCCATTTTACCCTTTAAAGTAAAATTGTTCCATTGGAATCTAGTAACTAATCAAAGTCTTTGTGCATAAGAATTTAACTTTAAATCGACAAAAAATAAACCAGGGTTTGGGGATTTTTATTTCTTGTGTATATAATGTGAAACTATTCAGTTAGTGAGACCAAAGCTACACTGGAATATAGTTGCTCTAATAATTCAATAGTTAATTCTCGAGTGTGGCTAAGATATCCCATATTTCCAATTCTACTCTCTTAGAGTAATGATAAAGAAATTTCAGCACAACTCAGAATAGTTATAACTTAACAAGAAAATATTTTAAATTCTAATCTAATGTGATTTTAATCTATTTTAAAGTTAGTAATCACAGCCAGTTTACTGTCAATACCAACAAACAATAGCAAGGTTTTTAAGTTATACTACAGTGATTTCCAATGTCTATGCCCACTACCCATGACATTTAATAAGTTGATAATTATCTCTATTAACTAATTTAAAAGGTGTATAGACTTTCTATCATCCAGGGACACATAACTGCACAGAGAGAGATTTAAACCTCCCAGCATCATTGTTTGAAAAATCAAAATGTTCTTAAGAGACTTTACCTGGAAAACACTTGTTTTGTTATATGAATCTGGAAATCAACTCAGTATTACATATGCCAATACTAGTGTTATATGTTTTCTGCTTTCTCTCCTACCTTTACTTTGTCCTCTAGCAGTCTAGACCAGGGGTCCTCAAACTTTTTAAACAGGGGGCCAGTTCACTGTCCCTCAGACCATTAGAGGGCTGGACTATAGTTTAAAAAAAAACTATGAACAAATTCCTATGCACACCGCACATATCTTATTTTGAAGTAAAAAAACAAAACGGGAACAAATACAATAACATTTGTATTTGCATGTGGCCCGCGGGCCGTAGTTTGAGGACCCCTGGTCTAGACTGATATATATACATTCCATCCCTCAAAGCATTTTTTTTTAGCCATTACACAGCAAACCCCACATATATTTTAAAACAAAAGTCAAACACTAATATTTATTACTATAAAACAAGTCACCACCACATAGCAATGCAAACCATACTCATTGAAAAGACCAAATGTGGTTATTCTAAAGTATAGCTCTTTTGCAAAATTTAACTTAATTTTGCAAGAATTGGGCATTCATGCTGTTTACTCATATATAAATCACCATATTTCCTCTCCAGTAATGTAGATACTAACTTTGTCACTTGTGTTTTCTGCAAAGAGAAAAGAATTTTAAAATATTACTACCATATCATTATATGTTGTGTCTCTCAAGGCCAGGTTCTTCAAAATACCACATAGGAACTGTTAGGAAAAATTACAGCCCAAAGAAATTGAAATTAATAAGGATACATGAAAGACTTACCTTGAAAGCAGCGGCCATTATAATGCAAGGGCATATGGAAGGGGAAAAAGTAAATCACTTAAACTACTTGATGCAAAACAGCTTATCTTCCAGTTTGGAAGATAAGTCTCATTTTGCTCTAAGTAGAGTACAGAGAGTGCTAAAAAAAAAAAAAAAATGCAGCAAGCCAAGTCCAATAATTCTTATATGTTAAAGAAAGATTAAACATTTCTTCAAGTGCCTTGTTCACTATTATTTATAAGAAACAGGAATGTTTACATCATATTATTAAGAAATGCCCTGAAACTATCAACATAATCATAGATTTCATATTATTAGATCGGATGAGTAACTATTTCTCAGTAGTGGTACATAATTAATAAGAGCTTGTTAGTACCTGATGTTTACTAATCCTATATAAATTTGGATGAGATGTCTATCAAACTGTCAAATTAGCTAGTTTTTTCAAATCACTTAAGAATTAAGACCTCTTGCTTTGAGGAAAAAGATAACATGAATTGAGCTTTACATCCTTATAAACTCTTAAATTTTTTATTATTGGTCTATAGTATCTTTTAAATAAAAAGAAAGTAACAATTCTCAACTTTGAAAATGTTTTGTTGCAAATCTCTTGTAACGTTATAAAAATGTGGAAAGTTTAATAATCACATAATTAGTAAAATGTCTGACAGTAATTTAAAAAACAAACAGTTTGGCACCTGATGTAGAAATGCATTGATCAATATCACAAAAATCTACCCTTCAAAATGACACATCACTGACAAGTGTGTGATTTATTTTTTATTTCTTTAATCGAAATGTAGTAAGAGAAAGGGCACTACAAATTTGTCTTAGAATTTCAAACACCACACTTTGTGTTCAGAATAATCAACTTTTCATTGCCCTAACATCTGGACAACATGTGAAATCAAGCTATTTTTAAATACACCCATTTGCAAATGATGCTTGTTAAAGATGCAAAATGCATAATGATCTCTTTTCTCCAGAATCTTGCACAGTGCTGGACACCAGGCCTGTGCTCAGTAATCACATGGCGATTGACTAAGAAGCCACCATAAAGGTCCTAGAACTATACCACTGCCTACAGCTTCAGTTTGAAAATAATACGCTTTCAATCATTTCAAGTTTAATCATCAAAGCTATACTTATAAACCACAAAATTTAAACCTTGGTATTTTCATATACTTTAAAGTTAGTATTTTTCCATAACTTCAATTTGCTTTTACCTCTACAATCTTCCATGAGGAAGACTTTCATATAAAATTTCAAGATGTGTTAATAAGGAGAAAAGATTTTAGCTCAAACATTTCCTTCAGTAGACTTTTTCCTAGTGAACCTGGAATTTAATAAACGTAGTAAATTTCTGCTTTTCGTTTTCTGAGGGGCCAGCATTTGAAAGGCAGCATCTGTCTTTTCAGAATATGTACTTTGATGACTCTAAAATCTATAGTCTTAAAACAAACAGAAAAAAAAAAGACAACCAAACACACCTCAACACTACATACTATTTTTCTTCCTCACATGAAAGAATAACATTCTTTGAAGAACACTAATTTTCCGCAAAATATACATCAAAACTTTAAAAAGCCACCCACAACCACAGAACTGCATGTAGGGCCCGGTAGCTGTTCCTCCAGACCTCCTCCTGCTCTTTCTCTCAGCAGCAGCCTGGAAACCTGCCACCTCTTTCTCAAAGCCCCACGGTTGCCATGGTGGCAGTGCTACCCAAAGCACAGTCCCTTCATTACATGAATTACCATTCGGAAGGGATTATCTCAGAAAGAACCTATCCACTCAATTATTTTAATTATATTTTCCTGGGAACAGGCATGCAGATTATTTCCCTTTGTTTTAAAGTAAATTTTTGCCACAATAAATCTGATCAAACAAATTATTGGCTTAAAGTATGATCATTGAATTCAAAGAATAAAATGACCATCTATAAATAAAGACTGTTGAAAACAAACTTCAAAAGGGAAATATTATAAGGAATAGATTTTCAAAAACATCTAACATATATTTAGTGCCCATTCATTTAAATCCATTCATTTTAGAAAAACCTTTACAATGAAAATACCTTCTAATTTGCTTCTAAAGCTTTACATGCATCCCTGGACATTACTGTTTTGTCATTACTGTTTGCTTTTAAAGACTAAATTCTAGCATGAACTTACCTGAAAAGAACATTGCTTGCATTTTAACCTAAGCTAATGCATCAGGCACAGACATGAGTCAAAACTTTGATTTCTGTCTTTGTAAGACTTAATTCCTAGGAAAAAAGCTTCTTACAAACTCCTCATTTCCTTTCTACTTAGGGTATGATACATAAGCTGATAAGCTGACAGAACTGCAACCACTCTCTTTAAACTTTTGGTGACTAATAAAGGGATGGAAATTTTGAGGAAGAAAGATATAAGATTTGCCTTGCATTATAAGTGCCAGCTGCTCAATGCTGTGCCAGGACTTGGACAAAAAGAGTTACAGCATATGTTACGTGGTTCATAACATGTCAAAATGCATAATTAGGTTTTGATTAACCTATCATTGCTTTGCAGAAAATGCAGTATGTATGCAATATAAAGCTACATGCTAATGAAGCAAATAAAACCTCATCTCCCTTCTTTCAAAGAACAGCTGATTTGGGGGGGGGGGGGGGGTTGGTTAGATTGTTTCCTGGAAATTGCCTGAAAGAAGAGTTTTGATAAGAGCAGAAAGCACCCTTGGCCACCTACCCATTTTGCTGTTTACTGTCACCCTGGGATCCTCTTCTCTGTCCCTCTGCTAGCTCCTGAGCAGTCTCGGAACACACGCTGGTGACTGTGGGCTGCCGTGGGACATTAACTGCAGGTTTACCAGCGCTCAATGCAGGTGAACGCTGGTCAGCACTAAGATTGGCATTAGCATGCAGTCCAGATGCAGCGAATGGGGGAGAAGTGACAGCAGCCACAGGTGGAGGGGAAGCATGTGATGAAGTGGTGGCGTGGGCTGGGGTGAAGGCGGACGATGGTGATGGGATGGACGTGACTTTTGGTGAAGACACGGAACCAAAGGGCCGTGGTGCCTTATTGTAGGCCATGTTGGTTGTGGAAGTGACTTTGGACACAGCAGGAGATGCAATGGGCACAGGTTTAACTACTTCTTTAGGCTCTCCCTATGTGAAATAAAAATAAACATATACAAAAACACACCAGATACATGCAAACCAGATTCTCTTAAAAGAACACAGCTTGTTTTTAAAAAGACAAACACAATAGGTTAGCAGCTCAAACTTTATAGGTTTCCAGATAAAACCAATTAAGCTGATATAGCATAACATGCATGCTAACTGTTCCCAACATGCATAACACAGATGCACACATTGAGTACATTTTTTAAAATAAAAATGAAAGGAGTTTCAAAATATTTAGAAAATGGAGCAGGAAAGCTATCAAAAAGCCTAAAGGCCATCATAAATGTCAATTTAGACATAGTCCAAAGGAAAAAATTTCAAATTCCTCACAATAAATAATACATTGCTAACCGAAATGTTTATTTTAAAATATCCAGAGTCTCAATTATAATTCCATCTTTCAAACATGTTTAATTACTCTCCAGAGTACAATCATTTGATTCATGCAGAAGCAGCAGCACATTTCTAACTCTTCATGTACAAAAAAGGAATAAGACTGTTTTCAACTAACTCAGAAATGTGCACATTCTAATTAATTATTTTGAATCAAGAAATTGCTTTTTAAAAATCAACATAAAACAAACAAGTAAATAAACAAAACCAATCCTTTTCTTGACCTGTAACCCACCAGTTTCTCTCTCTGGAATGTTTGAGACATCATTCAGGAAATAAAAAGGAATAAAATTCTTTCCCTTTTCCAAAATAAATATTTAATAGTTATATGAGGGAAAAAATGATCTTAGATGTTTCTTCACTGCTATCAGCCAAAGAAAAAAAAATAACTAGTAAGAAAGATCAATTCTCCCTAAAATTAACAGAATTTGTGCTTACAAATCCCTACTCCAAAGCAAGTATAAAGTTAAAAAAAATTAAAGAAATCCCTACTCATCCTACCATCCTGAAACAAAAACAATAAAAATTTTTAAAAGCATACAAAGGCAAGTCTATTATACTTAATTTTAAGAAAGCAAAGGTAATCTAAATAAATCTTATAAAAATTATAAATCTAACTGATGGGAAAAAGTAGCTTATTACCTCAAATAATCAGTAGGTAAATTTGATAGAAATCAATATAGTAGGTAATTTGATAGAAAGGAACAAGTAAAATTAAGCGAAATCCCCAAACAGCATAAAGCAGATGTATGTGAATAATGGTTTGGGACAATTTGAGGATATAGATGAGAGAAAAAAGGCATTTGCCAACAACCTAATTCAAGAATACTCAGCAAATGTAATTTAAAACTTATTAATAGTATGAATAAAATAAGATTAAGGACTTATAATATTCATTTTTAGTAAACATTTATTATCTTTAGAATATGTGAATAAAAACAGGCAAGTTAAAAGTAATGTAAAAATTTTGTATATAAGTTATTAATAATATCTAATACTGGAAAATGTTTTAAAATATAAGTATAATTAGAAAGATGGTAAATCTGTATGTGTTGATTTCCATTTTCCCGTCATCCTTAAAGGAAAAGAACTGTAAGGAAAACTGTACTGAAACTGTACATTGTCAGTATAGCCTGAGAAAGGAATGGAAATTATAGTAGTTCAGGAGGGACTATCAAAATGGTACCCTAGTGATAGTAGGTTAGAAACACACCTTTTGAACAGGTACTGGTTCCGGCCTGGATGTAGCAGATGCTCTGGGAGAGAAAAGGAGAGAAAAAATAAAAAACATGAACTTTTACAAACTTGCAAACTTATTAATGGGATTCATATTATATACCTTAATATACTAAATCATCAGAATTTACAGTTTTAAAACTTATTATTTTTGACTATTCACAGTCTACTAATTAGTTTACGGAACTCAAATGCTGCAAGATCCAATAATATCCCTACACTTATTAGTTCTCTACACACTCAAATGAGGAAAGACAAACACCAATCATGTTTACTACTGCACTTATGTTTTATCTTTAAAGGGCAAGGATAATAAATGTAACTTTTTGATCCTTGAGTGGCTTCTAAAACATCTCATCTGAATAATCTCCAATAGTATCTGCCTTTTCCCCTCACATCCATGAACCATCCACAGGATATTGGCCTCTTTGTGAAGATACTGAATAAACTCAGGTTGAACTGAGTCACCAAATGAATATTTATTTTGTATTCAGATTCTTATCTGCTTATGCAAGTTTACTTGTTATGCTGAAACTAAACTGTAAGTTCTTCCTTTAAGCTATAATTTCAATGAAGGTGATGACCATGTACCATTTGTTTCTATCAGTATTGTGCCTGCCATGAATGAGTGTTAAAAAGAGAGAGCAAGAAAGCAGGACAAAAACCCATGTACACTATAGACTTGACTATTTCTAAATCCAAATTAGTTTATTTTTAATATATGCTTTTTGTATTATTACCGTTCCTTTGGTTAGTGTGGATTAATAGTAGCAATAATTGATTTATAGGAGTTATCTCATACAATCATAAAAAATAACCAAAGTTATTATCCTGATATTTTAGATGAGGGACTTCAAAGTTAGAGTGAATACATTACTTACTAGGATGGAGCTGAGGCCACCAGTTCTTATATATTACAATACACTGGCTGTAGTCAAGGACAGTAACTCAATGATTGGGGGTCTTAATGATTTAAAGCTATTTACCCAGTATAAAGGTACATGTTATGTTTAATAATGCCAGAAGCACTTGGGCTCCTCTATACCACACAAGCCTGAGGACAAGTCATGAAGTGCAAAATTCAAGAAAAGTAACCATAGTAAGTAAATGAGTGATCATTTTAAACTACAAACTATGAGATTGCTTTACTTATAGAGAAAGAAGATGCCAGCAAAGGATATTTGGTCTCTGTGAGTATAACCTAGTAACGAACTCCAAACATTTTTAGCAGCAACTGACTTTTCCAATATCTAATTTGGTTAGCTAGGGCAAGCACTGACTGAATAACTGGCTAACCTAATGAGAGGCCAGAATAGATGCTAACACTTGGTTACTGCTATATAGAATTATACAGTTGCATAACTTTCCATGTGTACTCTCTGACAGACTTTCCATTCGTACTCTCAAGTTTCTCTTTTAGCTCATAGGGTTATTATAACAAGCAAAGGAAACAAGTTCAGAACAGAACAGTGGAATCTTCCTTTCATTGAAATTTCACAATAGGCTGCAAATCACAAAGGATCTATATTAAAAACACCCAAGGCATTTCCAACAGTTTGCTATAATAGACAAGATGGTATCCCATTTTTACATCTGGACCCTTAAACTCTTCTAGCAACATAAAAACTATTTATGAAAAAGAACATGTTCACAAATAGAATAAAATGCACAGAAAAAAATTATATATATGAAAACCAAAACCTTAGTTTTTTCCAGATGTTTCTTTAAAATATATATGTTTGATTTCAGAGAGGAAGTGAGAGGAAGAGATAGAAACATCAATGATGGGAAAGACTCATTGATTGGCTGCCTCCTGTATGCCCCGTACTGGGGATCAAGCCCACAACCCAGGCATCTGCCCTGACCAGAAATTGAACTGTTTTCCGGGGTTCATAGGTCCACGCTCAACCACTGAGCCATGTTTAAACAGTGTTAGCAACAACAGCAAAAGCCACATAATGGTTAGTTTTCAATTAATTTTTTTGAAAAAGCATATAGTAAGTCCTGATATACTTTATGCATTGAAAGTTCTACAAAAATACTGTTTGAAATTTTAAATTCACAAAAAAATTTATAAATCAGATGCTTAAATCTGTTTTCCCTTCTTGCCTTCTAATAAGGTTTTACTAGTGTAGTGACATGAACTAAGACAAGTCATCAGAGATAAGAAGGGCAACATGCCCTGGAAAGGATTGAGTCCATCACACAATAAAAACACAATCACTTAATAGAAAAAAACATAAACTGACTTATAATTAAATGTCAAATAAAATGGTTGACATCAGATGCAATAAAAATTAGTTCTGTTGGTTCAAATATTTAAATAACCACCAAATTAGTCATAGAATCATTGAAACCTGGAAGGTTCTTTAGTGCTACTTTATCACATGCCAATCAGGTACTCATCTGACCTCAGCTTGAATGTTTACAGGAGTTCACAATTTAAGCCATGTACTTTCTCAACACTTCTGTTTAAACTGGCCTTCATTTTTGTGTGTTATTTTGCTTCTTGGAGTAAACAGAATAAGTCAATCTGTCCACATTAAAAATATTTGGAAAAACATTTTTTACACACAGCATATGTACATAAAATCTATAACGTACATTAATTATATTTTAAAATATCAGTAGGCTACAAAAATCTTATAAATGTATTTACATACTCTTATGACACAAACTATTGTGGTTAAGGAAATTAAGATTATAGGACAAGTGAAATCTGCAAAATTAATAAATAGTAACAACAGTAGTATTTTTTTTTAAAAAAAAAAGTTACTAATTATCACAGAATAAAAAAATAAAAAGATTTTTACTTTCAAATATGTAAAGACTAGAAGCCCGATGCACGAAATTCGTGCAAGTGTAGGCCTTCCTTCCCCCAACTGCCAGCACCGGCTTCCCTCTGGCACCTGAGACCCAGGCTTCCTTCTGGCCAACAGCAGGCACCCAGGACCCGGGCTTCCCTCGCAGCCCCGGTTTCGTCCAGGTCATCCGGAAGGATGTCCGGTCTAATTAGCACATTATGCTTTTATTATTATAGATTGGCTTTAGTGTTAATGCACAATGCTTGTGTGAATAACACTGTAAGTTGCTAGAAGAACTATGTATCTTATGGTTCTTTTGGAAAATAATTTGGCATTTATTTACAAAAAGCCTTGAAGGAAGCTCATGACTTTTGATATAATAATCAACTTCTTGGAATCTATCATAAGGAAATAATATGAAATATGGAAAATACTTATGTATAAAGATATTTGATCCCTACAGTGTAACTTTTAAGAGTGAAAAATTGAAAACAACTGATTAAATACACAATGAGAAAATGGTTAACTTAATAAAAACACATGATGAATCAGTATGCAATGACTAGAGTCATTCTAAGAAAGAATTCTGAATGATGATAACATGCTTTCTTTATAATGTCAAGTGAAAAAGGAAGATAGAACACATACAGCATGAACAGTGCATGGGAAAAAGGGGATGGAAGCACAACAACATTTTAATTGAGGCTCCCTATGAATAATATTTGTTTTTTCTCTTTTGTGTATGTTTTCCATATTTTATACAATACACATGTGCTACTTTTTATAAGTAAGACTATTTCTCTAAGCATGCTTAGCAGAAAACTACTTTCCAAAACACGAAATAAACAAAAAGGTTCTGTTTTCAAAGATGTCTGGAAAAGTTGAAGTTAAAGTTAGAAAAGCATCCAAGCAACATGACTTCTCAGAGCCTTTAAATGCCTACAGAAGAAAATACTGTGGATTGTTGTGCATACCCATTTGAAGTATGGAATGCTTATTTATTTAGAATACTCATTTAAGAAACTCTTTACAAGAATGAAGTTAGGAAGTAAAAAAACTCTCTAGGAAATGTTAGTGAAAAGAAAATAAATCTATGTAAGTCTGATATGTTTACTCAGGTCTTCTATCAGGGGCTAAAATTAAAGGAAAGAAATATTACAACTCATAAAATCCTAGAATATCATTCTTATCCAACTAGTACTTTCATGAACTTTAATAAGATACCCAAAGACTATGTGCATAATTTAATCAATGTTTAAGGAGGAAAATCCCACTTCCTTCATCAAACTAAAATACATACTTTCTATAGTCCCTGAGAAAATCCTAATGTATGAATAAAGAAAACTATTTCTCAAAATTAAAATTTTTATAGTTGTCTTTATTTTTAGAAAAATATATTGAGCATCTGCTCCTTTACTTTAGAAATGTCATAGATTACTTAAAAGCAAACAATTTTTGTCACTTGATTTTATGATAATTTTGCCAATTCAACACCAACAGGAATCTCCAATTTGGGGTGTGGTGAAGAATGAAATTTTATTCAGTGCAAAACAGCTCAATTGTGGTATAGCACGGTTGTAGCTCTGATGCCCCTCTCTGGCTAGACAACTCTGCTCTGCTCCTCACAGGTCTGCCTGGTTGTGCACTGGTCTGCACCACTTTGCTCTGTTCTGCTCCATTCTGTGCCAGTCTACTCTGGCTTGTACTGGTCTGCTCTGCTCTGTTCCAGCGAGACATGTTGGGTGTTTCAGCTCCAGCCTGGGAAACACAGTCTTCAGTGGAAAGAGAAAGTGCACTCTCAAACCCAGAGGGGCACTGACTTAACATAGACAGAAGTCCCCACCCCTGGTCCCTGCTTGGTCTGTCATTGTGTGTGGCTAAATGATGCCATAATGTATAGGAAAAATGAGGGCTTCAAATCCTTGCCATTTGATTGGTCCAAAAGGCACTGTCCTGATTGGTCATAATAGAGCCACTCTCGCTGGCCAGCGAAGATGCTGATGGGGGACATAGCTAAGCAGCTCCGACTGGATGCGGAAAGCCTCAGTCCTATTGGTTGAAATAGGATCCTAGGAACTCCTTTGTAAGGACTGGCTCAGATGGCAGAAACACAGTGCAGGCAGGCAGTGCAGTGCAGAGGCAAGCAGTTCAATGCAGACTTCTCTCTGAAGTGCAGTTTGTGTGAGAGGCCACTGTGCAGAAATGGCTGCTAAGCTCTGGGTTTTCTTTTTCATTTGAGCCCCGTTAGCCACCAGGAGCCCTTCTTAGTAGTTGTCTTCTTTCTTAGGGTCCACATTTAATAAAGACTTTGAAATAAATAAAGTTTAAAAATTAAAGTATAATTGTTAAAAATTTTTCCTACATTTTTCTTTTCAAATCCTGGGAAATATGTAATGGGATAATATATCTTCCTTTCAACCACAGTGATCATCACAAGTCACTTTTGTGTAACGTGTGTTTCAAACCAGCAGAGATCCTGGCCATGGCTTAGTGCCATGGACTCAACAATTTGCTCATTGTTCTCTCTTCCTTAGTGTGAAGCCACTGTACAGGAGTAAGCCATAATGGTGAGAGCCTACTGCCTTGGCTCAGGACTATCCTCAGCTCATGGAATTCAAAGAACAAAGACGTCACTGTGGCTAGAACAATCTATTTTGAAAGTTGATTGATTTTTATAAGAATGGTATCCAAAATAAAAATCCCTGATACATTACAACCAGTTCCAGAACTTCAGGCTGAACATTTGAAAGGAGTTCTAAGTTATAAAAGATCATATTAAAAACTAGAATTGTGATGCCCTGGTTAGAATAATGTATAGGAAAAATGATGCCATAAATAAGCAATAGTTTTATCAAGGACAAGATTCAAAGGAACCAAACATCATATGAACACCCAATGAATGGTGTTATATTTAAGTTATATTTTTCATTAATAAGTGCATTTTAATACTGCTTTAAAAAGTAACATGTTTTAGTTAATAAAGTAGCCAATGGATGGTCACATTAGTCTTTCAGAATGAGGAATTAAGCAACAGAAGTAGACTGATAAAGGTTATTCACATTGCTCATTATGTCTTCGTAACTCCCTTCAACCATATCTAATATACTTAACTCCTAAACAATTGTACAGAAAAGAGGAGGATTTTTGTTCATCTTCTGTGAGATGAGCTCTATCTAAGTTTCCCACAGTACGGCCATCTTTGGGCTCGGTGACCTCAGGACCCATAAACACTAGGGTACATCATTCATCACTTTAATTGCAAAGTTGTCAATTTGCAATAACAAAGCAACTCCAGAGGGGAAAAAAGTGAGCACTCAAGTGTGCAGAAGGATGTCTCTTTATACAATTTTCCCATATTTTATTGTACTTCCAGTCAGTCTACTTTCCTAAAAACTCAAACCTTAAACATTTAAATCACATGGCAAAGTATCAGTGGGTTTTTTTCCTATATAACTTGAGAATATGTGAAGATTATATTTTCTATAAACAAAAGTACAAAATAGCTATGTATCAGCACCTTTCAGCTTATAAAAAATTGTACTCATCACATACACATGCACTCATAGACAGAATCTCTCTTTCTCTTTCACTGTTTGCATCTTTCCTGTCTTACAATGGGAACTAATGAAGTACATTTTTCCCTACAGAGAGAAAGAAATAAGCCAAACTGGACAGACTTTGAAGAATGGGATATAAAGACTGTAAGAGAACAGAGCAAGGGAATTACTATCTGGGACATTCTCTTCTTGGGCTTGGCTGGAAACTGCGTGTGGATCTGCTATGTCCAGAGCAGGCAGTTGCTACTTGATAATCACTTCCCTTGTTAAGGGCAAGGGCTTCTGTTATAAAGATCCTTTTCAGGTTAATGGGGTTTGAGGAGAAATTTTCATCAACCAATTCTAAAAGCCAGAGAGGGTGAGAGGGAAGAAAGAAGAAAGACATCTATGAGCTTCCCTAATCCACATGGTTACACTATTTTCAAGGAGGAAAAAAAAAAAAAAAAAAAGCAGAGGGGAGGAAGGGGGAGTAGATAAGGAAACATTAGACTAAATTTAAAATAAAGCATTTCCCATTATACAAATAATGAGAGACTCAGCATTACAGCTACCATTTACTGTGGTCTTACTAGAGGCTCAATATTGAATTAAAGGCCTTATGCATAATATATCACGTTTCAGAAATAAAGGCTAGAAGTGTTAAACAACTTGATCACTAAAAAGTTTAACACTAATGTCTATATAATCCTCCCTCTAACACAGTGGTTCTCAACCTTCCTAATGCCGCGACCCTTTAATACAGTTCCTCATGTTGTGGTGACCCCCAACCATAAAATTATTTTTGTTGCTACTTCATAACTGTAATTTTGCTACTGTTATGAATCTGATATTCAGGATGTATTTTCATTGTTACAAATTGAACATAATTAAAGCATAGTGATTAATCACAAAACAATATGTAATTATATATGTGTTTTCCGATGGTCTTAGGCGACGCCTGTGAAAGTGTCGTTCGACCCCAAAAGGGGTCGTGACGCACAGGTCTAACACATCCATCCCACCCAACCAGAGCCAACACATTAAAAAACATTTCTTCCTCTCATGATATACTGTTTTCTTTTCTATGGTTGAAATTCACCAATTCAATGCTATTAAGATCTTTAGAAATGTACACTGAATACTTGTCAACTTAAATAACTAGTTTTGGTGACAGTTTTATATATTACTTGGCATCCTTCACTTGAGATCATCCTTCCTTCCATCTGTACAGTCATCAGTATTTGTTGATCCATGGGCACTGTTCCAGGGTTTAGGAATACAGTGGTAGACAAGTCAAAGAAGGTCCCTGCCTGAAACTGTATTCTAATGGAGGAGACAGATAATAAACCAATAAGTAAAATAGTTTCAATAGTGATAAATGCAAAATTTCACATTATTCTACTTGATTTGAGAACTTTATTTTTACTCAACATTTATGTCCACAAGAACATTTTTATCAGGGAAGAAAGTTTCATCTGTCCATTACGTCTCATGTCCACATTCAAAATAAGCTCAGAATCATTTAAGAGGGTGGGGAAAGCATTTTTAGAACTAGTATTTATAAAATAATTTCTATAAAAAATGTTGAAGCAATTAGATAATATTTTAGATGTGTTCAAGATTAAGTAAAAGGAAATTCAAAGTTCTAAATAATTCATTCTTATCATGGGTAAAGTTCCTCTACAATGAAAATACTATTTTAATAAAGGGTTTTATAAGAAATCTATTTTATATGCCACATTATTAAAAAATGGCTAACTTTACTGTAGAGGTCCAGATAGTCATTATTTTAGGCTTTGTGGGTCTCAGAATCTTGATTCAACTACTCAGCTCTGCCATTCTAACTAGAAAAATAACAGACAAACTCTAAATAGGAGAGCGTGGTTATAAACCTTATTTATAAAAATAGTCGGGAGGCTAGGTTTGTCCTGTAGGTCCTAATTTGCCAACCCCTGGTGTAGGTCATTTTATAGTGTTGATTATAACAAACTTTCTGGGAAATAGTCCAACATGACCATAGCTCTTTTGAACTCTATACCTCATAATCATTCTGCATAATGAAAAACCCCTAATTATAATTTGTTCAGAAATGAGTTTAGCTTCCCATTATTCTTTCTGTGGTTGCATGACAGAACCTTTCAATTCCTCTTAACTCCTCTACCTCAGACTTTCCTACTACTTGCAACTGAATGATCCATCTAAACTTCCAAACTACCCAGCACTGATACCAAAACTTGGTGAAGGGAGAGACTTAATATTATTGGATTAAGGATGACATTTAAGCACTATTTTTTAACTCTTTTACTCAATACCTCACTTCATTTCCTAATAATGATAAAGTCTACTCAAAACCTTCACATCTTCTGCTTTTATGTATTAGAAATGGAACTATTAGTTATGTAACTGGTTTTTTTTTAAATTCTAAAATAACAACTAAAAGGGATGTACATACATTCTGTAAAAGAAGCTGTAAAGTATAATAATGACTTTCCCATTCTTTTTGACCAAAACTATATACTTTAGTTCACATTAGACATGGATTATAATACTTGAATTGCATTTTCTGAATAGTACTTCATTACTAATATGAAAATAATAGCTTGCAAAGCAAATAATCTGCCTGTGAAAAATTAAGAGTTCCATTTATAGATATACTTTTTTTCTGGCTCTTTCATGACACTATTAAAATGCCATTGAGCAACAAATATGGTATAGATGCATATTAGGAGAGCAGGCATCAATAACAAACCAAATCCATAACTGGATTTTCACAGACTTCTAGCAATGCATATTAAAACTAACTGCTTCAGGAAAACCTTGATAAGGGTCAGATGCTAGAGAATAGGATAAAAGTAGTATATGCAAAATAGTAGTATATGCAGGCACAATTCATAACCTGATGTCTGTCTACTTTTTTCTTCTTCATGTTAGGAAAAGCATAGAGTCTTAAAGAACAGAGCCTACCTTTCATATTCAGGCTTTTTCTTATCCTGCCTTTTGTTGATAGAGTAATTCTTAAGAAATAGGAGAAATAGCTATTTGGAGGTTGCAAGTCTAGGTTAACAACAAAATAACTTAGCTACTCTAAAGTTTTCTTTGTTGTTACAATGACAATAGTATTCCCTCTCTTGCAGAATTGTTTTGAGGATGCAATGAGGTCTTGGATGCAATACACGTAGCAGAGTGACAGGCACAAAGTAAGCAATGGCAGACATTATCTTCCGACCCCTTATGTAGATTTGGCCCTGGAGTTCTGGAAATTATTCTGTTTCTGATTATATACTGTTATATTCAAACCAAATTATCCATCAAGCTAAGTTTCAAGAGAAAATAACAACAAACTCGAAATCGATGAGAAAATATACCTGAGTACCTAGCAACTGCCAATAATTTCATTTGCCCATCACATAAATTATCTCATTTATTCTTCCTGAGAATGTAGTATTGTTGTCATGTTATATATAGGAAAGGAAAGCTAAAATAGGTCAAATAATTTGACCACAACTTAGAATCTGAAAATGGCAGAACCAGGATTTAAACACAAGCCCCTCAGATACTTTACATGCACTCTGCCTTCTATGAATAATATCAAACTGAGAGTCACAAAAGTAACTTTGGTAAGAAACTTCAGAGAGAAATGGTTTCAAACAGTTAATAACTAATTAACTGTCTATTAACTAATAATTATTTGTTTTCTATCACATTATTTATAGAATGCCATCTTAGATTTAATTCCTGTAAACACATGTTAGTGTAATTCATACATACAGGTATGTATGTAGTTAATACAGATATATAGAGTTAGATAACATATGTAGATATCTGTCTACCTGTTTCTTTAGCCATAGAAAGGCATATTTTACTGCTTGAGTGATATATACATAAATAAGTTTAAGCTCTTCAGAAAATTCCCAATTAAAGCTTAATACACATGAAAAATCACACAAAAACAAGAACCTTCAATCCATCCTTGTTTTTCCAAAGAGGAGGATTTTCCCCCATAGCAATAGGAATTCTCTAATAACTTCACTTCCCAGCAGAATGGGGCTTGTGGTTCCTTAATGAACATCATCTGTGTGTGAAACTGGATGTTCTGTACAAAATAACAACCAGCTTCTGATATTAGTGGCAATGCAGATCCCAAGATACCATGTCACAGGATATTACTGTGGGTATATGTCAAGAACCTCATATTTATATTTCCTCTTCCTTGAGGTCTTGAGGAAAATAAAGAAACTGTAATCATAGTCCCCTATTACAACTACTGATGGGATGTGCTACCAATAGGCCAGACCAAATCAGACTGCAGGTCTGATGAATGCCCTGTGATACAGGGGTTATACTGAGCATGTAAGATTACAGAAGTATCTGTGATGGCACCTTTTCTATTTGGTTTTGGCTATATATTCACATACACCTAGTCACTGAATATATATCTACATACATAAATATACATACATATATACCTGGTCATTGAATAATACATTTTTATAATATTCAATTCATTTTTAATCACTCTGTACTTTATAAACAATCATACACTTTTAAGTTATGGTCAGAATCTAGCTATCACCAAATTTGTTATGACTTGGCTTTCTCTATTACCATAAATTATTTTATCCAAGTACCTTCTCATTCTGACCAATATGTATTTTTTTTTATTGATTGGTGTGTTCTTTAGAGAGAGAGAGAGGAAGGGAGAGAGAAACATCACTTTGTAATCCCACTTTATGCATTCTTTGGTTGATTCTTGTATGTGCCCTGAGTGGGGACCAAACCTATAACCTTGGCATATCAAGGACGATGCTGTAACCAACTGAGTTACCTTGCCAGGGCTCTGACCAATATCTGTTATACCCAAGGTCACTTCAAGTTCAAGGGCACTCAAAGTATGTCACATGGTAATAAATACAATGAGTATAATAAAGCAGGACACAGGCAGGAATATGTTATTTTATATAAAGGAATCAGAGAAGCCTCCATAGTAAGATGAAATCGGAGCAGAGATCTGAAGTAGAGAATTTCAGGCCGACCACAGCAAGTGTAAAATCTCCAAGACAGGAATGTGCCAATTGGGCTAGAATGGGAGTAAAAGCTGGGGGCACACTGAGAGATGAAGCCAGAGAGATAAATGGAGCCAGAACACATAAGCTACATTATGCCACAGAAAGACCTCGTCTTTTACTCCTAAGTGAGATGGAAAAGTATTCCTAAACACAGTATTTCATTTTGAAAGAAAGTTAAATCCAAATATCAAATTAAAGAAGATAAAATCTAAATGCAGTGTTGAGCAATAAACTGGCCTGTATACTGTTTGAACTGTATAAGCCTATTTAATAATTAAGAAGGGGAAGAGAAGGATGAAAACTGGCCCCAAACCTTAAATATGTATAAAGACAGACAACTATGTATGAAAAAAGCAAAATGTCTGTCTAGTTTGTTCTTCATATATCCAAAGTGTAAGATAGTGCTCTTTTGAGTTTCACATTATAAATGCTCTCTTGCTAATGTTGTAGGCAAACTTTGCTACTGTTTCCAAATACATCTCTTTTTCTATTCTAGCCTAGGCTAAACACATTAAATTGGAAACATTTTTTGTAAAGTGGGTATTTTTAGGTATTTCAAGTCAGGCATTCCAGCATTTAGCACAGCCTTATTAGGAAACTCAAGTCAGTCTGTTGTCTTAAGGAGAGCACAGAAATGAAAAACTTTTCATTATTCATAGTCTCAACTTAGGTCTTTCCACTTATTTAACTTTTGGGTGGGTTTATGTTTTTCTTAAAATTTGGACACTCAGAGTCAAGGATGTAAAAATTAATAATCAAATATGGCTATATTAGCCATAGATAAAGCCAGATCTACCTTTGCTTAATGAGCCCCTGAATTCACATTTAACGTTTAGAAGTATAATCCTGAGAATCATCCTCAATTCTGAATCTCATTTAATTTAATGAGAACTAATTTGAACTAATCTGTTCAAAGTATTCAGTATGATAGTAGTATCTAAATCAAGGAAGGAAAATTTAAAGTCAGCAAATGTTCAAATATTTATTCATTTTTAAAAGTTTTCATTATTTGTGATTAACTTCACATTTATACTATCACAGAGAAAGGACTGAAACACATTCAATTGTTTCTTTTATTCATTAAGAATCTTTATTTCTGTTTATAGAAACTAAATTTTGTTTCTAAAACAGTATTGTTTATATTTCTGATTGCTAATTTCATGGATTCTGTTGTAAAATTTAAGCTACATTAGAATTCCATAGTGTTTCGATGTTTAAAAAGTATGGCTTTTTAAAAAATAAATTATGTCCTCTAATACCTCTGTCATCTCAGGAAGAAAATCTGAACTGCAGCAAATTAGCAACACATTCCAGCTATTTTACCAAAAGGTAAGCTTATTATCCTAAGAGAACTAATTCTCTCCACCACTGTTTGAATCTAATATATTAGAAAACGACCTTGGAATAGTGCTTCTTAACAGTACACAACTCACAACATATGTGACTCATCACACAAGTTCACACCACCCAAACTGGTCTACAACACCTCTCAATGGGACAAACACACTGATTAGATGCTTGAAAATTGTGGCTATGTCAAGTTGCTACAAAAATTTCGAAATGCTTATTCTCAATTTTAGCACTTATCTCAGGAACAAACAGTTCAAACTGGCATCAGTGTCCAGGGACAACAAATTGTGTAACACTGACATAGATCCCTGTTTTCAAACTTTTTATCACAATATATAGTCAGAAATATATTTTACTACAGGCCTGGTGCGTGAAATTCGTGCACTCGAGGTGGGGCGGGGGAAGGGGTGGTGGTTCCCTCAGCCCGGCCTGCACCCTCCCGCAGTCCAGGAGCCCTTGGGAGATGTCCAACTGATAGCTTAGGCCCACTCCCCACAGGGCCTAAGCCAGCGGTTCTCAACCTGTGGGTCGCGACCATCGGAAAACACATATAGCAGCATATCAGATATTTACATTACAATTCATAACAGTAGCAAAATTACAGTTATGAAGTAGCAACGAAATTAATTTTATGGTTGGGGGTCACCACAACATGAGGAACTGTATTAAAGGGTCGCAGAATTAGGAAGGTTGAGAACCACTGAGCTGTCAGTTGGACATCCTTAGCGCTGCTGCAAAGGCAGAAGAGGCTCCCACCCCTGCTGCTTCGCTTGCCAGCCGTGAGCCTGGCATACTAGCCTTTTATTATATAGGATATCATGGCCTATGTAGTACAAATATGAACTAATAAACCATTCTTTTCATGCACAATCTATTAAAATATATTCTGTTCTAGCCCACTTCATTTACAAAACAAAAAAGAGGGGGATGATCTCCTGACTCAAACTGAATGTACAATAAGCCTCAGTTTGATACACACTGACCTTGACTTAAAGGCAGAGATAAGAAGGGTCTGGAAGCCTAATAGGTCCATAATAAACATGATGGCTGGCTAAGAGTGGTCCTATAATAAATGCTCATTAAACTGAAACAGCCCACTCATAAAATATAAACTAGCTTTAACTTTTGAAAAGTATTGCATTCGATAACATTCTCAAAGTCACAAAATAAAGAGACCTAGCAACAATAACAGTTAACATGGTGTTTTGTCTAGGACACATTAGTAAAGCTCAACCTCACCAAATTTGCTTTTGACAGAATTATCATCACTGACAAGAACAAAAGTGCTCATCATAGGTTACTATTAGCATGATTCTAACCATGATATCCTCTAGGCAAATACTTACAAACTGACAGAGATTTTCCCTATTTGATAATGTGTAAAAATTAGAGAAGCCAAACACTAGTTCAGGGGTCCTCAAACTACGGCCTGCGGGCCACATGCAAATACAAATATTGCATTTGTTCCCGTTTTGTTTTTTTACTTCAAAATAAGATATGTGCGGTGTGCATAGGAATTTGTTCATAGTTTTTTTTTAAACTATAGTCCAGTCCTCCAACGGTCTGAGGGACAGTGAACTGGCCCTCTGTTTAAATAAAGTTTGAGGACCCCTGCACTAATTACTAACTCTTAAGACAAATAATCTGAAAGGTATTAGATTTTTTAGTGGGAGAAAAACACATCCTTTGATCTGATGGCTCCCTTATGTTAGTGCTAAGCATCCCCTAAGAGATCTCTAGAGAATGGGAATAGAAGATTCTTATCACATTTATTTTCTTTTTTATTGGATTCAAAGAAGGATCTGAGAACTCACAAAGAATTAGAACTATTTCATAGAAAAACACACAATGTGCTCTAAACTGTGATCTTAAAAAACCAACAAACAAAAACAGAAATACCAACTATTTAAATGAAAAAGTATTTATGTAACTTTGATATCAAAGTTCCTGATTCCTTTCAAGATAACTGCAATTTGTTTCTTTCGTAACTATTCTGATATTTAGCGCTTTCAGCTGCTTTTCTAAAATGTTCTTGCTGAATACCAACAGTGACATCTTAATTAAAAGGACTTTCTCTTAATTAGAGTTGGCTCCTTGGAATGGGTGGTCCAGGAAAATGTTCACACAGGAGCTATATCAGTGTTTCAGGGATTTTTTTTCAAAGGAGAAGGCTAGACTAATTGGCTCATAAGGTCCCTTCAAGCTCAGGGGAACATATACACCTCTATAACATTTTATATCATATCATGCAGTATTCTTTCTCATTCTCAAAATCTGTCTATATTAGTGAATTCTTTCATTTCTCTTAGGACTGTATTACCTATAGCAAGGTAGAAGAGAGTCAGAACAGACTGGCAAATAAGCCAGGTACTAACATTGGCCACAGGGACAAGGAACACATAGTAAATTTTAAAAATTCACCTAAGTCTTAGTCTGGTCACTCTGATAAGCAGTGCAGCCACTGGAATGTTCAGTGTCCTACAGAGTTAAGAGCAGATTGTCCAGATTCTATCCTAGCTCCTCTATTAGTTATTCAATGTAGGGCAAGTGACCTAGGGCAAGTGACTTAAGCTCTCTCCCTTAGTTTCTTAACCTGTAAGGTAAGAATAACAATACTTATCTATCTTATTGGGTTACTGTGAAACTAGATGAAAAAAAATCCTTGGGTGCTTGCCATATAAATAAACAGTATCTACTGTCTGTCATCTTCCATGACATAAAAAACGAACATAAATGGCAGTTGTAATCTTCCAGGCTCTAGCATTAAACAAGATGTAGTTTTGTGAAAGCCACCTCAGCAGTCTCATTTCAGAAAATGCAGTTCTTAGGTACCATAATAAATAGGGGAGAAATGGGGAAGATGGGAAATGGGAGAGATAACCCAGTTCCAAATCATCCATAATATACAAAATCACCCCTAAGTCCCCAGAGTGAAACTAAACTTGACTTGACTTTGTTTTAAACAGGCTTTCAAATAGCAGTCTGGGGCTTCGTGATGGCTACGTTCATTTCTGAAAACTGAGATGGAGGAAAAAGCAGTATGTATTGAATCACAAGGTAAAGTCAATGACTCTCTTCTTCTGAATTTCCCTCAAGCACTTCACTGAATCTAAGTTACAAGGACAATACCTAGGCTCACCATGGCATGCAATTATGGGCACTTTCACTCAGAGGTAACAATTAAAGAACAGTGTGAGTCTTGGATGCCTCTGAAACCATCCCAGTGATCGATGACAGTCTACAAGGATAAGAAACTATCAGAAACTGGCCAGAGAACTAGCTCTGTTCCTAATCCCTAGGCAAAAATCCAGCATATTAAAACTTTCTCCAAAAGTACTTCTAAGTATTATGGGGGGAAAAGAAAAGGGGTATGATGGCACAAATAGTCAAAGCTAAAAACATGTATGTTACCATAATCCAACATGTTTCCTTCTCTCTCATTTTGCATCAATGGTTATAAACCAAAGGCCCAGTTATACACGGCAATAAAATATAATAATTACAAATCAGAGTTAGCAGCTGTGTTCACGGGCCACACCCAAGGCTGTGGGGGAGCAGCATACTTCAATTAATGTTGGGATCCATATTTGAGGAAATTAAACTTGCATTAGAACTTTTGTTCCCATTTTGACATGCACAAGATTTAAGAGTTTGGCTGATTTCACACATGGCCTTATTTTCGGCTGTCTGTCACATAAAATTGCAATTTAGCATCTCACTGATCTCCTGTTTCCTAGGGAAGCCTACCCCAAAGCAAACACTGGCATATGCTTCTGCTTTGGTGCTCCTATAAAAGCAAGATGTGGCACAACTCACTGCTCTTCCTGTTGAATTGTGTTTATGTGAGTTCTGAGAAAAAGACCGGCAATTAAATATGCTGAAATATTGATGAGCGTGGCTATGAGAAACCAGTTATTTAAAAGGAACATTTGTAGAGATAGAGCAGCCTTGTAAAAATAGCACTAGATAGAAGGTGTGGTTCAGATAATTACAGCTCTCGTTTTCAGAGTCACCCAAAATATTTGCTGTAACCTAGATATCTGCTGTAGCCTATGCTCAATAAAGTTGAATACTAAGAAAATTAGAACAGTTTCTGAAAATTGACATAATTCTCATTAAAGGCTTGAGGAATCAAACAGTCACATAGATCTTCACAGATCATCTAATTTTACACAATATCAACATCAAAATCATAACAAATTTTTTTTTTAGTTTTTCAGGTTTCCTGACAGGCAAATAATAATAACTTAGTCTATGTCAGACTATCACAATTTCCTACTAGTCTAACCAAAATCCCTTTCTATAATATAAATTTATTTTATTTAATTTATCAAAAATAGTGAGCATGAAAATCTATCTATACATAGCTCAAATATCATTGCTCTAGACCAAAAAAAATTCATTATAACTACTTGCAGAGGAAACCCAACACATGGTTCTATTAAAAACACTCATCGAGATTTTTATTCCCAAACTAGGTTAGTATTAAGATTACTGGTTACACTTGAATATATTTCAAAGTCCAATATATAAAACCAAATAAAATGCAGCTTCTCTAGTTGAAGTACAAATATAGGCAGAAACTCAGAACGCACTCCACTGGTCTCCTGTCTCACCGCTCTAGGACACTTCAGGAGAGAGTTTGATAGACAGGAAAACTGAAGTTCCGAAAGAATAGGTTGACTACTATTTCACTGTCTTTTCTACTACATGAAACCTTTGTCTTTTCTATGCCTCATTTTTCTCATTTGGTAAATGGGTGAAATAATTCCCATCATCTATCTCATCATTACAAGAAGGAAGTATAATATCAAAAAAATTAAAAGCATGAATTTTATTTGGAGCCAGCCCCCTCCCCGCGAAAAAAACAAAAAACCATTTCATACTATCTTCACAACAGTCAGTTCGTCTAAGTTAATTAACTTCTCTGAATTAGTTTTCTCATCTGTAAGAGGAGAGGAGAGGGGAGGGGAGAGGAGGGGAGGGGAGGGGAGGGGAGGGGAGGGGAGGGGAGGGGAGGGGAGGGGAGGGGAGGGGAGGGGAGGAGAGGGGAGGGGAGAGGGAAGAAAAAAGAAAGCCGCTCTCTCCCTATTCCTGTAAGAGCCATGGGCTTGAGCAGGAAGGGGAGATGGTCTTTGAGAAGGGAGTCCACCATTCTCCCAAGTCACCTCACCTAAATAAACCTCTTTTCTTTAGCACCAGCACCTGTTTCACAAGTCTGGCTTTCATTGTGGCAGCTAAACTGATTGGTTTTAGAAGATTTGGCTAAGTGGACAGATGGCCCAGCAGTTTTGGTGCAAATTATTATCTGCTAACAGACCCTTGTTATAGAACAGGGGTGGGCAACCCCTGGCACACATGCCAAACATGGCACACCAGTAACTTTTGCTGGCACGCGAAACCCTCTCTTATAATCTTCCATTTACAATTTTTTCTCAATATCGACTTTTTTATTTTTCAGATAAATTCAGTGTAGGTGCATCTTAGATAAATAAATAATTTTACATAACAAGTTATCTTAAAGACCATAGACATGGATTGACGAGAGAGGGGAAGAGCAATTTCTATGCCTCAGCCTTAACTCTCCATGCCGTCCTAGATCCGAACAGTGTTTTGGTTTCATCCACATACACTTGTGAATCTTTGTTCTCAGTGATGAATTTTGTTAAGTCTCGTAATAGGAGTAGCCTGACAGATGGAAGTAGTAGCTCGTGCATATCTCTGAAGGTCACGAAATATCAACCTGATGTAAAATCTCTGTCATCAGTGATGCAGCAGCAAAAGTCCCACTGATAATATCAAACGGAGTCATAAAGTTTTCTGTTGGACTATCAGTGTACATGTATACATTAAAAAATAAATGTATTTTTCATCATCATATACTGTGTTTTTGTCACTCAAATGAATTTTATTATTTCTTCAGGTTCTTCACATACATACACCTTAAGAGATATCAAGTAGGCATAACATGTTCTCAAAAAATTAGGATTGGCACACAGAAGAATTTTGAGTCAGAGATTTTGCTGGTTTTGGCACGCACTCACAAAAAGGTTGCCCACCCCTGTTATAGAACGTTTTAAATAGTATACCTAGATACTAATGACCAATGACCGACAGAGCAAAGGAACAAAGAATGCAATAGTGCCAGGGGCCATACCTCCTGATGGTTTTATGATAGACAATTATTTGTAATAAATACTATCACTAGTTTGATATTTACCTGGGTTGTCATGCCATTCTGGCTGCTACTAACAAAAATATTTATGGCTACATTTTAAGGAACACAGATAATTATGAACTAGAAATCTTTGATATGCTTGCTAAGAACAGTGAAGTTGGCCAAAGGTCACAGCATGAAACTTAAATCCAGGACAGAAATGGAGTTGGTCTTGTTCATATCTACGTCTATACACATGACTAGCTGGTTCACCTCTGTATTCTTTCTATCTCCCTCTCCCTCTCCTTCTTTGAAATCAATAAAAATATATATTTTTAAAAATAAGACCTCTAAAATATTTTTCCCTTAGATTTTATTTTGTTTTGTTTTATCTTTTCCTCCTCTGTGATTCTATTCTTTCTTAAATTTTTTCTTATGGAAAATGTCATATTCTGACATATTTGTATAATATTAGTAGTATATACTAAGACAAAATTTTATCTAGAGTAAACTTTGATATCCTTAAGAGATTTTTATATCTATTTTTTATTCAGTCAACAGTCTACTGAGCACAGAAAGCATTATCAGAAATTAATTTTAATACTGTCTCTTTAAGAGACTTCCATTTAAACAATATTTACAGAATTAGAATTTAGACTGTTTTCATTTTTAAAAACAGACTCTAAATCTTAGCTATAAGCCATTTCATAATACAAGCTTTTAAAAAATCTTTTAAACAATACTTTCATTTTCTCCCAATTTTTCCCAACCACAAGAATGTTGCCCACTATTCTTTAAACAAATCTCTCAGCCACTCAACCTGACAACTTGTGGATATATTTTAAAATTATACTACAGTATATATTACACTGTCAAGGAACAGTTGGTGCTAAATGGAATAAATGACTTGTAATGGAGATTAAACACCTCAGATTCTGAAAATAGCTAACTTTAATGATGCATAAAAATAAATCATCAAAGTGTTTGTTTTACAACTGCAGGAAAACACATGGACATATTATCTACAGGTCATCTCAGCTAGAGAAGCACACTCTCGCTAGGCATTAAATAGCTACCAGAACAGTGATTAAGCCAGCTTTCAAATTGTTGGGCAGGGTTAAAAGTCTTACCTTAATTAAGCAAACTTTACTATACAATATCTTTGCCTATTTAATGTATAAAAAATAATCAGTCCTTATGTAAGGAAAAAGTCAACCAGTCCTTCTGTAGAGAAGGAATAACATTATTTTCTAAAGTGAAAAGAAAGGACACTTCTTCCACAACTCCATTTCCTGTTGGAGAACAATTTATACTCACTCAGCTGTCCAGGAAGACTTCCCTTTCTGAGCTAACCTCAATTGTTATCATTTTTTCCTTTATGGGTCAGATACTGGATATAGTGGCTACAAAGGTAAATCACTATGTTGCCTGGATTTAATTCTTGTTTATGCATATTTCAGTGTGGTAAGAACATTATGGGTATTGTAGGAGATATCACATAGCTGAATAAAAAATTAATCTTTCCTTCAAAGATCTTAACATTTATTTGGGGAGATGAAATAGAAACAAACAGTAAGGGCCAATGGTTAAATATTTGGGCTGTGGAATGAGAAAGACTTGAGTCTTAGAATCAAAATCTCTGCGGATGGTACCCAGTAATCTGCTTCAAGCATTTTTAAATTCAATAAAGTTTCAAGGCCTTGATTTTAGAGAATCTAAGGGAAACCCTTGGATTTACTGAACACTCCTAAGTTCATTAGGATCCAGCTTTAACACAAGTAGTTTACGGAACCCCTTGCAAACAGTAAATCCAACACTCTCCAGTCAGATCACTAATTTTTCTATCCTTAGCATTTGGCAGAATTGTTGGCATAAAACAGGTGCACAACAGTTTACTAAATAAATGCTGGTTAATAAATTAAATAATTGTAATTTTAAAAAGACTTGTGGGCTTACCTAAGCTGGAAACAGACTAGCTAGAAAGCTCTGAGATGGGAATGATCTTTTCTAGTGGAAGTATTAAAATGATTTTACAGTTTCATATCACCAAGTCTGCACTGCCCTTAGCTTTACATTGTGATACATGGTACAGTAATCCTCTCACCTTGTTCTTCAAAATTTTCTAAACTCTTCTTGAGTATCTGCTCTTCCACTTGGATTTTTAAATTTGTGTGTTAAGTTCAAGCTTTTATTCTTTTTTTTTTCTTTTCCTTTGGTATTTCTCATTCTCTTCTTTCTGTATCTAATTTTATTCCAACAAGGACTTCAACCTCATAGCTCAGGTAGTGTGTACTTCTAAGAAAGGTTACACACTATTTTCATAGATTTCTTGCTAGTAATACATGTGCAAATAAGATGGATAATTTTTAATAAGAGAAACAATAAAAGCATTAATTATAAATATCAGAACTATTCCCTTTTCTTCTTAAATGAGAGAACTGCTATCAAACACTTAAAAATATCAAAAGTAGAACTTTAGCATTCAAACTTTTTTCCAGAAGTGGACATTTATGGAACTGCAAGTCAAAGCTTAAGTCAATCTGCTGTGTGTCTGATGGATATTTTGAAGTGGGCCAACTAAGCTAAAACACCACTGAAGATAATACACGAAAGTTATTCTGAGAAGTGATAAGCTCTAGCCAAAGTCACATTGTTTCCTGCATCTTCCAGTGTGTGACAACAGATAGAGCTTAAAATAGCTTTACAAGGACAATAGCACATGTTAAACACTTGCTAACAAGTCTTAAATTCCTCATCTTCAGTGATTCATTTAGTTTTTACATATTAGAAAGTAATTGAAAGGTTTCTACTAAATAATGCAGATATTTTTTTGAAACAACTTAATTTTGAATACAAAAAGTGAGAATAAAATGGATTTTTATATAGAAAAATAATTCATATGCAATCATTGATTAGGACAAGAATGATAAATTTAACACCACAGAGATATCTTAAATCAAACTTTATAAAAAAAAAGCATACAAAGAAAATGTATCAGTTTACAATTCTATTGAATCATTATATAATTAAGTATACTACATGATAATATAATTCCCATATAATTAATATGTGTGTATATATTTTATGTATGTTGGATATTGTACCACTGACTTCAACAAGGAAACACATAAAAAGAAGCTTTATCTACACATTATCATGCAAATAGGAGCTAATGGTATCATTATCATTTCACTGGCGATTTATACTCCTGAAGGTTTACTGAAAAATTTAGAATCAAGGTATGTATAAGACCTCTCAAGACTCCAAACCTTCTGTTCATGGTACAATTTTTACCAAACTCAATTTTCCTAGCAATTGTAAAGAAAGTGGCCCAAGAGATACTTAATAAGTATTTAAGAGTTAATGTGTAAAGTAACTAGCAAAAACTCCTCCTCCAAGTTTTAATAATAAAACTCCTCCTCTGATAACCAGAGCTATTAAATATAGCTGAGAAAAGTGACTGAGCCAAAAGAGAGAAGTGCTCTAATGGATTTACAGCTTCTGCACAAAACTGGTTAGTAACAGGTGTTAAAGATTTAAGAAAGAATTCAAAAAGAAGAACAATACTGGAGGGTAATAAGCCACATTAACAGTGACAAGAGACAGGGTGGCAAAAACACCACCACCACCAGGCATTCACTTCAGAAAAAATAACAGAGAATAAAAATGTGAGTGAAAGTACAAATCTAAATTTAGTACCTCAATAGCACTTTGGCCATAGGGCATTTGTGCAGCGCCTGTGTTTGCGCAAGACAGCGGGAGGGGAGAGCACGCAGGTAGAGATAGGCAATAGGAGGAAGCTGATAGCCATTTAGATTTCAGGAGTCCTTAAGAGCACCAAACTACCACATTACGGATGCATCTGCTAAATAAAGGTAGTATACTATAGGGACTATGGACTCTGTAGCCAGGCTGCCTGGGTTCAAGGTAGGTTGCTGCCATCTACTAAAGGGGTAACCTCAGCCAAGTTACCTAATCTTTCTGCACTCTACTATGCTCATATATTAAGGGGAGAGGGAAGATGCTGTATTATATGAATTTCTCTATATAAATTAGTTAGAACAATCATTTAGCTATTATTAATTATGTGACAGGCATTCCAGGACATGGTTCTTGTTTTCATTTTTACCATCTTCCTCTAAACCCAGCAGCAAGGTGTGCCTCAGACAATGAATGTTATCAGGAAAGGTCATTCATACAGGTGAAGTGCAAAACTCTCAGACTATTATAAAATGTTAATGGGCCTAATATCAAGAATTCAATTCAAACAAGAAAATAAAATTTTTGCAAATGCTCAAGGTTTTTGTGATATGGTAATATGTCAAAAGCAGAAGAAGTGCATCTTCTGAAGCCTGAGGAAAATTTGCAAGCACTTGAATAAATAAAGGTGAGCCTAAATTCTTATGCTCATCAAAAATGCACTCCAACAAAACTCACATTGCAAGTAAAGCTTATAAGAAAGTGCCTGTTTTCCACTGTGATAGTGAGATTTTAAAAACATCAAAGATAGTGTTTTCAGTCTTGGCATGATATGATGACATGTCAAAGAACATAATGTAACTTTAAAGAATTAATTATTTTTAAGGAGAAAGATATTTTGGAAATGTTTGCTTCTGTCTCTGAAACACCAACTACTTCTAGAGGAGGGCAACCACATAACAAAATCCAAAGGGCTCATTCTATGAGTAGAGGCATATTAAAAGCAACAACAATGCTGACATTCATGACATCTCAAAAAGCTAGACACAACTTGCATTCGGCTGACCCATGCCCCACAATATCCTGTGCTTGCTACAGGAGGGACAACAGAGAAGCAGCGTTATTTGAGAACAAAAAAACACTATCCAGACAGCACTCTGATGTCTGCAAGGTCTGTTCCCTTCTAAAGATGAAGGATGGACATACCCTCTGACCTACCAATTCCATTTCTAGATATTTACCCCACTGATATACTTGCACATGTATGAAATGACGCATAAAGTAAACCATTAAAGCAAATGAATTCAAATATTCAAAGCAAAATGAATGTTTATAATAGGAAACCAGTTCAATGTATGTTGGTAGATCCATATAACAGAACATTATGTACCTATTTTTTAAGTGAGCAAGTTTTTATTATTGATATAGAAAGAGCCCCAAGATAAGCTATGTTTAAAAAGTTTAAAAAGATATGAGACAGCCCTAACCGGTTTGGCTCAGTGGATAGAGCGTCGGTCTTCGGACTGAAGGGTCCCAGGTTTGATTCTGGTCAAGGGCATGTGCCTTGGTTGCAGGCACATCCCCAGTGGGGAGTGTGCAGGAGGCAGCTGATCAATGTTTCTCGCTCATCGATGTTTCTAACTCTCTATCCCTCTCCCTTCCTCTCTGTAAAAAATCAATAAAATATATATTTTTTTAAAAAGATGAGACAGTATGCACAGAATCTACCATTTGTAGAAAAAGGAAATATACATATGTATTATTCTTATATGCATAAAATATTTGTGAAGAGATAGCTGCATAGTGTTTCAATATATGGTTGTATCAAAATATACTTAACTGTCTCCTATTGGATGCTCTAAAGATAAGAAATGAATGACTATGGGACAAGAGGGAGAAGAATTTTCATTTAAGAAGCTTTGTATCTTTTGGGTTTTGAAGAGTATGAACATATTACTCATTCAAAAATTAATTAACAAAATTTTGCCTTTTAAAAAAAGAAGAAAAAAATTTTTCCTAAGGTCCCACAGCAGCGGTTCTCAACCTGTGGGTCGCGACCCCTTTGGGGGTTGAATGACCCTTTCACAGGGGTCGCCTAAGACCATAGTAAAACACAAATATAATTACATGTTTTGTGATTAATCACTATGCTTTAATTATGTTCAATTTGTAACAATGAAATGGGGTCACCACAACATGAGGAACTGTATTAAAGTGTCGCGGCATTAGGAAGGTTGAGAACCACTGTCCCACAGCTAGTAAAGGGCAGAACAGAGAACTAAATCTTGGACTTACAGCCAGATGAAAATTTTTCATTACACGATGCTGCCATCTACAACTATATCTCTGGCACCTTATAATAAATGTTACTTATATAATCTTCTGTCAGAAATGTTAAACCATGCACGTTCTAATATAGAAACCAAGTCAATGTTACCAGAATATACTTACAGCTCTGCCTGACACTGAAGCCCATGTTCTTTCTATTGTATCATGTGTTCTCCTTCAGCTAAAAAGAATAATTCATTTATCCAGGAGACTCTGATAGTAATAATTTGCTATAGCCAAGAAATTTTCTTAGATTTTAATTGAATTTTCTAAGCCCCAAATTAGCATATATATTTTTTCAAAACACTTTTGATAGAGGCAGTAGCTGCTTGTAGGATATTGATTTGAACAGTTCAGACCAGTCAGATAGATGCCAAACCTCTGTAACTTCAGTCACTGCTGTGGTTTAACCAATGAGGCATAAAAAATTTCTAGATCTCTCTGAAAGAGTTGACAAAAAAGCAAAGAACAAGAATCCTGATTTCTAATACAGGATTTTCTAATTTAAGATTTTTTTTTTTATTGATTTCAAAGAAGAGAGAAGGAGAGAGAGAGAAACATCAATGATGAGAGAGAATCACTGATTGGCTGCCTCCTGCACACTCCTACTGGGGATCAAGCCCACAACCCGGAGTGTGCCCTGACCAGGAACTGAACTATAACCTCACCACACCAGCTGGGCGAGAATATTTTTTTACATATTCTCTTCTACAAAAAGAAAAATTCTAAAGTAATGTAAATATGTTAAAATATAAATTCCCATTGTCTAAGCTCATATCCATCAAGTGCCTTTTCTGAGAATATATACAAATAGAAGAATGAAAATGCATATCTATACTAATAAAAGGGTAATATGCAAATTGGTCACGATGCCCTCAGTCACGACCAGATATGCTAATTAGTCATGACCAAATATGCTAATTAGTCACTATCAGTATGCAAATTGACCACCACTCCAACACAAAATGAGAGGGATATGCTAATTAGCCCTGATATGCTAATTAGTCACAACCAGTGTGCAAATTAACCATCACTCCAACACACAAGATGGCTGCACCAATGTGGCCACAAGATGGCCTGCAGGGGAGGGCAGTTGGGGGCAACCAGGCCTGCAGGGGAGGGCAGTTGGGGGCGACTGGGTGTGCAGGAGAGGGCAGTTAGGGGCAATCAGGCAGGCAGAGGAGGGCAGTTTGGGGGGATCAGGCCAGCAGGGGAGGGCAGTTGGGGGCGACTGGGTGTGCAGGAGAGGGCAGTTAGGGGCAATCAGGCAGGCAGAGGAGGGCAGTTTGGGGGGATCAGGCCAGCAGGGGAGGGCAGTTGGGGGCGATCGGGCCCGCAGGGGAGGGCAGGTAGAGGTGATCGGGCCGGCAGGGGAACAGTTAGGCATCGATCAGGCTGGCAGAGGAGTGCTTAGGGGGTGATCAGGCAGGCAGGCAGAAGCAGTTAGGGGCAATCAGGCAGGCAGGCAGGCAGGCAAGCAGTTGGGAGACAGCAGTCCTGGATTGTAAAAGGGATGTCCGACTGCCCAAGGGGTCCCAGATTGGAGAGGGTGCAGGCTGGGCTGAGGGACACCCCCCACCCAGTGCACGAATTTCTTACATGGGGCCTCTAGTAGTCAGATAGAGATAAAAGAGTATAGAAATGATTTAGCAACTAACCATATATTACTCAGTAAAAAATCCCTGCACTGTATGTACATAAGAATATGAAGCTTGCAGGCACAATGCCCCAGAGTACTGTCATACTGGTATAAATGAAGTGTCCTAAACTTTAGGACAGAACAAATATGTATAAAAGGTATGTTTTCTGCAAATAATTATTAGTGAAAACCAAGAATGTAGAAAACTAAGAAGAGTAGCCAATTAAAGCAAAACATGAATTAAAGGAAAAAATGAGCATCATTATGTACTTAGAACCTTAGATTTTTTTTTCCAGCTCAGAGAAACATTGCCAAGCCAATGGAAAGTTTAGGATTTGGTGAAATATTTGTTAGTCAGGCACTCATCTGTGTAAGGAAGAAACTGAGAACAGGAAGAATTTGGCCAGTAGCAAGACATCAAATCACCGCTGGCAAGGTGACTGCATAGCAAAAGTGGCGAGAGGAGTAAGACCACTTTATCCATGAACTATACTAGGCTTACAGGGAAGTGGGTGTGCCATGAGGAAGATTAGATGAATTCCTAACATGTTTTTAAAGCAGAATAATGTGAGTGACTCACAGGGAGTAAACAGGCACTTTAAATCCTGATGTCTTTGGTTCTCCCTTCCATTTCCTCTCTTATCTTCCCTTTAAAAGGTCATGAAAACAGCCCAATTCCTTATCTCCTCCTAAAATGAAAATTGGGTGTACCAGTATATGAACTGTTTCTACTGCATCTACTAAAACATAGGCATTATACCTTGGACTCCCTCTACAGGGGTCCTGCAGAGTGAAAAGTATTCCATTTTACTATCTTCCTGGCATTAATGTAATTTACATTCAATGTAAGGGTCTCCCTTCTAGTTGCAAAGGCCTCTTTATTAAAATGTTAAGATAGCCGAAACTGGTTTGGCTCAGTGGATAGAGCGTCGGCCTGCGGACTGAAAGGTCCCAGGTTCGATTCCGGTCAAGGGCATGTGCCTGGGTTGCGGGCATATCCCCAGTAGGAGATGTGCAGGAGGCAGCTGATCGATGTTTCTCTCTCATCGATGTTTCTTTTTTTTTTTTTTTTTTTTTTTTTTTTTTTTTAATATATTTTATTGATTTTTTACAGAGAGGAAGGGAGAGAGATAGAGAGTTAGAAACATCGATGAGAGAGAAACATCGATCAGCCGCCTCCTGCACATCTCCTACTGGGGATGTGCCCGCAACCCAGGTACATGCCCTTGACCGGAATCGAACCCGGGACCCTTCAGTCCGCAGGCCGACGCTCTATCCACTGAGCCAAACCGGTTTCGGCATCGATGTTTCTAACTCTCTATCTCTCTCCCTTCCTCTCTGTAAAAAATCAATAAAATATATTTAGAAAAATAAATAAATAAATAAAATAAAATGTTAAGATAAATGGATTTCAAAAGAAAAGGCTCAGGGCCTGGAATGAATGTTGGATAGCAATTCAGTCGTGTGATAAGCATGGGCTCTCCTGGATTAAGTAACCTGGGTTCAACTCCTGAAACAGCCATTGATGAATAACCTTGTGTAGTTACTCAAACTTCCATTTCTTCATCTTAAAAAAAAAAAAAAAAAAAAAGTACTCTTGTATAAAGAAAAAAGTGTGAAAGAACAAAGGGTGGGGCAGCAGACATTAAAAAGACTAGGGCAAGACTAGAATCTAATCAAGATCAGATGTTTCAAAAAACTGTCACCCTAAGTGACCAGGAGGCAGACATATCAACTGTGGTAATAGTGAGAGATGTAAGATGGGAAGAGACTTTTTTTAGGTAATAAAGAGAGTAAACAAATAAAAGATTACTTCTCAGGAGGGAGAAGGGGTCTTAAACACTGATCTTCATCCCAACAATAGCCCTTAATGATTCTGGTTTAGAAAATCTCTACTGTGTTTGTCGAAGTATAGTAACCTACAAAAAATACCAGAGAACCACAAAGAAGCCCACCAAACACAGCTGAGGGGAAACCCTAAAGGGATATTTAATTTCACTCCTGGGTAATAGATGGTGATAAAATAAGTCCTACTATCTCATGCAATCTACATAGCTTCAGTCAGTTCAGAATACATAATTCAACCCTTTTATAAAGGCAAAGTGTGGTAAGAACAATGGCCTCCCAAAGATGTCCCTGTCCTAATCTCCAGATTTGTAAATAATGCTACATTACATGGCAGCTCGAAATTAAGGTACTTTAAAATGGAATTTAAACTACTAATCAGATGACCTTAAAATACAGAGGTTATCCTGGGTTATCCAGTGGGCCCAATGTAATGACAAGGGTCCTAAAATGTTAGAATGATGTGATGTAACAGACTCAATAGCATTTGCCACCTTTGAAGGTGAAAAGAAGGGGAGCCAAAGAAGGCAGACAGTCTCTGGAAGGTGAAAAAGGCAGAACAGATTCTCCCAGGGAGCCTCCAGAAAGGAAGACAACCCTGCAGACACCTTAAGTTCAGCCCACTGAGACCCATTTTGGACTTCTGACCTCCAGAATTATAGGATAATACATTTGTGAGGGGTTTTCTGCTACTACATGTGCAGTAATTTGTTATAGCAGCAATGGGAAACTAATACAAAAAAATAATTTTTGAAAGACTTTTATGAAAATGTTATAGTAATAATTTTAAAGAATTGAGGTATTCAATGATTATTTAACTAGAAATTTCAGGTATTCAGAATTAGCCATGCCCTGAAGTTTTCGGGATAACAAGCTTTACCACCGACTTTAGATAAATGCTTTTACTTCTTAAGCCTAAAATCGCTAACAGTTTACTATATACCTAGATGGTATTATGCTAATTGAGATAACAACAGCATAACCCAGATGTGATTTCTAATAACTTAAATCCATTAAAAATTTTTTAAAACAATGGCCTGTTGCCAAAAGGAATATTAGAGTTGAATATATTAAGTAAAAATTATAATATGTACACTAACATATTAAAGTTTAAAAATTTGACATGGCTGATGTTTTCATACCTTTTACTATAGATTAAAATTAGCTTTATATTTTAAAAGTGACTTCACATTTTACCTGAGATATTATAAAAATCAAGAACACCTACATATACATATGTCTCAAAGCATCCATCAATTATCTATTAATTGTTTATATTTAGTATAATATAAACAAACACAGTATTTCCCTAAAGAGTAAGAGTATCAGGAAACAGAACAGACCTTTTCACAGAGCCTTCCAAAGATTTCCAAATAGCTTTGGTTTGATATTCAAAAAAAGTAAATACAAAGAGGAAAAATACCACTTATGTATACTTCTCTAGGTAAAGTTTATCTTCTTTTTTCTACATTATTATTTTCAATTTGAAACTATCCTGCTTTGAATAGAAATGTGAGTATATGCACATGGATGTGGAGGTCCTGATGTTTAAATGGGTTGTTGTAGGAATAAATCATTTTCTACTCCAGGAGGAAGTAAATAGTAGAGTGGCAGGTAGGAGCTGCAGGTGGCATTGGACTGTGGATTTCGCCCCAATCCCTGCAGGCCACTCAGAGGGACCCCACCCATGCAAGAATGTGTGCATCGGGCCTCTAGTTTAAAATAAATTACATTAACTCCAAAATTTACAGAGAACTCATACAACTTATAAAAAGGAAAATAAACAACCCAATCAAAAACATGGGCAAAGGACCTAAATAGACACTTTTTGAAGTGGACATACAGAAGGCCAAGAGACATATGAAAACATGCTCAAAGTCACTAATCATCTGAGAGATGCAAATCAAAACAACAATGAGGTACCATTTCACACCTGTCAGAATGCAAATCAACAAACGACAGTGTTGGCAAGGATGCAGAGGAAAAGGAACCCTTGTGCACTACTGGTGGGAATGCAGACTGGTGCAGCCACTGTGGAAAACAGTATAGAATTTCCTCAGAAAATTAAAAATGGAACTTCCATTTGACCCAGTAATCCCACTTCTAGGACTATATACCAAGAAACAAGAAACACCAGTCACAAAAGATATATGAACCCCTATGTTCATAGCAGCACAATTCATCATAGCTAAGATTTGGAAACAGCCTAAGTGCCCATCAGCAGATGAGTGGATTAAAAAACAGTAGTACATCTATACAATGGAATACTATGCTGCTGTAAAAAAGAATTCTTACCATTCACAACAGCATGGATGGACCCAGAGAGCATAATGCTAAGCAAAAAAAGCCAGTCGGAGAAAGAAAAATATCACATGATCTCACTCATTTGTGGAATATAATGAACAACATAAACTGATGGACAAAAATAGATCCAGAGACATAGAAGCATCAAACAGACCATCAAACCTGAGGGAAGGTGGGGGGGAGGGAGGGTAAGAGATCAACAAAGAGACTTATATGCATGCATATAAGCATAACCAATGGACACAGACAGTAGGGAGGTGAGGGCATGTGCTGGGGGGTGGAAGTGGCCAAGGAAAGGTCAATGGGGTAAAAAGGAGACATATGTAATACTTTAAACAATAAAGAATTTAAATTTTAAAAAAAGTGAGACAAAAAAAGGAAATAATCTATAATAATAAAAGCCGGGGATGCAAGGAAAGCCCAGGTCCCAGGTGCCTGCCTTCAGCAGGTGCCGGCAGCCAGGGGAAGAAAGGCCTACTCCTGCATGAATTTCGTGCATCGGGCTTCTAATCCTAATTAATAAAAGCCAAATATGCTAAGTGTCCAACATTCATTCGACCATTTGACCAGTCGCTATGACGCGCACTGACCACCAGGGAGCAGATGCTCCAACTGTTAGGTTAGCTTGCTGCTGGGGTCCGGCTGATCGGGAGGGACGAGATGAGCCAGACACGCCCTGGAGCCCTCCCACAGTCCCTCCCTGGCCCAGATCATGCACCGGTGGGGTCCCACGGCCTGGCCTGTGCCCTCTCACAATCCGGGATTCCTCAAGGGATGTCAGAGAGCCGGTTTTTGCCCGACCCCCACAGGCCAGGCCGAGGGACCCCACCAGTGCACGAATCCACGCACCAGGCCTCTAGTACAATGAATAATAATACAAGAATGAATTCTATGTTCCATGTACTCAAAATAAAATAAATTACATTAAGATGAGTCTTGCAAAATAAGCCAGTCAGAGAAAGACAGGTATCACATGATCTCACACATGTGTGGAATCCAATTAACAAAATAAACTTATGAACAAAACAGATCCAGAGACATAGAAGCATGCAACAGACTATTGAATCACAAAGGGAAGGTGGCAAGAGTGGGGGGATGTATGTAATGCTTTCAACAATAAAGATAAAAATTTTAAAAGATGGAAGATTTCTCAATAATGTCAAATTCACTTCCTAATAAAAATATATTCAAATGTCAAAAAAAAAAAAGTGAAACTATATCCAACTACCATTACCTTATCCAATAGGCGTATGCAACCATGAAAGACAAACAAGAACAAGTAAGAACAACTAGACTGGGGCAATTTGTTTTATCAACATCCAGTTCTCTCTACAAACATCTGCTATAAAGGACAATAAAATAAAGGATGGTCATGTTTCCTGTCTAGAAAATATTATTCAGAAATGGAACACAGTGCTCTTAAAAAGAAACAGTGACCAACCTTAATTAGAATGTCTCTTTAGAAAGGAGCTGTCACTGACAAATTCTGAAACTATGATGATGAGATATAACATTCTTTCTGATAATTTTTCCTTGTTTGGTATATGTGTCTGGCACTTGGTAAAAGGAGTGATCCTTTTTTTTCTTTTTTCTTAAACATACACAAACAATAAAAGCAACGTGTGTTGAAGGAGATAACACAGACAGACAAAGTAAATATTATTTGGGCTTTAAAAAAGATACCATATATGTACATGGATAATGCAAGATGCTGACCGATAAATTTTTTAAAGGAACAAGCTTCATCATTTGTGATATAGAGAATTGTTTTAAAGGTATAACTTTATTACTAGTTAAAGATGCCAAAATAAGCCTGAAGAAATTCATAGACATTGGAATTATTTTTAAAAGCATTTATATGCATAATTTAAGCAACTTACTTATTAAATGCTCAGATTTAACATTTTCAAGTAATCTAACTGCTCTACAAAATAGGGATCCCTAATTTATCAGTAAGTAAACTGAAGTTCTAAGAATTGAAATAACTTGCTCATACGCCTAGAGTCAGTAAGTGATGAAGTGAGGATTAGAACTCTTGATATTTCTGGTTGTTTTCCCTGTACCAGAAAACAAGATCACCCTGCTGTCAAAGTAGTGGGCTGCCTTTTCTTCTGCTGGAGTTAACCACAGCCAAGTAACGCCTGTGTGTGCACCAAGAAAATTCATCAACGAATCTTATGCATATCCTTTCCAAAACACACACTATGCAGTAAGTAGAAAAAACTTAGCAGGTATGAGTCCATTCCTAGTTAAAAGGACTAAATATACAAGTAATTCCTCAAAACAGATCATTTACAAATAGAGCTGAATAAATCAGCATGGCATCTATACTACTAGTGCGGTAGTAGAGAGGCACAGCTCCTGTACTTAAGATTCACCACTTAATGTCTCCCTGGAAAATGGGGATAACAAGAGTATGTACTTGTAGGGGGCTGGATAGTGGTCCCCAAAAAGATATGTTCATGACCCAATACCCAAATCCTGTGAATATTATCTATTAATTAAAAATCTTGAGATGAGATCATCCTGGACGTAGAGTAGACCCTAAAGCCAAGGACTAATCTCCTGAAAAGAGACAGAAGTGGAGAAGACACAGACATGCATGAAGAGGAGGAGATTAAGTGACTATGAAGACTAATCCTGGAGTGAGGAATGCCCACAGCCACCGGAAGCTGGAAGGGGAAAGGAAGGATTATTCCTTAGAGCTTCCAAAGGAGTGCAGCCTTTCTGCCACCTTGAGTTCAGACTTCTGGTCTCCCAAACTGAGAGAGAATAAATTTCCATTGTTTTAAGTAACACAGTTTGCCAGTAGTTTGTTACATCTGCCACAGGAAATGCTTAAGTACCAAAACAGTGTTGAAAGGATTTCAGGAGTGTATGCAAAGCACTTTGATATCTACCTATAATAATAAAAGCATAATATGCTAATTAGACCAGACAGCCGAACAACCTTCCGGACGACCTTCTGGATGAAGCCGCAGTTGCGAGGACCGAGCCTCTTGCATGAATTTTGTGCATCGGGCCTCTAGTATAGAGGCAGATGTCCTCGGAGATCCGTTCCTACGGTGCGAAGTAATGCAATTTTCGCCATAAGTTGGAATCCACTTACATAAGCACCTACGTCACTCACATGGAGCACATACACAGCAGTAATGAAGTGAAGCAGTAAAAAAATTGAAAGGAAGATAACAATTCCTGACCTTTACTTGTGGTAAATAATAAAAAACATAAACCACATATGTACATACGTCAAAATGACGGAACTTTTTTTTTTCTTTATAAATAAATAGGAGATGGCGACGCAAACACGAAACGACACATGTGGAGTCTGACGTAACCCGAGGACTGTCTGTATTAGCAATTACTATTAATGAATATATGTGGGGCGGCCATTCTACAAGCAAATATCTGTTTTTGCATTTTCCCAATGTGGAAAATATCACCTATTTCTTTCTTCATAGTGAAATGAACTGCCAAAATGTACCTTGTGCCCCAGTAAATACATTTTAAAAATTAGAACTTGACACCATTAAGCTTTGTTTCTAGGAAAGACAAATAGTTTTTCCTCCTTTAATGATTTTTCTCATTTATTTCACTAATTTAGGCTAAAGTTAAAATTACAGTAGCCTTAGAAAAAGTACCATTACTCTTAACCTATTAAGTAGACGAAATAAAGTTATTTTATACCATTGGAAATAGCTGGAATTATAAAATTAGGCTGAATGATTTAACAAAAGAAAGGAAAAAGACTCATTACCCAACAAGTGAAATATTGCTTTAGTCAGTGTGTGTATAACTACTGAAGCACAACGCTTTCTTCTCCTGACCCAAAGAGACACACCAGCCCCAAACCTCCTCTCACCTAGAAAGTAGGTGTGTCACTGCAATCTCCTCTGAAGGGCTACGACCTACCAAAGACTGGCTGGTAAGTGGGAAGTAAAGGTAAGACCTTTATAAGTGCAAGCCCCCTTTAAGGCCCAAAATGCAGGGCTTCTGTTTGGTGTTGGAGCAAAGAGGGGACTCTCTTATTTTAAATTCCATCTCCTTGACTCCATTATCAAAACAATAGATAAAAAAAGAAACAGGAAGTGAGAGAGAACAGCAGGCCTCTCCCCTGTCCAGGCACCTGCCACACCTGAGGCGAGAAGGTGAAGAAGTGGAACTCAGAGCTATAACCCTCCTATGGGACAGTTTATTCCCTTGTTGGTAAATGTGGCCAACTGACTATCATATTAGGACCAATGAAGCACAGACTCCAACTCCCAGGAGAGGAGCTGATCTGGATGGGCAGAAGTTGCATTGTACATCAGCCCCTCTCAGGTGGGCAGATAAGATGTGAATGGAAGTTCTGTTCTCACAATACACAGAGGCAGTAGGAAGGAGAATAAATTACCTCACTCCACAGCTAGTAATGGACTAAAGAGGGACTGAATATATAATCAAGATCTAAAAAGGTAGACATTAAAGTACGGCTCCCCAGAGAGGGACATGGCATGTGGGGCTGCCCCACAAAGCTGTTCTTACCAATCAGCAGCTGCAACTTAGTGCAGTATTTATTATTTGGCATCACAAACTTGTGTTCAAAGCCTAACTCATTTCTGAACTTTTGTGTGCTTTCATGTGCTAATTATTGGTAAAATATTTAAGTAAACTTTCACTCTCAGATGCAGTTCTCAACAAATAGTTTTGCACACACCCTGAGGCAAGGCTATAAAAAAGGTCAGGACATACTACTGGTACATGGATAGGTAAGGCCTTTGCCCTTAGGAATTTACAGTCCAGCAGCAAATGTGACACTTTACATTAATGAGATTTTTTTCTCTTAAGGCCACCATGTTGGGGAATATGGAAGGGGTATGTGGTGTGTGTGTAGAGAACACTGAGGGACCCAGCTCCCACCTTTAGGAGCGGTAAACCTCACCGGCCCAGCTGAATACCTCAAAAAGCTTTAGAAATACAAATGGAAGATGAAGTATATGGTCAAAGGAACACAGCTCTCCCAGAAGCTTGTATCATTTCTCTGACCTCTCTCACGCTGACTTGAATTACAGGTTCTATATTTAATCTTACTAGTCATACTACATCAAATCTCTCCTTTAAGGCAAGAACTATGTCTTTTCTGTAATTACACTAATGCAGACTCACACCAACTAAAAACCAGATAAACATTTGTTAAGAGAATGAGTAAATAAGTGTTACTAATGGGAGAGAGAAAAACTAAATGAAAGGAAAGGACAGAGTTTTCAATGGAGATAAGCAATAGAAAGGAGGCAGTAAGACATGGATCAGCACAGCTGCTCAACAGAAAGTTACTCAACCAGTTTTGGAACCTTCAGCCTTCATCAGAACTCTCACTACTCCACCCCAACTCTGTCCTAGCCCAGGGCTACATCAGTTCCCACATAGAGTTGTGAAATAGTCTCCTACCTGGTCTCCTGTCTCCGCCCTACACACAGTAGCTCAGCCAGAATACCTGAGCTTGTCATCCAGGTGGTTGACCTTAGGTATTGTTTCCCTTCACTTCCTTATCTTTATCTTTCATAGGAGACTCGTAAAAGCATCCATACTTCACAGAGTTCTTGAAAGGATTACATGAGTCGTATATAAAGCATTTAAAAGAATGTGTGACACATACTACCTGTTCAATACATATTAACTATTATTATATCTGTATATGTGTGTGTATATGTATGTGTGTGTGTGTATATACATACATACATATATATATATATATATATATATATATATATATATATATATATATATATATACTATATGCTAAGTGTCTGACCATTGGACCGGTCGCTATGACACACACTGACCACTAAGGGGCAGACTCAATACAGGAGCTGCCGAGCTGCAGTGACTTGGCAGCAGCGGTTTTTGAGTGATGCACCCCGAAACCAGAGAGGAAGGAGCATGATTCTTGTGAGCCCACACGATTCCACCTTCGGCCGTGGGTTATGTTGTGGGATTCCACCTTCGGCCGTGGGTTATGTTGTGGCTGGGGCACTGTCGGCCCTGAATCTGGTTTACTGCACACTTGTGTTCCACATCCTGTACGACAGCAACTTTGCAGAGTGCCCTCTCGCACTCCGGGACCACTTGGGGATGTCAGAGAGCCGGTTTCAGCCCGATCCCTGCAGTCCAGGCGGGGACACCCCACCTGCTGGAGGGATGAGGAAGGTTGGCTCAAGGGTGTGTCCAGTCCTGCCCAGCCGGCCACCTTCTAATTAATTTCCTTTCAATGTGCATGAATCCTTGTACCAGGTCACTAGTGTTATTATAAAACAGCTCTTCAGTACTTTCCCATCAACTAAGAACCAAAATTCAAATTTCTATTTACAGTAGCTGAGATGCTTTATAATAATCTGAATCATCTCTCACTGTCCTGTTCTCTCAAAAACTACAGTTCAGCCACAGTGAACTACTGACAGGTTCTCAGAACAGATTTGTGCTTTCGCTAATCTGTCCCTCTGCCTAGAATACCCTCTTAACTCATACTTTTGAGCACCTGGCAAACTCCCATTCAATATTCAAGCTTCCCCTTGTGGGACATCTTTTTTGCCTCCTTCGTCTACACCAGCCGTGGGCAAACTACGGCCCGCGGGCCGGATCCGGCCCATTTGAAATGAATAAAACTAAAAATAAAAAAGACCGTACCCTTTTATGTAATGATGTTTACTTTGAATTTATATTAGTTCACACAAACACTCCATCCATGCTTTTGTTCCGGCCCTCCGATCCAGTTTAAGAACCCATTGTGGCCCTCGAGTCAAAAAGTTTGCCCACCCCTGCTCTAGATGCATACCCATATTCTAATAATCATCAACCTGTATTATAAAAATGTATGTTTCTGTCCTGGCCGGTGTGGCTCAGTGGACAGAGCATCAACCTGCGCACCAAAGGTTCTTGGGTTTGATTCTCAGTCAAAGGAACAAAACTGGGTTGCAGGTTTTATCCCCAGCCTCATTTGGGACAAGTGCAGGAAGCAACCAATAGATGTGTCTCTCTCACATCAATGTTTCTCTCTCTCTCTCTTTTCCTCCCTCCCTTCTACTCTCTCTAAAAATCAATGGAAAAACTATCCTCAGGTGAGGATTAAAAAAAAAAAAAAGTAAATATAAATAAATAAATGAAAATGTCTGTTTCTTCCCATTAGATGCTTATTCCCTGGTCCTAGCATAGTTACTGGCACCCCATTATAGTTAAACTAGAGGCCCAGCACACAAAATTCATGCACAGGTACGATCCCTAGGCCTAGCCTGCGATCAGGGTCATCTTTCCCAGCTGCTGGTTCCACCCCCCACTGCCACCCACCCGGGTTCCCACCTTGCCATCAGGCAATTGGAGCCTGATGGCCGAGGGTGGGGGGGGACCAAGAGGGGTCCCGCCCCCATCGCGGATCACCCTCTGTGTGGGGGGCGACCGGTGGGGCAGGGGCCTTGGCCTGGCACCACCTGCATCCCCTGTGACCCACCCCGGGTCCCTGTGCACCATCAGGAGATCGGAGCCTGCCCGCCAGAGGGAGGGACTGAGAGGTCGGCTGTTCTGCCCACTCGCCAGTCCAGCTCCCCCCCAACCCGCCCCGCCGCCACCCACCCCGGTTCCCCATGCACCATTGGGCGATCAGAGCCTGACGGCTGAGGGGAGAGACCAAGAGGTTGGCCAGTCCCGCCCACTTGCCGGCCCCACCCCTGGGTCCCTGTTCGCCATCAGGCAATAGGAGCCTGCTGGCTGGGGAAAGGGACCAAGAGGTGGTCAGTGCACCTCATAGTGATTGGTCAAGCGGTCACTTGTGAAAATATATATATTTTCACAGAAAACTTAGTACCTCTTGTGACTCATTTATATATTGCCAAGGTTTTTACAATACTTTCAAGCTTCTTAATTTGTGCTTTATCCCAACCTCCAGCCCAGCTCATCTCTTTTGATTCTTGGAAAAACTGAGTACTTTCTGTACTAACTTTTAACTTGCTATGGATGTAAGCATGGGATCACTCTGAACTAGGCCCTCTCTTCTCTCAGATCCTGGCAAACTTTCTCATTGTCCTTAGTCTAAACAAGTCTTCCTTTTTAGAACTTCAAACTTCAGGTGACTGAACAATGCTACTCTACTCCTTCCTGCCATCACATTCATCCCACCTGTGTATGTTTGGGGGAAGTGAGAGGAGAGGTGGCTGTATTTCATATTTTTAAGGTCTCTAGGTCTCTCTGTCCACTGAAATTAACAAATATTTTTCTATTATATGTAATTCAATTACATATGGTTTATTCAAGCTCTAGACATGTATCATTTGGAGAAGACATTTTTGATACTTTAAAGTGGAAGGGTTTCAATGCTCTAAAGCAGCGGTTCTCAACCAGTGGGTCACGACCCCTTTGGGGGTCGAACGACTCTTTCACAGGGGTCGCCTAAGACCGTTGGAAAACACATAATTACATATTGTTTTTGTGATTAATCACTATGCTTTATATGTTCAATTTGTAACAATGAAAATACATCCTGCATATCAAATATTTACATTACGATTCATAACAGTAGCAAATTACAGTTATGAAGTAGCAACGAAAATAATTTTATGGTTGGGGGTCACCACAACATGAGGAACTGCATTAAAGGGTCGCGGCATTAGGAAGGTTGAGAACCACTGCAAGAAAAGAAAGAAGGGAGGGAGGGAGGGAGGGAGGGAGAGAGAGAGAGAGAGAGAGAGAGAGAGAGGAAGGAAGGAAGGAAGGAAGGAAGGAAGGAAGGAAGGAAGGAAGGAAGGAAGGAAGGAAGGAAGGAATACAGGAAAATGAGCAACTTAAAGAAAGTAGAAGGTAAGAGAAAACATATTGGTTTAACATTCACAGTATTTGCTAGAACCAATTTACCACTAAATCCAGCATATTTCCCACTCTCAGCATAAGATACCTAAAAGAACATTGTAATTAGGCCACTAATAGATGGAGAAGAGTACAGCCCGCATGCAGGAGTAGGCTGGCATGGCTCAGTGGTTGAGCGTCCATCTATGGACCAGGAGGTATTGGTTTGATTCTCAGTCAGGGCACATGCCCGGGTTGTGGGCTCGATCCCCAGTGTAGGGAGTGCAGGAGACAGCCGATCAATGATTCTCTCTCATCACTGATGTTTCTTTCTCTCTCTCCCTCTCTGAAATCAATAAAAAATATATATCCAAAAAAAATATTTCCTTCTAAGAGAGAGAGAGAGAGAGAGAGAGAGAGAGACAGAGAGAGAGAGAGAGAATACAGCAGGAAACAGGCATGTCAGGTGAGAAGGTTAATAAACTTGTAGGCTAACACCTGTCTGTTCTTCCTTTTCTCCTCTGCTGCACAACTCCAGTCCCAGTGTCACTACTGTCACAGAGTTGTCACTGTCAGTATATTTTTACACAGGTCAAGAAGAAATTTCCAAGTATAAATACAGACAAATGGCATAGATGGATGGACTAAGAGCTCTACTGGTTGATAGTTGGAGTTGCTTCAAACTCTAAAATGCTATGAAAATATGAAGTCTGTTCTCTATATTTGAATTTGGCCATGCATTTTAATTCAACTGCAAAACAGTTTTACAGATGAAGTTACTTTTAAAGCTGCTTTAATTTATCCAGAGAATGCATACATTGGCGCTGCTAAAGGAATGAATGAGGTAATATTACTCCTGGAATATTTTGTGAGCTTTGAAAATATCAAATTTTTCAAAGAGCATTCATTGCCTTCTTGCTAGTGTTTTCCATGGCATTTGAAATTACTGGAATAGCAAACAAATGTCTGCATAATTGCCTCTTGCTCTGCCTCCTATGGAACAAATTTAATGGTAAAAATTCTTTTGTGGTGTATTAGGAAGAGCAAAATGAACTTTTAGACCAAGGCATTACAATGACTACACAATAAAAATATTTTTAATTCCTTTATTTAAAGAGACAATGTGATATTGTAGAAAAACCATTATGTTAGGAGGGAAGCAGACCTGAGCTTGAATTCTGGCTCGCTTACTTACAAGTTGTATGACTCTGAAGTACTTACTTGACCTCTCTGTAAAGTGGGGTGATAATTTCTGCCACAATAATTGCTATGAAGATTAAATGACTAAAGAATATAAAGTTCCTAGCTCAGTAACTTGTTAGAGTAAGAATTTAAAATGCTAATTTATTTTTAATATGTTTTATTTACTGAATTCCTACTGTGTGTACGAAGAAACAAGACAAAAATTGCTTCCCTAGTAACTGTAACACTTTTTCCATCAGATATCTCAGAAGAAAAACTATTATCTAAATTTCTTGGAAACATCAGTATTTTTATAACCAATATAAGCTTCTTTGAATAAATAAAAAGGACCTCTTTTCTGCAATTACTAAAATAATCTCACTGTAAATATATAACAACAGCAAAAATTAAAAACATCACAGCAAATTTCAATAAAGGAACAATTCACTTTGACCCCTTGGAGATAATTCTTTGCCTCACTAGAGTGAATAGGCTTCTCATTAGAAAATGAAATCTAAATGAACATTAGAGAATTTATGAATCTGGAAAAGAGATATTGCTCTATAATCCAAGGTGTCAAGAGCTTAAAATGCTACTTTGAAAAAAGCAGTTAACTTGCTTATTTTTCAAATACAAAAATATTTTCTTACTTTTAAGGATAATTTGGTAACCAAACATATTTTCAGGATAATAAAAATATTCTGAACTAATGAATAATCCATTGTTTCCAAGCACAATCTATATAACATAATTCCAGTAAAACAAAAGAATCTGGAAAGTCCCTCATGTTCATTGTAACAGGATGAATTACATGGGAAAACAGTACTATACACTTCAGCCAAAACAATCAAGACAAAGGTAGACTCAACTGTAAGGGAGGTCACTGAATTCAGGATTATCATGGATTTTTGTTGTAATGCAGAAATGAAGCCTTGCTGTACTACCCAAGAAACTAAAATTCATACACACCCAAAAAACAGATGAACAAAAGACTGTTTTTCTTATCCATTTAAATTCAAAGAAAAACTGTTCATGGCTGGTAAAAGAAATTATTGGGACTAGAGACACTGAGAAAACTGTTTATAAAGCTGGCTTACTATGAAAATGCAGGCTTTAAAATACATTAAAGAAAAAGTAAGCTGCAAAGTTTGACAGTGTAAATACTCTGCCACATATGTGCTTTACACAGTCAACCACTCCCATTTACTTTTAAACTCATATAAAGCCTAAGCTATTTCAGTCTCTGAAACCCTTAATAGCAACAACAGCCACTGGGAACAGTTGGGAGTGACTTGAATTTCAATCCTTTCAAAAGCTCTGAACAAAATTTTTTATTTGGAACTCCAAGGAGACTGCTGTCATTAAATACACAAGAATGACCAGTTTGTCACTCTATCTCACTAATAAACTGCTTGTGAATTATTTCTAAATTTCTCAGGCAAAAGTAGCAGAAATACTTTGTTTTTAAATGCTCTACAACTCAAGGTACTGAATATTTATTATCTTCTATGTCCAAAACATGGTGGTAGGCACTGGAGAATGTAATAAATAGAACGTTATTTCTACCCTTCAGGAGTCAGGCATGACCTTCTTGCCATTTAATCAGTGTTCACATTACATCTTACTCAGCTATTCCTTTTCATACAAGGACACACTGCATGCTTCTCATTTTAAATCTCTGAATTTTTTTTTCTTTCTTAAAATGATAATGAAGGTTAATTTGGTATAATTCAATACTGTGGAATCATGGTCCTTTTAAATCTATTAAACAGACATGACCAGGAGAATCTTCTCATGTTACTCTACTCCTCCAGCTGTCCTGCTGTCTATGTCTGCTCCAGTTCCCTCCACACCCTCAGGCGGTCTCTCCTCAGTCTCACCTTCCCTGTGGATGTCTCTGCTTCCCTGTCTACTTTCAGATGGCCTAAAATGTTTTTGGCCAGTGGTTCCCAATCTGTGAACCACACCTGAAGCAGGTAACATAGTTTTAAGTTTTCACAAGTGATCCACAAATTCATCTGTGTAGCAAACTCTGTTTAAAATCTGCTTAAATCATGCATTTAATTTGGATTTTTAAATAAAAGCAGATTCCTGTACACAGATGTAAAAAAATCTTCCTCTTCATTTAAAATGGCAATATAATATTTGTAAAATCTGCAGTTACTAAAATTGCAATTATTAATGTGGTGGGGGAAGGCTTGCCCAAGAAATATTTGATTTTTTCTTAAGGCCCTTATTGAAGGTTAGAAATGAGGGGTCCACCCTGTGAGCTCTTTGAGGGCAGGAGTGAGGACTTCCTTTCTATCCCCAGGGATCAATCAGTTCAGCAAGTATTCAATTAGTAGATGCTAACAAATGAATCTTAAACATTTCTGTTTAAGATATAGGCATTATGACTAGGAGCTGTGTCTCTCCCCACCACCACAGCCCGAAGCCATGCTAATTTATTCTATTCTATTCACTGTCTGTTTTAAGACATATACAAGCTACCTAACAGGTGGTTAGAGATGAATGTGGGAGGTTCAGGCAAGGAATGGGTGTTTCTGATCTTGGTTAATGGGGTGGCTGGTGGGCCATTCACCAAGACAAATTCAGCAGGAGGTGCAAATTGGTGATTCAAGGTGTTGAGCTCAGTTTTGACCTTGTTGAGTTTGAAGAATTTGTGAGACATGCAAGTGTAAAGTAGTTCCAGTGACAAGACAGGAGGAGAAGCCAGACACTAGTAAGTAGAAGAGCAGGGAGAGAGTGAAAGAACAGAGCCCTGAGTCTAGCAGCTAAAACCTGAACGATCTTTGGCTCTTCCCTCTTTCCTCATATCCACACCATTACTGTGGCTTTTAGAATACTGTTCACACGTTCTAATTTTTCTCATTTCTCCTGTTTTCCATTTCAAGCCCACACTAAGCCAAGTCACTGGAATACTTGCCTCACCAGCCTCGCTGTCTCTAGGGTCTCTCTACCTTCTTCCAAAGTCTCTCTAAATATCATCCTTAAAATGCCACTTTTCTGATCAAAACTTTTATTACTCAGTGTCCAAGATCCTGCAAAGCACTATTCTAATCTAACTTTACTTTTATTCTTGTCTCTATTCCCAACTGGTCAATATCAACATGCTCAATCCAACATATGCTGGGGAATGGCCACCTCCACACTCCCTCAGGGGTATTCTCCACCTGAGATGTCCTCCTCATCTTCCAAAGATGAGCCCAAGTTTCAGCACCCCCAGGAAACCTTTCCATTGGAATGGAGTGTTGCCCTCCTGGACAGCCTGTAGTGCTTTCTGTCTGTGCTAATCCCAATGAAAAGATATAAATTCCTAAAAGGCAAAAATCATAAATCATACTCATTATATCTACCCCTTATGACTGCTAGTCATAAGGTAAATCTAGAGGAAAAGTCCAATTTTAAAAATTTTGGAATTACTGAAAGTACTGATGAAACGTAAAGAAAAATTTCTATAAGTATTAAAAACACAGTCCAGAAGTCAATATTTTAACTTGATTTTAATGTTACTCTGGGAATTAAAGGGAATAGACATGAATTTGGATGAGAGAGTAAGAGAGAAAACTTTTTTTGGGGGGGGGGGGCGGGGGCATTCTGACTTAACTAATCTCAGTTTAAGAGAATTGCATCTGCCTGGTTCCTCTGAGAACAAGAGGAATCAGCAGAACAAACAAGACTAGGTGTGTCCTGGTTTCTCTTTGCTGCCATAAATCACAGAATAAGACAGTAATTTTAAACGAAAGTAAACATAATGTTTGTAATCACTCTTTTAAAAAGCTTTAATTACAATTGTATGATCAAAATCACTCACTCGACTAAACACGCCTTTCTTCTAACACTTGATCATCATCTGACTTTCTCAGATAACTACTTACCACACTGCCCTCTCATTTTCTCTAGTCACACCCATTTTGTTGCTAAGAAATAAAATAAATATGGTTTTCCGGAAGTAACTTTACGATGCATATTCTTATTAAAACTCACATGTCAATTGAGGAGAGAAGTAGGAGGAAAAGAGAGAAAACTTATCTTTATTATGTCCTAGGTTCTTTACATGTGCTATTTCACTTTATCTTTATAATAGCCCTTTAAGGTAGTTATTACTATACAAATGGCTAACTGAAGGTCAGCTACATAACTTGCCTAAGTCACACAGCTAAACAGTGGTGGAACCAAGGTTTGCACCAAGTTTGCCTTATTTCAAAGCCAGTGTTATTACCATTCTCCTTCCTTTATTTCCATTTTGGGAACTCACTTAAAAATTCTTCACATACGAAAAAAATTGTGCAGGTTAAAATTTTACAATAAAGCTTTAAAATTAAACAGATTTTTTAATGCTTCCTAGGATTGTTTCCCCAAAGATTACACATTGAAATAATTTTTCCTTCAGAGGATAAGACTTTTATGTTAAAAAATAACCAAATACTTTCAAGATGCAAAGTTCAAAAGGAAAAATTTCAAAATGTAAAGTCCACCTTGACAAACCTATGTTTGCCAAATCTGCTATGTTCAAATTACTACAGATTATCAAAAAAGATGAACTAGCATGAGCCTTTAAGTTCTTTTTAAAATTTTTTATCCATACTGAATAAAAGAAAAAGAGATATCAGATAAATACTTCTACACATGCTGATTGATTTGTTGATCTACAGTCTCTTTTCTAGAGTGTCATTATTGAGCAAAAATTCCTGCCTCAATCCTTAATTACTCATGGAACCCAATGATAGAAGCCTACTGAAAAACTAAGTCTTTAAACTTTAAATTTGAAAATAAATTAGCAAATATAGTCAATAGGCTTATAAATTTGGGAGGGAAAAATAAAAAAGTACATTATGATAAAGGTCAGCAGCCATATACATAAGTCAGTATCCAAATGAATGTTCCTATCTGGTGGCCCACAAGCCTATTAAGCCTCCTTTTTTTCTCTTACTTTCATTCTAATATATAGGGTCTATGAAGCACATAGAAAATAATTTAGGTATAATATTTATTATAGAATACTGACAGGTAAGACTGAAAATGTAAAGTACATTTTGGACAGGCATGCTGTTATTTACAAGTACAAGAGTCAAAGAGTCTATCTTACCAAATTTTATTAAGAAACTACAGTCACTAAGCCCCTTGCTACACAGAGAAAGTAGGAAGGGCATAGGCTTTGAACTGTTCTGGGTTTGTTAGGCAAGTAACATAAATTCTCAAAGCCATAATGTACTCATCTGAAAAATGGGCATGTAAACTCCTTCCTCAATGAACTGATATAAGAATTACATGATATATGTGAAAAGTCTTGCACAAAAGAGATGTCAGTGTGTGCTTGTCTTCTCCTTTCCTAAGCAGCACTTCTAATTTTAATAATGGGGGAGGATGCAATCAAACTCAATCCTACTGAAAAATAGTCATCCTCCAACCGAAGAATTAAAAACCAAAACTAAAACTAAGACCAAAAACAAAAAACAAAAAACAAGCAAACAAAAAACAGTAAAACCTAAACTGTAGAGCAGACATTTAGAAAACCATGTAAAATACCCAGGGGAAAAAGTAACCTGAAATGGAATAACATCCAACTCCAATGAAAAGAAAACTGAACTAAACATCTTTTAATTTGCATGAATTGAAATATCCCAGATATAACTGAAAATTTTGATTTTAAAAAAGAATACTTTCTGAAGTCTGGCCTCTATGCTATTAGTGAAAGAGCACAGTTGAACTCATAAAGCTATCAGCAATAGAATGTTAAGCAATCATTAAAATGAAACAAAAGATGGCTAAGAGCCTCAGACTGTACAAGGGCTACTTTTTCTTTTTTATCGTAACAAAATGTACCTATTAAATTATTCCAAGCTGTCATTCATTAGTAGTAGTTACTGGACCTCTGACAATTTTCTCTGTTGTTGTTTGAAGGATAAGGGAGAAGGGGGAGTACATCAATATTTTGCAAAACTCAATCCTTCTACATCTTTCATTTCCAATCATAACAAGGTACACACTAAATGAATTCTAAGGAACAAAAACAAAACAAAATACGGATATGCCAATACCAATAATGTAAAAAACAAGGAAGATTAGTAAAGCTATATTCATTCTCTGTGATTCTAACAGAATTAATTTAAAAATATAAAATAAGAACAAATACATAAAGTATTTTTAAATGATTTCATGCTTTTTGAATATCCATATGACCAAGCTTTCATCTTAAAGTCAGCAGAATAGTACAAGTCACTTTGCTAACCTGGCACAGTTTAAGATAACTACAATGAAGAAAGTCCAATTTCCTGATTCTCTCAGCCAAAATAAGCAAACTTAAGTTAGTTTGATCTAATACCAAGCTCTAGGGAACTTATCATTTTACAGCTAAAAAACCAGAACAAGAATCCGAATTTAAAGGAAGTTAGAAATCACCCATGACCTCATTTTATGGTCAAGAAAATTAAGGCCCTGAAGTTTAGCAACTTGCCCCAATTCATACAGTAAGCTACTAGCAAGTTTATCTGTCATGTGGAGAATTATGGAAATAGATTGAAATAGTAAAAAATCTTACTCATAGACTCAAACTCTAATATATAGTTAACAGAGTTGTTGGACATCAAAGTTTTAAAAAGGTGCCCTAGCTGGTTTGGCTCAGAGGATAGAATGTCCGCCTGTGGACTGAAGGGTCCTGGGTTTGATTCTAGTCAAGGGCACATACCTCAGTTGCAGGCTTGATCCCCAGCCCTGGTCAGGGTGTGGGGGAGGCAACCAATCATATGTCTCTCTCGTATAGATTTCTCTCTCTCTCTCTGTCTCTCCTCCTACCTTCCATTCTCTCTAAAAAGCAATGGAAAAATATCCCTGGGTGAGGATTAAAACAAACAAATGAAAGAAGGAAGGAAGGAGAGAGAGACAGAGAAACAGAGAAAGAGGGGGAAAGAAAGAAAAGCTTTAAAAAGGTATTTTCTTCTTTTATTAGCTAAAATAATATAGTTTTTTAAATGATCCACCTTGACTCAGATCAAAAGCATAGGTAAAATGAGTTTTGATATTTAAAAATAAGCACATTGCTATTTGCCTAATTTGCACAAGAGGACAAATAATTCCAAATAGAATTTTTCATTGTAAACTATAGTACTCTTAAGAATCAGTTCCAGCGTGGCCGGAGTGGCTCAGTTGGTTGAAGCATCGTCCCTGATCAGGAGCACATACCTGGGTTGCAGGTCCAACCCTGGGTCAGGGCACATACAGAAGGCAACTGTTCAGTGTTCCCCTCTCTCTCTATCCCTTTCCCTCCCTATCTCTCTCTCCCCTAGCATGTCCTCAGGTGAGGACTAAAAAAAAATAAAAAGAATCAGTACCAGTTGCAGAAATTTTTTTCCCCAAATCCTTTTCAAGGATAAAAGACAAATCAAAATGAAAACTTCTAAACCTCTGCATTCATTAGCTATCCAGAGTGTAGTGAGTCAAGTCTTATTGTTTTAGGATATCAAAGAGAGATAATGTTTGGTTTATTACATATCCCTAGATAGAAAAAAATGTTATAAATAACCTTAATCAAGTATCTTCATTTTACTTTTTCCCTCTTAAATTCTATTTAGGATACTGAGATTGGACCTAAAGCAGAGATAGATTTTTAATTTTTATTGAATTTATTGGGGTGACATCCTATATAATAAAAGGCTAATATGCAAATCAACTGAACGGCAGAACGACCAGTTGCTATGATAGGCACTGACCACCAGGGAGTAGATGCTCAATGCAGGAGCTGCCCACTGGTGGCCACTCAGCCAAAAGCCTTCACGGCTGGTGAGTGCAGAGGTGGTGGCAGGAGCCTCTCCTGCCTCCGTGGCAGCGCTAAGGATGTCTGACTGCCAGCTTAGGTCAGACAACCCCTGAGGACTCCCGGACTGCAAGAGGGCACAGGCCAAGCTGAGGGACCTCCCCCCCCCCCAGTGCACAAATTTCGTGCACCGGGCCTCTAGTTGGTTCATAAAATAATATAGATTTCAGGTGTACAATTCTATAATACATTACCTGTTTTTACGTTGTGTGTTTACCACCCCAAGTCAAGTCTCCTTCCATCACCATTTATCACCCCTTTACCCTTTTCTACCGCAGTCCACCCCTTTTCCCTCTGGTAATCACCATGATTTTTGTAAATTAATAGATACATAACAATATTTATGCAAAAAATTCACAAAACAAAATTGCCAGCAGTGTTCATTTTGAAAAACAAAAATGGGTTTTCTCTCTTATATTCTCCCCTTGGAATTCTTTGGTGGAGGTGAGCAGGAATGCCACAGAAGTGGTAAGCAGCCAGTGTTTCTACAGGAAAAGGCAGAGCTGCCACTATTAAGACTGGGACAAAAAAAAACCAAACAAACAAAAAAAAAAACAGACTGGGACAGGCTTAGTCTGCTCCTTCTTTGAGCCCCTCTTTCCAATAATGAAGTCATTTCTCTTCCAAACCCTGTCCAAGCAGCTGGAGCTCTCCAAGTCTTTCTCACAATTGTTTTATAAGCCCAGGAACACTGAAATTTGATTATAAATATTACAATAACCCAGAGGCCCTACACAATGTCCCACCCATTTCCTGCTACCTCTCTGGCCTCACTTCTTACCAGTCTGCCTTCACTTGCTTGGCTCCAGGCACACCAGCCTCCCTGGCAGGGCCACTGCTGCACAGGCTCTTCCATCTGCCTGGGACACTCAGGACCCAGATATCCAATCACCTTCTCACTGAGGCTTTCCTGACCACTCTGTTTTCCATTGCAATTCCCTACCCTTGTATTTCCTATCTCCATTATGGGCTTCAGTTTTCCCCCTGGCACTTATCTCCACGTGATTTACTACACATTTCTACTTCTTGTATGCCTCTGCTCAATAAAAGTCAGCACCAAGAAGGCAGAAATTTTTATCTGTTCTGTCCAATGGTGGTCCCCAGCATCTGTAACAATGCCTGGCACTAAGCAAGAGCTCAAAAAATATTTGTGGAATAAATAAATGATTCCAATTTTGGGGGGAAACCCATCAAATATTTATTAGACATTAAAAATACAAAACTAAACAAATACAAATATTGCAAAAAGCATGGTCTTTGCTTTCAAGAAGCCTGGCTGGAGAAATAGAACTAATACACTGGGAGTAATTAGTTAATTACATAGGCAATATTAGGTATGACTATTAACTAATTAGGTTTATTTGTATATAGATCATGGAATCTGACTTGTTATGCCTAGTGCATATTTAAATACTGAATGAAATGGTATAAACTTGTCATAGGAGTTCAGAGGCAAAAAAATAACTGAAGCTGACATTACCTAACACAAGAAGCATTCAAAAACTTGAGAAGAATTACAATGAGTTACAACAGCACTCTAAAATTCTCTCTCGTATTTTGGGTCCCGGGATATTCAGAAATATGAAGACAAAATTAATGTATTTAAGTAGCTTAAAAGAATCTTTATTAGAGGCAACAGCAGATTACTACTCAAACTGGAAACGTATCCAAACAGGATAACCTCTGGTTTTCATCTGTTCTTATGGGACCTAGAAATGATTTCAATCCTATATAATAAAAGGCTAATATGCAAATCGACCGAACGGCTGAACAACCGGTCGCTATGATGCGCACTGACCACCAGGAGGCAGACGCTCAATGCAGGAGCTGCTCCCTGGTGGTCAGTGTTCTCCCACAGGGGGAGCACCACTCAGTCAGAAGCCGGGCTCATGGCTGAAGAGCACAGTGGCAGTGGTGTAAGCCTCTCCTGCCTCCACGGCAGCACTAAGGATGTCTGACTGTCCGACTGCCAGCAGTCTAACATCCCCCAAGGGCTCCCGGACAGCGAGAGGGTACAGGGAAGGCTGAGGGGACCTACCCGCCCTCCGCCAAGTGCACGAATTTCGTGCACCAGGCCTCTAGTAGAAAATAAATACTGGGTCCTGAGTCATAAAATAGGGAGCACAATATGAAAACAAGTAGGCTGGTTTGAAAGAAATGATACACAGCCCAAGAAAAGAGCTTATATTCTACATAAACTTTCAACTTTAGAATTTGAGAAACAGACCATCTTCATCTGTATTTGTTTTGCTTTGTTAGTATCTCACACAACTTAAGCTTCTTGACTTCTTGATTCCCTTTCAAAATCATACTTAGTAAAAATGCCCATAAATAAAAATGAGTACTTTCATTTATGGGCAGAAAGGATACTATCAAAACAGAACTTTTTAGCAAGGTTGTACTTCACATTGACTACTTTTATACGCACTGAAATGTATAACTAATAGTTATCAAAATTTAAATTCACACAACCTTTGACTCAACAGTCCTACTGAAAGGAATTTATCTCAAGGGGGGGAAAAAGAAACTGGTTAGAAAATCATGATACATCAAAGTAAATCTGTAAGTCTAAGTTCATAAAAAATTTTACTATTTAGTTTTAAGACCAAATCGATACTCCAGACAAGTACATATAATTTACCCTGTATATATCCTTTAAATAGTCCCAGGAGAGACTCAAAAAAGCGGCCACAGCTAAATACGTTATTCCCCTCTTAAAAGATTTACAATACACAAGATAATTTATGGGAGTCTTTGAGATGTTAGGGGGAGTAAAGATGTTTTCCAAATTTTATAGAATAGAAACACTTTTGCAATCATTAAAAACAAGACTTGTTTAAAACTTTCCATAGCCACATGGTAAATGACAGCCACCTTCCTTATAAACCTAAAGGTTCAAAGCTACACTCAATCACCCTCTCTTCATTCCTTCTTTCTCCTTCCCATAGCCAAGATACTGCAGTGCTTCTAACTTTACAATTCATAATAATCAAAAGGAATTTATTAAAGTACTAGAGGAGGCCTGGTGCACGGATTCGTGTACTGGTGGGGTCCCTCGGCCTGGCCTGCACCCTCTCGGAATCCGGGACCCCTCAGGGGATTCAGACTGCCAGTCTCAGCCCAATCCCCGCAGGCCAGGCTGAGGGACCCCACCTGTGCACGAATCCGTACAACAGGGCCTCTAGTATGCATATAAAAATTTTGGTTAATCTTTTCTGGCCTTCTCCCTGACCCCCTTGCCTCTGAGATTCATCAATCTGTTCCAAGTTTCCATGCCTGTGCATTGAGTGTCTGCCCCCTGGTGGTCATTGCACGTCATAGCGAACAGTCGAATGGCCAGGCGGTCGCTTAGGCTTTTATATATGTACTAGAGGCCCGGTGAACAAAAATTTGTGCACTCGGGGGGGGAGGGGGGTTCCCTCAGCCTGGCCTGTGCCCTCTCGCAGTCTGGGACCCCCCTCGGGAGATAACGACCTGCTGGCTTAGGCCTGCTCCCGGGTGGCAGAGGGCAGGCCCAATCCCTAGGTGCAGCCCCTGGTCGGGCTCAGAGCAGGGCCGACTGGGGTGCTGGGGCACCAACCCGTCATGCACAGAGCAGGGCGGATCAGGAGGTTGCGATGCCACCCTCAGTCACGCTCAGAGTAGGGCCGATTGGGGGGTTGGGGCACCGCCCCGTCACACTCAAGGCAGGGTCGATGGGGAGGTTGCGGCGCCACCCCCTGTCACGCACAGAGCAGGGCCCATCAGGGGGGTTGGGGAGCTCCCCCCTGTCACGCACAGAGCAGGGCCCATCAGGGGGTTGAGGAGCTCCTCCCTGTCACTCAGAGAGTAGGGCCGATAGGGGAGTTGGGGCGCCGCCCACTGTCACGCACAGAGCAGGGTGGATCAGGGGGTTGGGACGCCGCCACTGTCACACTCAGGGCAGGGCCGATGGAAGGTTATGGCTCTACCCTGTCACACACAGAGCAGGGCCCGTGGGGGTGGGGGGGCAGGTTGGGGTCCCGCACCCTGTCACACACAGAGCAGGGCCGATCAGGGGGTTGGGGCGCTGCACCCTGTCACACACAGAGCCACAGGGCGATTAGAGGTTGGGGAGCTCCCCCGTATCAGGCACAGAGCAGGGCTGATCAGGAGGTTGGGGCGCCTTCCCCTGTCACAAACAGAGCAGGGCGGATAGGGAGGTTGTGGCCCCGCCCCCTGTCACACACAGAGCCGCAGGGCAATCAGGGGGTTTGGGCGCTGCCCCTGTCACGCTGATCCCGGTGCCAGGAGGCCTCTCGGCTCCGCTGATCCCAGTGCTGGGAGGCATATTACCCTTTTTCTATATAGGGTAGAGGCCTGGTGCACGGGTGGGTGCTGGCTGGTTTGCCCTGAAGGGTGTCCTGGATCAGGGTGGGGGTCCCCACTGGGGTGCCTGGCCAGCCTGGGTGAGGGGATGATGGCTGTTAGCAGCTGGTCACACACCCTTCAGGGTGGGGGTCTCCACTGGGGTGCCTGGCCAGTCTGGGTGAGGAGCTGAGGGCTGTTTTCAGGCTGGGGGTGACTGAAGCTCCCAACCACTCCTTTTTTTCATTTTTTTTTTTAATTCTGGCCAGCTTTAGCTTTGAGGCTTGGCTCCAGCTCTTAGGCCTCCGCTGGTGAAAGTAGGTTTCTGGCCTTTGCTTACAATGTTGCGATCCTGCTGGCTGAAGCCAGGCAGGTTTCTGGGGTTTTGTTTAGCTTCTATGTTTGTTACACAGTTGCTTAGAGTTGCAGCTTAGAGGCCTGCTGTGGCAGACGGGGAACGTTGGAGTCCTCCGTCACTGAAGCAAGCAAGCCTCATGTTAGTTTCAAGCTGCCTGGCTGCCGGCTGCCATCTTGGCTGGCAGTTAATTTGCATATTGCCCTGATTAGCCAATGGGAAGGGTAGCGGTCGTACGCCAATTACCATGTTTCTCTTTTATTAGATAGGACTAGAAGCCTGGTGCACAAAAATTTGTGCACTCGGCGGGGAGGGGGGGTCCCTCAGCCCGGCCTGTGCCCTCTTGCAGTCTGGGACCCCTCGGGAGATAACGACCTGCTGGCTTAGGCCTGCTCCTGGGTGGCAGAGGGCAGGCCCAATCCCTAGGTGCAGCCCCTGGTCGGGCTCAGAGCAGGGCCGATTTGGGAGTTGGGGCACCACCCCTGTCATGCACAGAGCAGGGTGGATTGGGAGGTTGTGATGCCACCCTCAGTCACGCTCAGGGTAGGGCCAACTGGGGGGTTGGGGCACCCCCCCCGTCACACTCAAGGCAGGGTCGATGGGGAGGTTGCAGCGCCACCCCCTGTCACGTACAGAGCAGGGCCCATCAGGGGGGTTGGGGCTCCGTACCCTGTCACGCACTGAGCAGGGTCAATCAGAGGGTTGGGGAGCTCCCCCCTGTCACTCACAGAGTAGGGCCGATAGGGGAGTTGGGGCACTGCCCCGTCACACACAGAGCAGGGCAGATCAGGGGGTTGGGGCGCCGCCACTCTCACACTCAGGCAGGGCCAATGGGGAGGTTATGGCTCTACCTTGTCACATACAGAGCAGGTCCTGTGGGGGTGGGGGGGGGGTTGGGGCGCCGCACGCTGTCACACACAGAGCTGCAGGGCGATTAGGGGGTTTGGGCGCTGCCCCCTGTCACGCTGATCCCGGTGCCAGGAGGCCTCGCACTCCGCTGATCCTGGTGCTGGGAGACATATTACCCTTTTACTATATAGGATAGAGGCCTGGTGCATGGGTGGGGGCCTGCTGGTTTGCCCTGAAGGGTGTCCTGGTTCAGGGTGTGGGTCCCCACTGGGGTGCTTGGCCAGTCTGGGTGAGGGGCTAAGAGCTGTTTTCAGGCTGGCGGGTGACTGAAGCTCCCAACTGCTCCTTTTTTTCTTTTCTTTTTTGATTCTGGGCCTACTTTAGCTCTGACTCCAGCTCTGAGGCCTCTGCTGCTGAAAGCAGGTATCTGGTTTGTTTGTGTTCTATAATCGAAACACTGTATCAACTCCAGCTCTGAGATCCCGGCTCGCTGAAAGCAGGTTTCTGGGGTTTTGTTTAGCTTCTATATTTGTAACTATGTTTCAAACTGCAAGCTCAGAGGCCGGCAAGGCAGGCGGGGAACGTTGGTTTCCTCCGTCACTGAAGCAAGCAAGCCTCATGTTAGTTTCAAGCTGCCTGGCTGCTGGCCGCCATCTTGGCTGGCAGTTAATTTTCATATCGCCCTGATTAGCCAATGGGAAGGGTAGCGGTCGTACGCTAATTACCATGTTTCTCTTTTATTAGATAGGATAGATAGTTCTTGGCTCTGGATGGTGTGGCTTAGTTGGTTGGGGCAACATCCTGTATACTGAAAGGTTGCAGGTTCGATTCCCAGGGAGGGCACATACCTAGGTTGTGCGTTTGGTCCCAGTTGGGGAGCATACGGAAGGCAACCAATCGATGTTCTCTCTCACATCAATGTTTCTCTTTCTCTTTCACTCTCGGGTGAGGGTTGATTGATAAAATTTAATAAATATATATAAAATTCTTGGTTCTTTCTTGCTGATATTCTGAATCCTATCAGTATTTTTAACAAGCAATCCAGGTGATTTCAATGTAGGTCAAATGTTGAGATATTCAAATGCCTCACACATCATCATCAAAGAGTGATTAGCTATTTTATACTTAAGGACAGGTAACTTTAAAAAACAAAAGGAAGTTCAGAAAATCTGAACTTCATAAGAGTATATTAAAAATTTACTTTGCGCCCAGGAAACAAAGAAAAAAGACATACTAAGAAAAGTCAAATCATACCTTAAAAGAATACTCTCAAATATAATAAGGATTCTTAGCCTGCACTCCATTGAGAAATGTCAGGACTTCTTAAACTTACTGAGCTATACACAATTTTTGTCACTATAAGAATACATGCCTTCTTATGGAGAAATAATCCAAAGCTTTTACCAATTCTTATACTGCTCGATAACTCAATTTGAGCCATCGTATTTTTTATTTACTTGAAAAAAGGCTAGTAAAAAGTGCTTTTTAATTAACACTATGAGTCAGATACACGAATGCACATTCCTGAGTTGCTTTCTGTCTCAGAACCAAACAAAAAGCAACTTACCTTTGCAGAGTCATATTCAAAGAGCCTGTACAACCCTTAATCTTGTTCTGGGCTTCAAGGTGAGTCATTCCATGGGCACTTATTCCATCAATGCTAAGAAGCACGTCGCCTATTCTCACATTTGCCTGAGATGCTTTGCCACCATCTTTTAACTGTAATAAATAAATTTAATTAGGAGTGTCACTTGTTAAGAAATAAATAATAAACACAGATGAAAATTATACTTTTGCTTACATCAAAAGAAATATATATTAATAAACTATTAGATAAAGTAAAAATTATCTTATTTAACAGGTAAAGTTAAAAATTAAATAACACTCATGTTTATGTTCTTAAATTCTTATCTGCTCTATATAACTAAAATCATTTTATGAGAAAGGTTCCCCGATAATTTCTTCATTTCTTTATTGTGTAACAGTAGAGTGTGACTGTTACAAATGAAGAAGAGAAGTAGTGAAGAAAACTACATATTAGCGAAAGAAAAAGACCGTAAGCTTAATAGGGTATTTAATATTAGCTTTTAAAAGTAATTTTAAAATTCTTTAAACAGCTGCATTTTTGAGCACAAAAAGTAATACAAGTGGAGGATCTACTGAACAATCCTTCCTGTTGAGTCCAAATCACATCCAGTGCTGAGGGGGGTTGAATTCTTTTAGATCACAGGCCCAAATATCTTTTCTACTGATGTGTTTCCTGCTCCAGGCACTTAGGCGGGGAAGGAAACCATTGTGTCTGAGACTGTCAGACTTTTTTGTGTGTACTACAGACTTTAATCTCCAATCTTTCTGCCCTTTTCTGTAAAATTTTCTACTAGAAAAAATATCTATTTGAGCAAGGATATGTAAAATCTAACAGCTATAAGATACAAAAAATATTTCAAACCTCTCAAATGAAACATTCTTTCATATACATAGTATAGTGATTTTGTTTTCCTTTTAGTACTAATAGAAAAAAACAATTCATTTCAGTTGCCCAGATATTTGAAGGTAAAGAAAAATTAATAAAATGTTGACACTAGAGAAATAAAATTTCCAGACTAACAAAACAGATCAAAATTTAACTCACATACAACTTACCAACATAACTATATTATATGTATAATATATGTATGTATATATACATATACACACCATTTATTACATACATTGTATGGCTGTCGAAGTAGTTTTGAAATTTAATAAAAATTAAATGAATTGAATTTCAGGATCACAGGATCAAGAATAAAAGAATTAAGATAGAACTTTATTATATATTTTTAAAAATACCTTTTCAGCAGTATTTTTAAAATATAAAAGGAATATGTGCATGTCTATTTTGGATTTAGGAAAAAGTCTTTTATTAACAAGTACATTAAGTGACATGGTTTTACTACAGTCGTGCACTGCGTAAGAATATTTCTGTCAACAACGACTGTATATACAGCAGTGGTCCTATAAGATTATAATGAAACTAAAAAATTCCTATCGCCTAGTAACATCATTGCTGTGGTAACACTGTAGCCCAACCCATTATTCATGTGTTGGCGGTGATGCTGGTGAAAACAAACCTACTGTGCAGCCAGTCTTATAAAAGTACAGCACATACAATTATGTACTGTATCTAATACTTGATAATCATATGTAGTTACTATACTACACTTTTTGTTTGATTCTATTCTTTTTATTTATACTAAAGAGTTTGTTGTAAAATATTATGCCAGATTAGGGTGGTAGCAGCTTCATGTATCTCATGTTTACCAGTGTCTTGACTGCATGTATCTCTTTCTTTTGTGCTTGATTTAACCCCTAGAATGCCGGGGAGCGCAATCACGCTCCTCCTGTCTTTCGCCAAAAGTGCGGGGAGCGCTATCAAAGCTTCGAAATGGCGTCCAGTTCTAAGTCTGCTTTTATTAGTGATGATGATATTGCTAAATATGTCAATGTAGTAAAGGTTTCCATAAGTTTTTGAATATGTAACTTCATTTACTTGCGATTCATAATTTTTTCCCTAAACTGCCGTAAAATCAGCAAAAATGCCTTGGCAATTTTAGCATAGTTCCTAGGATATTGGTTGGCACTCAAAGGGTTAACTTAACCTTGTGTCGTTTTGTACAGTAACATGCTGTAAAGCAAGCATGTCAAACTCACAGCCCACAGCCGCATGTGGCCCACAACGAATATTTTTGTGGCCCAGCCAAAATAATGGTATGTAAGAAACGTTTCAATAAAAATTTCATAACTTAATTTTTACAATATCCTGTTATGCATAATTATTAATAACGAGCTACAATGTTCGCTAATGACTGATTACTATAATTGTGTTGTATTCATTTCCCTTATGCGCCTTACGTGAAGGTGCACCATTTCTCTCCACAAATACTAGCAGTGAATATTTTAGCAGCCGATTGCCAAGTAATTAGTCTTGTGCTGACTTGTTTGATGTGCACAACAGGAAATATTTCACTTTCAGAGAACAAGAAAAATAGGCTTATTTGCATTACGCTTATTAATTTGTGCAGTTATTCAGTGTCTCGTAAGTTAATGTGCAAGAAAAATATTAATTTTTATTAAAATGTTCTATTATTTTAACGATTACTCATTTATTTCAGCCCTTTGTATTCAGCATGTCTCTATCGAAGTAAACCTACATTTCTATGAAAACTGAAGCTTTTTTTTTGTGTGTGTGGTCCACATAAACTTAAACCTTGTTTATTTGGCCCGGGTTAGCCTTTGAGTTTGACATGCTTGCTGCTGTAAAGGCTTGTAGCCTGGGAGCAATAGGTTACACCACACAGCCTAGGTGTGTGGTAGGCTATACCATATGGGTTTGTGCACTCTATGGCATTCTCCCCAACAATGTAATCACCTAACAAAGCATTTTTTAAAACGGATCCCAGTTGTTAAACAGCGCATGGCTATATATTAAATCAGTGGTTCTCAACCTTCCTAATGCCGCGACCCTTTAATACAGTTCCTCATGTTGTGGTGACCCCCAACCATAAAATTATTTTCGTTGCTACTTCATAACTGTAACTTTGCCACTGTTATGAATCGTAATGTAAATATTTGATATGCAGGATGTATTTTCATTGTTACATATTGAACATAATTAAAGCATAGGGGTCGCGACCCACAGGTTGAGAACCCCTATATTAAATAATAGATGTGGCCCATCATTTAATAATTAGCATTTCTTTTTATTAATTTAAATATCTTAAAATTATGTAAAATATGTAAAATCTAACAGATATACGATTTTAATTTAACACAGAAATAATAATTGCTCTTCTCTAATGTACAGAACTAAATTGTTTAAATTGTAAAAGACATTTACAAAGAAAATAGTTCAAGTCAATAGTTTTCTATGGGACTTATTCACAGGATTATTATAATGACTATGTGTGATTACAACTCAATAAATGTTGGCATTATTACTATTCTCTTGAGCTCAGATTATTAATCTGAGAAACATGGGTGCTGTACTAGATGATCTCAAAGGCCCTCCTAGGATCCCTTCCAGTTTTAAAAGTTTACATATTTGTCAGCTATCTGCATGCACAAAGGGTGTATAGATCTAATCCCAAAATAGGAGTCAAATCTGAAAGACTTTGATGACAATACAAAGGAACATCTATTCCCTATGAAAATCAACAAATGAATTAAAGTTTGAATACTGAATAAAGAAAAAGTATAAATATAATTTATCCTAGATTTTACTTTAGCCAAGAAAGGCAAGCATAAAAAGAATAAAAATAAAAAACAGAACATAGCTAAATTACATGACCATTTTTAACATAAAGTAGCCTTAATATAGAAACACTGAAACCTATGGAACATTTTTCTAAATGTACCCAACAAAAGCAATTTAAATACTCCCAGTCTTGTAATAATATAAAGATAATGAACAATGTAGAAAGAAAATTATCAAATCCAGTGTCATTACTAGATAAAATGTTTCTTACCTCTTTGTTCTAGTTGCCTCACTAGATTCTAAGATCCTATGACCTCAAGATGTTCAAAACCAACTTCTCAAAAGTTACCTTTTTAGGGCTGCTTTTACTCTGCCACCCTCTTATTTGCAGATAGCGGAGCACAGAAATCCTATAACTCCTGTGAATTATGCCTCTTCCAAGTACCACATCTAGGGAAGCTACTAAATTTCATTCCCCTCCCATGCTAGTCCACACCATGATCATCTGTCACCCTGATCTTGCCTAAAGCCTACTGCAAGAAGCTCCATATTCCTCCCCACTCCTCCATCTTCACATTTCATAATGGTGGCCCTACTACTATTTCACACTGGGACTCCAATCATGTTAAAATAAGGGTGAAAAATCTCCAAATATCTTCTTCCTACAATGCAGAATAAAGCTGTAGCCCTGAAATACATGCCATCTATAATTTGTCACCACTGGTTTCTAATTTTAAAACAAGCACCATAAGGTCGGGAATCATGTTTTAAAATAATTTGCTTTTCTCCAAGAGCCTTGATTACTGCAGATATTAGAATATCTGATTAAATCATAATAAAGGAGAAATCAATAAATCAGTACATCAGTTTAATATACTCAATTCTAGAAGAATATACTTAATTCACCAAAGAGAGAAAAATATATTCTAATCTGAAAATGATTATCTTCAATTAATCATTAGGCTGAACTGACTTAAGTAAGGTAAAAAATCAAACCACATTTCCAATAGGACAAAGTAAATCCAGTTTGGATAGTTAGTAACATATTTTTCCTAGGATCACAATACCCCTTGGTAACTTTATTGAGTATTAGAAAGAGTTTAATTATATTTAATCTCAACCCTTTCTCAATAAATTATCGACATGGAAACAAATACCCATCACCATCTGTATCATCTTTTATTATTAAACGGTCAAACTCATTTTTGCCTACAGTTTTTTTTAACTAAGTAATATTATCTTGGTTTTTTTACATTAATTTTTTTTTTTAATCTCTAAATTATTCAATGCTCAGGCTTTGTAGCACAGGATTAAAACTAAAGATCATGAAGAGCCTGAACTAATGCTGTATGTATAGTGGGAAAGGACCAATGCCTAGAGACAAATTTAAGACTTGTATAGGTCGCATATCACTGAATACTCCTAAGCTTCATGTATCCTCAGAACCATTTCCCCAAGCCATGCACTCATTACAAAGATAAATTCCCCCCCTTAATTGGGTATTATGCAGCATTCTTATGAATTGTGAGCGGCTAAGGAAAAACGACAAGGTCACTCATTATTTGCATAATTCATTTTTCCTTTGTTTGTACAAGTCTAAATAGCTTGCATTTGTTTGAAGCAGTAACAAGTTTCTGTCATCAGTAAATCTTGTACATGTTATATGACAGCCATAAGGGTGTGTGTATTTCATAAATGCACAATTTGTAGGAAGGAAACAGTTGTGGGAAGCTCCTGGGTCAAGCCCGGTATAAATCAAACTAATCAGAAGCAAATGCTTCTCTTTTGATCTTCAAATGCATTTTTCAGTGCTGCTGTCCAATTTTCCATAAACTTAACTATAGCTGTATTCTTCTTTAAAAGCACTGCTTTGTGGTCTCACTTAAGTTGCAGGCATACATGGCGGCACATGTTGGAACTACCACTGAGCTTCTGTTTATTGATGCAGATGGGTAGACTGGGGGGGGGGGAGAGGGGGGCCGGGGGGGGGGGGTGCAGGGGAGACTATAAGGGAAAAAATACATCATAGACTTAGGCTTCTCCCACTTTAACTAGAAAATGCCCAAAGATAAATTTTCTTCAGTCGTTTTAGAGGGGAGCTCCTCTCACATAGTCTTTTCTGCCCTGAGAAAGAAATGACCCAGAGAAAGTAAACCGGACTATTTACAGAGCACCAACAGTGCGTCAGGGACTTTGGAGGCCCTTTATCATCCTTTCTACCACCATCAAAATTTTTACAGATGGGGAAAGGGAGCTTCAAAGAGATTAAATGACTTGCCTACATCCACATAGCAAGTAAAAACACAGGACTTAGCAGAGGCTTTGAAGTTAGGCAAACATGAGTTCATATTCATGCTCTGCCATCTATTAACGTGAATTTAATAGGCCTAAATTTCAGCTATCTCTCCTTGAAAATGGGGACTATAATCCCACCTGCCTCGCAGTGCTGTTGAGCAGATTAAATAAAATACCAGCACAGCACATATCATACAATGCACAGTAACTGTTTTATTATTATTATCTATATATATAAAAGCCAAGTGACCGGAACAACAGAACGACCGGAACGACCAGTCACTATGATGCTCACTGCAGCGGCCAATCAGCCTGATTGGGGCCCTGATTGCCCCCCCCACCCCCGCAACCTCCCGCAGCCCCGGCCCCCACACCCTGATAGGGGGAAGGGCCGGCCAGCCAACTGCCCATAGCCCCTCCCCCCGGCCAGCCCTGCTCCCAATTGGCCCTCCACACTTCAATTGAGGGTGGGGCCGGCCAGCCAACCTCCCACATCCCCTCCCCCCACCTCCACCCCAGCCCCGATCGGCTCTCATTGGGGCAGGCAGCTGGACCCCACCAGTGAACAAATTCGTGCACTGGGCCACTAGTTAATTATAGAATGCCACCAATTCACACAGGTTGGATACCTGCTTCAAGGACCTTAGGGACAGGAAGACAGTTTTTCAAAATGACCAGCCAGAGCTTCTGGCTTTTCCCTTCTCTCCTTAAATGAAGACCAAATATTCCTCTTCATTCTCTTCTCTCTGCCTCTCTAAGCCTAAACACCTTCCCCTCACTCAGCAATAGAGTTCAATATGCCACAGAATTAGGAAACCAGCTGACCGTGTCCTCTGTCTACCACTATCCAAGTCTGAATTTTCCAAACTCCATTCCCACAGAATGGTGACCTCATATCACCACTTCCCAGGAGTTAGGTGTTGACATTGTACTAAGAGCCAAAGGATAAGAATCAATAAGGTGATGTTCATGAAGAGACTTGAATTTGGTGGTCAGAGAAGGACAGGAAGGAAAGAAAACAAGAGAACACACAACAAGGGGAACACAGGAGGGTACTGGTATAGGGAGGGAGTGGAACAGGGAACAAGACCATGAGGGCAGAAAGGGTCAGGAGTATCCCAGGCTTGGTAAGCTAGATTCTGGCCTTATCTCTAGGTGTGTTATCCATCTGTGTGCATATACACAAAATAATATTTAAATTGAGCCGAAGCCGGTTTGGCTCAGTGGATAGAGCGTCTGCCTGCGGACTGAAGGGTCCCAGGTTCGATTCCGGTCAAGGGCATGTACCTGGGTTGCGGGCACATCCCCAGTGGGAGATGTGCAGGAGGCAGCTGATCCATGTTTCTCTCTCATCGATGTTTCTAACTCTCTATCCCTCTCCCTTCCTCTCTGTAAAAAATCAATAAAATATGTTTAAAAAATATATATATATTTAAATTGAACAGAACATCAAAACAATAACTCATTATAAAAGAAAGATGTTGCATTTTGATTTGAATTAACTAAAATAATCTAAATGACTATAATTAATAACTACAATTTAGAGCCAATTAACTCACAGTATTACTTATGTGTATCATTAAAAGGTCAGTAACTTCCTTGTACTTAAATAAAATTCATAATTAAACTTTTCCCAAATGCTTAGTCTGCATATAAATGTGTAGTTCCAGCAGCATTCCGTTAAAAATATTTTTTAGTTGTTATTTATTGATGAGAGAAAGAGACTCCGGTTTGTTATTCTACTTATTTATGCATTCATTGGTGGATTCTTGGATTGTGGGATCAAACCCACAATCTTGGCATACCTGGGCGATGCTCCAAACAACTGAGCTATCCGGCTAGGGGTCTTCTTAAAACTTTTTAATGAAAAGGAAAGTAGCACTACATACTTATAAAACTGCTCGGAAAATAAAATATTAGTATCTCAAGATAGCATTCCTCTTAGACAAAGATCTAAAAATTATACTAAATAAAAAATGTATCTTATCATCAAAAAAGTATGCTATTTGGATTCGTAAGGGCTTAGATATATACCTACTAGGTTAACCCTTCCTGTAACTATTACCTCTTGACAACACATCACAAAAACAAACCAATCACTGAACTCATAGCAAAACAAACAAACAATAAAATCAATGAAAGCACTATGGAGTTTTCATTTTTAAAAGAACCCAGTGTGGTAGATATTATTTTAAATAACTCAAGCTGCCTAATATTTCTCTTTAAAATAATTATTTAAAACAGCTGCTATATTGCCCTAAGCTTTTTCAAAAAAAGGCAAAATGTTTAGCCATAGCAGCAATTCCAACACTGTCTTAAAATTCTCTAATGAATTGTATCCTTCCAAATCATAGAGAATTCTCAATATGCACCCCAAACCTTCTATTTTCCCTCCCTTGGAAATGACCCAGCAGTTACAAACTTCAAAAAGTAGGTATCAGCAATAGAAATGATTTATTGAAGATATACATGCCCAAGTATATTACAGAGATCATTTTATAATGTAGATAACACCATTTTAATAGTTAGATGTTCACTAAGAATGATCTATGCTGGTTGAAAAGAAATTGACTTTAGTACTTATCTGATCACTTACTATGGGTAGCAAGTTGGAGACAAATACCTATAAAATGAGCCACTACCAGTGTACAAGTTTTCAACCTTCTGCATGTTTTCAACAAATATGGACTGCTTGGAAATGTATGACCCTAACAACATGGGCATGTCAGGAATGCTCTCAGACTTAGTAAATGTGAAAAAGGAATATATAAATATGACATCTACAGAAGGAAACACTAACAGAAATTTCCCATGTCTGAAAACCATGGGAACTAAACCATGGGAAAATAAAAGCTATTGTTTTTCTAACAGTGATGTTACTAAAATTTGGAGAAATATACTAATAAAATTATACCACTCTGACCAACAGAATTTTCTTGAGACAGAGGATGCACTGAGAAAAGTCTTATTTTAAAAAACACCTGATTAATGGTCAATCTTTAATTTTGCTTTAGAATGTTATTTTCTAGTACCTACTTAAGAATAAAAATTTGAATTCAGACATATGAGCCTATGGTTGAAAGTCTCTAGGTGTTTATCTCCCACATACTTCCCAGAAAACCATGAGTGTGACTTTTGCACACACCCTCCACCCCCAAAACACGCAAGAACTTAGGAGCATTACACCAAAATAGAGAACTCACAACTCTTGCTTTCCTGCTGAATGATGAGTGCTATTCATTCACTACCAAGTATCACAAATGAACAAAAGTGGTGAAGTTTTTAGCCACTAAAGAGAGAAGTAAAAAACATTTGAGAAGTGCTGAATTCCCCCCGCCCCCAAACATACCCTTTAAAGCTTTCTTCAAATCCCAATTTATTTACTATCACTCTGGTGCTTATTGATCAGCCCCACAATATTATTTAGCTCTTAAAGTTGTTCTTGAGCTATTTATTGCTATACAATGTTGGTGCCTTGACCAGCCTGTGAATGCTACTCAACTATATATAAAATGCCAATCTCTGGCTTGGATTTCTAATGTGAACATGCCTCTTAAAAACTTGAGGCTACGCCCTGGCCGGTAGCTCAGTTGGTTGGAGCACTGTCCTGTACACCCAAAAGGTTATGGGTTCAGTTACAGGTCAGGGCACATCCCCATTCAGGGTGCATACAGAAGGAAACTGATAGATGTTTCTCACTCACATCACAGTTTCTCTCTCTCAAATCAATAAACATATCCTCGGGTGAGGATAAAAATGAATAAAATAAAATTGGAGGCTATTCTGCATTCATTTTAATACCCTTTTCTGTGAAATAAAATGCTTTGGCGTTTTGTAGGTTAGAATGGTGAGATAGCACAAGCAATTACTGATGTCTGTTTGTGAGTGCATTTGTAAAATCCTGACTCATGTAAGCACTGGTTACTTTAACTAAGGGCTTTATTTTTTGGCTTATGAGTCAAACTGTAGTCAGTTTTACCCAAAAGTCTGAGCATATACCTTATATGGTAGCAATGGGGCAAATACCTCAAAGTATATGTCATTGTGCCTTACAAAACCAAAGGAAGTAAGCCGATGATTATGCCTCTTTCCCTATGTAGCCACTGGGCTACCTAGTTTAAACACAGGGCTTCTGCTCATAGTTTGTCCCAGTTGTCTAAATGCATTACCCAAGATGAGCCCTTCTTTTTTGAAATAACATCTTTATTTTTCTCTACCAACATCCTACCAAAATTGACACATGCCTTCTTAAACTATAATTCACTATTAAGATGCCACATAACACATTCATTTTATAGCTAATCCATGTGTTTAAGCCCAAAGATTTAATGTGCTTTTCAGTTAATGTTTGACTATAATTTTACCAGAAATGTAAAAAGTAAAAAGTATGGTGGTTAGTTAAAAACAAAACAAAAAACATATCTACAAACATCTCAAAGTCAAGCAAACTTGTTAATGAAAGAGAAATTAGTGTTTCTCTGAAAGGAAAACAGTAAAGAAAAAAATTAGATAGCTACAATGGTTAAAAATGAATTGGTGAACTCTAGTTTACCTGTAAAGAGATTAAAACTGAAATCCACACATTTCAACCATCCCTGTTCACTTGGTTCTGTTCAGTGATGAGATGAATTCCTTGAAATTGTGTGTAAGTATGCATAGCTTTCCCCAAATTCCCAAAGGCATCTGTGACCAAAAAATATTAAGAACTAATGATTTAATGAAACCTTAGACCAGTGCTTCTCAAAATGTGGTTTCTAGACCACTATTGCAGCATACTTCTAGCAAAAATATAAAATAAAATAAAAATAAAATCACAAACCCTTCAATATCCACAAGAGTAAGATGTTTCAAAACAAACAAAAATCCATTAACATCAAGAAAATTTAAGAACTCAAAGCAGAATTAATATTTATTCAAAATGGCGCAAAATCATGATTTCACATGTTAGTGGAAGATAAGTGTAGCTTAAAAAATTTACTTGCTTTTAAGAAACTTTCAAAATATTCAGTGTAATTTATTAACATTTAATAAGGCCTATTGTAGAGATTTTCAACTGGTATGCCACAAGTATTTTTAAAGCATGCCATACCTGACTATTAAGTCAGGGGCACTGACCTCTTTGTCAAATAAAAAAATGACAACAGTCAACATAATAAAAGCCCTCTGGTGTGAATGATCAAAATTATACCTATTTTTGGTCAGCAGGCAAAAAATATAGGTTTTGGTGTACAGCAGAAGTTTAGTAATTAGTTTGTGTGTGCCATGAGATGAAAAAGTTTGAAAATCACTGACCTATTTCAATAAGCCACTAGATTCAATACTGAGTCATAGAAAAGGCTAAAAGAATGGGCATGGCCCTTTCCCTCATCTACTGTTTTATACTATTTAACCTTTCACATGTGCATGCAACTCTCCATAAAGTGGGGTTCCTCAAACCATCTGTGGTGGAAGACACTATCTGTGGTGAAAGTCACACCCCCCCCCCAACTCTGCCACATATCAATTGTTCTGTAACCTATAATAATGATAAATTACTGGAAAAACAAAATTTAAATTAATCAGATAAAATATAAGATCAAATTTTTTATTATCAGATTCAGTAGACATAAAATTACTGTCACACTACAAAAGTTTCTAGATACTTATTCTTCATTTCTTCTGTCCTTATTTCATCTCAAACTATAACCATTAGACCAGCAAGGATGCTCCTTCTAGGCAATGACTATATTTCTCTTTAGGTCCATTATACATGGACTGAAACATAATACAAAATATAAACAATTGATTAATTACCACACTGGAAATGAAAGGTATTTAATACATAGGCTATTATTTAGTAATTTAACTCATTTCCAATTTGTTTTACTCTTATGTTAAACATAACGTGATTAATTATATTAGAAATTTATTTTGGCACACTTATCCGATTTTTTTTTGGAAGTTGTTTTTAAAAAGGTATGCACATTAAGTTTTGATTCATGACACTAGACTGCCACAGGGCTATCTGTGGCTATTAATAATTCTGCAAACTGTGTAAGAAAGTGTCTGTTATCCATACCCTTGCAACTCTTAGTATTATAAAAAAAACCTGAGGATAATTCTAGCTTTACCACTAATAAATCCTGTGACCCTGGGCAACTTATTTACATCTCTGGCCTCATTCTGCTCAGCTATACAAGGAAGTTAGATCAAATGTTCTAGGGACCCTTTAAACTCTAAACTAGGGGTGGGGAACGTCTGTCCCTGCCAAGGAATTAGGGCTGAGTTAATTAAATGTTTGATCAAATATAGCAGGCTAATTTTTAAGTTGATAATTTTGTATAGCCCACGAATTATGTTATAAACATCCAAATGGCCCTTGGAAACATAGCAGAAAAAAGGTTCCCCACCCCTGCTCTAGCCATAGTTGGCTTTTATCAAGATAGCACCACATGCTAGTAGATGACTTCAAGCATTCTGGTCTCTAGTCACAAAACACTGATTTATTCTAGATGTTTCACTTCCTCCACAGACAGCAAATGCACAATCACAAAAGGCAGCTAGAAATGGAAAGGAAATGTTCTTACATCAGTGCCACTGTTTTGGTGTTCCTTTTCATTTTTTTAATTAAGAGTAAAAGAGACTGGAGCAACACTAATGAGCCTTGTTCTGGTGCAGTTGGTACACCATATGCTTCTGAACTCAGGGTAATAGGGACATGACAGGGGGCAGGGTGCTGATGGCAGCTAGGGAAATATCAAGCAATGTCCCTGCTCCCAGTTGTCCAGTCAGCACAGGGGTGGAAGTGAGGCAGCGGAGGGGGCTAAAATTTTGATTTGCCTGGTAGAATATGCCTGATGCATACTGTCTGCTGTTTCATTTCACTCTGTATCCACTCATGACATTACCACTTTGATTAATCAAACCATCTCTTCTCATCAGAGTAAGAGCCCAGAGTCACTTATATATAAAGAGAAGACTAAATCCACTATTGTTAGAGAAAACAAGAATTTACTAGCAGAAGGTAGTCTAGGATCTATAAAGAGCTTTTCTTGTGTCAATCAAAACCTATCAATACTGATCAGGTTACAACTATACTTCAATTTTACTTAAAGTATTTGAATTATGTTAGAGTAGCTGACATGAGATCCCGTCTTTCAGAAAATGGTTAATGAATACATGGTATACACTAGCACATAAGGTATCTTCTGGGGATTTGGGGCATGGAGGGGGAGGTAACATAGTGTTATACTTTTTAATTGTTAAAAATGTGTAATTAAAAACTAATATTTAGCTCGGCTGGCATGGCTCAATGGTTGAGTGTCATCCTATGAACCAGGAGGTCATGGTTCGATTCCCAATCAGGTCACATGCCAGGGTTTAAGACTCAATCACCAGTGTGGGGCATGCAGGAGGCAGCCAATCAATGATTCTCTCTCATCATTGGTGCTTCCATCTCTCTCTCCCTCTCCCTTCCTCTCTAAAATCAATAAATATATATATTTTTAAAAAACACTAATATTTATAAGACTAACTACAATTTATTGAGTACTTGCTACAAACTAGGCACTAAGCTAGACATACTTTTCTACTTTTTCTTTTCACAAAACCTTTCATTTCTACATGTAAAATGACAAAGGTCAAATAACAGATAAAAATGCTGCTTTTGGCCGAAACCGGTTTGGCTCAGTGGATAGAGTGTCGGCCTGCGGACTGAAAGGTCCCAGGTTCGATTCCGGTCAAGGGCATGTACCTGGGTTGCGGGCATATCTCCAGTAGGAGATGTGCAGGAGGCAGCTGATCGATGTTTCTCTTTCATCGATGTTTCTAACTCTCTATCTCTCTCCCTTCCTCTCTGTAAAAAATCAATAAAATATATTTAAAAAAAAAATGCTGCTTTTGTTCTTTTATCTCACAGGTTAACATTTCACCTTGATATTTTGATGTATGCAAACATGTATTCAAAAAGTTAAACATTAAGAATATATTACCAACAAAATCTAGCAAGCCCTTGTTAGCTTAGCTATTACTCTCTGCTGCCAATTATTATAAACCATTTCCTCAACTTCCAAGCAAGGTGGAAAATAGTATACAATATTATTTGAGTTAGAAAATTCTGAATCCAGGAGAAAAATCTTCTAATTAGTCTATGAGTTCTCCAGTTACACCATCCATAAACTAGAGAACAATGTGCTCACATGTAATGTCTAATCTCTCAGAAACACATTCCTTGCAACAGGTAAGAAATACACTCCTTGCAACAGATCCTTGAATCACAGGCACACTTTGTGAACTATAAATTGTTCTGGCACTAAACCAATGGAATAGAAACATAAATTTTTTTACTGAGAATTCTCTAAAGAGTTATATAGCTAGTTTCAAGAGTAAAGGTTTTTTTCAAATAAGTATTATTTTTCTTTTGTTATATGTATTTTATTTGGAAGAAACAAGAAAGGAAGAAGGAACACTGGGCATTTTGCCTTCCAAAATGATTTGCAAACCAAAAACTTTTTCCCTTAAAGCAATGTAAAACATAAAAAGAACAAAAAGAAAACCCCAAACTGGTAGACATGACCCAGCCCTAACTTCCAAAATGGCAAACTAGAAAGGAAGAAACCTCACCATGTGCCCATCCTGTAATATATTTGGCTGGGACCCACACCAGTGGCAACACCCACAAAGGTATCTATTTCAACATGATAGCTAGTACAGACAGGCTTGACGCCAATAACAGGGAAGTAGAGGAAGGAAGGGAAAACAACATTGCAGTGTATCGATATTTTGCATGTATTAAGTCATTTAACCTCAACAAAACACTGCAAAGTACCAGCATTCCCAATTTACAAGTGAGGAAACTAAGGCAGAGAGAGTTTATATTATAAGCCTAAGGCCCCAGAGTTAGAAGTCATAGTGCTGGGGTTGGAATCCAGGAAGCATGATTCCAAAGTCCATCTCATGACCACCAGATGGGCTGCCCTCCCACACGGCACATCACCTGACACTCTCCCTCCTGAGATAACACATCACACATCCAGCCAAATGCACTGTTTATCCTTGAACAGTTTATTCCCTAAATCCCAGTAATCTGTTCCTCCCACTTAGATAAACTAGACTGGATAAAGCAAGAGGGAAATAGCTCTCACTTTAAGCTTACCTCTAAATTGCTACCCCTGGTTAACTCTCTCTAAGCTTCATCTAGCTTCCCGTAGGAACACAGGTATTTAACATCACAAGTTTTAAAAAAAAGAGTCCCTCAGTCAAAATTTCTAACCACCCAAACCAAAAAGAAAGAGAAATAGAGGAAGTAGAAGAAGAAGAAAAGGGAGGAGGAAGAAGGAGAAGAAATAAAAAAGAGAAAGTGAAGGAAGAGAGGAAAAGTGGCAGAAAATAATGGAGCTCCCAAAATCTTTATTCATTTAAAAATCCCTGAATTAACCTTACTGCAAAATCTAATTGATAGGCTCCTCTGGTGAAGAAGTCAGCCTGCAGAGTTCTACCTCCCAGAATGGGGCATTACCTCCTAGCATTTTTATGTTGGTGAGCAGCATGTCCTTGAATAATGATGAAAGCCTCTCTCTGAGGAGTCGAGTGGAGGAATAAGACGAGCTCAATATAATTTATCAATGACATAATATAGAGTATGGCTTCTCAAAGTATCTAAGAAGAACTAATTTTTTTAACAAAATGTCAAATCTGTTTCAGACCAATATTTTAGTAAACATACAGCAACAAAAATGTTATTCAAAAAATTAATTTTAAAAATATATATAAGCCCCAATTTTTATTATCTGATTCCAGAGACATGAAATTATTAGGTCAAATTGCTATAAAAATTTGTAAATACTCTCAATTTCTGAACTTATGTTATCACAAATTGACAACTCCATGGACAACACTTTGACTAACACTGTATTAAAAAAATCGAAGACCAGCCCTAACCCGTTTGGCTCAGTGGATAGAGCATCGGCCTGCGGACTCAAGGGTGCCAGGTTTGATTCCTTGGTTGCGGGCACATCCCCAGTGGGGAGTGTGCAGGAGGCAGCTGATCGATGTTTCTCTCTCATCGATGTTTCTAACTCTATCCCTCTCCTTTCCTCTCTGTAAAAAATCAATAAAATATATTTTTTTAAAAAATCAAAGACCACTTTCCATGCCCTAAATACATTTTGTAAGAGCTAAAATGTTTTTAGAAACTTCAAAATAATGTTTTTTTCTCATTGTTAATAGGAATTAACAGAAGGGTAATATAGTTATGAGCAAATTTAAAATTTTTATTCTTTATCCTCTATATTTTAAAAATTAGTAGAAGTAAATAAAAATTTTAAAATAGCCGAAACCGGTTTGGCTCAGTGGATAGAGTGTCGGCCTGCGGACTAAAAGGTCCCAGGTTCAATTCCCGTCAAGGGCATGTACCTTGGTTGCGGGCATATCCCCAGTAGGAGATGTGCAGGAGGCAGCTGATCGATGTTTCTCTCTCATCGATGTTTCTAACTCTCTATCTCTCTCCCTTCCTCTCTGTAAAAAATCAATAAAATATATTTAAAAAAAAAATTTAAAATATTTCAGTTGCTACAACTTATTTTATTTATAGCATATTAAAGCATGAATAGCAAAACATTTTTTATTTTGTATCTTTTTTTATATTCTCCTTCCTTTCTTTACCCAGCCTTCAGTCCCCAATGTAAATATATATATATATATTTGCCAGAGGAGGGGGGTGGGGAGTGGAGTGGAAGAAATGAGTGAACTGTTTCTTTGCTTAACTAAACTGTTTAGTTTTTTTTTTAAAAAAAAAAAAACCTTTGTGTAAAGTTTCTTCTCCCTGTATTTACACCACCAACAGATTTTATACCTATCGTTTGAGCTATCAGACAGTTATAATTATGAAGTCACATAATGAAGAGAAACAGCTTTAATCAAAAAAAGAACCTCAAAACTTTATATATATATATTTGCTGGGGTCCAACCCCAGCAGGTCCAGGGGTCCCCAAAGGTGTGGATGGAGTCGGCGAAGAAGGAATGACACGGAGACAGCGTTCAGTTGATCAGCAGCCTAGCCAGGATCTCTAGCCAGGATCTCCAGCCAAGTTCTGGTCTGGATCTCCAGCGAAGTTCTGGTGTTTATTGTCTTGTTACATCCGTATTTATACCAGTTGATTTTAATCCTGTCAATTTCTATTGCAAAGGTTAGGGCGTTTCTTATCTCCATTCCAGGGAGTAAAGATTATGTAGCTTAAGCATGATTGTTTGTAGTTAAAGTGATTAACTACCCGCCTGGCACTTAGTTAAGGAGTTTTATCCCCTCCCTGACTTCAGGGAAAAATCCCTACCTGGGGAAACAACCTTTCTTGGAGAGGTGACCTTGGTTAAAACACACAGCGCTAAGGGGAGCAAACATATTAAGAACAGTATGCTATATACGCCAGGTCCCTTGAAACATATGCTGTGCAGATGTTTCTTTCCTGCAGCGACTGTGTCAAGCAGCAAGGATGGACCGGCTTCCGGCATATATTATTCAGAGATCTTCCCTCCTAATTCAGTTTCCCCTTCCTCATCTTACAATGGATACATGCATGTATTCATTCATCCTGTATGTATCCATTAAGCATAAGTAGGCAATGAGAAATAGGCAATACAGCCGTGAACAACAACAACAAAAATATAGTTTCTATCTTTGTGTAGCACAGAAAGTAGAATAAATAATTAGCAAAATTATGGTACTGCAATACAACTCTCATAAATGTACTACCTTCTTAAATGTAAGGAATCATGAGAATAAATAATATGGATATCTCATCCACTGTAGATGTCAACCAGGTGACAAAGTCCAGGTGTTAGCCAGGCAGAGAGAATTTCAATAAGATCAATATGGCCCTGGCCAGTGTGGTTCAGTTGGTTGGGCGTCATCTGAGCACCAAGGGTTACAGGTCCGATTCCTAGTCAGATTCCTGGTCAGAGCACATGCCCAGAGAGTATGGGGGGCATTCAGGAGGCAGTCAGTTGATGTTCTGCTCTCACATCAATGTCTCTCTCTCTCTCTCTCTCTCTCTCTCTCTCTCTCTCCTTGGCCCTTCCTCTCTCTCTAAAAATCAATAAACTGTTCTTTTAAAAAAAAAAAAAAAAGATCAGTAGTATGAAGATTCTGAGTTGGGAATACATCATTACAATAGCAAAATATATAAAAAGTCAATGAAATATATGAAAACACAAAAGTATCTGTTGATTTAGCCACTGAATTTGAGTGGAGAATAAATGTGAAAGTAATATTTCTCTGCAGGTACAATCCAAATGAGCCTACTTTTTAAAGGACACACATTTGGTTTCCCAATGCTTAGCCCTGATCTCAAAGCCCAGGTCACTCTTCATTTGGATTACTGGCTGTGAATGTAGGTTTAGCTAAGCAGTAGCAAAATAACCATTTTAGTTCTCCAAGAAGGAGTCTTGAATAATTTCCTCTCAGGCTATCTAGCAAGTTAAAACTCCCTCAGTGCATGTAGCTACACACTTAGTCTGGCAGCTTCAAAGAGAAAAGTGCTGGTGCTAACAGTGGTCCAAAATCTATGATTTAAAACTTAAGGCCAGCACTCTAGATTCACATTCTTCTATGTGGCAATAACATATATAGTTAACACAAAACAGATTTCCATTTTATTAAATGAAGTTGTTTCATGTCTTTGTGATATGCAGCAGAGAAGCCACACTATTAGCAAGCTTTAAGCTGAACTCCAAAATAACTCACAAAGGTGTTTTCCCACTTTATTTGAGAGGAACATCCAAGTAATCGCAAAAAAAAAAAAAAAAAACCAACACACACACACACACACACACACACACACACACACACACACACCTTAAATGAACACAGTAGGTAAATTCATTATCTTTCCAAAATGAATTTTGTATCATACAATGGTAACTATACAGTTCACTTCGTATCAGATGTTCCTTTACCTTTTTTCCTATAATATTAGGATATTGATGTTATATGTCTAGATTATTTTCACTTCTTTAAATAAAAGGCAATTGATAAAAAATCAATTATCTTCTCAACTTTAAAATACAAAGAGATTTTATTGACACTAAATATGTTGTTGTTAAGTCATGCCTACATATGTTCAGCAATATCACTAGAAAGACAATAACATCACAGGATTTAATTCAACTAAATCCATTGACAATGCCTTCCTTTGGGAAAAATAATACCTATGGCAAAGAATCATACATAAACTAGTCTTTGGGGGGGGGGGGGGGACCTGCATCAGTGCATATTCTTAAGCAAATATTAAATCACAATTCACTAATTTAGTATGAGCTTGAAAGTATCAAACCTGCTAGGCTTCTGAAATCAGAAAGTAAATGTAAATGCTTATTATTTAACCATCAGTGAAAATTTACAGAGGAACTACAATGAGATATAATTTTAGATAAATCTGACTTTTCTGAAACTAACTGAATCTGTAGGCTGTTACCTATTTATGCTCTAGTGCAGTGGTTCTCAACCTTCCTAATGCCGCGACCCTTTAATACAGTTCCTCATGTTGTGGTGACCCCCAATTTCATTGTTACAAATTGAACATAATTAAAGCATAGTGATTAATCACAAAAACAATATGTAATTATATATGTGTTTTCCGATGGTCTTAGGCGACCCCTGTGAAAGGGTCGTTCGACCCCCAAAGGGGTTGCGACCCACAGGTTGAGAAACGCTGCTCTAGTGTTTAGGATTAAGTCAAATGGAACCTGAAATTGGCAGTGAGTGGTTGGTTGGTTTCGCCTTCATTAGGTCAGATGTGCATCTGGCAAGCCATCAGCCCAGACATTTTCTGGGCATCACTGTGTTGGCCAAAGAAGCCCCACAATACTTCAACTGCTGCATTAGTATTGTTCAAGTTGCAAAAATAAAACATTGCCCCAGACTTTACTGGAAAACAGCTTGTACTGATCTTCATAAAAATGTCCTCTTACATATTCCTCAATTTAGTAAGACTACCACAAAAATTCTATTACTGGCAACAGAATAGTCGTTCCTGTTTTTACCTACACAGCAAGTAATACAACTACTTAGTAATTTCCACTTAATAGTCAAAAGATTTTAATTTTTTAAAAATATCCTAGATGGTTCATTATATGAAAATTATGTTTTCACTGCTTGATGGACAAATCTATAAGCCTAGAGGAGATAGACAAATAACTACAATGCTGAATCTTTTAAAAAAACACACACAAAAAAACTAAGTTCTATTTTAATTTTTGCCAAGCTGCCTAACAGAAGATGTGAAAAGGTCAACTTATAACACAACCTTAATTAAACCATAATTATAGGTTACCATAACTTAACAGAAAATCTTAAGCTTAAAGTTTAACAAAATATTTTATTCTGAAATCCTAAATAGTAAAATAAGACTATGTTTATACAGTTGGGTCACTTGAGATTATAATAAAATACTTTAATATATGTGTTGATGTCATCTACATTCTCAAACCAAAGTGGGATCTTTAGTATAATGTTAGTAGTTAGGGATATAATCACATCAATTATCTTTGACTATAGCATTAATACAAACTGTAGAATATAATACAGATAATAAACCCGATTTGATCCAGGCATAATTTAACTAATCAGTATTGAGGAAAACCATTTCTATACGCCAAGCATAATGGCAGCTTCTGGAATTCAAAAACAAATATTTAAAATGTAGTGCATGCTTAAAATAAACTTACACTATGGGACTGAAATTGAGAAAGAATTCACTGAGGAGGGCCACATTAGTTTTACCTCTAAAAAATGTGTGGGAATATTTAGGCATACAGAGCAGAAAAGCACACAGAGATGTAGCTATAAAAGTCTTTTTAAAAATATATATATATATATTTTATTGATTTTTTACAGAGAGGAAGGGAGAGAAATAGAGAGTTAGAAATATCCATGAGAGAGAAACATGGATCAGCTGCCTCCTGCACATCCGCTACTGGGGATGTGCCCGCAACCAAGGTACATGCCCTTGACCGGAATTGAACCTGGGACCCTTTAGTCCGAAGGCCAACGCTCTATCCACTGAGCCAAACTGGTTAGGGCTAAAAGTCTTAATAATATATAAAAAGACATGTATCAGAGGGAGAAAAGTTTCAATGACCTAGAGACAAGAAAGTCAAGATCTATTGTGTAGAAAGAGAAGGTAGATTACGATATTCTATGATCAATGCATGCTTCTAATGGTTTTTCTGTTCCTCTCAAATGCTTCCACTGTTGGAGTAAAAGTTTTCTTGAGGAAAATTTGACAATAATTATTGAAAACCTTAAAATTACATAAACTGTGGCCACAGTAATAAGATCTGTAAGTACTTACTCAAAAAAGAGTGCAAGATGTTTATTTTAGAACAGCAGCTTTTATAATGGTAAATGGCCATCTTTAAGGTTTGGATTTTTGAAAAATTATAATACACTCATGAAATTAAATACTATTCCATAATTAAAATAATTATGGAATTATATCTCTTTCAATGTCAATAAATATATGATCTTTATTCTTAATGGAATCCTGTTAGGTGAAAAAAGTAGAAGACACATCACTAAAGAAAATATACAAATAGCAAAAAAGCAAATGAAGATACTCAGTCCTATATAATAAAAGCCTAATATGCTAAGTGTCTGGTCATCCAGTCATCCGTTCAACCAATCAAAGTGTAACATGCTAATGATACGCTGAGGCTGCTCAACAGCTTGATATGACATACAATGACCACCAGGGGGAAGACAGTTGACTGATTGACCAGTTGATATGATATGCACTGACCACCAGGGGACAGACACTCCGACTGATAGGTTAGCTTGCTGGTGGGGTTCGGGCAATTGGGACTGAGCAAGATGGGCCTAATATGCCCTGGAGCCCTCCCACGGTCCCTCTCCGGCTGGCCAACCTCCTGCGTCCCTTCCCAGCCCCGATTGTACACCACTGGGGTTCCTCGGCCTGGCCTGCACCCTCTCGCAATCCAGGACCCCTTGGGGGATGTCAGAGAGCCCGTTTCAGCCAGTTTCAGCCTGATCCCACAGGCCAGACCAAGGGACACCCCCCCCCACTGGTGCACGAATTTGTGCACGGGGTCTCTAGTCCAGTTATAAGATGAACAGATTCGGGCGACCTAATATACAGCATGGTGACTATAGTTAACAATACTATATTATACACTTGAAAGTTGCTAAGAGAGATATTAAATATTCTCACCACAAAAAAAATAAATAATTATGTGAGGTGATAGAGGTGTTAACTAACCTTATTCTGGTGATCATTTTATAATATGTATGTGTATACCTCAGGATGATTAGCAGATATTTGGTCCTGTCCAAAATGTCCACAGAGACATTGGTCCATGCCAATGGTCTACCTTCTTCTGGGTAGAATTTAAATTAATTTACTCACTTACTTATCCCTACAACATTGTAATTTATAAAAATGGTAGTCTAAAAGAATCATTTACCTTCATGAATCATCACTTCTTGAAAATCATCTTTCAAACGTTCACATATGGATTATGATTAGCAGACCAGTCACAACTTTTTTTAATCCTAAATTGGCTTTGGTTGCCATTTACCATTTGTACAATTACCAGAAACACTAACATTTTAATATCAGCCTACATAAAACAGGATTATGAATATCAAAATATTATAAAGAGAAATTTTAGAAAGATAAAATATAATGTGTCCATAATAAATTAATTTTGATCATCTACTCCTTCGGGTCATCTCACCAATTCTTTATCTACTGTTATATGGAAGGACATGGTCAGGAATTTTAAGTACAATAAATAAATAATATAGAGCATATGGGGTTTCAATTCTCTCTATTATACTTATTAATCTTTAAATACACACTTTTATTGAGGTATAATTGACATAACACTATCAGTTACATATTTTTAATTTTGAAAAAAATTGAATAGAAGGTATATATGTCAAAGTTTTAAAATATTTAAAGTATAATCTAAATCATTCATATATTATTTTACACAGAATGAAGTACATAGAAAAATATCATAAACAGTTTATAATATTTTAATCATTACTTACAAAGATGTTTAAGTAATTTTTCAAATTCTTAATTAACTTTAATTGAAATGTGCATATAACTCATCATAACACTCATTAATAAAATTACCCACAATCTGTATTTTACTTTTTTGTTATTAACAGCCACATAAACGTATGTATTGGGAAGTAAATAAGCATACGTTTGTTTTAAAAAAAACTTCTGGACCTAAAAAATAATTACAACATCAAACACTTTGATACATAAATTATGTACCAATGATAAATGTCTATATGTATTAATCTGGAAACATATTCATGATATGTTTTTTTCTTTTTTAAGGAAAGTTGCTGAACAACATTTATTTGTGGGAGGAAACTGATGCCTATTTAGAACACAGAAAGGAAGAGTAAAAGTTGAAAATATTACACCTGGAAAGAAAGGAGGTTGGAAGGGGCTGGGGAATTTTATTTTATCTTTTGTACATTTTCATATTATTTGAATATTTGACAAGTATCATTAAACTTTAATTTTTAGATTAAAAAATTGGTGTTTTAAAAGATGTTACAGATACTTAGTCAATATTTTTGGCATTCTACAACTAGTAAGGTTCATATTATGACCAAAACCATAAAAGCAACAAATTTTAACTACTTGATAGCCAAACTCAAGAATGAATTCATAATTTATATGACATTTATCATTCATATACAAATGTCTGTCCAGAGTATAAATAACATACATGTATATGCATTCATGGGAACTGCATGTTATATAACCTAAGATGATCAAACATTCCCAATCAGCCTGGAAGTTCTAGAACCTGGGACAGGGTGTCCCAGACTGATCTGTGCCTGGTTCACAGCTGCTAGAACCACCACTTGTCTCAATTGTCTATCCCAGTGGTCGGCAAACCACAGCTCGCAAGCCACATGTGGCTCTTTGGCCCCTTGAGTGTGGCTCTTCCACAAAATACCACGTGCGGGCGCACACGTACAGTGCGACTGGAACTTTGTGGCCCATGCGCAGAAAGGAGACAGACAAAACAAGTATACAAGTATACAAGACGAGTGTGGATGGGAAAGTTGGAAGGGGTCAATCTCAGCGAACGTACCTCAATCAGATTGAGGACGTTTTTAGCAAAGACCAGCTTAGGAGTACCCTAATTAAGTTAATAACAATGTACCTACCTATATGGTTTAAGTTTAAAAAATTTGGCTCTCAAAAGAAATTTCAATCATTGTACTGTTGATATTTGGCTCTGTTGACTAATGAGTTTGCCGACCTCTGATCTATCCTATTTCCCCATGACTAAAAAGAGCCCACATACTATCTGAGACTAAAGAACTGCCAAATCTTCTAGGATTACTTTTACTTCCTCAACAGGTGAAAACACACCTTTATGACCACTTCAAAAGTGACATCTTCTGAAATGCCTGACTCTCAATGGGAGGTGTACAAAGTAATTCTTCCTGCAAAATTGTTTTCCATAAAAGGAGATGAGCTGTATTCTCTGTTTATTTCACTTCCTTATACTCTTACAACTTAACTCATGGAGAGATAACTGCCCTTAAGGCAAATTCTTTATGGCATTTGGATTAGTAAAAGGCAAGGTATTTTATGACGACTGAAACAGCCCAATAAAGAGGGAGAATGCAAAACATATGCTTAACCAGGAGGCCTCAAAAATGCTACTAGCTAAACTGAAATTGGCATTGCTAAAGAACTGACTCAAAATGAACAAACACTTTAAAATGTGCACTTGTTCTATTTTAAAGATGTCTAAATTCAATTTCATAGAAAGGTCTGTTTACTTGTGTCTTTAGCTTGGAAGTGTGCCATTCACCATCCGTCTTAGTTGCTATGCCTTTTAAGAAATGGTCAGGCTGTAAGAGGTAAGAAAGTTGCAAGCAACTCACAGAAACCAAACTGCAAGAACTTAAGCTGGATCCAAAGTTTTCAATTTATTATTCAGGAGAACAGTCTTGAATCATGGTTCTTGGTGATAAATTATGTGCAAATTACATGCCAATATGTGTGTGTTTTTTCTTACAACTTCTTCACCTAAACTGATCAGGTTCTACACTGCTCCAAGTTCACTAACAAAGTATCTGTGGGGTACTAAAAGCTTTTAGTAACCAAGGCTCTGAATGAGATAAAACGAAATGTTTCTTATGCAGCAAAGTTTGGACTGTATTCAGCTGCACATACCAAAAAACCCTTCTACAGTAGTTTTAATGAAAAAGAAATTATTTTCTTCATAAAGAGAAGTGCACAGATAGGCAGGCAGTCTGAGGCCATTCCACAGTAACATCACTACCCCAGGCTCCTTCAATCTTTACCCTCAGTCATCCATATACATAGATTTCTTCTACTTTTTAATTGTCACAAGTGATAGCAAGAAAGTCCAAGCACCATATCTATTTTCCTGATAAGGACAAAAAGGAAATTAATAGGGAATGGGGTTGGGCAGGGTGGGCGGTGCTCCTGACTCAGGGAAAATATAGAAATACTAGAGGCCCAGTGCACAAATTCGTGTATGGGTGGGGTCCCTAGGCTTGACCAGCAATCAGGGCCCATTGGGTCCAGGCCGATCAGGGCCTGCGGGCCAGGGGCAGGAAGGAGGCAGGGGCCAAGGGAGGTTGGCCAGCTGGAGGGGGGGAGGGGGCCGCAGGCAGCTGGCTGTGGGAGCACACTGAATACCAGGGGGCAGCTCCTGCACGGAGCATCTGCCCCCTGGTGGTCAGTGCGTGTCATAGCAACTGGTCATTCCAGTCGTTCGATAACAACAGTCACTTAAGCTTCTAGACAGATAGATAGATAGATAAAAAAGCCTAGCAAGCATGTACTTAGACTATACTGCAATGAGTCTACAAAGGCAATCTCTTAGCTGGGCTCATTGTTATTCCCCCTCCAAAAAAGAGGGTACTGGTAGTAATAGAAAAGGAGCATGAAAAGTACTGAATAGGAAAATTGCAGTGTTTGTCACCCAAAACTTTCTCATAAGAAAAGTCATCTCAGCACTTTAGTCTAGAGCAGCGGTTCTCAACCTATGGGTCGCGACCCCTTTGGGGGTTGAATGGCCCTTTCACAGGGGTTGCCCAAGACCATCCGAAAACACATATATAATTACATATTGTTTTTGTGATTAATCACTATGCTTTAATTATGTTCAATTTGTAACAATGAAATTGGGGGTCACCACAACATGAGGAACTGTATTAAAGGGTCGCGGCATTAGGAAGGTTGAGAACCACTGGTCTAGAGAGCTTACAGTCTAACATTCAATATATCCTACTCACAAGAGCTTCCTTTTATCTCCTAGAGCCTCAACCCTATAAATAAGTACAGCATTTTTATCTACAGGCCACATATGAAACATTACATAATTTACCAAAAGCTGAAGGAACTGCCCTAGCCAGTTTGGCTCAGTGGATAGAGCATCGGCCTGTAGACTGAAGGATCCCAGGTTCAATTCCAGTTAAGGGCACATGCCTGGATTGTGGGCTTGATCCCCTGTGTGGAGCGTGCAGCAGGCAGCCAATCAATGATTCTCTCTCATCATTAATGTTTCTGTCTCTCTCTCCCTTTCCCTTCCTCTCTGAAAATCAATAAAAATATATTTAAAAATAAAGGATCCTTATCTAATAGAATCCTTTATTATTTGATTATGTGTTTCAAAATACAAAAGAAATAAAAATTAAGACCATTTTAAGGAAAGAAATGCTTGCACTAAGCTAGATATTTATAGGCAGTAATCTATAGATCTGTATCAGTGACTAGAGCATAAAAAATATAACTAATATAATGGTGATACAATTTAGTTGTATAGGATTTGAGAGGTGAATCTAAGAGATCTCACAGAAACACACTGACACCCCAGTTCTGCATTCCTGATCCTGAGGAGGACCTTTGAGACCTCCTAAACATCCTTAGGCCAGATTAATAACCTTTTGGCCTTTCACCACACAGATGTCACATGATTTGTTTTTTAAGAGGTAGAAGAGCCATTGGAGATAACAATATTTCTTAAGCATAATACTAATATACTAATTCACTTCAACCACATAATTTCCCAACTGCATTATACAGGTGGGGCAAAAGTCAGTTTACAGTTGTTCATATGGAAAATAAGACAGTAACTAATAAATAATATAAGAATAAATTTTGTGTTTCACATAGTCACAACTGTTAACCTACTTTGCTCCCACCCTGTACACTGGCCAGGCAGTATGTAAAACAAATGCTTTTTTTTATAGAACATTTTTATCATATCACTTAATGACATAGCTCTGGTACAATAACACATAACCAAAGGGAGATATATTACTGTTAGAATCCTAGAGTGCTAACATGACTAAATGAATAAGCCTAAGAGAAATAACTTTGAAAACTAGCAAAGATGGATAACAGGAGAGAAATAGGATTTGGCTAGAGTCAAACAGACAAAAGTACAGATTTATACTTTCTTCTGTCCTGCTATCAAGTCACAGATGTCCATTAACGTATTCACCTGTGACTCCACTCGTAAAACATTAGCTTCTTTCCCTTCCATTCCTTTACTTCACAAAGCACCCTCCTCTTAATAGCTGAGACACACCTGGTAGGGGAAGACCCCTGGCACTCAAGTGAACTCCCTCGTATCTATCCCTTTTATCTTCAACAAAGCCACCCATGATAACACATTGTCCAACAGCCCCACATGGGCATAAACTCCAGGTCTAGGTACACATTAGGCATATGAGTCTTCTCCTATACATAATATCCTACAGTCATAACTGATCTCTCCCCAATACTCTCATGGCACACTCCGATCCCCTAATAAAGCATTTGCATGCTCTGCTGAAAATCACTTGTTCCTTTAAGTCTGTATCTCCCACATGACTATGATCTCTTCAAGGAAATAAAATATATCTTATTCATTTTGCATTCCCAGAGCCTATCAAAATTCACCAACTGAATAAAATGCACATTGAATTTTCCAATTATAGAAAAAGAGCTCCACAGAAAGCAAATTGTGATAGAAAACATAGAGCAATGCCTTCCAGTTAGTTTTATTAGGTTCCTATGAAAACTTTTTTTTAAAAGGCAATGAATCTTTATTTCTAAGTATTTATTAAAGACTAGAGGCCCGGTGCACAAAAATTTGTGCACTCGGGGGGGGGGGGGGGTCCCTCAGCCCAGCCTGTGCCCTCTCACAGTCTGGGACCCCTCGGGAGATGACCACCTACTGGCTTAGGCCCACTCCCCAGGGGATTGGGCCTAAGTTGGCAATCAGACATCCCTCTGGCAGCCCGGCAGCCCTCAGGGGATGTCCACTTGCCAGCGGGGGAGCAGACCTAAGCTGCAGTCGGACATCCTTAGCGCTGCTGAGGAGGCAGGAGAGGCTGCCACCACCACCGCTGTACTGGCAGCCATCAGCCTGGCTTGTGGCTGAGCAGAGATCCCCCATGTGGGAGCGCACTGACCACCAGAGGGCAGCGCCTGCATTGAGCATCTGCCCCCTGGTGGTCAGTGTGTGTCATAGTGACCAGTCATTCCCAGTCTTTCTGTTGTTAGGGTCAGTTTGCATATTACCCTTTTATTATATAGGATAGAGGCCTGTTGCATGGGTGGGGGCCGGCTGGTTTGCCCCGAAGGGTGTCCCGGATCAGGGTGGGGGTCCCGCTGGGGTGCCTGGCCAGCCTGGGTAAGGGGCTGATGGCTGTTTGCAGCTGGTCACACCCCCTTCAGAGTGGGGGTCTCCAATGGGGTGCCTGGACAGCCTGGATGAGGGGATGATGGCTCTTTTCAGGCTGGCCACACCCCCTTTAGGGTGGGGGTCCCCACTGGGGTGCCTGGCCAGTCTGGGCGAGGGGCTGAGGGCCGTTTTCAGGCTGGCCGGCAACTGAAGCTCCCAGCCTGTCCTTTTTTTCTTTTTTCTTTTTTATTCTGGGATTTATTTACCTTCTATAATTGAAACTTTGTTGCCGTCACTGGAGCTGAGAGCCAGGCTCCTGCTTGCTCCAGCTCTGTGGCCATGGCCTGCTGAAAGCAGGTATCTGGGGTTTGTTTAGCTTCTATAATTGAAACGTTGTTGCTTTCGGAGCTCAGAGCCAGGCCACAGCTGGTGGGGAACCTTGGCTTCCTCCATCACTGGAGCAAGCAAGCCTCTTGCTCACTTCAGCTGCATGGCTGCCGGCCGCCATCTTGGTTGGGTTAATTTGCATATTGCGCTGATTAGCCAATGGGAGGCATAGCGGAGGTATGGTTGATTACCATGTTTGTCTATTATTATATAGGATTATGTTACTAAAATGAATAAAATGATATTAATATGAACTTATTTTGTAATTTTTTTAAATTTCACATTGCTTTTACTAACACATCTAATTTCATTCTCAAGAAAGTTCTGTAGCAAATTATTCTAACTTACAATGAGAATGATTGCTCCTTAGTTACTTGAAATAAGTTATCCAAGCTTACACAGCTTAGCTAATAAATAGCAATGGATCCAGAACATCTAACTTCAAGCCCAGTGTCTTCACTATGGTATAAAACAAATCTCTACATAGTTCTCCTTATCAACTTTGACTAGCTGTGTGTCTATGGGCAAGTCACAAGATTTCTTTGAACTTCCCTGAGCTTCCTAGTTTATAAAATAAGAATCATAACTCCTTTATGGAATAACAAGATACAATTAAGAATGCATATAAAAGAGCTTTGTAAGTTATTTACAGCAAATTTATTTAGATATAGGAACAAGAATATTCCTTACATATAAAACCTAGTTAAACATATTAATCTACACAAACTAAATTAACAAATCCCATTTTCTCCGTTCATATTTTTAAACAAATTATTTTACTGAAATGCCTTCTCCACAAATTTTTAGACACTTAAGTAAAATCATTGTTTTCTTAATCTATAATCTTCAAATTAAACTTTCCCTAAAAGTTCATTCGTATTCAATAGAAAGAGAAATATCTTCAGCCATTTATCAACAATAAACTGAAGATTTCAATGACAATTCAGAACCAGGTTCCTAGCGTGTGTGTTTTTTCCTTCCTCTATAAAATTACATGTCACTCGTAATGGAATCTGAACCTGAAAGATTAAGAATGCTGAGCTGGCTAGACCATGATCTCAGATTGGTAACAAACCTCACTAGCAGTGTACTAGTAAAACCATACTGTGCACAGAATGTACTATGTTTGTGGAGACATGCAGGAAATACATCTAAGGTTTCAAATTGGTCCCTCTTGGGGTAACATTAGATTTCAACACAGAAGATGAGTGGAGGGAATAAGAAGAAGCATTAACATTAAAGCAGTGTTTTCCTAGTATGTGGTATTCAAGATAATTTTAAATGGTACACGAATAAAGAGGTTTGTCCTAATAGTTAAATTCATTTTAACATGCAGTTTAAAATATAAAAAGACACAAATCCATGATTTCATTAATGTAAATAATTAGAATGATAATAAAGTATGAATTTTGGTTTTAAAGCAGGACAATAACCATGCAAATACTAAGCAAAAAACAAATCTAGGATATGGCAAAAATCATGAACATAGTAAACAAATTACAAATCTAGAAAACACATGTTGAACTATATTTCTTAGCAAAGTTTTCCTTCAAGTAAAATGTTTTTTATAACAAAAATGATCTAGTTTCTTTAACATAAAATTTTAAGAAATACAGGCCTGTGGAAGAGGAAGTTACAGATTTAAGAAATTTATAGACCCTGGCCGGGTAGCTCAGTTGGTTGGAGCATCGTCCCAACATTCCAAGGTTGCATTGCAGGTTCAGTTCCCCGGTCAGGGCACATGCAGGAGGCAACCAAGTACATGGATAGATGAGAAAACAAATTACTGTTTCTCTTTCCCTCTCTCCCTTACAAACCAATCAATAAAATAAAATAACCATTCTGTCATTGTACAAATACTTTATAATGATGCACTACATTTCAGAAGCAAATAAAATAAAATAACCATCTATCATTGTACAAATACTTTATAATGATGCACTACATTTCAGAAGCAAATAAAATAAATAAAAAGTGATGACCTCTCTATTTAGAGATTTTCAGCGTTCCAATATCCTCAATACAAGTCAATAAATTCACCAAGGAAAAAGGTAAGGAGTTAGGAATTAAGTAATCTAGCCTCACTTACTTTTACCTGTCTACTAAAGTTAGACAATGCTCCATACCACAATTACCTAATTAATATGATTATAGCAACTGATCTTAAAAGGCCAAGTTCAAAATACATTAGACAATCACTACTCAACATGGTCACCTTACTCTCCCACAACTAAAGTAAATTTAAAACATAAAATAGGATGCCACGGCAGTCTTTTCTGGACCTGCACATAGAAAGCAATAAACAGAGATGCATGCATCAATACTGAATTTGTACCTATTTGTTACTTAATATCCAAAGGTATTAAAATTAACCCAAATCACAACATGACATCCTAAACGTTTTCATCTCACTCATTTGTGGAATATAACAAATAACATAAACTGATGAACAAAAACAGGTCCAGAGACACAGAAGCATCGATCAGACCGTCAAACCTCAGAGGGAAGGTAGGGGGGGTCGGGGTAAGGGGGAGAGATCAACCAAAGGACTTGTATGCATGCATATAAGCCTAACCAATGGACACAGACACCAGGGGGGTAAGGGCCCAAGTGGGGGGATGGGAGGGCAATGGGGGGGATAAGGACACATATGTAATACCTTAACCAATAAAGAAAAAATAAATATACTCTTTTCTTTTTCTTGAGCATGGTGGCCTGGTATATCAGCCATGGTCTAAGAAGGCATGGTGACTAGGAGCTCACAACTCTCAGTATTGTACACTTAAAAAATTTTTAAGAAGGTAGATCTTATGTTAAGTGTGCTTAACAGAATAAATTTTTAAAAAATTAAAAAATAAAATGCATAGTTTTGCTGTCTTAGAATCATGGCAAATGGGGAAAAAAAGGAGGTAAAATGCCTTTAGATTGTCACTTTGAACATGTTTAAAAATGGAAGTACAGCCCTAGCCAGTTTGGCTCAGTGGGTAGAGCATTGGCCTGTGGACCAAAGGGTCCTGGATTCGATTCCAGTCAAGGGCATGTACCTTGGCTGCAAGCTCCTCCCCTGCCCAGTCCCTGGTCAGGTCTCATGCAGGAGGCAACCAATCGATGTGTTCGTCTCACATCAATGTTTCTCTCTGTCTTTCTCTCTCTCTTCCACTCTCCCTAAAAGTCAATGAAAAAATATCCTCAGGTGAGGATTAACAAAAAACAAAACCAAAAAAAAAAAAAAAAAAAATGGAAGTACATTTTAGTCAATAAGTTAAGGGATTAGCAAAAATGATACTTCAAGTAAAATTTGAAATATTACTATGTATCACTATCTACTAAATTTAAAGAAATCCAACATAGACAAGGCAATTGAAAAAGAAGAGATAAAGATTCTCAAAGCATCGGTAATCATTAAAAACTGATTAACTGTCTCTAAAATAACATATCAACCCAAACCAAAATTAATTCCAGATGGATTAAGAGTTTAAAATGTTGAAATGCTAGAAAAAGCAGATGACAGGATAGAATACTTATTAAATATCTCAAGGGAACTGACTTATCTATGAGGAAATGTTAAAAAATAAAGGAAAATTTTTGAACAAATGAAAATGATACACTTTGTCCAAAATAAACAACAAAAATGAAAAGAGACTGGCAAAGTGCATGTGGCAAATGTAGTAACAGTTTAATTCCATTAAACATAAATGGTTCCTGAAAACTTGAGATCATATACATCATAATTATTTCCATTATTTTACAAGAGATCTGGAGGAAGAGGAGTGTCTTAGAATAAAATATGAAAGCACTAATCATATCTGTTTCCAGAAGGAAAAAAATCAGCATGTTTTGTATTGTTTATGGGGGTAATTTATCTATTTGCTCTCAGTTCAAGTCCCTGCCCTTCATTGTCCTCTCTGTATGGCAAGGAACTATATTCCCCATGCTCCCTTGCTCTGGCTATCTGGATAGGTTCCAGCAGTAAGGGACACAATGGCGGAGGCCTGGAGGGTAGAAAGAAGAGAAAAGACTTGGTATTTCCCCCCTTTCTACATCTTCTCTGTGATTTCACACCTAGTGAGTTGGCCCTGTGCTCCAAGGTCCCAATTCTAGACCAGGACCCTCTCTATGGTTTTAGCTCTTGTCAGAGAGCCCCTCCCTCTGTCCAGGCTCTAGTAACACATCTTCCTACAGTCTCTTGGTCCTAAGGATGACAATGGTTTCCTGCTGTTGCTCACCTCTAGACTGCTCTGCCATACCCGGTTTGACTTCTCTACTCTACCAAAATTTGTTCACCAATTCCTTGTATTAAAATTTCCTGTTTATAACACCTAAAGTGTTTCATTTAGTTCCTAAAGTCATTCTGTTCCTAAAATCAAGGCCTTCATGGGATGGGATATTTCAACAAAGGAGGTAGGTAATTCAAAATAAAACTTATTGTATCTTACTTTTTATGTGCATTAAAACAGAAAATTATGATGTATAAATTATCCATGATCCAGAATTACTTAACACTAATGACTCTTTGTGGCCCACGTTTATCTAAAAAGTCATCATGATGAGTAAAAGAAGTAGTGTTTAAAAAATGTTTAAAGAATAAATTAAATTAAAGGACGGTTGCTGATTTAATGACCAACTAGCTCCAGCCTCCTCTAAAACTCTCAACTTTTTTCTTCTTCCCCCTTACCCCTCCCCACCCCTCGCTCCAGTGACATTTTCTCCAAGAACTGGAAAAATTCAAAAGCTGGTGAAAGGCAGTGGAAAGTTTTAAACAGAAGCTTAAAACTTAGACTTACAACAACCTTTGCCAATATATTTCTGCCAGGATTAAAAAATCAGAACCAAAGCAAAGACAAATACCGTAAATGATGACAACATGGATTGAAATAAACAGTATGTATGTGAAAGATTTCGCAAGATAAGACAGAATATTTTATCTATATTTTATCTTAATATAAGATAGAATAATCTAATAATAATTTAGCTATTCATCATGGTTTACCTTGAAAACAATCCAATATACTTTGTGTATCTACTCATCAAACTCCTTTAAAGAGTCATTTTGGGAAATAATTAAGAAAAATTTAAAAAAAAAAAAAAAAAGCATGCTTTCTTTTTGTTTGGTATGTTTTATAAAATGAAACACACCAATGTCTCCAGAAATCACCAACACTATAAATTTCAACAAGTGGCCTAACGCTCCCAGCCAGACTGAACTTCACTATGACCTGCTTTAGTTGTAATAGTACACTAAACCATTTTCTACTGGTCTTTAACTTCCCATGTGCCTGACTTAATTATCAAAAGTGAAATATACATAAAAATTAGTAATCAGAAATCAAACATTGTTTTACATGTATACTTACAAGAAAATGAAGCCATGACAAGTAGAAAATAAGTTCATTTGATTAATAACTTTTCACTGACTTTAAGGAGGTTCACAGAAAACTATACCAAAATAAAATGTTACAAATATATGTAAGCACAGGCCAAATATTCTCAAATATTTTGTTTCATTGCATGTATTCTATTCCAATCCATTTTTTTAAAAAAACACCTTAGAGTTTAAAACTAAAAGTCACAGCTTCTCTCCTTTCCTCTAAATTTCAACTTAAAAAAAAAAAACAACAACAAAAAAAACAACAACTATAAAAATGGAGAAGTCGAAAAGGCCATTTCCAAAAAAGGAAGTGTCTCTCAAATAACACAGCCCACTATTAATGCTTTAAGAATGCTTAAACACACAAATCAAGTAAAGTTCAAGAAGGTTGCAGAGTGCATCTCCAGGCTAGACTACACGCCAAAATTCAGTAACGCATATTAAACTGCCTTTTACTGGCCCTGGGTTGAGAACCTTTATAGCAATTCCCTAGATTCTAGGATATAGCAGGGCTGGTTCTGCTTAGAACAGTTCTAGTCAAAGGCCACCCATGATATGCCAAAGGCGATATGGCCAGAAAAGCATGGATAACTGCCAATAGTAACTCTATCCAGGGCTCTGAAACCCAAAACTTCCTTTCTACCATCCTCCTCTCACTCTACCTCCATCCAACAGACACAAAATAAGGTGCAGAAAATTTTGAACAGATAAGGAACTAACTTGCAAGGAAATATGCATGGATGCTTGGACTAAAACCTGATCATTTGAAACACACCTCTATCCTAAATTATTAGCAACCACAACTCCATAGTAACAACAAAAATGGTTTATACCAGGGGTCCTCAAACTTTTTAAAGAGGGGGCCAGTTCACTGTCCCTCAGACCGTTGGAGGGCCGGACTATAGTTTAAAAAAAACTATGAACAAATTCCTATGCACACTGCACATATCTTATTTTGAAGAAAAAAAAACAAAACAGGAACAAATACAATATTTGTATTTGCATGTGGCCCACGGGCCGTAGTTTGAGGACCCCTGGTTTATACTGATGTTGCATGTACTCTTTTTTAAGTATTTCAAGTACTTAAAATATATAAACTAAATCTTCACAGCAATCCTATAATGTAAGTATACTATTAGTAACTCCATTTCACAGATGAGAAAGCAGAGTCCCAGATGAGTTTTATAACTTGCTCAAGGTCACAGAGAAATAAAGTGTTGGTATTAGGATTTGAACACCTGACAGACAGCTGGCTCCAAAGTACATACTCCTTCCTAAGCACTGTGATATCCTCCTGCCTCTGCTTCTAAATCTCTGCCTCCTTACACTGCTTCTAAATCATCAATACATAAACTAAAAAAATTTTAAGTATGAAACCAACAGAGTAAAAAAATATAAAACACACAAACAAAAAGATGATAAAAGTATTTTTATACTAATGATGCAAGAAGATCCAAGATGCATTGCTACCTAAAGTCAGTGACATGGCTGTTCTTAAAGATATTCATGAAAATGTCCACAGTAGTTTTCTGGGTAACTGGATTTCAGGTTTGTTTTGTTTTAGCTTTTTATTGTCATTGTTCCTACGCAGTTTCAAATGGAATGTGTGTATATATTTTTTTAATAAAATTTTTCAAATGTTTATACTCAAAGTAAGTTGTTTCCCCTTGAAATTTATAGTTACCAATTACTACTTACAAAAAAAAGAGAACAACGCTTAATTAAAATACAGCAATTCTTCATAATTCTACAGACTGTACTTTTAGGTGGAAAGAGAGATTGACTTATGTAAAAAATGAAGTGAAAAATCTTATCCACCTAAGCTAAAACATTCAAAATATCGAAATTGTAAAAATATCCAATCAGAAATAATACTATAAAACTATAAAAGAAACAAAGGGAATGACTCCAGATGGTTATAAGTAAAACACAACACTGGCTTCCTCATGTATGTGTATGTTATGTGAAGAACTATAAATATGTGAAAAACCAGGTTTTCAGTGTGTTCACCAGTAATAGTAAATTGTCAGGTATATCCAAGTTCACACTCATGAAATATGTGGCCATAATTATGACTTTTTTTTTTAGTTTACATATCATACAACTTCAAGAGCTACCTAATAGTTTAAAAGATCTGGGAGCAATATATATGCAACATTTGTGGTACATATGTGTGTTTAAAGAGAAGGCAGAATTGAATTGCCTTAAAGTTACTAAACTGGGAGGCAGTTTGCCAATTCTGCCAAACTTTCCACTGTCTTTAGAGGCTATTCCCTAGTAAATATGTTCAACTTAGTTAAGAAATTACATTACCACAGTTACACCAATCCCTGCAGTTAAGTTTTAGTTCCTACAACTTCAAGTAAAAGTCATTAATAGCCTAGCTGGGGTGGCGCAGTGGTTGTGCGTTAACCCATGAGCCAGGAGGTCACAGGCTCCATTACTGGCCAGCAGTGCACATGCCTGAATTGCAGACTCCATCCCCAGTGGGGGTGGTGCAGGAGGCAGTCAATTGATGTTTCCCTCTCATCAATGTTTCTATCTCTGTCCCTCTCCTTTCCCCTCTCTCTAAAATCAATAAAAATATATTTTGCAAAGTCAATAATAATTTGCTCTCTGTTCATTCTTATCTAAATGCTATCAAAATCTTTGGCAAATTGAAGAAAAAATATTTTTCTAGAATGTGTATTTGTAATGTCTATAAGAAATAACAAAGGTTTATAAGCTGATAATGTTCTGTTGACCAAAATAAAGTCACATAACTTGTGTAGTCCTGTATGTGATATTTATGATGATTTTTTAAATCATCATAGCAGCTCAATATGCCACTATTTTTTCTCCAATTTTTTAAGCCATCTTAACCATTCTTAAGTCTGCAGTTCAGTACTGGTAAAATATATTCACATTGTTGGGAAACAGAGCTGCAGAACTTTTTCATCTTGCAAGACTGAAACCCAATCCTATTAAATAATTTCCTGAAACTAAGATGGCGGCATAGATAAACACCGGGAAATTGCTGCCTCCCACAACAATTGAAAAATACCGCAAGGGACAGAGCAGACATCATCCAGAACAACAGGAAGCCTGGCTGAGTGTAAATTCTACAACTAGAAGGAAAGAAAAGCACACTGAGAGCCAGAGGAGCTGCGGAGGTGAAGTGCAGAGGTACGGCGGCTCGTGTGCGCGCGGAAAGGGGGTGGCACCTGAGGACGCGGCTGTTTTTTTTGAATCACAAGCTCCCGACTGCTCTGAACTCCGGTTCCAGGAAGTCTCTGGGGACCCAGGACTCATACGGGGAGAAGCTGGACTGTCGGGCAGCGGGCGAATTTGAGTGCGGCTTCCCCTCAGAGGTGCTTGCAGCAATTACCGGGCCACTGAGACACGTGACTCCTTAGGAGAATCAGCCATAGCTGCTTTCTCCGTCCTTTGACTCCCTGAGACCCCGCCCCACCCAGGCTGCGGCAGAGGCTTTTGCATGTGAATGTACCTAACTGCAGCCGAGCCAGACAGACCCGGAACTTCCAAGAGAAGGCCCAAGGCCCCGCAGCGGCTTGCATTGCTTCACAGCTGAGCCTCTTCGTGGCTCCTGCTGTGTGGCCTCAGACAGAGGCTGAATTAGCACCTCCTTAGATCCAGGAGCCACTGTACCCAGTGGTCAGAGGGGGACCATCCAGATTGCAACTCCTCAGATCCATAAGGGACACACTCAGGGAGCAGACTCAGTGAGCACCAAAGCCCCACTGAAGCAAGTCTTGCCCCAGAAGGGTGTCTTCAGCACAGAAGTTCTCCCACTTCAGACACAGCTGATTCTCACAGCCAATTGGCCTGGAGGTCAATTCCTCCCAGTGATCCTACAACAACCAAGGCACCAAGAATACACCAAGAGTGTCCACCTCAGGTAACTGGGGAGGCTGAGCCACTGGGCCCTACAGGACACCTGGAGCGCAGGGCCACTCTATCAACACAGGGAAGCAGCCAAAATGCGGAGACAAAGAAACAGGTCACAAATGGCAGAAATGGAGGAAAGCAAACGATTGGATATAGAGTTCAAGGCCACGTTTATAAGGTTTTTCAAGAATTTTATGGAAACCGCCGATAAATGTAATGAATCCCTCAATAAGTATAGTGAGACCATGGAGGACATGAAAAAGGACCAACTAGAAATTAAGCATACACTGACTGAAATAAAGAATAATTTACAGAGATCCAGCAGCAGACAAGAGGATCCCAAGAATCAAGTCAAAGATTTGAAATACAAAGAAACAAAAAATACCCAACTGAAAAAGAAAAAAGAAAAGAGATTCCAAAAATATGAAGATAGTGTAAAGAACCTCTGGGACAACTTCAAGCGTACCAACATCAGAATTATAGGGGTACCAGAAGGAGAGAGAGGGCAAGATATTGAAAACCGTTTTGAAGAAATAATGACAGAAAACTTCCCCCACCTGGTGAAAGAAATGGACTTACAAGTCCAGGAAGCGCAGAGAACCCCAAACAAAAGGAATCCAAAGAGGACCACACCAAGACACATCAGAATTAAAATGCCAAGAGCAAAAGATAAAGAGAGAATCTTAAAAGCAGCAAGAGAAAGACAGTCAGTTACCTACAAGGGAGTACCCATACGACTGTCAGCTGATTTCTCAACAGAAACCATGCAGGCCAGAAGAGAGTGGCAAGAAATATTCAAAGTGATGAATAGCAAGAACCTGCAACCAAGATTACTTTATCCAGCAAAGCTATCATTCAGAATAGAAGGTCAGATAAAGAGCTTCATGGATAAGAAAAAGCTAAAGGAGTTCATCACCACCAAACCAGCATTATATGAAATGCTGAAAGGTATTCTTTAAGAAGAGGAAGAAGAAAAAGGAACTCTTACCATTTGCCACAGCATGGATGGAACTGGAGAGCGGATAAATACCACAGGATCTCACTCATTTGTGGAATATAATGAACAACATAAACTGATGAACAAGGACTGATCCAGAGACGGAGAGGCATTGATTAGACTGTTGGGCCTTGGAGGGAAGGTAGGGGAGGGTAGGGGTAAGGGGGAAAGATCAACCAAAGGACTTATATGCAAGCATATAGGCCTAACCAATGGACACAGACAACGGGGGGGTGAGGGCATGAGCGGGGGGGGGGGGGGGGGGGGGGGGGGTAGAGGGTAACGTGGGGACAAGGACACATATGTAATATCTTAATCAATAAAATATATATATATATAAAAATATAATAATAATAATTTCCCATATCCATCTCCCACTAATGCCCCATTGCCACCATTCTACTTTTATCCTATTGGTTATTTTTATTTTCCTTCTTAAAGAAACACTATTAACTTTATTAAGGTTAAAAAAATTAACCCCAATGCAAATAATCCTCATTACCAGTGAAGGCCAAATTCGATCATGAAACTCAAGCCAGATACATTTGCAAAAAAACCTGAATTATCACAAACTGAACAAGCACAAGTCCTTATTTAACCAGCCTAAATCAACTTCCGAATTTTGTTGAAGAAACTACTTGTTTCACAAAATCACTGAAAAATAAGTTTTAAAACTGTAAGCAACTCTAGAGGGGCATATCATCTATATTACATACAGAGCTTTACCATTAGACTGAATTTAGAAAGAAGCTCTCCATTAAATAAGTCTGTCCTTTACATAGCAATTTCCCTTGATGAGAAAATTTGTTTATAACATTTCTTACCTCTCCTTCAGGCAAATAAAAAGGGTAGGGCTTCGTTGACACAAAAGGTAATTCAGCTGATTATGAAACTTTTAATTAGGATAATTTAGATAGCTGTCTAGTGACAATAAAACTTAAGCCTTAAAAAGAATGAAGATTAATGATGATGATAAAATAAAAACACTTTGAAAAACTGCCCCTCCCCAAGAAAATATTTAGCTATTTTTATTTAAAAATTGAACAGAAACACAATCCCAGCGACTGTAAAAGCCAAGAAGATTGGACTATGGTTACTAGATCATGGTTACTAGATCACCTGATAAGTTAGCTGACTTCAAAAGGTCATTCCTGCCAAGTTTAAATGAAATGTTTTAATGATCATCCATTGTATTGAGACCAAAGCTTCCCAGAAAATGTTTCTGAAAACAAACCTTAAAAGGTTATTTCAAATATTATTTGACAAATCCCTAAATATAACTAATCATTTCACCTTTTAATATGCCTCAACAGTGTACACGTTACTTCAGTGATTATGCAGATACTAAAATTTTTCAATCTCTGTTATAAAGCTGAAAAATAAGGGTTAAGCCAAAATCTTAGAATAAGGACAAAAATAATTTTTGTTTCGCCTTACCATGAAAGTGAATATTATTGAAAGGGTGACGGCAATGAAATTAAATAAGTAGTCACTACTCCATAAAAGTTATCAGCACTGAACATTATATTTAATCTGATCCCACCTCTCATTATAACCAGTTACTCTTCCTACAAAAATAACCATAGTATGAATAAAAATACCCAGTATTTATTACATGTTAAACCTTAAATACTACTAAGGTCCTGAATAAAATAACACTGCAATGACTTTTCAGTCTTCAGAGAAAGTAATGGCCTGTACCACAGTACCCTGGTACTGTGTTCCAAAAACCAACAAAAAAATCTAAGTTGACAAGGTCTTATTTTAATTTCAAGGCAAAACGTTTCTGTCCTATCAACTAATCTGCTGTAAATTTCAATACTGGGAAATAACTACCCTTAACTCTCTAAAAACATCTTCCACCACTCTCCCCCTCCGTCTTCCTTAGGCACTTGAAACTTGCTCTTCCTCAAACATGCCACACAAATACTCATCTTAGGGTTTTCACCCACTGCACCTAAAGTTCTTCCCCCACTTCATCCAAGTCTCTGCTCAAATGTCACCTTATCTGTGATGCCTTGTTTGCTCATCTTCTATAAATTGGTAACCCCTATTCACCCACCACTCCCTTTCCCTGTACTTTTTTGTTTTGCCCCTTACTATTTATCACTAGATATTTTTATTTGTTTACTTCTTCACTCACCTAAAATACAGGTCTGAGAGATAATAGACTTTGTTTCATCACACCATTATATCCACAGTGCCTAGCACAGTGCCTGGCATATAAAAGATGTTCAATAAATGTTTGTGGAATAAGCAAATAAATCAATGAGTGAACAACAATTTACATTTATTTGTATCACTCAAGTTCTGAGTAGTTAAATTTTATATTTCATAAAAATTATAGAGCTTGTAAATAGTATGATAACATACAGATCTGCTGCTAACTTTGTATGCAAATGACTACATTTGGGTCAGGCAGCCATCCCAGGTCTAGTTGGCTATGGCCAGAGAAGCATGAGGGCAAGATAAGGAGCACTCAGACCTATACATAAAGGCTATTGATGTTATAATAATTCCTAGAAAGAGACAGTTCAAATGACAGACACAGTGCTTGGCTTGTCTCCTCTACATCCCACTTATAAATTTTCTCTTATAATCACATGAACTCTTCAACGGAGAAGAAAATTGTTCCCTAGAGCAAGTGTCTCTCGCCAGCAATACAGTTTATCATGTCACTTTTAAAAAGTTTAAAGAAAAACACATAGTGAATAGTAATTAGAGGTACTACTGGTACCAACCCTCCTTTCAAATCATTTCAAATTTATGCCAGGTCAAGACAGGTGGAAGAAGAAAATGCCCCATTCATTCAACAAATATTTATTATGTATCTTCTATTAAAAAAAATATGCTTAGTGAAATAATTCTAACTACAGGGTCTGTGTATGTTACGTGTGCGTGCATGTGTGTACGCACACACTGAAGGATGTTTCAAAAGAATCCTATATAAAAACCTACAAAATGAAAACCAGGATATGGATTTTGAAGATGAAGTTATCTAACAAGGGATAGATCTTAAAATATATTTTTACAATATTTATTACTATAAGGTAACCTTTATTATTAGGTAAACTTCACTGAGTACTTCTATGTGCCAGATACTTTACATGTATCAATTTATTTAAACCAACAATACTATGATGTAAATATTATTTTTACCTTCATTTGGCAGTTGAAGAACCTCGGGCACATTTGAGTAATTTGTGTAAATATACAAATAACTAGTAAATTACAGAGCCAGGATTCACACCAACATATTGAGCTCCAGAGCTTATACTTGTAATAACTACAAAAACAGCACATAGAATAGTGTCCACTAAAATCATAATCTTAAAATAGTATGTTGGGAGAAAATAACCCTAAAAGAATCACTGTAAAAAACTAAAAAATAAAAAAAAGAATACTAATATATTAGCTTTGATAATACAGTGTTCACAGATGTTTGACCACTTATCATTTTATAATCACAAGGGCCTGAAGAGTTTTTTTAAGGCTACATGTTAATTGCCATTAGAATACTTTAAATCTTAAGATAAAGTCATTAAGAAAACTCTATCTGTGTAATAACTATTCATGGTGTCATATAAGTGGCTAGATTTATCGAGATGATCACTTCGTAAGTTATATAAATGTCTAATCACTAGGTTGTACACCTAAAACCAATATAATATTATACATAAACTATAAATGAAAAAAAGATAATTTAAAAAGAAAATTAATCCAAAAAAAGAAATAAACCATAGCTAAAGTAATATTACTTTTATACTAGTATATTATTTTATAATATTTAATATAGATAATTCTTAAATTGGTTATAAAGCATTATTTTGCAACTATATCCCCAAAATCATAGGCAAACTCTTTTTCCCCCCTGAATTTATAAAAGCTGACCTTAAATCTGAAGTTACATCATTTGCTATGGCATTATGATTTATTACAGCAGACCTGCAGCTGTATAAGATATTGATGACACTTTTATCCATTAACAATAGGTTTAGGCATGAAAATCTGATAATACAGAGTCAATTGTCAGCCTTCCCTTATTAGATGTTAATCTGCTCAAATGACCTCTCTGAAAAGTTCAGAAATGAAAAACATTAAATCTCATAAATTCCCTCCACTTGAAATAATAAGAGGGTCGAAAACATAACTTTTGGCAGTGGGTGCATTAACCAACCAATAGGCAAGAACATTCATTTTAAGAATAGACACATTTTAAAACCTTTTTCAGCTCAACTTATCTGACCTAGAATAAACATCCTAACACTTACATCATCTTTGAGGCAGACTCGAACGAAAGTGCTACCAGCATAATTTGTAAACAACTCCTGAATGTGTACGCAACATTTCTTTATTAAAGTAGAAAAGGTCATAACATCACAAGGAAATGAAAACAGAAGCCATCTGGGACACAAGCTGCTTCATAGAGCGATAATAAAAAAATCTTGAGGAGAACAAAATAGAAAAAATGTAATCAGTGGATAAACAATAAAAAATAATCATGTGTGTGATTTAATTATATATAACTTTTTAAAACAAACAAACAATATTAAAATGGGTAAATTACTTCCAAGTAGCCATATTGGAAGGCTATATGGTTATTCTTTTGCTCAAAAATTTTTTTAATTTCTTTTAATTCTTCCACTGAAATGCCTACCAAAACTAATTTAAAAACACACCAGTCTGCAGATATGGTAAAAATCACAATAGCAACCCACTCTCTCTAGAGCAGTGATGGGTAACGTCCGGCCTACAGGCCTGCAATCATGTGGTCTGGCCCTGCCAAGCCATTAGAGGTGAGTTAATTAAATGTTTGACCAAATATCTCAGGCTAATTTTTCAGTTGATAATTTTGTATGGCCCAAGAATGATGTTATAAATATCCAAACAGCCCTTAGCAGAAGAAAGTTTCCCCACGCCTGCTCTAGAGGAATCAAAAGCTCTCTCAAATCCCAAGAGTTTTCCCACCATCACCCCAATGTTATCTTCCTCACTACCTCGAACCTCCTTCTCTCATCTGGAACCAGATATACTTCCCTTCCCTAACGTCACTGTTTTCCTCCTTGCTCACTGCACTCCTGCCACACTGGCCTCCCTTCTATTCCTTGAACACACTAAACTCTTACCTACCTCAAGGCCTTTGCACTTACTGTTCTCTATGTCAGCAATGCTGTTCTCCTTGTTCTTTCCATGACCAAGGAGTCAAGGTTTCTTAATCTTGTTAAGTCAATGTTGCCTCCTCAGTCAAAACAGCCTGTCTGGACCAACCAATCTAACTAAAACCTCTATATCCCCAATATACTAATCCTGATACTCCAATTATTTCCTTGCACATTACCTTATTAAAACTGCATTGCTTATTTATTTAAAACTAGAGGCCCAGTGCACAAAATTTGTGCACGGAGGAGTAGGGAAGGTCCCTCAGCCCAGCCTGTGCCTTCTCGCAATCCTGGACTGCTGGCTCCTAACCACTCGCCTGCCTGTCTGCCTGATCGCCCCTAACTGCTCGCCTGCCTGTCGGATCACCCTTAACTGCTCACCTGCCTGCCTGATCACCCCCCCAACCGCTCAATTGCCTGCCTCATCGCCCCTAACTGCTCACCTTCCTGCCTGACCGACCCCGCGGCTTTGTCCGGAAGGACGTCTGGAAGGACATCCGGAAGGTCGTTTGGCTGTCTGGTCTAATTAGCATATTATGCTTTTATTATTATAGATTTGTAAGGCATCAGTCCTTCTTACTAGAATATGAGGTCCCTAACACTAAGAGCTTGTTATTTATTTAGTGTCATTATTGAGCACCTACCATAAGCTCAATATTGATATCAGTGCCTAAATCAATACTGAGCATATGGTAGGTGCTCAATAATGACACTAAATAAATAAGTCCATGCCCAGTTTAAGTACAGAAAATTCTGTCTGCCACTGCTACTTGTGTCTCCTCCATGGATTCTACAGAGCTAGTCTGGAATTTCCCTGCTATCCTTAAGGGGGCTGAATAATCTAAGTACACATTACCTTATGGTCTTTTCCTATATCTGAATACTTAAATGTCCTCTCCCACTACCAAGCTCCTTCCTATATATCCTATCATTTCCCATGTGCCTCTGTGTCAGAAAATAGAGAACCACCCAGAGCAGATTCTAAATCCTGCACTTCAGTCACACAAAAAATTAGTTTTCTTACTACAAACTGTATTTCTGCATTGGGCTTAATATGTCTAACATTTCAGTTCTAGGAGTTATAAAAAGACATTTAAAAACTGACTTTGGTACTTTTAAAGGCAAATGCTAAGGGGCACATTCATATAATGTGTCATGATTGAAACATAGCTTCCAACAGAATATCCACAGGACTCGAATGAAAACATAGCTCAGTCACCTATTTGAAAAGCTATCATGTGACAGGGTCATTCTTTGTTGTGCATGACACTAAAGGACAGAAGTAGGATCCTTGGGTCAAATATACAGAAAACAAATTCTAGGTGACCTGTGGAAGACTACCTTGGAAGCAGGGAGCTATCACACAATGTAACCTCTGGGGCATTTTTCCTAGAAACTTAAACTCTCAATGAAATTAAAAAACAAAGAAAACCAAAATGTTTCATCAGTTAATTCTATCAATCATGTAAATTAACAAAACAAATGTAGAAGAAACTCGACTGCAATTGCCACCATTTAGTCTCTGTTTTTATTATGTTAATCGGTCAACACTTACTGAAGAGTTACTGGGAATTCGAATATGATCTTGAGTAAATAAGACCCACAGTGTAGGGCAGTGATGGCGAACCTATGACATGCGTGTCAGAGGAGACACGCGAACTCATTTTTTTGGTTGATTTTTCTTTGTTAAATGGCATTTAAATATATAAAATAAATATCAAAAATCTAAGTCTTTGTTTTACTATGGTTGCAAATATCAAAAAATTTCTATATGTGACACGGCACCAGAGTTAAGTTAGGGTTTTTCAAGATGCTGACACGCCGAGCTCAAAAGGTTCACCATCACTGGTGTAGGGTCTATTTTTCCTGGTGAGACATTCATGATTTAACAAAGTATACAACCTATTTATATGTATCTATGTGTAGTTAAGCTGCACTGCTGTGAAAGCTAAAATGAAGACCAAAAATTTTAACTGATCCCTGGTCCATGGACTTAAAAAGACTGTTGACTAGTTCTTTTTAACTTAAATGTTACCAATTTAGCCTAATAATGAGGTGTGAGCTCTAGCTGGTTTAGCTCAATGGATAGAGTGCCCGTCTGTGGACTGATAGGTCCCAAGTTCGATTCCGGTAAAGGGCACATGCCCGGGTTGTGGGCTCGATCCCCAGTGGGGGGCATGCAGGAGGCAGCCGATCAATGATTTAATATCATCATTGATGTTTCTATCTCCCTCTCCCTCTCCCTTCATCTCCGAAATCAGTAAAAATATTTTTTAAATAATAATAACAACAATAATGAGGTGTGAAACAAAGCATAGTATAGTCAAAGATTTCTCCATAAGTCTTTGGTAAATTTAACATTCATTATTAAATGATAATAGTATCACCAACTTCAAAGTCCTCTAAATTTTGTCACAAAAATAACAGCACTGTAAATAGACTAAAGTCTGATATCACATATTATTAAAACTGACATTTATTTCCTTAAAGAATTCTACCTACAGTGACTGCACAATGAGAAATAGGAAAAGATTGGTGGTTGGAGCAAGCAGATTTGTCACATTTAGTCAATGACAGTTCCATTGTAACTTAGCCTTAATCTTTTTGCTGAAATGATCTAAGTAACAAAGATCCATAATAAAAATATTTTTTTGAATCAAAGCTACATATGGTTCCCAAACCTTAGTTTACAAATGGAACTAAAATGGTACATAAGAAACATCTAGAAAGCATGTGAGAATCCCTAAACATACTGAATTCAAAGTCTGGAGCCTGGAATCTACATTTTTAAAAATCTCATTGATGATTCTGATGATTAGCTTGAAACCCAGACATATTTTTTTCTTAATAATCTCAATTATTTCCATACATACAAGTCTTTGATTCCATAGCATGTGTTCTCTCTTTAAGAAACATACACACAAACCTGACTGTCAGTAGGGAAAACTTCCATCTATTCCCAGAAAACAGAGTGTACTGGTTAAGAGCATTATTTATTATTAGGGGTCCAGTGAACGAATTCGTGCACCTTGAAAGAAATCGTGGGCCACGAGGCTGCAGTAGGCACAGGGGCGGGTCTCAGTCCATCCTCCATGCCCCTGCCCAGCCCCTCCTGCCACACCCCCCCAGTCACCTGTCTGCCAGCAGCCCGGCTTGTACCCACTGAAAGTGCGAAGCAACTGGGGCCGGTGCCAGCAGCGGGTGTGAGCGGTAGCTACTGCCCCAATCGCCCCTCAGGAGCAGGGGGAGGTTGGGAAGCCCTCAGGGGTGGTCAGGCTGGCAGCCACCACTCATATCCGCTGATGGCGCCAAGTGATCGGGACTGGTACCGGGCACCGGCAGCGGCTCCAGCACGGGCAGTGGGTGTGAGCGGCAGCTCCAGCACCGGCAGCAGGTACGAGCAGGGCCGTCACCGGTGGCGGGTGCAAGAGGCAGCTGCCGGTCCCGATCTCTCCCCAGGAGCAGTGGGAGGTGGAGAAGCCCTGAGGGGCGATTGGGGCCGGCAGCCGCCACTCGCACCTGCTGACAGCACCGAGCAATCAGGGCCGGCGCCAAGCACTGGCAGTAGGTGCGAGTGGCGGCTCTGGCGCCAGCAGCAGGTGTGAGCAGGGCCGGTGCTGGCAGCAGGTGCAGCACCAGGCGGGACCTCAGCGCACAGGAGCAAAGAATTTTCAGTAACCCCAGAGGCTCACCCCAATGACAGCAACTGGTGCCTCACCTTGGTCTGGCGTCCCCGTTCACCTACTCCACCATCCCACCATGGCCAACACACACCATGTTTCACGCACGTCCCCTGGTGGTCAGCGTATGTCATAGCGAGTGGTTGTTCGGTTGTTCCGTTGTTCAGTCTATTTGCATATTAGCCTTATATTATATAGGAGGATTACTCAGTTTGACTGGTTTCGAACCCTAAGCCTAACCAACTACTAGTTGTGTACAACTTCAGACATGTTTTTTAACTTCTCTGTTTCTCAATTCTCATCTGTAAATCGGAGATTTAAAATCTTACTCCCTCAGAGTGTTGTTATGAGGATTCAAACATGTGAAAATACCTAGAGCAGAGCCTAGACAATAATAAGGGCTCAATAAATGTTAGCATATTTCCATTTTTATTATTTAACATAGGAAAGAAAGGACATCTAAGTGAGCTACAGCAGTCAAACATTACAAAGAACACCTGGTATATGAATGTGCCTTGAAGGATGGACAGGGCTGTAGAGATGATAGGAAATAAAGGTACTATGCATAAGAATAAAGAGATCAAGAACTTCAGGGTTCAAATTGGGCATTTTAGATGATAAATTCAGTTGTATTAAGTAGGCCTATTTATATGCAGCCCAAATGCCAGACTGAGAAGTTAAGCAATAACTCAACAGATAACAGGAAGCCCTTATAATTCTTAAATAGGGCAGTAATGTATTAAATGTAGGATTTTATAACCCCTGCCTGGGCAAGGTGCCAGCTTGAGGATGAGGAATTAGCCTAAGGAGGAGATAAGCCATTGAGGAAGTTTAAAGACACCTTTGCTTATTAAAATATCAAAGTATCACACAGAGAATTGGATGCCAACATACTAGAATCTTTCAGAATAGATAAAGGTACATATAAACAGAAATTCGTAGTACAAAAAGATCAAAAGAACCATCTGTAGACTACCTGGAAGTTAGCAACGTAGAGATATTTCAGGAGAATGTCCAAAATCATGAAAATGACATATGTAACAATACTTGTATTTATAAATTTTTCTCTCCAGAACATCCCTAAGCGTTCGTAGTTAACGGATAAAGCATTTTTTTTCCTAAAGAACATTTGCCCTCCAGCACCTTTTCTCAAAAAGAAAAATACTTTCAGAACTCATCTATAATTTCTTCCAGCTACCATTATACAACCTTACTAATTTTATTTTTATTTTTACCATCTCTAAATGTTAATAATCTCAAAAATCATTTTAGAAATACTGTGCTAATAATTGGCTTTTCAATGGAACCAAATCACAGCTAAATCCCTGATGGAATCAAAATGGCATTCAATTGTTAATTCATTAAAATAACCACTTCTTTTGATAAATTAAAATTTCCCCAAGACAATTATCATGAACAGTGACTACTGGTAAAACAAGGTAAAAATTCTTATTTAGTTCCAAACTCTTTTCACATATTTAAAAATTTACAGCAACACACTACAGGAAAATTCCTCCATCTTTTTTTTTAAGATTATGTGCTCATCCTGTATAATAAAAGCTTAATACGCAAACTACCCCCTCAACCAGGAGTTCAACCAGGAGTTTGACCAGGGGGCGGGGGCGAGCCGGCCAACCATCCTCGATCCCTCCCCTCAGCTGGCTCCACCCCCAATGGGGCCCCCACCCCAACCGGGAGTGGGGCTGGCTGGCCAACTTCTCGCATCCCCTCCCCCCAGCTGATTGGGCCGGGCCAACCAGACCCCACCTGTGCATGAATTCGTGCACTGGACCTCTAGTATATCCTATATAATAAATAGGTAATATGCAAATTGACCCTCACACCCTTGCATTACAAGATGGCTGCCCCACGCCGAAACCAGTTTGGCTCAGTGGATGGAGCGTCGGCCTGCGGACTGAGAGGTCCCGGGTTCATTTCCGGTCAAGGGCATGTACCTGGGTTGCGGGCACATCCCCAGTGGGGAGTGTGCAGGAGGCAGCTGATCGATGTTTCTCTCTCATCAATGTTTCTAACTCTCTATCCCTCTCCCTTTCTCTCTGTAAAAAATCAATAAAATATATTTAAAAAAAAAAAAAAAAAGATCGCCACCCCACATCATCACAAGATGGCCACCCCCACATCATCACAAGATGGCTGCCCCATGTCATCACTAGATGGCTGCCCCCACATTGTCACAAGATGGCCAGCAGGGGAGGGCAGTTGGGGGCGACCAGACCTGCAGGGGAGGGCAGTTGGGGGGGGACCAGGCCTGCAGGGGAGGGCAGTTGGGGGCAATCGGGCCAGCAGGCGAACAGTTAAGTGTCAATCAGGCCGGCAGAGGAGCGGCTAGGGCAGGGGTGGGCAAACTTTTTGACTCGAGGGCCACAATGGGTTCTTAAACTGGACCAGAGGGCTGGAACAAAAGCATGGATGGAGTGTTTGTGTGAACTAATATAAATTCAAAGTAAACATCATTACATAAAAGGGTACGGTCTTTTTTCTTTTTTTTTAGTTTTATTCATTTCAAACGGGCCGGATCTGGCCCGCGGGCCATAGTTTGCCCACAGCTGGGCTAGGGGGTGATCAGGCTGACAGGCAGAAGTGGTTAGAGGCAATCAGGCAGGTGAGTGGTTAGGAGCCAGCAGTCCTGGATTGTGAGAGGGACGTCTGATTGTGAGGGATGACTGATGCCTGACCCCTGTAGGATCAGGCCTAAACCAGCAGTCGGACGTCCCCTGAGGGGTCCCAGATTAGATAGGGTGTAGGCTGAGCTGAGGGACACTCCCCCCCCAGTGCACGAATTTTGTACACCAGGCCTGTAGTATATACATACACACACACACACACACACACACACACACACACACACACACCTCTCCATATAAAAAAGCCTAAGCAACCATTATGACCAAACGACCAGAACAACTGGTCAACCAGTTGCTATGATGCACAATGACCACCAGGGGGCAGATGCTCAACGCAGGAGCTGCCCCCTGGTGGTCAGTGAGCTCCCACAGCCAACCTCTCACGGCCCCTCCCCCCGGCTGGCCGGCCCCCATTGGCCCCTGGTGCTAAACCATTCGTAGAGACCTGCTTCTGGGTCGGGGTTTCATATGTAGCAAAGCAGCTCCCTCACTGAGATCTATTCAAAATCAGCCCTCAACACAAGGATTTGTCTCACTCCTGTCCTCTCCCTTCCCTGGGGGCCACCCATTCGCCACAGTGGCGGCGAGGGAAGGAGGAGGGTGGGAAGTGGGGAATCGTGCAGTGGCAGGGCACCGACAGTGTCCATTCCTCCCGCACCCAGCCCGGCGACTGTTGCCTCCTCTCCCAACCCAACTGGGGCCCTCAGGCCCAGCTGGGTCGAGGAACCAGGGATGGGTGGTGGTGGACACGGCCCCTTACCCAGGGGGGCTGAGGGCCAGCTCCCTCCTTGGGGCTGGCCGGCCAACCGCCTGCGGTCCGCCCCCCTCACCACCCCATGCACGAATTCGGGCACTGGGCCTCTAGTGCGTGCGCGTGCGTGCGTGCGTGCGCGTGCGTGTGTGTGTGTATTTTTATTCCAGAGAGGAAAGGAGAGAAACAGAAACATCAATAAGAGAGAATCATTGATCAGCTGCCTCCTGCATGTCCCCCATTGGGAATCGAGCGCACAACCCAGGCATGGTGCCCTTGACCAGAATTGAACCAGGGACCCTTCAGTCCACAGGCTGACGCTCTATCCACTGAGCCAAACGACGAGGGCCTCCTTCATTTTTAAGCACATAATATATAAACATCCTGATATTCTCACTCTTTTTGTCATCAAAGTTAACAACACGTACCTCTGCTGTTTACACCCAGGTAAGATGAAGAAATATACTGTGCCACACTTTAGTACACACCTTCACAATGTGTGACTCACTATGCTACAGAACACTATACAAACCTTTGTGATTTCATTTAAGTTTCACTGACTAATAAAGGTTGATATGAAAACACAGTGAGGCTCCTAAGGGTGAATTTCACTGTCTCAGGACCATGCCTCACCATAGCCAGTCTCTTTGCTACATCATTGAGAGGGAGCTAGAGAAGAGTAGGATTCAAAGTTACACACAAATCAATTTATTAAATGTAATTTGCTAAATTTTTTCATAAAGTCTACAACAGGGCAGTATGCCAAAAACTGTTCTACAAAAAAAAAAACACAAAAAAGTCTTTCGCCATGTTATTGAAAGTAATATATTAACAGAAAGAAAAAATCCATTTTGAAATAGAAACAAATTATAGAGGTATTTATTAACCAAAGCTCCGGGTGAAAAAGTTCAAATAACAGCAACCCTATAAATTAATAAAATCATTTAAAAGCCATTACACTTTTATTTTGTGTATTCTCAGGCAAAATGGAAAACAATGAACCACTTAAAAACATAAGAGTCTTTGGTAGACTACCTGTAACTAAGACCTACAAAAAGGAGAAAGATGGAAATAGGCCCATCTGATTGGAAAAGATCAAAGTCTGTTGAAATGTGTGCTAGCACAGGTATGAGGAAACCAGCATTCTCATATTGTGAGTAGGCGTGTCTCTATAGAGATATTTGGCAATATCAATCAAAATTACAAATGCAAACAGCCCTTTAAGCAATTCCATTTCTAGGAATATATCTGACAGATATCTCATGTACATGCAAAATATATATATGTGCAAAAATTACACACATATATATATAATTGCTCATCAATAAAAACTGGTTAAATAAATCATGATAAAGCCAAATACAATGTAGCTGTACGAAAAAAAGATATATTTACTGATTCTGAGTTAATGAAAAAAGCAAAATGCAAAAATGTAAGTATATTTTTGTTGAAAAGCTGGATTGTGAGAATATATATGCATTTACATATATCTATACAAATTATTTCTGGAAGTACACACAAGAAGCTCATAACACTGGTTGCTTCCAGGAAGAAGAAGTGAATGGCAGGGCAACAGGAGACCTGTTCCTGTAAACCATATTGTATCTTTTAAATTTCAAACCATATGAATGTCTTACCTAAAGAAAAACATAAATTAATCAAACTTTAAAAGGGAAAAGGGAGAAGGGTTAAGATTTCTTAAGTGATAAATCTGACCCAGCAAATAACTGTTCCCTTTTTGACCTTTTTTAAATTGCCCCTTTCTCTTCTCCTTCCCTCTAACTTGTTCTTTTTCATTCCCTCCTGTCAACTGTCCCAGGTAATTTTAGTCTTCTCCATTCAGACCTATCAGGGACATTTGCTGCCACTGCTTAGCCCAGCTGGGAGTACTATTTGCCAACAAGGTTAATGAACTTTGTTCCAGTAATTCTAACACAAAATAGGCAACAACATCAGCTGTAAAAGAGATCTGAGTATTTACAGAAGAGTAGATAACTCCACTTATGCAACAGAAAGAAAAAAAATAAGCTGAGGGAAGAAGGGAAAGTGACTAAGATTTGAGAGACTTAGTTTTTTTAGATGTATATATATATATATATTTTATTGATTTCAGAGAGAAAGGGAGGATAGATAGAAACATCAATGATGAGAGAGAATCTTTGATTGGCTGCCTCCTGCCCGCCCCCTACTGGGGATGAAGCCCGCAACCCCGGCATGTGCTCTTGGCCAGAATCGAACCTGGGATCCTTTAGTCTGCAGGCCGACACTCTATCCACTGAGCCAAACCAGCTAGGGCTAAGAGATTTAGTTTTAACAACATTATAAAAAATTCTTCCAAAGTAATTTTAAACGCTCATTCAATATTATCAAGTCCACTCATAAATATTACCTAAAAAAATCTTAATGAAAAGTGACTTTTCCACTCTGTAATTAAAATCTAAACTTACACTCCCAGAAGGGCTACAGAGTGGCTCTGCACCTAGAATACCTAAATCAAGGGTCATCATGGTCACAGCTCATTAGATGCTTAAACCAATGTTTTCTCTTTTCATTTCCATTATTATGTCACGTGTTTGCAAAGTATATACAGGAGATGGGCAAAAGTAGGTTTACAGTTATAATACAAATAATACAATAAATAATAATACAAGTTTAAACTGTTTCATGTACTCACAACTGTTTACCTACTTTTGCCAACCTCTATATATTGAATATGCTAGAGTTTTGTTTTGTCACTTTATATTATGTACTCATTATTTCTCATCTCTTCCTTGTCCAGAGCAATATTTGCCTCTGGATTAACTAACTCATATCAGATTTCTCCTCCATGCAGTTGTAACTGGGGGAAAAGGTCATGACTGATCCTGTAGAAATGGGAATCTGGGTAAGACCTACTGCAAACATGATGTTCTGGACAGTCACCTCGTTAACTGTATATTCACACTGCAGCCTGACCAACAACCATTATTTTAAAAAACTCTTTGCCTTGAAAGTTCTGAAAAATAACTGATAAGAAAGTAAGTCCATAGGCTTCAGTATTCTCAGTTTTAGTAACTCAATATTATAGTAACTAAATAATATTCATAAGTAGATGAATAGGGTATATGAAACTCTCCTTTGCTAAAAACAAAAAGAACAATTGAAATAAATAAAATCTCCTTTGCTTAGGTCTAAAATGCTATTATTTTTTTTTATCTTTATTGTTGAAACTAATGCATATGTCCCCTTTTTTAAAGTGCTATTCTTACTTCACCCAATCTCTACAATATTGTTTCCTTTAGCAGATTCAGAAGTCCTCCATGCTAGTAAAATTCCTCTCATTTTAACAAATAACATAAAAAATGCTCAAAATTCATCAAACTCTATAAAAGTTCTTTTCCCTGAAACTATTAATTTACAATAAAACATAGTGAGAAGATTTTTCATTTCTTTACAAATAACAGACCAGAAAAACATCTTCAGAATTATCTTGACATTCCAGACCCTTTTGATCAGAATGATAGAAAACTGCCACACAAAAGGTAATTGGTATTTTAAAAGCAGAGTGAGCACACTTGTGAAATATATATTATGAAGTTACACAAACTAAATTATTAAGTTTCCAACTTGGCATAATTACAGACTAGTTGGGAGGGAATGTGAAGGAAAATACTCAACAGCTTAAAATTAACAATGGGCTCATTTATTCAAGGTAGGATGGTTCTCCCATTTCAGCGTGAGAGGACTGAAAATCTCTTTCTATCCTCCTCTAGGAGGGAAACTCTGCAGCTGGCCCGGCTGGAGAATCACTCAACTATATTCACAGCTTCACTCAGTCAAGGAATAGCAAGAAAGGTCTTCTTCAATTTGCACTGAACCAACACAGAGAAATGTTGACTTCGAAGTGTTCAAATTTCATTCTTCAAGGACCAGTTCAATTCATTTCTCCTGTAGTAAACTGGAGAAATACAAAAGATCTATGCCCACAGAAAATGAGGAACACTTATCTGTATCTTTGCCATTTCATCAAACACTGTCTTGTGACAGGTCTTAGGACACTGTCTAGTACTGTACGTATTTATTTTCTCTCCAACCTTTGTATGCTCCATTACTTCAATGGCTTCTAGGAAGTATTCCTTTAACTGCTGGTTAAATGAATTCCCAGCAAAATATTTCAGGGTGTGTCTTTCTCTGTTCTATGTCACACTCCCAAACAGGAATCCATACTCCAGGAAACAGTAAATATCTCCTGCTGTTCAAATCCAACTAAAATCGAGTCGAAGCTGGTAACAATTGATGCTCCCCTAACTCTTGAGAATCAGTTATTATTTGAGTATTAAAATGCCTGACCTCTCTGTACAGCAAAAGAAACCATCAACGAAGTGAAGAGAGCCCATTGCATGGGAGAACATATTTGCCAATGATACACCCAGTAAGGGGTAAATTTCCAAAATATATAAGGAATTCATACAACTTAACAAAAGGAAGACAAACAATCCAATTAAAAAATGAGAAAAAGAACATGAACCAACACTTCTCCAAAGTGGACATACAAGAAGGAGGCCAAGAGACATGTGAAAAAATGCTGAAAGTCACAAATCATCCAAGAGATGCAAATCAAAATGACAATGGGGTATCACCTTACACCTGTCAGAATGGCTACCATCAACAAAACATGACAAGTGCTGGAGAGGATGTGGAGAAAAAGGAACCCTCATGCACTGCTGGTGGGAATGCAGCCACTGTGGAAAATATGAAGTTTCCTCAAAAAATTAAAAATGGAACTCCCATTTGACCCAGCGATCCCACTTCTAGGAATATATCCTAAGAAAACAGAAACACCAATCAGAAAGGATATATGCACCCCTGTGTTCATAGCAGCACAATTTACAATAGCTAAGATTTGGAAACAGCCTAAGTGTCCATCAGCAGATGAGTGGATAAAAAAATTGTGGTACATCTACACAATGGAATACTACGCTGCTATAAAAAAGAAGGAATTCTTACCATTTGCAACAGCATGGATGGAACTGGAGGGTATTATGGTAAGCAAAATAAGCCAGTCAGAGAAAGATAAATATCACATGATCTCACTCATATGTGGAATCTAATGAAATAAACTGATGAAGAAAATAGATCCAGAGACACAGAACCATGAACAGACAGATGAATTTCAGAGGAGGAGGGAGAAATTACCCAGGAATATTATATGCATACTAGAGGCCCGGTGCACGAAATTCATGCACGGGGGGTGAGGGGGATGGAAGGTGTCTCTCAGCCCGACCTGCCCCCTCTCACAGTCCAGGAGCCCTCAGGGGTGGGAGGCAACCTGGTGATCAGGGGAAGGCGACGCCCCCATCACACCTCTGCTGCTTCCACTGCCGGTACCGCAAACCTCAGCCGGCCCTGGTTACCTGAGCCTCGGGCGGCCCTGGGTGGTAGGCAGCTGAGGGGACTGGGGGACTCCAGAGGCAGGCGCCCCAGCGGGGCTGAGGGGACTGGGCGCCACCATCTTGTGGCTGTGGGTGCTGCCATCTTTGAGGGTGTGGCAATTTGCATATTCCCTCCATTGGCTGTGGGCACCACCATTTTTGAGGGTGTGGCAGTCAATTAGCATATTCCCTCCATACTGGCTGTGGGCACTGCCATCTTTTGAGGACGGGGCAGTCAATTAGCATATTCCCTCCTTATTGGCTGTGGGCGCCACCATTTTTGAGGGCGTGGCAGTCAATTAGCATATTCCCTCCTTATTGGCTGTGGGCACCGCCATCTTTTGTGATGGCATGGGGGTCAATTAGCATATTCCCTCTTTATTAGATAGGATACCCATAGCACAAGGACACAGACAATAGTGTGGCAAAGGCTTGTGAGATGTGGCTGCAGAGAGGCGGGTATCCATGGGAGGGGAAAACACCACAGGGGACATCTGTAATGCTTTCAACAATAAAAATTTTTTAAATAATTAATAAAAATAAATAAAATGCATGACCTCATTCTTATCTACTAAAGAAACATTGTAGATGTTTTTATGAAAAAATGGGAGATCCTCAGAAAATCCAAATACTGGCATTTAAGTAAAATACTCTTACTTAAATAACTGCATGTTATTTTCATACATCAGAAAATAACATGCAGCAGAGTACTTCAAGTCTATGATACAGTATTAAAAAGATGTTATTCACAAAAATGTTATTCTTCTTGTAATTCCATCATGAGAAACATCAATTTTCCAAAATATGGTCTTGAATTGTAAAACAGGTCTCCTATTTCTTCTTATAAAATATACTGGCAAAGACCAACAAACCCACACAGTTACAATAAAACCCATCCCCACATTCCACGGTTTCAAGGCAATTCCATAAATGCAGGGTCATAAAAAGAGCCTGCAAACTCCTGTAGCCAGCACTCCATTTCAAGAACAGGAAACTGAAGACAATGGCTCTCATGATGATGCAGTTAATGGCAATCTGAGACTCTCTTAAGAGTTTGCAGAAATTACCAATCTTATCTTAGAAATCAACATACTAAAAGGGAATGCATAATTCATATAATATAGGTGATGAACAAATTTGGGTGAAATATTAAAATTTTTACAGTTCATATGCTTTAAGATACAAGTCATGTTCAGCATATTCATATGCTGGTAACAACAAAATCTCAAGAAAACAGAATGCTCAAGTCCCAGCCAATGGCTTGTTTAGCTCAAATACATTCCATATCATAGAGTTCAAATGTTATAAGGGCACATAAATAGCCCTTTGTAGTTCAAAATAATAATACCTGACCCAAGGAAAAGCTGTATACTTTTGAACTCGAAAGATGCAGCTTCCTATCTAAGGGCAAACTTGTGATTTTTTTTTTTCAGTTCCAACAGACTATAAGGTAAAAAATCATAACTGCTATGTTTCCTACAATTATTGGAGATTTGATATTTCAAGTCTCTAAATAATTTTTTCTTTTTAATTTTATAATGATATTATGGTAATAGATAACTGAGAGAATACTATGTTCCAGAACTTGCGAAGAATTTCATACACACTATTAAAATAAAAAATCACTAAATTACATGTTTTAAGGCATGCGTTCAGGTTTTAATTGCTTCTTGATAACTATTAATCTGGTGACCACTAAAATATATTACATAAAGGCAGAATAAATATAACCAGAGAAGTAATTAAGATGAGGTGTAACATTAATAGTCTTACTACAATATAAATTAGTTTCTATGCATACATCTTTATTAGGCAATGTTACTAGGCATGTTTGAACCGCACAAGGGGTTAAAAATAACTACAATGAAAAGCCAACAGCTTAGCAGCACAGTTGAGCCAACATTCCCTTCTCTCCTCCCCCTCCCTCCCCATCCTCTCCAATCCAGAATGAACTGCATGCCCCACTGCACAAGGCCCAAAAAGGTCACAGGAGATGGCAGAGACTTTTGTAAGAGAACAGAAATAACTCAGCAGCTTTGTTACCATGCTTTCTCTGAATCAGTGTGTTCAAAATCCTTTAATTAGCACTCTGTCTACACAAGGAAAGCATTTCTTCTGTGCCTGGGGAGGGCACATATATATGTACACCATGTTCTGTTTTATCAGCATCACAAATGGAGCTAGCGCCTCAAACTGTCTGCCAGGGAACTGAAGCACAGAAAACTTTTTAAAAGGCACAGTACCACATATTTACATACCTATTTGCATTTCCATTACCAAACAACAAAGTGATGATTAAGTTTGTTTCATTTAGGCTTCAATTATTTCTGGATTTTTTTTTTCAGCACAAATGGAAGTATTGCTAACTAAAAAATGGGTTTTTTTAGTCCATTATCATAAAGGAGGATATTCAATCTTAATATAATGTTAATAGTACATAAAAACACACAGTATTCAAATATTGTTCCTTTCCTCATAATAGATCTTCCTTCAGTAGGAGAAAAAAACTTTCAAAGTCAAGTTGAATATATATTGTAAGAAGCAGCATGTACATATATGTATACTTATATATGTAATTAAAGAAAATAATAACCTTCTAAATATCTGATTATAGAAACAATCTACTTAAGTTTAATATAAAATTTATTATTAGGGAGAAGCATAACATAATTGCTTGAAAGCCATCTCTTCCACACATGTCTATTTGTCATATGAACTAATAGACAGTTCTGGACAATGGAAATAATACCACTATTTCAAGTGTAAATTAAACAACCTATCAAAATTATATACATATATATGCAAAACTATGCATATATGGTATCTGCTGCAGCACTGTTTGTGATAGCAATATTGGAAACAATATAAATACCCTTCCACAGGTGATGGTTAAATAAATGTTACTCCTCTACAAGAGAATTCTATACAGTTGTTTAAAACACACACAACAAAAAACCCTATTAATAGGGGGAAATCCTATATTAATAGAGAAAGTTCTTCAAGGTAAACTGTTTAGAAAAAAAGCAAGGTATGGAATACGCTAACATATAAGTAAAAGGGGAGTAGATGTTCACATTTATTTGAATATACAAAAAAAAAAACCTCTGGAAATTTATACAAGTAATTAATAGCAATAATTACCTACATGTGATGTAACTGAAATAGTACCTGCCACAGTCAAGCCCTAATAAATGAAAGCTATAATTACTCCCCTCATCACCATCATCAGGAAATGTATCCTTAAAATGTATACACAGAATTCATTCATACTGAGGTAAGCAGCCAAGTCTCAAATATTCATAGATTGACTATCTAGTTGGAGATCCAAGTCTTTCATTTCTTCTTCAAAGGTAAGTAGCTTTGGGCCATTTTACTGTTGGCCATCACCTTCACCAGAAAGTAAGCTGAGGAAATAACACCAAAAAGAGTCATTTCATTAATGCTGATCAACAGTTTTTAATAAATAGCTTTGGAACTGAAAGGAACATGAAAAATTCCATTAATACAACCTTCTAATATTACATCTGAAGAAACTAAGATCCAGAAAATTCCCCAAATTAGTTACAGTTCAAAGATCTGAAGTCTACCCCCTAGATAAATGCTTTGCATTTTATCTTTAAGGTGATGAAGGGAAATTGAAAATAAACAAAAATTGAAATCAATTATCCTTGTTAACTTCCCTCCCACTACATCCTTTATTTCAGGTAACTAAGTCTGTTGAGATCAAATCCCATACGCAATTGTAGTAAGTAGAGAACAGGTCATCCAGAGAATTAGTCCTGAGGTTTCCAGGATTAAGCATTGAATAAACATCTGTAATAAAATCTGTAAAGTTTGCTTACACTAGAGATTGTCAGAGGCATGTTGAAATCCTTGCCACCTTGCAGCCGGAAACCCCAAGGAGCTGGGCCAACCAAGGACACACTGTAGTTGCTCATGGTTTTAGTGGTTCAGAGTCCAATCCCAGAGTGTGAAACTGTGAAAAGAAAATCAGATAGTTAAAAAAATATTTACTTGAAGCCCTATTACATATTTAAATGTATTTAATGTATAAACCCAACTAAATTATGCTCAGTATTTTGTTTTGGGGGTTTGAGGGACTATAGAGCATAAGTCTATATTAAGTTCTCATTTCAGTCTAAGAAAAGGAATATATGACCTAACATACAATTTCTAAACTCACGCCAATTTCCATAGTATAAAAATCCCACATTAGAATATATTTCTAGACACTTGATCAGTTTTACAACTTGCTACAATCTGTGGCTTCTTACATACAAACTTTAACTCCAAGTACTTTACAACACTGTTATATATATAGAAGAAAGAACAAGATTTTATTTCATATTTAATTCAATATGATTTTCTCTTCCCTCTACCTCATGCATTCTTTTGCCTGCACTTGGCAAAAGATCTTCAATTTCACTTACTTAAATTCTAAATTACTCTAACATATGAAAAGGACTGCTAATTCACAGACTCTCATTCATGCTTACTAAATTCTTTAAAATTAGTGTTTTTCATGTACAAAACTATTCTCCCCAATCATAAACTATAACTTGGATTTCCTCTTATAGGAATGTGATATATTCCACACTTGGAGTAACACTTACTTTTTCTTCAGACAGGCCATGATAGGCAACACTCTAGCACAGTGATACTTCAATCAGAACCTTTTTGTTTCTACACACACCTCATCAGGCGAAGTAGAGGGTGAGCATTTACCACACAGTCAGACTGACAAAATGTGGTAGGAGTATAATCTTAATGAATGAAAGGGAATAAGAGCTTTAGAAAACAAACAGAACTTCATTGCCTTCTTTTTTGTGTTTTGCTCTAAGTGTGCTTGTAAGGACTCCCATGGTAGCAGATCTATACTAATAAAAGCCTAGGTGACCGTCACGCCCTCACCTCATCACAAGATGGTGGCCCCCATCTCGTCACAAGATGGGAGGATGGCCACAACAAAATGGCCACCACAAGATGGCTGGCAGGGGAGGGAAGTTGTGGGCGATCGGGCCGGCTGGGGAGGGCAGTTGTGGGCGATCGGGCCGGCAGGGGAGAGGGCAGCTGTGGGCGATCGGGCCGGCGGGGGAGGGCAGTTGGGGGCGATCGGGCCGGCTGGGGAGGGCAGTTGGGGGCGATCGGGCCGGCGGGGGAGGGCAGTTGGGGGCGATGGGGCCGGCTGGGGAGGGCAGCTGGGGCGATGGGGCCGGCTGGGGAGGGCAGTTGGGGGCGATTGGGCCAGCAGGGGAGGGCAGTTGGGGGCAATCAGGCTGGCTGGGGAGGGCAGTTTGGGGTGATCTGGCCAGCTGGGGAGGGCAATTTGGGGTGATCAGGCGGGCAGGGGAGGGCAGTTGGGGGTGATCGGGCCGGCTGGGGAGGCCAGTTGGGGGCGATCGCGCTGGCAGGCAGAAATGGTTAGGTGCCAGCAGTCCCGGATCGTGAGAGGGTGCTGACTGGGCTGAGGGAAACCCCTCCAGTGCACGAATTTCGTGCACCGGGCCTCTGGTTTTAAAATATATTTTTATTGATTTGAGAGAGGAAAAGAGAGGGAGAGATAGAAACATCAATGATGAGAGAGAATCCATGATCACCTGCCTTCTGCACATCCCCTACTGGGATCCAGCCTGAAACCTGGTTATGTGCCCTGACCGGGAATCGAACCCTGACCTCCTGGATCATAGGTCGATGCTCAACTACTGAACCACACTGGCCAGGCATGGCAGCACTTTTACATAACAAAAAACTAAAGTAAAAAAGTATGAGTTGGAGTCTGGGGTTGGTTGTTATGGTGGTTATGTGTGGGTGGGAGAAAATGGGAAAAATGGAGATTTTCTAAGATGTAATACTAAGAAACATAATATTTCCCTCTTTATTTAAAAATATTAATAATATAACACATGTATAATTTAATAATTTTAAAACTACATTTTCAAAAAAGCTTTTAAGACACACTTAGAAAATCTATGCTGTTTAACCAAATCATCACCTTGTATTACCTGTCTTACAATATTTCTTTAACCCATTCAAAATTTCTATGCCATCACACCAAATTGACAGTGGCAGATGTAGAGATTAGAACCACTGGGTATATTAAAAGCAAATAGATTCCATCTTTTCATAAGAAGAAAATGAGGCAAAACTTTAAAATGAGTCCGGTTCTTGAAAAATTAAATTAGTGAAAATCGATGTGGCATCTACCCAGAAACTAAATGAGTAGTACACTGAAGTACTAAGTGAAAATATATTACTTCAATACTAATGTATAGGCACAGGGCATTAAAAAGACCAAAGGCCAAACCTGAAGCAAAACGGTTAAATACACATGAAAACAAATAGTAGGGGGATAATAAAGAGCCACCTGTAATTTAAATCCTTCCCCCTATAATAAAGAAGATTTTCATAGAACTAGAAAAGACTCTTTTGATACAGACACCCATCATGCAAATCATGATGGGTTTATAAAGCCAACAGGTATTCACGGTCAGCCTGTTCTTCCTTCTTTTTTAATCTTTAATCTTTGTCAAGAGAAGAGTGTTTAAGTCAGGCTCAACTTCTCCTGGCCCCACTGTTCCCTAGAAGAAAATGTACTTATGTATCCACCCGTGTACATGCAACCTTTTTTTTATTTGGGAGTTCCCTTCCCGACTTACCCCATTTGTTATTAAAATTTCTAGCACTGGCAAAGTCATAACCACACTACGTTTCTAGTCAGTGTCGTTTTCAGCATTCTCCCTCTGCTCCCTTCATTTTTCTTAAAATAGTCTAACCCCCTAAGCCAGTGGTTCTCAACCTTCCTAATGTTGTACAGTTCCTCATGCTGTGGTGACCCCCAACCATAAAATTATTTTCGTTGCTACTTCATAACTGTAATGTTGCTACTGTTATGAATCATAATGTAAATATCTGATATGCAGGATGAATTTTCATTGTTACAAACTGAACATAATGAAAGCATAGTGATTAATCACAAAAACAATATGTAATTATGTGTTTTCCGATGGTCTTAGGTGACCCCTGTGAAAGGATCCTTCGACTCCCAAAGGGGTCGCGACCCACAGGTTGAGAACCGCTGCCCTACGCAATGGTAATATTTCTGGCCTTTTCCAGATCTCCTCCATCTGGCTCCGAGTGCCCAAACTCTTCCTAAAATACCAAGCAGGCAGGAAATAGCAGCCTATTCTGCTTTCAAACTCGCGGAAAATGTTGGCACTTCTGTATAGCTCTGGATTTTCTCTTAGGGAACGAACGGCTACACCATGTATTCGCCCTGGTCCCTGGGAGGGAAGCTTGGTTATTTCCCACACTCCTATCCTAGTCTCTCCGACGGGTGGGGATGGGGGGAAAGAGAATGCCTGACCAACTGCTCAGGGTATCAAGAATTCCTGGGTCTGAAATGAAAGAGCAGTATTATCCTGAGATCCTCTTGTTCCCCAGGCTGAGCGACAGTGGAGGCAGAGCTGCAAACCGAGGCCACGGGCAGGGATGAGCGCGGCCAGCGAGCCAGGGTCCCAGCAGATGTTCTCGCCCTGCCCCGCTGCCAAATAAGGCTGCGCGCCGGCTGCTTCCGCGGCGGGCGCGTCCCGACGTCCCCGCGGTCGGGAGGGCGGACTCGGGAGAGGATCCGGCGCTCACACCCTGGACCGGCCCTGCCCAGCGCCACCACGAATTCTCTTCCCAAGCTCTGCCCCTCCTTTCCCCACTGATTGTCCAACGCCCCGAAGGCACCGTCATAGAAAAGCCCCAACAAGCACACCAGTGTTCACAAGTCTGGCGTTCGCGGCAGATCTGTTTTTTTAAACGAGCTTTATTTCGGGAAGTTTTCCCCCAACAGGTTACAAAATAGCCTACATTATCTGCGGGGGAAATCAATGCTCCTCAGTCGCGGGCGAGGAAACAAAAAGTAACACGCCATTCCCAGGGAGTCCCGCTTCCTCTCCGCACCCCCGAGAGAGGTTCGCGCAGGACGCGGGTGGACGCGGACGCCCAGGCGGGTGCCTGGAAACGCCCGGAGCAGCCGGCGGGCCGGTGCAGGGCGCGCGGGGGCCTCTCCGCGCCCACCCTCGCCGTCCAGAGCGCTCCGCTCCCGCGTCCGCGCCTTTGCCGCGTTCGTCCCGGCCGGCCGGACTCCAGGGACTCCCCAGGCTCGTCCACTGGCCCCGCGCCCACTCCCGCGCCGCCCGTTCCCGGGCGCTCCTCTCCCCCCGGCGCTCTGCCACCTCCGCCGCTCCGCGTCCAGAAAGCACCTGAGAAAGCGCCCCGCGCGAGATGCGCCCCCTCTGCCTTCCCAGCTGGGCTTCCCTCGCGCCCGGCGGAGCCCGCCAGCCGCTAACTTCCCCTCCTCCCGACGGGGAATCACAGCCGCGCATCCCCTGCGGGTGGCCACTCACCTCGGGTCCCGCGCGGCGTTGCCTCCGCCTCAGACGAGCGCTGACAAATGATTCGCGGTGCGTGCGCCGCCCTCACCAGCCGCGGGAACTTCCGCCTCCTCGCGCTGCAGGCCCCGCCCCCGCTCCTGGGCACGCCCCCTTCGCTTCAGGCCCCGCCCCCTTCGCCCCCGGCCTCGCCCTGGGGTTGGGCCGGGCCGCGCCGCGCGGGCGGGGAAGGACCCGCAGAGCCCAGCGCTCGGGCTTGCTGGGGCGAGCTGAAGCCTCCGCGGAAAACAATTGCGCTGGGAACCGAGTTTTGGTGAGAGTAGTCTTCGGGGGTTTCGAGCAGTGCCCAGCAAAGGTCTGCTCCGCGAGTTTATTTTGCATTGGATGCATTTCTCTCCGCAGAAACTGAATTGGCAAGCAGTTGCTCTGGCTAAAAATAGAAGGGGACTTTGGATAAATCCCTATCTGTGCAAGTTCAGTGGCTACTGCCTGTTTGTTGTTGTTCTGAGAGAGAGCTTTATATGCCCTGAGAAAGGCAAACCCTCAAGTTTGCTTGACAGGAAAGTGAAAATTAGTCACTTTGATCTCTAGAAGTTTAACCCTGTGATCACACCAGAAGGCAGTGATCAAAGTTCAATTACCATAGCCTTAACTTATTTTTCTAAATCCAAATCAATAATAGTCCACTTTCAATACAGTTTTAATAGTCCAGTTTCTATAAAGTTGCTTGAGTTAACATAAGGAAGTTATTCATAAATAAACTTGAATAATATTTATTGAACATACTAGACGCCTGGTGCATGAAATTTGTGCACAGGTAAGGTCCCTAGGCCTGGCCAGTGATCAGGGCCATCAGGTTCTCTGCTTCCCTGCCTCCTCCATCCCTCCTCTCTCAGCACCTCCCACAGTTGGCTACCCCCCATGTTCTGCGCTGCCCCCTTGTGGTCAGCATAGGTCATAGCGAGGGATTGAACGGCCTGTGGCACTCCCAAGAGGACAATTTGCATATTAGCCTTTAATTATATAGGATGGAAAGTCACTTGACTTTTTTGAACTCTGAGTTAGCTTATAAAATGTAAAAAGGACAATTCCTAACCAAGGCACACATAAAGCAAGGGTCAACCTCAAGGGGGTCCGTGTATTCCTTAGAAGTACAAATAAAATTCTAGAGAAGGTCCAAAACTGCTCTGTCCAAAATGGTAGCCCATGAGCCACATGTGGCTACTGAACATTTCAAATGTTGCTACTGCAACTGAGACACTGAATGTTTTGTTTTATATAACTTCCATTAATTTGAATTTAAAAACAGAAGCAGAGTAATCTATTTCCATTAAACACAACTTTATTGCCTGGGTAGGACTACATTTCACTTTACCAATGAAATTTAGTGCCTAAACTGACATGTGATGGAAGTATAAAAATGCACACTAGATTTTGAAGACTTGGTATGAAAAATATAATGTAAAATACTTCAATAATATTTTACATTAATTACATGTTAAAATTATAAGATTCATATACTTGGTTGAATGTATTATTAAGTTAATTTCACCTTTTTTAATGTGAATACTAAAAAATTTAAAATTACTTGTGACTAGCATTATATTTTCATTGGACCGTGCTGGTCCATGGCTTTCATCACATTCTCCAAAAGATTATGTTGGAGGGAAGGATTTCCTAGTGTGAGAGTGGGGGGTTACATAGTGCTTTAATATATGTCATCATGTTTGACATCTCACCCAAATTAAATAAGTAATAACAGTAGCTGCCTTTTACAAATACCTACCATGTTTGCAGGACAATGGCCACAGTTACTTCTCTGCTCCTTCTCTGTTTGCTGCTGATACAGTCAATTTGAGCCTGTATCAACAAAAGTTGACTAATTACATCAATAATCAGGTGGGCCCGACCAGTGTGGCTCAGTGGTTGAGCTTTGACCTATGAACCAGGAGGTCATGGTTCAATTCTCAGTCAGAGCACATGTCCAGGTTGTGGGCTCAAAGCCCAGTGTGGGATGTGCAAGGAGGCAGCTGATCAATGATGCTCTCTCATCACTGATGTTTCTAGCTCTCTCTCCCTCTTCCTTCCTCTCTGAAATCAATAAAAATATTTTTTTAAAAAAATAATAATAATCGCAGGTGGGGTGTGAAGGTACTACCAGAGGGTAAGCATCTTGAGGTGATGAAGAAGAGTTAAGAGTGAGGGAAGTGTTGCTTACTTAGGCAAATTCAGTTTTAACCTACAGATGCTAGCCTGCCTCTGAATACTCCTCCTACTACTACAGTTTAAAGCTTGGGGTATAGAATAAATGAATCAAATTAAGGTGTGATGTATAGACCAATATTTACCCAAGTATTCTCCAGAGAACCAACTGCATTAAAAGGACATGGGCAGCTTGTTAAAATTGCATTTTCCAGGCCCCAACCAGACCCAGGATCTTTGTAACAAACACTCCATCCCCCCTCCCCCCACCCCCCCCACTCCCACAACTCCACCCCTAGGTAACTATTAAACTACAATATTTAAAAACCAGTTTCCTATAAATATTTCTATGTCCCCAATTTACTGTGTATTGTGCTTAGGTGAGAACCATGCATCCCAGATAGCAGTAACTTATTTCAGTTTCTTCATCTTAAAAAAAAAAAAGATAATTATAAATAACCTTTTGAGGCTAAAATGAGGGGTAGAGATAATATATGTAAAGTACCACACAACATACTTGGCCCCGAGTAGATGTTAAATAAATGGTATCCAAATGAAACTTTACTAACCAATTGATTAGATTTATTCATGTATCACAAAAGACAAGTACACAACTTTAACATTCATTATGCATGCACTTTGTTCTTCGTGACTTAAGTACATTATATTATTTAATGCTTACAACAATATAAAGTAGGTATGTTTTCAAAGGAAGAAGAGAGACTTGGAGATTAAGAAATTTAACCAAGGCCACACAACTGATTAGTGATAGAAGTAGACCAGAGGGTCTGACTCCAAAAACCATATCCTTTTCATTTCAAGACACTGCCTCTCAGTAAATTCAATAAGCCACCCAGCTTTAAAGACCAGAGAAAGCTATAGCAACACTGTTGAAGGCCAAAGAGGTAGACTCTATAGCAGACTATAGAAATACAATAAATGCTGAGTTGTTTGTATAAGAGCAAGGATGAGACTGCTGAACCACTGCTGGTAGGGGCATGTGCCTTAACTTGTTTAGAATGAATCTCCACTGAGCCATTCTGACTCCCCTTCTCTGTTTCACTCTTGACTCACATCTTTGAAATGGTTGTCCATATTTTGAAGGACAGTCTGTGAGTACAGACTAACAGGAAGACAACCGATCCATTGGGAAATCAGATCAATGTCCTTAGCCTTGTTAACTCTGCCTGCTCGGCAATGAGGCCTTGCCATAAAGAAAATTATATTAAAGTCTTCACTTTATCATAACCAGAGCACAAAAAGCTAAAATAGAAAAGAAAAAATACATCAAAATATTAACTGATTTAGCAGGAATATTTTTAAAGAATAATCCACCTAAACAGTATTTACCTAAGTGTATAAATGTTTGTCTAACATTTTACTATCCAATGCATGACTCAGAATCCTCTTGCAGTACTTCAAAAATAACAGAAACTTTTAATTGCAAAATGGTATGCTGTGACAAGTTTTTACAGTTTCACCCAATAAACTATAAAGTACCAGCCTTTAAAAAGTCCCTACATTACTCTAAGTCAATTTATCTTTTAAGTCCTAATCCTAAAAAGTAAATAAACCACTCATAGGTATGATTATTTAATGTTTCAAATCTAGAATGGAGAGGAAGTATTAACTATGCTAACACCTAAAGAAACATTTGGTAATCTGGGGAGAAAGAGACTGAAGGCATGGTGTCATTTTAAAGTTAGTACAGAATTCTGGGAGAAGGCCAGAACTAAAGCAGGCATAGACTAAAAGAAATAAATGGATGAGAAAGGTTCTAAGAACAGACCCATGAAGCCTAGCCAAATGTGTGATTGAGGAAGAAGTTAAGAAGAGGTCTAAACTTTTTAAAATTAAATTCAAGCCCAGCCAGCATGGCTCAGTGGTTGAACGTTGACCTGTGGACCAGAAGGTCACGGTTCAATTCCCAGTCAGGGCATAAGCCCAGGTTGCGGGCTTGATCCCCAGACGGGGCCATGCAGGAGGCAGCCGATGAATCAATGACTCTCTGCCATCATTCATGTTTCTATCTGTCTCTCCCTCTCCCTTCCTCTCTGAAATCAATAAAAATATTTTTTAAGAAAATAAAATCAGGTTCAAAGTTTCAACTTCAGTTTTTGTGGGTGCTATTAATGACTGGCACTGAAGGAAGAGGAGCATGTTTGAAGGGGCTATGCCAGGGTTGGGCAAACTTTTTGACTCGAGGGCCACAATGGGTTCTTAAACTGGACCGGAGGGCCGGAACAAAAGCATGGATGGAGTGTTTGTGTGAACTAATACATGTTAACACTGCTGCTGGTGAAGGAGCAGAGGGGAGAGCAAGAGAACCCTCTGCTCTTTCGGCTCCACGGGCCGGATAGAACAGCCGAACGGGCCGGATCCGGCCCGCGGGCCATAGTTTGCCCACGGCTGGGCTATGCATTTCACTGGCAGTTTCTAGTAAGAAAAAAAAAGCTGATTGGTAAGTGAGGGGTATGAATAGGAAAGGTAGATAGTAACTGAGAAGAGTACGGGGAAGCTCCAAGTTTGAGATTTCAGAAGGGAGGACTATTACCCATAATAAGATCCAGGTTTTGCCAGACTTATGTTTTACTTATATTGAATCATTGTGGGTAGTTATTAGGACAGAGACTGTGTGAATTTAGAGATGAGATAGAAACAAATATGTAGGTCAGCCATTGCAAAAGTTTAGTATATGAAGAAAGATGTTATTTGAAGAAAGTGAAGAAACTAAGAAATAGGCCTGGGCACTGCTTCCCAATTACTTAGCCAAGAAATTAATCTCCTCAGCCTGGGATTCAGGACAGGCTGGAAAGAAGCTTTTTCCATTTTCTTCAGTTTCCAAGTTTGCCTTCATGTAAAATGAGTTGAGAAGCACTGGGATAGGAAACCAAAAAGAGATAAAGTAAGAAAGTGTCAGCTTTTCATGTACTCATTATAATGTCTTGCACATTTACAATAAACTAGAGGCCCTCAGCCCAGCCTGCACCCTTTCTTTCTTTCTTTTTTTAATATATTTTTATTGATTTCAGAGAGGAAGGGAGAGGGAGAGAGAAACATCAATGATGAGAGGGAATCATTGATTGGCTACCTCTTGCACGCCCACTACTAGGGACCGAGCCCACAACCCAGGCATGTGCCCTTGACCGGAATTGAACCTGGGACCCTTGAGTCCACAGGCTGACACTCTATACACTGAGCCAAACCAGCTAGGGCACCCTATGCCCTTTCCCAGTCCGGGAACCCTTGGGGGATGTCAACTGCAGTGGAGGCTGGAGGGGCTCCTGCCAAGCTACTGAGCTCTCCAGCTGTGAGACTGGCTTCTGGCTGAATGGCGCTCCCACTGTGGGAGTGCACTAACCACCAGGGGGCAGCTCCTGCATTGAGCATCTGCCCCCTGGTGGTCAGTGCACATCATAGCGACTGGGCATTCCTCCATTTGATCAATTTGCATATTAGCCTTTTATTATATAGGACTAGAGGCCCGGTGCACAAAAATGTGTGCACTCGGGGGGGTAGGGGGGGTTCCTCAGCCCGGCCTGTGCCCTCTCGCAGTCTGGGACCCCTCGGGAGATAACGACCTGCTGGCTTAGGCCTGCTCCCGGGTGGCAGAGGGCAGGCTTAATCCCTAGGTGCAGCCCCTGGTCGGGCTCAGAGCAGGGCCGATTGGGGAATTGGGGCGCCACCCCCTGTCATGCACAGAGCAGGGCCAATCAGGGGGTTGAGGCGCTGCTCCCTGTCATGCACAGAGCAGGGTCAATCAGGGGGTTGGGGAGCTCCCCCCGTCACGCACAGAGCAGGGCCCATTAGGGGGTTGGGGAGCTCCCCCCTGTCACGCACAGAGCAGGGCCCATCAGGGGGTTGGGAGCTCCCCCCTGTCACGCACAGAGCAGGGCCGATCAGGGGGTTGGGGCGCCGCCACTCTCACACTCAGGGCAGGGCCGATGGGGAGGTTATGGCTCTACCCCATCACACACAGAGCAGGGCCCGTGGGGTGGGGGGGTTGTGGCCCCACCCCCGTCACACACAGAGCCGCAGGGCGATCAGAAGGTTTGGGCGCTGCCCCCTGTCACGCTGATTCCGGTGCTGGGAGGCATATTACCCTTTTACTATATAGAATAGAGGCCTGGTGCATGGGTGGGGGCTGGCTGGTTTGCCCTGAAGGGTGTCCTGGATCAGGGTGGGGGTCCCCACTGGGGTGCCTGGCCAGCCTGGATGAGGGGATGATGGCTGTTTGCAGCTGGTCACACACCCTTCAGGGTGGGGGTCCCCACTGGGGTGCCTGGCCAGTCTGGGTGAGGGGCTGAGGGCTGTTTTCAGGCTGGGACTGAAGCTCCCAACTGCTCCTTTTTTTCTTTTCTTTTTTTTTAATTCTGGGCCAGCTTTAGCTCTGAGGCTTGGCTCCAGCTCTGAGGCCTCAGCTGCTGAAAGCAGGTATCTGGTTTGTTTCAGTTCTATAATCGAAACTCTGTATCAACTCCAGCTCTGAGATCCCAGCTGGCTGAAAGCTGGTTTCTGGGGTTTTGTTTAGCTTCTATATTTGTTACAATGTTTCAAACTGCAAGCTCAGAGGCCGGCAAGGCAGGCGGGGAATGTTGCAGTCCTCCGTCACTGAAGCAAGCAAGCCTCATGTTAGCTTCCAGCTGCCTGGCTGCTGGCCGCCACCTTGGCTGGCAGTTAATTTGCATATCATCTTGATTAGCCAATGGGAAGGGTAGCGGACATATGCTAATGACCATGTTTCTCTTTTATTAGATAGGATGAGTTAAGGGTAATGGGACAAAAGATGATTTAGAATGTTCACTGTGAAAATGGTCACTTAGAATCATCAATACCTCAGCATAAATCATTAAGATGCTAGCCACACTTCTTTTTTGAGTGCTTACCATGCCTCAACACTGTTGATATGAGTGATTTTAAAAGCAAATTCATTTTCTGGGGAAAAAAATTGAATTTTTTGCTTTTTGAATTTCTAAAATTGATGACTTTTTAAGCTAGGCATCTGAGGGTTTTTACAAGCATTTCCATTAGATTAAAGTGTTGTAGTATCACCACCATCTCTTAGAACTTGGAAACAAATGTTTTCTTTTCATATTGCCTACTTTATAACCAATGAAGGAGTTAGTAAAAATTGTGATTATTCTGAATCACAAATAAAATGTCTTAAATCAAGACCTTGTCTATGTATATATAGCAAAATTTTTTTAAAAGATCATTAGAGTCTTTTTTTAAATATATTTTCATTGATTTCAGAGAGGAAGGGAGAGGGAGAGAGAGACACATTAATGATGAGAATTTTTAATTATTTTTTAGTAAAGTATGAGTAGCAGTTATCTCTGGGAGATGGATTATGAAGCTGTTAATTTTTCACTTTATAGTTTTCCATATTTCTAATTTTTAGAAAATATGTATGATATCTATAATAAGAATAAAGCAACACCATTTGTGTGTGTTTTTTAAAAAAAAAAACCTGTATGAACCCTGACTGGGTGACTCAGTTGGTTGAAACATCCTCCAGTACACCAAAAGGTTGAAGGTTTGATTCCCAGTCAGGATGCACAGGAGGCAGATGATTGATGTTTCTCTCTCTCTCTCTCTCTCTCTCTCTCTCTCTCTCTCTCTCTCTTCCTTCCTCTTTCTCTCTCAAGTCAATAAATATATCCTCAGATAAGGATTAAAACAAAAACAAAAACACAACTATATGAATTGACTACATTCATCATTGTAACATAAATTTATATTAGTCTCACATTAATTTTAAATTAATTGAGTTTTAAATCTCAATTTCTTTAAGCATGGTTTTCTCCCAAATGATTGATTAATCTCTACTGATCCATTAGGTGGTCTTTTGCATTGTCTGGGTTTAGAATTTTTAAAACATGTATTTTTTTTATTGATTTCAGAGAAGAACAGAGAGGGAGAGAGGGATAGAAACACTGAGGATGAAGGCCACAATCCAGGCATGTGCCCTGACCAGGAGTCAACTGTGACCTCCTATTTCATACGCTGATGCTCAACTACTGAGCCATACTGGCTGGGCTGGGTTTAGAATTTTTAATGATTTTTTTTATGTATCTCCCCATCAGTGCTGGGACTATGAAGACATAATTATTAATGAAACAAGTGTACAAATAAGGCCATTTAAACAAGTGGTATTTTGGATTAGAAAGATCCTTGGGGAACTAATCTTAACATACTTTATTTTCAATAAACTCTCTCCACCCAAAAGACAGTACCTCTACTAAGTGTTTATAAAATCTTTGTACGTACTCTGGGAAAAGCAAGGAAACTAATATTTTCATTGGAAGTTATCCACATGTGTAGACATAGTGGAATGCATTAAGGCATGTCACTCCTAGCCAAAATGTAAGGGATGTAGTACAAAGAGTGATGAATCAATTCATAAAATATCCGATTAAAGTGTACAATTGTTTTTAAGATAAGGAATGATTTAAAGGAATGAATATAGATGAATAACATAAACCAAAACTATACTTACACACCACATACAATTCTGCCAGTGTGTAATATGCACCTACCTATTGGTATTTAGTTTCATAAAATTAATTATGGGAAATTCCTCAAATTCACTTTCTGCCAGCTGTGGAAGGTTAACTAATGAAGAAAGTAAGCAAGACTTTAAAAAAAAAACCAAAAAACTATGAGATATGAAATTGGAATTTTTAAATATTTTCATAATCTGATTATTTCACATAACAGCATATTTTTATACTACACTTTAGCCAATGTTTTATGCCTGCATCCTCTCAGAATTTAAAAGCTTTAACAAAATAACTACAGTTTTGTGATGTATAAATAACAAAATTCTTCTATTTTTACTAAAATATTAGTACTTTAAATGTTAAAATTTGCATTTTAAAATTCATTAAAAAAAAGTCTAGGGATAAATGTTATTATTTTTTTAAGGTATAAATGTTATTAATGGTTGCTTCTGGGCAGTGAAACTTGGTGGAATTTTTATAATTTACTTTTATAATAAATTGAAAATCAGGAGTAGCATTTTTAGTACATATTAATGCACATAATATTATATATATATATTGGCATATACACACAACAAATACTTTTGGAACAAATTGAAATTATAAATAATAATCATTACTTATTAACCACTAATAACTAGATACTCTTCTGACTCCTTTATATGTATTTATATATATTATCCTCAGCAATCTTAGGCTCCAGGTACTATTGTTTTCAGATGAGGAAATGAAAGGACAGTTAATATAACTGAAGCACTATGCCAAGGACACTTGAGAGTAAATGGTTGCACTTCTCCTCCCCAGCCAGAGGGTAAAAAGCTTAAATCACCCCACTCAAGGAGACAGATAGCAGAAATCCAAATAGTGCCATTCACTAACCACACCCAAGGACAGATGAAGTTAAGAGAGTAAATCTTATTTTGGAACATCAGCATAAACTGATAAATATTCATTGGTCCTCCTTTAAAAGCCCTCAAAACGACCCACCTGTCATGGTTCACTGGTTGAGCATCAACCTATGAATGAGGAGGTCTCAGTCCCCAGTATATAATGCTCTCTCATTATTGATGTTTATATCTTTCTCTCCCTCTCCCTTCCTCTCTGAAATCAATAAGAAATTATTTTTAATAAAAATAAAAAAGTATTTTTTAAAATAAGCTATCAAAACAAAGGCCCCAGCATGGTGCGCTCTTCCTCCCAGGAGCATGCCTGCATCTTCCCCCCAACCTTCTTTTCCCACAAGCATGTATCTTCTAAACTCTCAGGGACCCACAAGGCTGCAACCAGAGCAGCAATGGTCAGTGGCTGTTCATCCCAAGCAAACCCCTGAACCTGTCCCAAGACTCCATTTTTTCTGACTTCTTACTGAGCCAAAGCAGACCAGCCTAGGCCAATTTCCCCAGCCCTTCCCCTTTCATTGTCCCCAGCTTTAATAAACATTCTATAAAATAAAATAAAATAAAATAAAATAAAATAAAATAAAATAAAATAATAAAATAAAATAAAATAAAATAAAATAAAATAATAAAATAAAATAAAATAAATAAAATAAAATAAAATAAAAAAATAAAATAAAATAAAATAAATAAAATAAAATAAAATAAAATAAAATAAAATAATAAAATAAAATAAAATAAAATAAAATAAAATAAAATAAATAAATAAAATAAAATAAAATAAATAAAATAAAATAAATAAAATAAAATAAAATAAAATAAATAAAATAAAATAAAATAAATAAAATAAATAAAATAAATAAAATAAAATAAAATAAAATAATAAAATAAAATAAAAATTTTTAATTAAAAAACAAGAACAAAAGGTTAAAGACAAAAGGAGAATCTTAAAGGTCATGAGAAAGAAACAGTTAGTTACGTACATGGAATTACCATAAAGCTGTCAGCTAATTTTTCAATAGAAACACTTCAGGCCAGAAGGGATTGACCTGAAGTATTCAAAGTATTGAGAAGCAAGGACCTAAAACCAAGACTACTTCATCCACCAAGCTAATTGAAGGTGAAAGAAAAAGCTTCCCAGACCAAAGAAAGGCTAAAGGAGTTCATTACCAGCAAATCAACATTGCAAGAAATGTTAAAGGGTCTTCCTTAAAGAGAAGAAAGATTAAAAAGAGAAATATAGTTATAAAGAATAAAAGAGCAATAAATACATACCTATCAATAATCACTTTAAATGTAAGTGGTTAAATGCTCCAATCAAAATTCATAGGGTAGCTAAGTGAATAAGAAAACAAGACCCACACATATGCTGTCTCCAAGAGACCCACCTCATAATAAGATACACACAGACTGAAAATAAAGAGATGAAAAAAGATATTTCATGCACATGGAAATGAAAAAAAAAAAAGCTGAGGTAGCAATACTTATATCAGACAAGATAGACTTTAAAACATGTTATAATAAGAGACAAAGAACTACATTACATAATAATACCATGAAGAGATCAAACTAACAAGAGGATATAACCCTTGTAAACAATTGTGCACCCAACGTAGGAGCACCTAAATACATAAAGCAAATTTTGATGGCCATAAAGGAAGAGATCAACAGTAATGCAGTCATAGTAGGGAAGCTTAACATCCCATTGACATCAGTGGCTAGGCCTTCCAGACAAAAAATTCAACAAGAATAGATCAGCCTTAAAGAACACACTAGACAGATGGATTTCATTGATGTTTTCAGAGCATTTCGCCCCAAAGCAGAAGAATATATGTTCTTTATAAGTGCACATGGAACATTTTCTAGGATAGACTACATGTTAGGACACAAAATAGGTCTCAATAAATTTAAAAAGATTGAAATCCTATTAAGCAATTTCTATGATCACAGTGGTATGAAACTAGAAATATGAAAAACACACAAACACATGGAGGCTAATTAAAATGTTACTAAACAATGAGTGGGTTAACAATGAGATCAAGGAAGAACTCAAAAGTTACCTTGAGACAAATGAAAATGAACGCACAACAATACAGACTCTCTATGGGTCATAGCAAAAGCTAAGAAGGAAATTCATAGCAACACAGGCCTAACCTAAAGAGACAAGAAAAATCTCAGTAATCCAGCCTTATACCTATAGGAACTAGAAAAATAACAACAAACAAAGCCTAATGTAAATAGAAGGAAGGAAATAATAAAGATCAGAGGAGAAATAAATGAAATAGAGTCTAAAAATAAACAATACAAAAAGATAAATGAAGATGAAAGAGCTGGTTTTGTGAAAAGATAAACAAGCCTGATAAACTTAACCAGACTCATCCAGAGAAAAAGAGAGAGGATCCAAATAAATAAAATAAAAAATGAAAGAGGATAAATGACAACTGACACCACAGAATACAAAAGAAGAGTTATAAGAAAATATAGTGAACAATTATATGCCAACAAGTTGGGCAATCAGGAAGAAATTGATACATTTATAGAAACATACAACCTTATAAGACTGAATCAAGAAGCTGATAACCAGAGTGGTGTGTGGAGGTTTTTCCCCTGGGTCCTGTTCCTCGACACCGAAGAATGAGCTCCAAGGACCAGAAGATTTAAGCAAAAGTGTGGAAATTTATTATAAGCAGTAATAAATATCTAATTTTATTGTATTGTATTTTTTTTATTTTCACAAGGAACTTGATATAGATATGCCTTAATCAATCTTAGTATAGCAATCTTAATAAAAACTATATTAAATGTTAAGAGAAAATTTTGATTATTTTTTAACCAAATACATTTAACACACCAGTTAAAGTAATATGATGGAAAAACTTTAAAAAAAAAAAACCCTGAAAAACTGAAAAGGAAAAAAAAGTAATATGATGGAAAGTAGTGTGAAAAGCAGGCAAGATTCGGGCTGCCCCCTCTTAAGCCTTGTAGTCCAGGGTTATATATTTGCTACAAGCCTGCTCTATGTCTATCTGTGTCATCACCTGATTGATTCCCTCAATTGTTTTTGCTCAGTAACGGACCTGAACTTTCCCTGTTTCTATGCGTTCTTTCTCCGTTCCTGTGCTGAACTTTCTCTGTTTCTATGTGTTCGTACACCTTGTGACTGCAGGCTCTCCCTTTTTTTCACATGCCTCCTGCTTTGAGTCCAGAAACATCTTATTATTTCTGCTTGGCTGGTTCCTGTGGTCAGGCTGGCTCAGACTTCGGTGTCTGCCTCTGCCTATGTTCCACCTGCCTTTGTTTTCCACCGGACCCCTGCCTTTTCTGCCTGCATTTCAAGTTAACCCTCTCAAAGACACAGAAAACCAGACCGATTACAAACAATAAAAATGAAGGAATAATGAAAAATTTCCCAAGAAACAAAAGTCCTGGGATAGATGGCTTCACAAGTGAATTTTACCAAACATTCAAAGAATTGAAACCTATTCTTCTCAAACCCGAAAAATTCAAGAGAAGGGAAGACTCCCAAGTTTATTTTATGAGGACAGCATTATCCTGATTTCAAAACCAGAAAAGATACTACAAAGAAAGAAAATTCTAGGCCAATATCTCTGATGAACATAGATCCAAAAATTCTCAACAAAATATTAGCAAACTGAATCCAACAATACATTAAAAAGATCAAACAGCCCTAGCCAGTTTTGCTCAGTGGATAGAGCATCAGCCTATGTACTGAATGAAGGGTCCTGGGATCAATTCTGGTCAAAGGCATGTACCTTATTTGTAGGTTCGATTGCCAGCCATGGTTGGAATGTACAGAAGGCAACCAATCGATGTGTCTCTCTCACATTGATGTTTCTCTCTCTGCCTCTCCCCCTACCTTCCATTCTCTCTAAAAAATATCAGTGGAGCCCTAGCCTGTTTGGCTCACTGGATAGAGCGTTGGCCTGGGGACTGAAGAGTCCCAGGTTCGATTCTGGTCAAGGGCATGTACCTTGGTTGCAGGCACATCCCCAGTAGCGGGTGTGCAGGAGGCAGCTGATTGATGTTTCTCTCTCATCAATGTTTCTAACTCTCTATCCCTCTCCCTTCTCTGTAAAAAATCAATAAAATATATTTTTTAAAAATCAGTGGAAAAAATATCCTCGGGTGAGGATTAAAAATCAAACAAAAAAGATATTAGAACTGATAAGTGAATTCAGTAAATTAGCAGGATACAAAATGAATATCCAATAATGAAATATCAGAAAGAGAAACTAAGGCATAATTCCACTTACAATTATATGAAAAGAAAATACCCAGGATAAATTTAACCAAGGAGATAAAAAACCTATACACAGAAAATTATTAGGCATTAAAAAAAATTGAAGAAGATAAAAAAAAATGAAAAACATATACTGGGCTCTTGGATAGGAAGAATTAACATCATTAAAATGTCCATACTACCCAAAGCAATATATAGATTCAGTGCAACACCTAAAAAAATACGTATGGCTTATTTCACAGAACTAGAACAAATAATCCAAAAATTTATATGGAACAACAACAGACCACAATAAGACACAGTAATCTTGAGAAAGAAGAACAAAGTTGGTGATATCACCCTATCTGGTATCAAACTATACTATGAGGTTATAGTCATCAAAACAGCATGGTATTGGCATAAAAATACACACATAGCTCAATAGAACAGAATAGAGAGCTCAGAAATAAACCCACACTATATAGTCAATTAATTTATGACAAAGGAGGCAATTGGATAAAAATAGTCTATTAAATAAATGGTTTGGAAAAATTAGACAGATACAAGCAAAAAATGAAATTAGACCAACTTCTTACAGTGAAGTAAGTGAGGCACATTTTCCGAACTAAAATCACCTGAACATCTCATTGAAGGAAATACATTAGGCTAAATCTTTCTATGAAGGATTTAATCTTTAGGGGAAAAACTGAGGGCATCCTTGGTTTTCTTTATATCTATCCAGTATGATTCCTTGACAAAATTCCCATAGTCTTGTTATATTTAATATAACTTTATAATACTTATAAGTTACTTATACTATTTACTAAATATATAACATTTGATAAATTTATTAAATTTAATATAAGATATATAAATTATATATAAGAATTATCATTTCAGAATTTAGCCTCTGTAACACTAAAGTGTTTCTGGTCCCCAAACAGGAATGTATATAAATTTTAACCAAGAGACCCTGCTTGTATAAGGGGACAGAGACCTTGAAGAACAAGGAGAACTTCTGCTTTTACCAAGAAAGCAGAAACACCCCTAGGAAAACTAAGGTCCTATCTATTTCACGTATATTTTAATTTGATCAACTGAAATAAGCAAGTATCAATCCCTCCTAAAAAAGAAATGAGTTGATTCATTACAACTTGAGCCAAAGTATCAACTGTTACCCATAGATCCAAATATAGTGCCTCCTGGCAAAGAAAGAGCACACAGCAAAAGGCGAGCTGGTGGAGAGACACCTGATAGCATTGCCCAAGTAACCTGAGCTAGAGTTTTGCTTGTTGTGGAGACTAATACACTGAAAATCCAGGCAGCAAAGACATCACATTACCTCAATTTTAGAAAGTTCGTGAAGATAGATTTTAAATCTCCTGACTTGTCTTTTTGTTTGCTTTTTGTTTTGCCTTTTATTGTAGAATTTTCAACCGTTCGCAAAAGAGAAAGAATAATGTAATGAACTCCCAATGCATCCATCACCCAGTCTCAACAATTACCATCATTAATATAATTTTCAAGTTTTATGCATAGTTTTAAACCAGTGGTTCTCAACGTTCCTAATGCCACGACCCTTTAATACAGTTTCTCATGTTGTGGTGACCCCCAATTTCATTGTTACAAATTGAACATAATTAAAGCATAGTGATTAATCACAAAAACAATATGTAATTATATATGTGTTTTCCGATGGTCTTAGGTCACCCCTGTGAAAGGGTTGTTCCACCCCAAAGGGGTCGCGACCCACAGGTTGAGAACCGCTGGTTTTAAACAAAGATAAATTTTATATATGGCATGACTTCACAAACTATTTTTCAGGTTATATGGGGTATGGGCTTTTGTTCATCCATGTTGCCTTTAGGGATATAGTAAGAGCCTGGCCAGCTTGGCTCAGTGGTTGGTCATTGACCTATGACCCAGGAAGTCATGGTTCAATTCCTGGTCAGGGCACATACCTGGGTTGGGGGCTCATCCCCAGTGCGGGGCGTGCAGGAGGCGGCGGATCAATGATTCTCATCATTGATGTTTCTATCTCTCTCTCCCTCTCCCTTACTCTCTGAAATCAATAAAAATGTATATTTTTTAAAAGATATGGTAAGAGAGAAAGAAAGCAGTTGGGAACTTTGCTGTTTTGTGTGTGTATTTTTCAGATAGAAACTCTCAGGGCAAATACATTTTTATGAGGATTCCATCAATTAAAACTGAGAATGTTCAGAAAACCACTTTTATTATTTCAACTACAGAATAGACAGACTCTTGGAGACGCATTCATGCTAACAATAAAGCTTGCTAGAAGCTAATGGAAAACCCAGAAGTTATTGTTAATTCATAACAAAGAAAGCAATCTGGAATGTTCAGTTCATTTTATTTCTGGAAAAAGTCTAATAGAAAAATAAAATTTAGGTTAGAAGTTTGCTTATTAAGAATAGAACCAGAGTCTAAAGAGGGGGATAAAGTTAAGGAGAACCTCACCCTATTGGGATATTAAGGTGGCCCTTCCTTTGTTGGGTGCTTACTTTATTTAGTAGGTGACTAAGGGTGCTCCTAACACACCTCCCCCACACCAGCGTTGGAGAGCACTAATAAGGACTCACTTTCAAACTCTTTCTTGTTAAAGTTCCTTAACTCCTTTTTTTTTCTATTTCTAAAACACTTCACATGAAGATGTATACTTTCTAAGATTATAGTTTACCTACCTGAGTACCATTTTAAATTACTGTCTTCCATTTGGGGAAAACTCCTAAGTCCCTTGCTGAAGTTTCTAAGCAGTCTACTTAGAAACTATTGACTCCTGGATGTGCTATCTACCACCCCACAGGACATGTAGACTTGAATACTGGCAAAACAAATTGTGTACAGATTTTTCCTGTTTTTACAGCTTTCAGAGAAAGGACTTTGACTTTTTTTCCTGGGTTTGTTAAGAAAGACTAGCCTATAACCCAATCTCTGTGGGAGGACTTCTAAAAAGTAAGAGTTCTCACTTAGATTTTCAACTAGAATATCAGAATACTTTTTTCCATCTTTTTACAAGCTTGTTGATTCTTTTAAAATTTGTTTCTCTGTAAGATTAATAAAACAGTCTTTCTTCTTTGTGCACCATGCACCTGCTACCAATATATTATTACTGTTAGCTTTTCTTTATCAAAGGATTGCAACAATTTCAAGAGTTCTCAGATTATAGAATTAAAATTTGTTTCATTAGCTCACTCTCTTACTAAGTAACAGAGGAGTAAATGAGACGCTTTAGTCAACAGAGCCAGACGTTTCATGATTTCCTTCATTTGTTCTAAGTGGCTTCCTTTTTAACCCAACCCTAGCCAATCATTAAGAAGTTGACTTAATCAAACTGCCTGTCTACTGATATGAATTCTTAAAAATTATTTTCAACCAAAAGAGTTATATTGGAGGGCAGTTGACTCTTGATAATAATAAAGTTACTAGAAACTAACGGAAAACCCATTGTACCCTTGAAGATTGCCAACACATTCTGATTCTGGGGTTTGTAAAGAGCAGTTTTCTCCTCTGTTAGTTTGTTCCAAGACAGTTGACCAGTAGACTTTACAGTGATAAATAGTGGGATGCTAAGGAATTTCCTTGCTGTAGCGTTTAGGTATTAGTAACATCTCTGAAATAATGATACTTAGTTATTTTATATGCAAATATAATGTTGGGTATAAATCACTTTATCAAAACAATTTACTTTCAGTTTCAAAGTTTTTGAAAAATTCCATGTCCGGCCGGTGTTGCTCAGTGGTTGAGCATCAACCTGTGAACCAGGAGTTCAAGGTTTGGTTCTTGGTCAGGGCACTTGTCTAGGTTTCGGGCTGGACCCCAGTGGGAGGCATGCAGGAGACAGGCAATGATTCTCTCTCATCATTGATGTTTCTGTCTCTCTCTCCCTCTCCCTTCCTTTCTGAATTCAATAAAAATATTTTTTAAATTCCCTCATTAGTTCCACAAAAGCTAATACAATTTATTTGTTTCCTTCGGATTTATTTACCTGTTTTTATTTACTCATCTATTAATTGCAACAATTATGGATTGACAAGTGATTTCTTTGAAGACCTCAGCTGTAAAATTACAATAAAATTATCTGACAACATAAGAACATAATAGCTTTAGCTCAGATGGCCTACTCATTGAGCATAAATACAATGCTTTCCATTCTTCACATTTTTCCTTGAAAACCAGTAAGTGCCACATTGTGAGTGGTGACATATGACTTTCTTGTAAATGGAACCTTGCAATTAGAACTGGGTGACATGAGGAATGACCTTTAAATATAATTTGTTGACAAGTTTATTATACTATGGAATTATAACAACTGATAATAATTTTTCAGACTTTTATTGATATGCACCTCTGCTTTGATTACTAAGAGTGTGTGTGTGTGTGTGTGTGTGTGTGTGTGTGTGTGTGTGTGTGTGTGTATTTGTTTGTTAACCCTCACCCAAGGTTATTTTTTCCATTGATTTTTAGAGTTGAAAGGAGTGAGAGAGACAGAGAGAGAGAGAAACATCAATGTGAGAGAAACACATCAATTTGTTGCCTCCTGCTTGAGCCCCAACCCAGGCCAGGGATTGAACCTGCAATCCAGGTACATGCCCTTGACCAAAATTGAAACCATGAGCTTTCAGTCCACAGGTGGACACTCCAACCACTAAGCCAAACCAGCTAGTGCAGTTACTAAGGGCTAACTAATTATTGTGTTATTTTGGGATGAAGCAATAGAAAGGAAGTAAAAAGTAGGGGGAAAGAATACAAGAGAGAAGATAAGGAACACAAAGAAGAAAGGACAAAGAATTTGAAAAAGAAAGTATAGAACAGGAGAAGGCAGAATGTTCTTTAGAAAGAAGAGTGAATTAGTCCTCTTGTCAGTTTCTGGGTGTGAGAAGGAGACATATGTCTCCAGAAGAAGAAAGAAGAGGAGAAGGAGGAGGAGGAGGGGGGGGGGAGGGGGAGGAGGGAGACCGAGAAGGAGAAATTCTGAGAAGAACAGTTGGGTTGGTTCTCATAGTAGTGTGGTTGTTTATGGCAACAGGACCCCAAGCAGCACTCTGCAGATAAAAGACTCACATGTCCTGCAGTGATAAATATTCAGTTTTCAACATGAACTTTTTTTTTTTTTAAATATATTTTATTGATTTTTTACAGAGAGGAAGGGAGAGAGATAAAGAGTTGGAAACATCGATGAGAGAGAAACATCGATCAGCTGCCTCATGCACATCCCCCACTGGGGATGTGCCCGCAACCCAGGTACATGCCCTTGACCGGAATCGAACCTGGGACCCTTCAGTCCGCAGGCCGACGCTCTATCCACTGAGCCAAACCGGTTTCGGCTCAACATGAACTTTTTATGCTCAAGTTAACTTTGGCTCCTATTAGTTATTTGTTCTATTTCTGTTACCAAAAGCTGTTCATTTTTTCTTTTTTTTTCTCTGCCTTCCCTTTCAATCTTAAAGTAATGAGACTCCTGTTCCTTTACTGTCATAAAGGCAGAAAGAGGAGCAAGCAGATGTTTAGGTGAAAGAATAATGAAGTTTCAGGAACCCTTTGACCCATCACGTCATCTCCTGAGTTAACAGCACTCCTCTGCTAAGCTTCTGTAATGCAGGGATTTATAAGCAATGTCCCCTTTTACAACAGAGGAAGCTGTAGTCTAAATGCCTTGCCTATGGCTCCCCAGTGAGTGAATAAAAGTCAGAAATAGAACCCAGACCTCCTGACGTCAGATTCAATGTTCTTTCCACTTCACGATGCCTAAAAATACAAACAAATAAAAAACTCCCTAAAGCAAGTAAAACCTTATCCATTTCCATGTTGTAAGTCACATCTTGGAAACCCAAAGTTAAGTAAGATTAATTTTTTTAAATTCTAGCTTTTAAAATATACAACACCTGAGTTTGGAACAAATTGATCCATTTAAATGTATTTTGCTAAACAAAATTTCCTTAATTTTCATATTTATTCTAATAATCTAGTAATGATTTATAATAACAATTTCAAAGGGTATGATCCCTTAGAACATTTTCTTCTATCATCTTTAAGAAAAAGAGTCTTCGAAATGAGAATTTTTGTGGTTTTATTTATACATTTGACTTAACTTCACTATATTCCCTTAGTGCCACTTCTACAAATGTGTCTTGTTGACTCTGGATCTCAGTTTAAATGTCATGTCCCCAGGGCAGGCTTCTGTGACTTCAGAGTAAGGTATCCACCCCCACACACTGTATTTATACTTTCATAGCACCTGCACTTTTCCCTCCTAGTCCTTGTTATGATAGTAATTATATAGTAATTTGAGTAAATTACAGGGTGGGGCAACAGTACGTTCACAGTTGCTCATATGGAAAATAATACAATAATTAATAAATAATAATACAAGAATAAACTGTATTTTGAGTACTCACAACTGCAAACCTACTGTTGCCCCACCCTGTATTGTTGAATGTCACTGTTGCCTTCCAGACCAGAAGCACCAAAAGGGCAGAATTTGTTTACCGTGTTCACTAACATATCCCCAGCACCTACCACAGTGATTGGCCCATATTAGGTGTTCAACAATTATTTATTTAATAGTTAAATAGATACATTTCTCAGGATGACCGCGTAAGTTTTTGCTTATCTGGCTTAAGAAGAATCACAAATAATAATGGCTCTCCTTATTGTGTGCCTACTGCGTACAGTGTACTAGGTTAGGTGATTTACATGCATATTCTCACAACAACCCTATGAGGTGGCTACAATTTTAAATCACACTGCAGTGAGGACACTGAAGTTTAGAAGGGTTAAGTAACTTGTCCAAGGTTACCTGGTTAGTGGTTGACATTTGGTTGCTACAGAAATTTAGGAAATAAAAAAAACGCAAGGAAAATCTTATGTCATTTTTTCCCTAAAGAGTAATCTCTTCTGATTTTTATTAATTAATGTTATACCAACACTGGGAGAAGTGGGAAAGGGAAACCCCCACTTTTACAAAAACAATTCAGTGTCAAAATTCAGTGTCAGATTCTTTCACTTTGATTCCTGCTTAACAGATCCTGATTATAACGTTTTGGCTTTTATGTCTATGGGTTAAATGAAAATATTTCAAACTTTTTATTTCCATGTCCATGTGTTACCTACATAGCTATTTAAAATGATATCCGAATTTCCATGGGTTCAAAGAGACAAATAATATTTTTGCTTTTATTTATTTATTTATTTTGTTTTTTCCTAAGAGTACCAAGAAAAACAGAAATAATAGCACAAGAAGTTAGAGGGAAGAGCCAAGAAGGCCCCATGCAACCAAGGAAAGTGCTGTATATTTTTTAATAGTAATATATCAAGGTATGTCAAAATCTGTAATTTCTGGAACACCAGCATTCCCTTCAGGAAGATAGTGCCTATATCATTTTTGAAAAATGGTTTTGAAAATATTATTTCTGTTTAATTTGAAATGATCTTGGTTAGGAACCCAGGGGTCTCCCATAAATATTTTATAGGCTGAGAAGCTATAACTTTGTCTCTAAAGTTACTCTCTTACTAATAATGCATTTTGTGAAGAGGCTTATCTCATATTCTTGATTCTTTATTATCACAGTCTTCAGTAAGATCTGCAACGTTCATATTATTCAGCCTTTATTTTCTGAAATCTGTTGTAGGGGGTTAAGACTATTAAGCAAGAGATGATATCATTGAATCACTTTATTATGCTATATCTGCACATTATATTGAAGTCGCACTGCTATTTTTCAGAGGCTCTGCTAGAAAATAAGCTAGTTGATGGTATTTTTACAGAAATTCTTTAGGTAGTTATGCAACTAAGCCCTTTTAAGCAGGGCTCAGATAAATCTTGTTCCCCACAAAATGTAATCTCTACAAGGCTTGAAAGGGTATCTGCTATATAAGTAGGTGGGTACTCCATAAATACATGTTGACTTAATTGAAAAATCTTTATATTGAATCATGATTTAAGGTCATGATTTTTTTCAAAACTCAGTGACGATTGGTTTATAAAATTAGTAGAGAGAGTAATTGCATTTACTCACATAGAGGAGGAAGCCATTTTCATATTTGCCCATAGGTCCTTAAATAAACAATAAAAAATACAATCATGGATCAACTAAACTAAACTCTTTTTCCTTCAGAATAATTCCTTATTTTGAGGCCTGCCCAAGAGTTCCAAGTGGTACCCACTACTTGATCTCTATAAACCATGAAATACCTTGACATAAGAACAGTAGAATCTTATTGAAAGAGAGGTCACCTTCTATATAGTGGAAAATAACTATTTATTTGGCCAAAATTGACGGTTTTTTCTAATGGAATTTTTTTCTGTTCTTCAAAATAACATTGCTAAGAACTTTTCATGGTAACTCCACCACTCCACTACTCTTTGAGTAAATTTACCTTTTATTTTCTGTGAAAGCTGTTAATAAGTTTTGAATCGCATATCTCATTGGTTTAATTGGGGAACATAAGAAGTGTTTAAAGTTTTCCTTTTTTAATTATATAGTTATTCCTGTACATATAAATAGATTAAAACCATCTATTAACAATGCTGTTCAAAGTTAAGAAAAATCATCATCTCTATCATGAAGAACACAAGCTCTCAGAGAACAAGGTTTCACCCTGCAATTTTACGAAGGCCTTTGAAGGTGTCCATGGCTTTGGCAGTGTTCCAGAGCCAGCTGCATCAGAGCGATCCAGCTGACTAGAGAACACAGCAGCCCTGAAGAATTGTGAAATCCGCCATAATGTCTGGAGCAAAGGAATGTGATTATCGCTTATGAACCCAACCTTCCCCTGGGAGACATCTGTTGAGATTTCCCGAGGAATGAGAGATTGTGCATCTAAAAAGAATACATCAATAGTTTCTGAAATATACAAAAATTAATAGTATTTTCCTTATTTTTTCTTTATCTACTTTGAGGCAAAGAGTCTAACTTATAATTAATCACCCAGTCTAATGTGTTAAATTATTGATAATATATTAAAAATCAGTGCTGAACTTCAGTTATTTTTGGTTAACTCTTTCTTTATATCTCTGATGGAGAAAAATAACAGATATTTCCAGTTGGGCTGCGCTGGGTGATCACAGTTAAATGAAGTGGGAAGCACTTCATTAAACTATCTAGATAGCTAACGATGCTGAAAGTTCATTCGTTCATTCAGAAAATATTTATTGAGTGCATGCTCCATGACAGGCACTGTTCTAAGGACAGTGTTCTAAGGGCAGTAACTATTGAGATAAATACACTAAGTTTGTGCCCTCACGGAGTTAATGTTTTAGCGTGTCTGATAGGCAATAAAATAGGTAAAGACATTATTTTCAAGTGGTGATAAATGCTGTAAAGACTGACAAAGCAGGATAAAGGGACTGTGAGAAATGGTGTGATGGATTGGGTGATATATTAGGGCAAGAGCTTTTTGAGGAGGTAACATTTAAGCAGTCTACTGTGTTCCACACCAATAACTGAGAAAGAACATTTCATGTAGAATAAAAAGCAAAAAATAAAAACAGATCTTGAGAAGTAAATGCATTCACTTTGCTTTCAGAACAGCAAGGAGGCAAGTTTTGCAGGAGTAAAAAGAACTTGAGGGAGAGATGCCTGATATGAGATCAGAGAAGTAGCCAAAGGCCAGATGTCAGGCTTTGTAACCCATGAAAAAGTCTGGATTTCATTCCAGTTTCCAGAAAGTAATTAGAAGAGGACATAATTCCACAAACACAGACTTTTAAAGGTAAAAGTGAATCAGGGAAATCATTAGGAGAGGGAGGATAGCTTGAATCTAGGCACAACAGTAGTAGATATGAGTAGATATGTTTAGAAGTTGTGGAATATTATAAATACTTTGGGAGTGGATCTGAAAATATTTGCTGGCAACTTAGATATGGAGTTTAATATCTTTTTTTTTTTAAAAAAGAGGAAACAAGACTTATTCCAACATTTTGCCATGAGCATATGAATGAATGAGGGTGCTATTTACTGAGATGTGAAGAGAGGTCAAGGGAAATGGGAGAGCAAAAGTTTTTAAAGGAAAATCAGAGTGATGCTTGACGATATAAATATGTATAAGAATTAGAAATAAGAATTCTCCAAATCTTAGGCACTACATCATAAAGATCACATTTATTCAAAAGTCTGGAGACTTTTTAATGTAACATGTTTCTAAAAGAAAATAGACAAGGGTATTGGGAAGAGATGCTTTCAGTTTTCTTTTTTATACATTCCTGTGCTTGTTCAAAGCTTTTTAAAAAATCTTGTTTGTATATTACTTTTATTGTAAAAAAATTTTAATATACCAATAAGTTAATAAGAAGTAATTCGTTAAATTAGAGGTTATATAGTAAACAGGTAGAAGAAAAAGTGAACTGAATTTACCTGCTATAAATCTATCCAACCTCTAAAACCTTTAATTAGGTTTAGCAGCCAACAGGTGCATCTTCAGATCCCCCTTCTAGCTTTACATTTGGCACTAATATCAACTTGTTTCTTAGTTTAAAGTTTGCTTTCTTTCCCCAGTGATGCCTTATGCTGCTGCATTTGTAGTATGATATGCCCTGCCTCCGGCTCTAAAATGGTTTATGCCTATCTATCTCAAAAGCATTTGCCATTTGTCCTAATCCAGTGACTGCTCAAGACCAAACCAAATGGCCTCAATTAGCTAAACGAGCCCTGTTTGTTTGCTCTGTGGACTGGGTAGCAAATACAAGTATATCCCGACTTGCCATATTACCTGATGCTTTCCACATGAAATCAGTTAGCATACTAGCTGTCATGAAGTCACTCTTTCTGTTTAAGAGAGTAGCTAAAGCTCCCAGGCATATTTTAATAGGCTCCTATGGAGAAGGGATTAGGATCTCTATTAATACACTCAGTCCCAGGATTCTTGGAACATGGGCCATTCTACTGATCTTTTCCCTTCACATTCTTCCAATGAGTTATCCTTCTCTCCACACTGGGGTCTTATTTCAAGGGCATTCACTAGCTCATTTATAAGATCAACTTGCTATTTTTAAAATGTGATTGTCAAATCATTAATTCATGTAATGTCAGCTTCATTGGGGGTAATTTTAAATGTACAATTCAACAAGTCTTACAAATCTATACAGTTGTATAACCACAATCACAATCAAGATATAGAAAGTTCCTTCATTGCCCCTCTGTAGTCCATTCTCTCCTTGACCATGGACCTGCTTTCTTTTGCTGTAGTTTTGTCTTTTCTAGAAATTTTTATAAATGGAATAATATAGTATGTAGTTTTTCCTGGATGGCTTCATTCCCTTTGCATAATACTTTTGAGATTCATCCATGTCATTTCAGATGTATAGGTATTTTATTATATGAATACTAGAGGCCTGATGCACAAAATTCATGCATGGTGCTCAGCACTTGCAGCCCCACCTGCCTCGGCCCTCGCAGTCCTGGCTTCATCCAGAAGGTCATCCGGACGGTCGTTCCACTGTTCGGTCATCTGGCCTAATTAGCATATTATGCTTTTATTATTATAGATAGCAGATTTTACTTACTCATTCAGTAGTTGACAGATATTTCAGTAATTTATAGCTTACATAAACTTATAAAAAGTTTATATGGGGTGGGAGGCAGTGGTGGGCTATAAGGGGTCAATGGGGAAAAAAGGGGACATATATAATACTTTCAACAAAAAGATTTTAAAAAATAAAAGTTTCTAAACTTGGTTATAAGTTTTTGTGCAAACATATGTTTCATTTAATTTGAGGAAATACCAAGAAGTAGGATGGCCAAGTTGGGTTTTAATCTACCCTTTTACTATTTGTTTTCTATTTGTCCCATTTGTTTCCTGTTCTTCCCCCACACCCCCTCTTCTCCTGCATTCTTTTGTATTAATTATTTTTAGCATTCCATTTTATCTTCATATTTGTTTATTAGCTTCAGCTATTTTTTAATGGTTTCTCAGAGGATCAACTATACACATGTTTTTAAACTTAGCACAGCATTTATGAAAATAATATTATACTGCTTGCCACATAATAAACTTACAATAGTATTCTTCCATTTTGTCTCTTCCTTTGTGCTGTATTTATCGTATTTCTTATTTCTACATATATTATATCTTCACTTCACAATACACCATTATTTTTGCTCTAAATAGTAAATATTCTTTTAAAGAGATTTAAAATAGGAGAAAAATGCTTGCTGTAATTTTTCATCTTTTAACCCTTTCTGGGGATCTTTATTCTTTGTCCCGATCCAAGTTTCCATCTGGTATTATTTTTCTTTTGTTCTTATTTTGACCTTTTTTGTAGTGTTAGGCATGCTTGCAATGAATTTTCTTGGCTTTTATTTGCTTGCAAATGTCTTCGTCTCGCTTTCATTTTGAAAATTTTCACTGAGTATCAGTCTTAGGTTGGTAAGTTTTGTTTGTTTGCCTTTTTTTCCTTCCAGTACTTTAAAGATGTTGTTTCATGTCTTTTGGTTTGCATAGTTTCTGGCAAATTTCTGTTGTCCTTCTTATCTTTGTTTCCCTGTGTTTTCTTTTTATTTCTCTCTTAGGCAGCCTTCAAGATCTTTGTCTTCATCAGGACATTGAAGCAAGGCAATTTTGATATGCTGTGGAGTGGTTTTCTTTGTGTTTCTTTTGCTTGGGGTTTGTTGATGTTCTGTGATCCATGGGTTTATAATTTTAATGAACTTTGGAAATCTCTCAGCCATTGATTCTTCAGTTTTCTGTGCTTCGCTCCATATTCTCAGACTCATGTTTACAGTGTTTCCATGTATTCAGAACACTCAATAGATACTGTCCTTTATGTCATATGACAGTCTGCTCGTTATTTTCTGGTTTTTCCCTCTGTTCATCCTCATTTTGTGTATTATTACATCTTTATGTTTACTTATCTTCTCTGTGGCGTCTAATTTGTTCTTAATCACATGGAGTATAATTTTTATTTCAGATAGTCTATATCTAATCTCTAGAAGTTTCATGTAGATCTTTTAAAATATCTCTAATTTCTCTTTGCACCATGTTCATGTTTTCCTTTACCTTCTTGAGCAGATAAAGAAATATTTATAATAGCTCTTTGATGTTCTTATCTCCTTAATCATCTCTGTCATTTATGAGTCTGTTTCTATTGATTGAAAATTTCTTCTGCTATGGGTCATATCTTCCTGCTTCTTTGCATGCCTAGTAATTTTTGATTGACTGATGAACACTGTGGATTTTACACTGATGGGTGCCATATTTTGTTGTATCCCTTGAAATAATATAGGAATTGTTCTCAGACACAGTTAAATTACTTAGAATTCACTTAATCCTCACAAGCTTGTTTTTAAAGCTTTGTTAGCATGTGTTTAGAGCAGTCTATCATCTAAGTGTAAGTTATCTCCACTATTAAGGTGATGTTTATCCAATGCCTGTGTATTAGAAGTTGTTCCATTCAGGCTGGTGGGAACACAAACTGTTACCACCTCTGTCTGAACCACAGGAATTATTTGGTTTACAGCTTTCTGATAGGCCTTTCCCAAGCCATGAGTAAGTAGTTTCTTCTCAGCCAAAGCGTTCAGGAGAGCCTTCTGTGAATCTCTAGGGCTCTCTCTGTGCAGCTGGCTCCTGCCTTACAAATTTAACTACCTTGGTCTCGCAGAACATTGATCTCTCCTCATTCACTGACAACTCTGAGCTCTTATTGGGTTTCATTTCCCTGAGCCATGGCTTGGAAAATGCCTCCAGACATTAAGCTGGGGCAATTATAAGGCTCACCTTATTCATTTCCTTCTATCAGGAATGACAGTCCTACATTGTTTTTGTCCAGTGTTGAAAGGCATCGTTTCATATATATATTGTCCAGTTTTAGGTTAAGAAGAAAAGCAAAAAAAAAAAAAAAAACCACAAGAAAAAAACAAAAAAAGAAGAAAAGCAAATGTTGTCCCTGTTGCTCTATCCTATTTGGAAGCATAAGTTCCATTAATTCTTTTATTGCTATAAAATAACTCAGTACATTTACAATTAACACATTTGTACGCCATGTGAAAAAGAAAAAACCTGTAATAACCAAAACACAAACAGGTCTTAATATGATTAATGCAACTCTGACAAATTCAAATACACAAGCATGCACTCATATACACAGCCCTTGTGCATTTTGATATTTTGAAATTAGTTTGTGGCTCCCTCTCCGTACCTAAAAAGTAAAAGTTAAATACTGAAAAAGAGGCGAACTTTAACAAGAATAAGTAAAGATAATTAAAGATAAGGGTGGCTTCACTCTGCAAGTGGTCAATAGTTTTTCTTTACTCCCAAATTACGTCTTATATTCCAGAACAGCAAGGCATAGCACCAAACTTGGTCTTTTAAAAAATTTTTGTGACTAAACATCAAAGAAGAAACAGAGTTTAAGTGGCTAGGTAAAGCTAGGGATAAACACTAACTAATGGAGAGAAACCAAGATGGCGGCATAGGTAAACACCGGAGTTAGCTGCCTCGAACAACCACTTCAAAAATACAACTAAAAGATGGAACAGACATAGCCCAGAACCACAGGAAGACTGGCTGAGGGGAAATTCTTCAACTAGAAGGAAAGAGAACAGCATACGAGACTCAGAGGAGGCGCAGGACAGAAAATACAAAGGTGCGTACCTCCGCGGAGCGGGCTGGCGGCGGAGGGCGTGGTTGTTGTTTTCAATCGGGAGGGAGTCTCAGATTCTGAGCTCCAGTTCTGGGCGAGTCTCTAGGGACCCAGACTCAAACAGGAGAAGTGGGACTGTCTGGCATCGGTCGGAACGCAAGGGCAGCTTTCTCTCCGAAGTTTGCAGCGGTTGCTGGGACTCTGAGAGGCAGAGCCTCTGGGGACGGGACTGAGAGCAGTCATAACTGCTCCCTCCACCTGCTCTGTTGATCCCGTGCGACCCGCCCCACCCAAGCCCTGCACAGAGCCATTTTCCAGATAGCCTCAGGCAAAGGCTAGATTAGCACCTCCCTAGAGGACAGAAGTTTTCCCACTGCAGACACAGCTGATTCTCATAGCCAGTTGGCCTGGAGGTCAAATCCCCCTAGTATTAACTACAACAATCAAGGCTTAACTACAACAAGACTGCGCACAAAGACCACTAGGGGGTGCACCAAGAAAACATAAAAAATGCGGAGACAAAGAAACAAGACAAAACTGTCAATGGAGGATATTGAGTTCAGAACCACACTTTTAGGGTCTCTCAAGAACTGTCTAGAAGCCGCCGATAAAGTTATTGAGTTCCTCAAGAAATCTAATGAGACCCTCGATGTTATGATAAAGAACCAACTAGAAATTAAGCATACACGGACTGAAATAAAGAATATTATACAGACTCCCAACAGCAGACCAGAGGAGCGCAAGAATCAAGGCAAAGATTTGAAATGCGAAGAAGCAAAAAACACCCAACCAGAAAAGCAAAATGAAAAAAGAATCCGAAAATACGAAGATAGTGTAAGGAGCCTCTGGGACAGTTTCAAGCGTACCAACATCAGAATTATAGGGGTGCCAGAAGATGAGAGAGAGCAAGATATTGAAAACCTATTTGAAAAAATAATGACAGAAAACTTCCCCTACCTGGTGAAAGAAATAGACTTACAAGTCCAGGAAGCACAGAGAACCCCAAACAAAAGGAATCCAAAGAGGACCACACCAAGACACATCATAATTAAAATGCCAAAAGCAAAAGACAAAGAGAGAATCTTAAAAGCAGCAAGAGAAAGAAACTCAGTTACCTACAAAGGAATACCCATACGACTGTCAGCTGATTTCTCAACAGAAACTTTGCAGGCCAGAAGGGAGTGGCAAGAAATATTCAAAGTGATGAATGCCAAGAACCTACAACCAAGATTACTTTATCCAGCAAAGCTATCATTCAGAATTGAAGGTCAAATAAAGAGCTTCACAGATAAGAAAAAGCTAAAGGAGTTCATCACCACCAAACCAGTATTATATGAAATGCTGAAAGGTATCCTTTAAGAAGAGGAAGAAGAAAAAGGTAAAGATACAAATTATGAACAACAAATATGCATCTATCAACAAGTGAATCTAAGAATCAAGTGAATAAATAATCTGATGAACAGAATGAACTGGTGATTATAATAGAATCAGGGACATAGAAAGGGAATGGATTCACTATTCTTGGGGGGGAAAGGGATGTGGGAGATGTGGGAAGAGACTGGACAAAAATTGTGCACCTGCTGGTGGGAATGCAGACTGGTGCAGCCACTATGGAAGACAGTATGGAGTTTCCTTAAAAAACTGAAAATGGAACTCCCATTTGACCCTGTGATCCCACTTCTAGGAATATATCCCAAGAAACCAGAAACACCAATCAGAAAGGATATATGCACCCCTATGTTCATAGCAGCACAATTCACCATAGCTAAGATCTGGAAACAGCCTAAGTGCCCATCAGTAGATGAATGGATTAGAAAACTGTGGTACATCTACACGATGGAATACTATGCTGCTCTAAAAAGGAAGGAACTCTTACCATTTGCAACGTCATGGATGGAACTGGAGAGCATTATGCTAAGTGAAATAAGCCAGTCAATGAAGGAAAAATACCACATGATCTCACTCATTCATGGATAATAGAGACCATTATAAACTTTTGAACAATAATAGATACAGAGGCAGAGCTGCCTCAAACAGATTGTCAAACTGCAGCAGGAAGGCCGGGGAGGGTTGCGGGGCAGGAGGTAGGGGGGTAAGAGATCAACTAAAGGACTTGTATGCATGCATAGAAGCATAACCAGTGGACATAAGACATTGGGGGATAGGGGAGGCTAGGGGACTGTCTAGGGCGGGGGGATAAAATGGACACATATGTAATACCCTTTGTAATACTTTAAGCAATAAAAAAAAAAAATTGAAAGTTGAAATAAAAATTAAATCTCAGAAAAAAAAAAATTTAAAAAAAGAAGCAACCAGATGCTTCTGAAGTTAGAATTTGTTTAGGGTATATTGTGGATGCAAATAAAGTTACATTAAAAAAAAAAAAATTGTGCACCTATGGATGAGGACAGTGCGTGGGGAGTGAGGGCGGAGGGTGTGGTGGGAACTGGGTGGAGGGGAGTTATGGGGGGAAAAAAAGAGGAACAAATGTAATAATGTGAACAATAAAGATTTAATAAAATTAAAAATAAATAAATAAATAAATAAATAAATAAAATTTTTGAGACCACATAAATAGACTATTTGTCAGCCGTCCTTGGAGTGATGTGTAACAAAGAGACTGAATTTTTGCCAGTGGAAAATCAGCAGAAGAGACATGTGCCACTATCAGGCCTGGACCATGCAAAGCTCCATTCACAACCCCCTGTGCTTTTCCATCCATTCAGGTGCCCTTGAATACCACATATTGGAAACGGCAAAGTAATGAGAAGGAAGGACCTGAGTGACCACTTGCAGTCAAGCTGTCCATGTGTCAAGAATCCCTGTTTTGACTTTATGTAAGCAAGACAATGAACACAAACCATTATGCGAAAGCCACTGGTTTGTGGGGATTTGTCCAGTACTTAAGTTAGTGCTACCTTAGTATACTGTTCTTCCCTCAAACAATTCCTCATTTCTTTACAGCCACTCAAACAAATAAGCTGTATTTCAAAACTGCAAAGTTTTGCATTCTTTCTGTTAAATCTGTTTATTTATACGACTGATGTTGAGAACATTTAATGTGATAAGGCAGAGCAGGGTACAGTTACAAGCATAGGCTTGGGAGTCAATCAGACCTTAGTGGGAGTCCCTGACTGACCTCTTACTAACTGTGTGACCAGATATTTTCTTATCTGTACAATCAGAATATAAGCTCTACCTTAGAGGGTATTTATGAGGCTGCTGTACGGTGCTACATAGAGAATGCTTTGCTCAGTGTCTGACACAGTAAGAATAAAAAGTTGCATGTGCTATCATTCTGCCTTCTATATATTGTTGATGTAGTCCATTTAATCATCTAAAAAGTGTTCTATCACAACTCATATATGCCACCACTAAAGAGTTCATCATAGTTTATAACTTTTTATTAATAATTTCTTTGTGAAAATATACCAGAATATTTTCTACACAGATTGTAACAAGGTTAATTTTAGATGAGTCACTAATAAAGTAAAGGAATAAATCTTCCTTTCATAGAAATCCCTAGGTATTATCCATTTTAAAATGAAGAGGGAAGTTCCGATGTAATATTAACCCTGTGGTTAGCGCTCTGAGTTGTGTTTCAATTCAACGGATCACTTGGCCCCCAAAGGCCCACTTAATCTTGTCAGAGAAGAGATAGCCAGAGTGAGGAAGTGTTTCTGTGCTCTCACCTTCAAGTTATAATAATATTAATGGGTCTTATCTTAAAAAGTGTCTGACAAAGTGCCTAAGTTCTTAAGATTAAAGTCCTATGGAATGTTTGAAAACTCCATAGTTATAGTTAAGCTGTCCTAATATTTTTCTAAACTATCTCTACATGAGCTCTATAGGACTGAGTCTAGGCCTCCATTCCTACATTTAAAATGTGTTTTTAAATATCACTCTGTTCCTATTAATCACATTAAAACATTCATTTCATTTCCAATACTGGATCCATTCCTCTGTGGCTTGCTAGTAAGAAGGTATCCAATTCTAAGCTAATGAACTAGAGTAATTATTTAAATCATTTTCTTTTAAAAATTTTATCTAGCCGAAACCGGTTTGGCTCAGTGGATAGAGCGTCGGCCTGCGGACTGAAAGGTCCCAGGTTCGATTCCGGTCAAGGGCATGTACCTGGGTTGCGGGCACATCCCCAGTGGGAGATGTGCAGGAGGCAGCTGATCGATGTTTCTAACTCTCTATCTCTCTCCCTTCCTCTCTGTAAAAAATCAATAAAATATATTTTTAAAAAAATTTTATCTTTATTGTACTCTTTTTTCCCCACTGACCCCTTCTAGCCCGTACTCTCCCCTCCTCTCCCCCATCCCCTCACAGGCTTTTACCACACTGTTGTCTGTGTCCATGGGTTAAGTATATATGTATATAAGTTCCTTGGTTAATCTCTTCTCACTGACTCACCCCTGCCTTCCTTCTCAGATTCTGCATTCTTTCCTATGCTTCTATGTCTCTGGATCTATTTTGTTCATCAGTTTACTTTGTTCATTAGATTCCACATATGAGTGAGATCATGTGGCACTTGTCTTTCTCTGACTGGCTTATTTCGCTTGGCATAATACTCTTCAGGTCTGTCCATTCTATCTCAAAGGGTGAGAAATCTCTCTTTCTTTCTTTCTTTCTTTCTTTCTTTCTTTCTTTCTTTCTTTCTTTCTTTCTTTCTTTTTTTTTTTTTAGATGCATGACACTGTTTTACTTTATTTCACATTTATGCTTCTTAAAATAGGGGAAAGGGAGTTTTTTGGTAGGGATTCAGCATTTGTTAAAATCATACCCAAACATTTACTAACATTTCCTTCCAATGGTTTTAGGAGAAAAGACATCAAAATTTCAATGTTAGAAAACTATGCTACACCTACACAATGGAATACTACTAGTATGCTGCTGTAAAAAAGAAGGAATTCTTACCATTTTCAGCAGCATGGATGGAACTGGAGAGCATCATGCTAAGCGAAACAAGCCAGTCAGAGAAAGATAAATATCACATGATCTCACTCATTTGTGGAATATAATGAACAACATAAACTGATGAACAAAAATAGAACCAGAGTCAAAGAAGCATTGAACAGACTGTCCAACCTATGAGGAAAGGCAGCAGGGGAGGGGGTAAGAGATCAACCAAAGGACTTGTATGTATGCATATGGGCATAACCAATGGGCACAGATGGAGGGAGAGGGAGAGGAGGGGAAAGAGCATGTGCTGCGGGGTGGGGTTGGCCCGGGAGAGGTCAATAGGGGAAAAAGAAGTCCCATGTAATACTTTAAAGAATAAAGAATTTAAATTTTAAAAAATGGAAAAAAATAATTTAACATTTACAGGTATGATTATGGGTTTTCTCCCCATTTTTATACTTCCCACACTGTGTATCAGCATATTCTGTGATAATGAGATTGGGGCATAAACTTGAACATATTGAAAGAAAAATCTTATTTTCACTTTTCCAGATTAAAATAAACTATATAGCAAAATAAAAGTGTAAAGATACAAATGATTAAAAAAAAAAATTTCACCTGAACATTAACCCTACTTCCTGGACGCTGCAGTCTGAACTGGCTGTAGTAGAAGTCACTCAGGCCTAGAACCTCTTTATCCAGCAGCTGATATCCAGTGTTACGGGGCTTCTAAAGACAGGATTTGTTTATTTTATTAATTCTGAAAGCCTCCAAATCTACAACAGCAAATTCTTTGATGTCTAAAGTTAGTACCACACTGTCAGGGAAGACCCGGCAGGGAAGGAAAGGGGCACTAAGAAAGGGCTGGCAACCCTATAGCACATCCTCAAGACTGTCTCAGTGACCACTTTTAAACTTTATTTCACCTGTTTTGGGAAGGTACGCAGTTTGATCTATCCCCAGACAACCAATTCCCTAAGCCCAGGGTTTGCTGGCCCTATCAACAAGGAAATTCTACATAAATGACTTTTAGCCTTTAGCTATTTTATCAGCCAGCGTACCCAAATATGTTTACATAGCGTGACTTCCAGAAAATGTAAGTTTCCTCAGCACGTAAGGTGACAACAGAACTATGACACAATGGACCTATAGTAAATAGTTCATTTTCTGCTCTTCAGTGCGAACACATGGAACAAAACCTAATTTCAGTTTAAACTCATTTCCTTTTTATTAACATTCAAGTTACCATTACATGGTTTGGTACTCAGTAAAGGAAAACTTGTTAAAATAAGGTAATATGTTGTCATCAGTATTTCCAGGTGATTGTTTACACTCAAGTAGTATCATCAGTAAATCCTTGGGAAGCCTATCGATGGGGTTTATACTTTGTCAAGGCCCAGTTCCTCTGGAGTGGAGATTCCCAGTTCATTTAAAGTTGGTCTAAGTTCCTGGATGACATAGGGTAGATTTCCTTATGCGGTCCTGCTTGTCCTTAACAACTTCTAGGATGCGAACAGCACTAGTGAAATCTTTTAACCGTCTGCATGCCCGCCAAGCAGCATCAATGATTTTGGGTTCTGGAACCAGATCATAGCCAACAAGCGTGTTCATCCCTTTACACAATTTCTGGGCATCAGTATCTGGCTTGTTGAAGTATGTCACCCAGCAAGCATCCGATTCCTCATCTGTCTCATGTGACCCAGGAGAGTAGCAGCGAACTGACTGGATACCCAGGGCAGGCCGGGGTGGGGGGGCGGTGAGGGGTGCAGGAGGCCTCAAGAGCTGGCTCAGGAGGCTGCAGCGGCTGCTACAATGGCAGCACCCAACATAACGGTGATAGTGGCGCGCAGGCTCAGAAATCTTTCTTTTTTTACAACTGCATAGTATACCATGGTGTAAATGTACCACAGCTTTTTCATCCACTCATCTGCTGATGGGCACTTGGGCTGTTTCCAGATCTTAGCTATTGCAGACCACTTTCTTAAACTGAACACCTCACAAAACAACTTAGAAGAAAAATTACAGCTGTATCCTTAGCACACACATACATGTACATGAGTGTTTTTAATATTGCTATTAAGTTTTTATCTAGCTATTACATGGGACCTGCAAATGAAAAACAACTTAGTTACATAGGTTATGGAGTAAACAAATTGCAGCAGAAGGAAAATGATGAAAAGATATGCTCCTCAGAGAAGGTAAAGTTCAGGATGTAGCTTTTTTGGTGTTTGTATGTATGGGGAGGGAAGGAGGTGGGGAGCTGGAGGAAGAGAGAGGGATAGAGAATATGAATGAATTATAAAGGAATCAAATCTTTAAAAATTGTGACTGAAAGAAAATAAGAGCACACTGAAGACTGTATGCTTGTTATTGAACACACATTTTCTATAACTTTTATATGGAGAGACTGAAATACTAAAGTAATCAACTAGTAACAATAAACATTTATGTCATTTGGATTTCTTTATGTAATTAGAAAGGTTTCATAAAAGTCTACCCTAAGTTCTGTAGATATTCTTCCCTCCAAATAATTGGGGAGTCATTCAAATAATTCAGCAGTTAAGTGGGAGGGAGACTTTTTACTTTTAATAATTACTTTCTTTTAGACTAGATCTCATAAATATTCAACTATCAGTTAATCAGTTATATATGCTTATAATTTTATGAAGTTGTTCAGACAGGTAAATATAAGGTAAAAAACTCACAAATCCAGGGTGAGGCCAACCAACTGTACAGAAGGTTGCTGTTTATTATCATAGAAGCAGGATGTTTTTCTTTCTACTTTTTCTAATATTAAGGTGATTAAAGCAATTCCACTGACTGGCCCTAGTTGTTTTAACATGGACTTTATACAGTCAAGCAAACCCTTCACTTTGAACTACTTCTGTTATTAGGGGAGGTGGTGATCTAAATGTTTCAAAATATAAGAAAGACTTTCATTTGATTTAACTTTAAAAACACAAAAATGGGAGTAATCAGAACTAAGAGGCTTCCAGTTCATAAATATTATTGTGTTCAAGAAATAAAAATGTTAGGAAACCATAAACATATTGGTTTATATTCCTGAGGAGTTCCACTTTGATGTTTTTGATTGGGATTTATCTAGTCTTCATGTTTCAAATAGCAATTTTTAAGGGGCCATAAAGTAAAGGAAATAACTGGTCTTTTATCTAATGTAGACTTTAAACGGCTAACCATGAAAAACAAGTTCCATGTTAAGACTTACTTATCAATAGGAGAAACCGATTATCTTAAAATTGCTACATAAGGAACTAAATCACAGGTTGTTGAAACTGGAGGTGTTATTTCAATGCGAGACTATATACTTAATTGTTTTCATGAATGTACACCTCCCACATTTAAGATTTCTAACTTGAAAAATTAACTACAAAAACTCATATGCGATCAAACCTATAATTAAAAACTGCAAAGTAAGTGGGAATAATTGATACATGCTTAAGAAGAAAAAAATGAGTGTAATATTTCCATTTGGGACTAAGAGCAAAATCAAAGTAGAGAAAAGTAGATTCAATGGTTTAGAGGAAGAACATAATGAATAAAAACAACAACTTTTTCCCATGAAAAGGAACTGCTATAAATTGACAGCTAAAAATCCTAAATTATTTCCACATTTTAGTGGTTTTAAACAGGTCACAACAAGTCAGTACTAAAATTGGGTTTCTAGAGTCACATTTATTATGTGACTAAACTGAGATATGAGTATCCATTGTTGAGCTCCTAAGTTTTTAAGTTGATCCCTTGAAAATTAAAGTTCAAAGTCATTTTTTATGTGAACATCTAAGACCATTAATCTCAAGCAGTAAGTTATAACAGAAGGTAATGTAAACAATGTCTTCGTGTATTATGGAAATAATAATGAAAAGTTTTCTCATTTTCCTTAAAAGAAAATCCAAGGATCTCAAAAAAGAACCTTTTTTTTTTATGGAATCACACAGATGAAGTATTATATTAGTTAGGGTTCTCTAGAGAAACAGAACTAATAGTGTGTGTGTGTGTGTGTGTGTGTGTGTGTGTGTGTGTGTGTGTGTGTTTGGATTTATTATATGAAATTGATTTACATGATTTTGGAGGCTGATTAAGTCCTAATATTACAGGGTGAGCCCATAGCTAGAGGCCCAGGGTGGTGGTGGTGTAGTTCCAGTCCAGAGGTGAGCAGGCTGGAGAAGCAGGAATTCTTTCTTAGTTGGGGGAGGATCAGCTATTTTTTTTTTTTTCCTATTCAAGCCTTTGATTGGATAAAATCCATTCAGATTAGGAAGGGTGAGCTGCTTTACTCAGTCCACCTATTTAAATGGTAAACTTATCCAAAAATACCCTCACAGAAACACCCAGAATATTGTTTGACCACATATCTGGGTACTCTGGCCCAGTCAAGTTGACACATAACATTAAGCATCATAAGAATAATAAACGGAGTTTTTGGTCACAGTTTCTCCAGTCAAGTGTCTCTGCATTGAAGTGGCAGTGCAGTGGGGCAGTTATAACATGAGCTAAGTGTGAAAATGTCTGTGTTAGAATCCTGTCTTCCTAACTTATTCCTGGGTAGACCCTGAACAAGCTGTTGCTATGCTTTGATTCTTGAGTAGTAAATTAGCAATAATAACAGTCCCTACCTCATACTGTTGTTATTGTTGTGAAGAATAAATGAGATATTACATGTAAAGCACCTAGAAAAATAACCAGCTCAGAGCAAGAACCCCCAGTAATGTACTACATTACATAAAATTCTTGGAAATAAAATTCTTTTTTACAAATAATTGTTTCACATATTTTTCTTTTACACCTGACTTTTTAAAAATATATGTATTTTATTGATTTTTTTATAGAGAGGAAGGAAGAGGGATAGAGAGTTAGAAACATCAATGAGAAAGAAACATCAATCATCTGCCTCCTATACATCTCCTACTGGGGATGTGCCGGCAACCAAGGTACATGCCCTTGTCCGGAATCGAACCTGGGATCCCTCAGTCTGCAGGCTGACACTCTACCCACTGAGCCAAACCAGTCAGGGCTTACACCTGACTTTTTAAGTTTCATACAATAGTCCACAATTTTTCACTTGCTCCAACCGTTTTTTTCTGCTAAGTGTTCAGTAGCACATATAGTAAAACCCCCCTAAACATGTTGACATATTTATAACACAAATATATCTTATACATGCATTGATCAAGTAGCTTTAAGTGGCTGTTATCGGCCATCAAGAGAAACAAAGAAAAGTAAGAAGAGTTAGACGTTCTTCTTTCTCAAAAATGTTTGGTTCAACTGAGGAAGTAAATTAATATACAGGACTTGAAACAAGAATTAGAAACAATTCAAGACAGTAAAGTACAGTAGGGACACGAATTCCTGATCTTCCCTGCTACTCTCCAGAGCTGAGGATTTGTTAAACTGGATGTTGGGTTTTGTTTTTGTTGAATTAGGAGAACGGGCAAAGTAAACCGCAAGCTTAAAAACAATAACTACAAAGCCAGACCGGCTGGTAGATCAACATAATAAAGAGGGAGAGAAAGAGGAAGAAAGGAGGTGGGGAAACAAAATTTTTTGAATTAAACATCCAGGGTGAGTGGGTGGTAGTAAAACAAAGGTCTAGAGAAGCTACAAAAGTGTAGGGTATTCAAATGGGTGGGCTGCCCTATTCTTTTACAAGTCCTCCTATCTCTTCTGTTTTATGGCTCACCCTTGCTTCATCTTATTCTGATTTTGCTGAATCCTGTTGCTGCCTCGCTCTACTTGTATTTGTCCCCTCATTTCTTTGAGCAGACTCCTGGGTTGACTTCCTCCGGGCTCAGTGCAGTCACTAATCTGTGTTATGGACTGAGTTTTTGGTCTGACCTCAGGAATGACCTTCCTCATGGGGCTCCTCAACTGGGGCCAGCCCAGGCTGGGCAGGAAGATAAGTGCCCAGACTTTTACCTTCCGAGCCCTGGCCCCAGGTGTGTTGGGTGTCAGAGAGTAAGAACAAAGGTTAATGTTAATTACTTAATATTGTACAGTAATGATACCTTGCATTTATTGTTACTGTAGCATAGCTACAATTGTTTTCTTATATATTACGATAAGACATATAGCAATTTAGGATGATTCAAGGTGAAAGAAACCGAAGGGCAAAAGATTATGATACTCAATTGGTGAATTACTAAGGCTTGTAAAAGGAACTGGTCTGAATGGAAATTGGTGCGCGTCAGAGAGTTGCCTATAAAGAGAACCAGCAAGCTCTGGAAACCACAACGGACAACGGTAATATAACTAGGGGCAGTCAAGTGACTTTGAGGTTTTATAACAGGTCACATGTGATGGGGACTAAAGCTGATGCAGTAAAATTTGTGCTCCCCACGGCAGAATTGGGATTATGTTGGGGATAGAAAACAAGACAAGCAGACGTATTTGAATATCTTTCTAAACATTTGCTGATACCACAGGATGAGAACAGCTCCCTCCATTGAGGGAAAGTGAAAACAATGTTACTGCATCGATGCAATGCCTCTAGTGCAGTGGTTCTCAACCTTCCTAATGCCGCGACCCTTTCATACAGTTCCTCATGTTGTGGCGACCCCCAACCATAAAATTATTTTCGTTGCTACTTCATAACTGTAATGTTGCTACTGTTATGAATCGTAATGTAAATATTTGATATGCAGGATGTATTTTCATTGTTACAAACTGCACATAATTAAAGCATAGTGATTAATCACAAAAACAATAGGTAATTATATATGTTTTTTCCGATGGTCTTAGGCGACCCCTGTGAAAGGGTCTTTTGACCCACAAAGGGGTCGCGACCCACAGGTTGAGAACCGCTGCTCTAGCGAGTCATCCAAACAATTCCTGACTTTTTAAAAAATATATGTTGGTTTCTAAAATTCCCCCAAAGGGAAGACAGTAAATTCTAAGTTGACCTTTTGCAGATACTGTCACTTAAAGATGTTTCTGGACAGTTTGTTTATATAAGGGAAATGACTTCGGATCGTCACCTACTGTGCGCGTGAATGTTTGTTTTGTATTCAGGTTGCAGGAGTACATGTGAGCTCATGCCTAAGAATGCCTGTTACAAAGTACAATAAGCTAGGTCACGGGAGAATTGATTTCACAAACTAGGAAAAATCAGAAGTTCTGCCAAGCCAGGACTGACTTTTCTGAAATGCTGACATTGATTCAGTGCATTAGAGGACTGAGGAACGTGTATGCTAATTAAAGTAAAATCTTTAAGAGTTTAAATATTGCTCTCAGGTTCCAGGGCCGTCCGACAGCGGCAATTTTATAATGAAATGCCATTTGCTGGGTTTAACTGGAAGTTACTTCTTTTCATGATCAAAGAAATTCATTTAAAAATATATCTATTTTAAAAGATTTCAAAGTGACATTTATGACATGCTCCTATGTGAAAGGCTCTCTTTTGGGGACTGGTTGAGGGGGATGGTTTTTTTTTAAATGCCATTCTTCTGTAGTGTAAACAGGAAAGACTTGGAGTGGGAGGATTAGTCAGAGGATGGAACAGGGCAAGCGTTTGGGGATGGAGACTTGTTATGAAAGCCGAAGTGAGAGAAATAACATTTCTTGGCTCAGCTCCCAGTATTGTTTGCTGGACACAATTTGCGTGTGAACTAAGCAGCGTTCACACCCAACAATTCCGTGTGTTTTTTTCTAATCAACTGGTGGTGCATTTCAATTTCTATATGACATTGCTTTGGAAATTAAACCCCCAAAAGGCTGTCTTAACCTTTGGTATGCTTGCCGAAAGAGCAGAAACCCCACTGAAGAGCCTCCCTCTTCTCCCTCCTGTCATCTGTATCAAATGAACAGGTTTTGCCAAAAGCAAACCGGCAACCCAACGTTTCCTTATTCTGCCTCGAAGACTAACGTAGTTCCCTCTGAGGGACCCAGTGTGTCCCAGAGTAATTGGCAGCGAGTTGTGAAATGGTCTTCTTCTACTGAGTACATGTAACTTGAGCAGTGTTTCCAAATCCGAAGGCCAATTTTCCATGTGCCTGAATCTTAATCTCACTAAGTTAGGCTACAGAAAAAATGGGGAGAATAAATTACATCCAGCTGTGATCATGCTACATACCTCTCCATAACCCTAGGGATGTCTATGAGGCTCAGAGGTTTCAGAGAACATGTGAAAATCAATGCAATCTCTTCCTTGTTTACATTGAAATTCCCAGTAAGAATTTGACACTGCAACTGGGAGAAAAACAGGAAAAGCAGCCTTTTGTCGACACTTAACCTCTTTTGTCGCTTTCAGTGGCTGAGTATCAGAAGGCATGACATGGGTCATTTGTTGGAAGGCTTTTGGGAAAGATGTTTTTGCATTTAAATGTAATGTGTTCTTTAAAATTGCTAGTTAAGATGAGCTCTATTGTAGTAAACAGTAAAGAACTGTGAGTGTGGAGGCCTAAAGACAATTGGAATATAAGGAGAAATTGCAAGTTTAATAGATTAAATATTCTGTTAGCCAGGACAAGAACGTACACCTTAGGACATGGGAGAATATTGTCTGTGTCTAAAGAAAATACAAATGAGGTAGCTCTCAAAAACCAAAAAGACTGGAAAGATGACCCAAGCGAGTCCCTGATCCTGCTTCTGAGCTCTGGCCCTCTTCCTCTTCCTGCTCCTTGCTTTTTCCTGAACTCAGGCATGAATGAAGGGCTGAAGTCACTCCTCTAAATTTATCAGAGGAGGGGCTTAAAGAAGCTTTTCTTTTCTTTTTTAAAATATATTTTTATTGATTTCAGAAAGGAAGGGAGAGGGAGAGAGAGATAGAAACATCAATGATGAGAGATAATCATTGATTGGCTGCCTCTTGCACGCCCCACACTGGGGATCGAGCCTGCAACCTGGGCATGTGCACTTGGCTAGAATCGAACCCAGGACCCTGCAGTCTGCAGGGTGATGCTCTACCCACTTAGCAATACTGGCTAGGGTGAAGCTTTTCAATTTGTAAGTTTATAATCAGCTGTCATTGTCCCAGTAATTGTTTTTTCATGTACACAAATATTTGTCTTTCTTAATAAGTTAGGAGTCACCATGATCAGACTATCATTAAATGTTGTCGACTAAAGTCATAGTTTCTTCTTAGTTCTTTCTCAAGTTAATGTGGGAGAAGGCTATTTGAGAGAGGTTGCAAAGCCTCCTCCTCACTATCAGGCATGCTATCGAATTAGGAAAAGCTGCCATGACCAAGTACCATATTTCTTTTTTTTTTCCTTGTTAATCCTCACCTGAGGATAACTTTTCATTTATTTTTAGAGATAGTGGAAGGGAGGGGGAGAGACAGAGAGAGAGAAACATCCATGTAAAAGAGACACATCGATTGGTTGCCTCCCACATGAACCTGGACCAGGGCCAGGGATTGAGCCTGCAACCGAGGTACCTGCCCTTGACCTGAATCGAACCCAGGACCCTTCAGTCTGCAGGACGACAAACCAGCTAGAGCCCAAGTACCATATTTTTTATATGGACTTGATGAGAGCAGTCTTCAAAGACCTGTGCTTGGTGGTATTGTGTCAGCTCAGTACTGGCTGTTCTCAAGGGAAAAAATTGTGAAACTTCACAAACCTGAGTTAGGATTAGACATCACAGATGCCAAGTCATAGTTCATGGCCGACACTCAGGAGAGCCTATATCAGGATGAAGGACATCTTATTGAGATGGATTACCAGTGTCAGGAGGTGAAGTTCTCTCTCTCAACCCACGTCACCTATTTAAATGTTCTCTTCCTTAATAAGAAATTGGCAGTGAACATTTGAAATGCAGAGGAGAATGTTTCCAGAATAAGGTGAAAATATCCCCCACTTTGGAACAGAAAAGAAATAAAATACTTAAAACCATGATGAATAAAAATAAAGTTTGGGGTAAAGAAAATCATAGACTATGGAAATGGGAAAGAAACAATGGAAAAAAATTAGAAAAATACAAAACACAACACAAAATATTTCTACAAACAAATATTGCTATAATTCAGTTCTCATTTTTGCCTTTTGAGTATTAACTATATTAGAAATATTTCTAATGATGGTCAATATATACTTTTAGTGGCAACTTAAGTTTTTGGCTAAACTTAATAGAACTATTTATGGACATTTTCCCTCGCCTGCCTGTAAAAATACATCACTGGGGTATTTTTAACAGCAAAGCCTGGATGAGATCGTCTACTTTCTTGACCTGTCAGACACTTGTGGCTGCTCTGCTTCTAAGTAGCCCCATTTGTAAGCCCTTGCTTCTGGGTTTTTCCCTTCAAAATTGGCATCATTTTTATTTTTTTTTAAATGAAGTAGTGTGTGTATTAAAATATACTACATATAGCTAAAATGTCACTTTACATAATTCCATGTCTCTGCGGGCATTTTGGTTACTTCTAGAAATAATTTTCAGATCTAAGTCATCCTGGAAAAGGATCTGCTTTCTCTTTCATACAAACCAGGGCTGCTATGTTCTTCTCCAAGCTTCAGCATGTTTAACTGGAGAGCAAAGAAAAGAGATGTAACCATACCATTTTCATAAAATGAGCCATAGTGGAGGAGGTGTTTTGAGAGGATATAAAATACTGTTCTCTACTTCCAGGCAGGAATCTACTCACATCATATAGATCAGGAATGACAAATATGTTTTATTGCATGTGCCGATCAATTCTCATTGCTCAACTGCTAGTGGCTGCATAGAGAATCACATTGGCAAGGCATCAGAGATTTGGTTAATGGCTCCACAAGAAAGAGTGTTTGATTTTGAAATCTTCAAGCATTTTTTGAATGTTAACGAATTTAGGGAAGTTACAGTTATATTTGGCGAAAAGAAATGTTCTAGTGGGTAAGCTACACAGAGGTGCATATCTCCACCCACTAAATAGTATTCATTTGGATAAATAAACAGATTTTTAAAAAGTGAAAGGCCGCTAAGACTTTTGGAAGATGTTACATCAGTCACTCAGTTTAGTGGTAATTACTTAAGTAACCTAACTCCTAGGTGAGATGAGTGGAGCGCTGGGAATGAAACTTGCTTACGGGAGAAGAGGAATAGTGAATCTGGGCAGGAGGCACTAGAAGGCTTCCTAAAATGTAAAATTCTTTTGAGAGATTTGGACACTCTAGGTTGCCAATGTGTTATCTAGGTCACTGACGAGAATATCAAACTGAACCAGGCCTTGATCTGACACCTGCTAAACATTATTTATGTCTTGAGTCTGACATCAAACCATTTGTAACCGTTCTATTTTCATTTCCTGAGCGCCCTTCTGTGCTTCCAGATCGGGAGTGTGTAGTGCTCTCAGCACTTAGCTGATAGATTTGCCTGAATACTGGTATATAGTACTCTGAATTAGCATAGAAATCTTCTTTCAATGACTCTCTGTACTTTTATGCTGACATAGTGGAAATTGTATGAGACAAAGATGAAGAGACTTGTATTTTAGTTCTAGCTGACCCTCGTGAATTATACAAATTGCTTCATCTCGATGGACCTCAGAAAATGAAGGTTAGCCCTCAAATTCCAGAGGGGCCTGTCTACTGCTAAGGGCCCACAAATGCATATGCAACCCAGAATTGTCTGACTGTGTGCTACCACTACAGGTGGGATATTGTGGAGTTATAATGTCCCAAAGAGGACTGTTGATAAAGGAGAGAAACTCTGGCATAGGTTATGGGTAAGCTTCTATGTCAGTTTTATCTTTTGACTCATAGACCCCTCATCTACATTTGACAAAAGTAAGAATATTTGACAAGAGCAAGAATAATCGCCCTAGCCGGTTTTCTCAGTGGTTAGAGCGTCGGTTCGATTCCGGTCAAGGGCATGTACCTTGATTGCAGATTCCCCAACCCTGGTCGGGGTGTGTGCAGGAGGCACCCAACCAATGTGTCTCTCTCACATTGATGTTTCTCTCTATCGCTCCCTCTCCCTCCACTTTCTCTAAAACTCATTGGAAAAATATCCTAGGGTGAGGATTAACAAAACAAACAAAAAAAAGAAAGAAAGAAAAAGAAAAGAATAGTCACTTCTATTTTACATTAATATAACCAGGGGTCCTCAAACTACTGCCCACGGGCCACATGCAAATACAAATATTGTATTTGTTCCCATTTTGTTTTTTTAATTAAAAATAAGATATGTGCAGTGTGCATAGGAATTTGTTCATAGTTTTTTTTTTAAACTATAGTCCGGCCCTCCAACGGTCTGAGGGACAGTGAACTGGCCCCCTGTTTAAAAAGTTTGAGGACCCCTGAATATAATCTTGAGGCCTAGAAAAGTATAATCAATTAATTTCCTTCATATTATAGAGTGGCTTCTTAATTATATCTTTTGAGTAAGTCTGTTTTCTTCAGTTTAGTAATATATATACTTTTTATTATATTTGGTACCTTTCCCTGATAATAGTTAAACTACCGTGGATGTATAATTATGTATTTTATTTAATTGAAATGTTGTTCTTTGGTTGACCAATTCCAATGAGAAGCAGGAGCAAATTGTACAATAAGTTTACTTTTGTAAAACATGTGATTTGACTTATTCCAGAATTGAGCGGTGGAGTTTCACTGTCATCTAACATGAGCAGTGACATCCTGGCTCTCTGCAGAGCTACCTGATGCCAGATACTCTTTTAATAGTGCCAGGAGATATTTCACCCATGATGTCAAAACTCGCAGAACATTTGAGCTAAGAATGCATGTTATGTACTCAGCAGGGCACCACCGAAAGTTGCTCAGGTCAAACAGACAAACTGTATTTGGAATTGACGTCTTTGAGAGATCAAGCTTCCATTAATATTTTTAAAACTTTAACCTTGGTAAAAATCACAGGTAGAACACCTATGGGGAACTATATACACACTGATGTCAGGTGTATTGCTTGGTGAATGACAGGAACTGTGGCATTTCTTAGTGGGATGCAGAAAGAGTTGGTGAAGTTTAAAAAATATGTAACCAGAAAATATAATGTTTCCCTCTTAAAAGTGGAGGTTGAGTGGTATAACACAAAATTTCAATGATTCTCTTCTTTCATATCCCAGACCAGATGTTGTAGGTAAGGGGTATATTATAGGTTTATATTAAGGGGTTCATGTACTTATTTAGGCAAAGAGCCTTAGCTGTTGACTTACTGAATAAAATTCTTTGTATATTTACTAGTATACTGATATCTTTTAAACATACATTATTGTGGCTAATACAGTATTAATTCACTAAAACATGCCAGTGAAGTTACGGTATCTTTTCACGGTATCTTTTTATGTTTTAACATACTGATCTTAAAAGTTCAAGAGTTATTACATGGGGGATGGCCTATGAAATTTTGTTTGTAAAGGGCCCCCACTTTGAAAGGTTGGGAACCAGTATCTAAATGGATTTCAGGTAGAGTGACAGCCTGGTGGAGAGCTATTTTTGGCAAAGGGGCTCTCTTGCAGCTGCTTGTGAGCTGTGATAAAAGACAAAATGTGCCTTGAGAAGAAGCAATCTTAATTACCGTTCAAAAGGTCAGACCAGATTTTAGTTGTAAGAATGGTGTTTGGTGTGAAAAATTATTTTTCTACCAAATTCAAGGTGTCACCTTATTTTTGAGTTACTAGACCAAAATAACAATAAAAACAACATATTTTAGATGTTTTATTTGATCTTACACCTCTAAATTACTAGGATTTCAGTTACTGAAACTACATAACAGATATTACTGTGAGAGGAAGAAAATTGTCAAGTATTAGCTGGAAGAAATATTAAACAGCTAAGTTATTCTTAATTGAAACTTTAGTTATGCAAGTGAGGGGACTACTGCCCTCTAGTGGTGCCCTCTCTCTCACCTCAAGCACCTTAGCCTTCTCCGGGAAGCTTCCTCTTATTCAGAGTACAATCATTAAAACAAAACAAAACAAAGAAACCAAAGGCTTGCCAATATAATCTTTTTTTAAAATAATTTTTATTTTACAAATACAACAGATGCACAATATTTTAGTTTCAGGTATACATAAGCATAGCAGGGGTGGGCAAACTTTTTGACTCGAGGGCCACAATGGGTTCTTAAACTGGACTCAGAAGAAGGAGCTGCGGCCGTGTTTCCCAACGTTGCCATGTTAACACTGCTGCTGGGGAAGGAGCGGAGGGGAGAGCAAGAGAACCCTCTGCTCTTTCAGCTCCGCGGGCCAGATAGAACAGCCCAACAGGCCGGATCCGGCCCACGGGCCGTAGTTTGCCCACGGCTGGTCTAGGTCAATCGATGTTGCACAAATGGCAAGATTTTATTCTTTTTTATGGCTGAGTAATATTCCATTACGACTGTGGTGCCTGTCTGTTCTGTGTCTCTGACCCGCCTCAATGTGGCTTCCTCTGAATATCCTTAGTTATAGGAGTCCTGTTCAGCTAGTCTTCAGGTGGTTCTCAGTGATGGTTGCTCTATAATTGCCAGAAGCTGGTCCATCCTTGCTGCTTGACACAGTCGCTGCAGGGAAGAAACATCTGCACAGCTTATGTTTCAAGGGACCTTGCGTATATGGCATAGGTTTGCTCCCTCTCTTAGCGCTATGTGTTTTAAACAGGACCACCTCCCTGAGAAAGGTTGTTTCCCCAGGTGAGGATTTTTTCCCTGGAGTTAGGGATTAACAGGACTAAGGAAGATAATAAATCAGTGAAACCCCTTATTGTTACAGAAATACCATGTGCTACTTATGAAGAGCTTGGACTAAGACTGTTGGCAATAAATTTGGGACTTGTTGGGCCCACATCCCCAGGGGTCTGCCCACCAAGGAAAGCACCAAAGCCTATACCCCCAGAGACCCACCGACACAGGGCAGTCCCAGGGAAGGCAAGCAGGGAGGCTGGGAGGACATAACCTTTACTGGGTAGGATAATCTCCTTCAGTCACTTCCTTGTAGCCTATCGGTAGAGCAGTGACCTTGGAATAGCCCTTGTAATGGAACACAGAGATTAACCTAGACAGGATTAAACTCAACAGAACTAGATAAACAAATGCCCTAACCTTTGGAATAGAATGGATATGATTAAAATCAACTGGTATAAATACAGATGTAACAGGACAATAAAGACCGAACCTGGCTGGAGAACCTGGCTAGAACCTGGCTAGAGAACCTGGCTAGGCTGCTGATCAACTGAACGCTGTCTCCATGTCATTCCTTCTTTGCTGACTCTGTCCACACCTCTGGGAACCCCTGGACCTGCTGGGGCTGGATCCCAACATATAATTTAGTTGTAATTTTGATGTGGTGTTAGGAGCAGGCGAGCACAGCACTTGCCTGCTTCACCATCTTGACTGGAAGTCCCCCAATATAATTTTCATATTCTAAAAGGTTTCATCTCCCTTGCTGAAAGGCACACACTCATACATATTTTTACATAATAGTGGGTTTTGTTGCTATCGTAGATTTTGACATTTAACAAAAAATATTTGTTGAATATCTGTTATGAAACCACCAAATGCAACTATTCATAAAACAAGTACAAGATCATTCTTTTTTCTTAAAATATATTTTTATGGATTTTAGAGAGGAAGAGAGAGGGAGAGAGAGAGAAACATCAATGACGAGAGAGAATCATTGATCGGCTGCCTCCTGCACACCCCCTACTGGGGATGGAGACCAAAACCCAGGCATGTATCCTTGACTGGAATCAAACCCAGGACCCTTCAGTCTGCAGGCTGATGCTCTAGCCACTGAGCTAAACCAGCTAGGGCTACAAGATCATTCTTACTCCTGAAGAAACTTTTAATACAAAAGAGGATATGTACTAAGATTAAATTTATAGTAAAAACTTTTTACCATACAGAACATTTAATAATGTTTTATTTATTAGAAAAATAATTTTTTGATCTTATGTGCTTGACTCATTCATTGGTCATTGAAATGAGATGATTTTCAGTGTTTAGCAAATTTATTAAAAAGAAGATTATAATGCTAGAAGAGTTACAATGTTAAATAAAATTAGAATAGGTGTATGATGGGGGATGATGAAGCAGGGGAAGGAATATATCCTTGTCTTGGCTGTGTCTTGTATTTATTCCTGACCTTAAACTGTCATATTTACTTGTTTCCTGTCTTGGTAGAAGATGAAAGGCTGGTAAGCCATTCCTGATGGTTTCCTTTCCCAGGCCATTAAGAGAACATTAAAGGCCAAATTGTCATTGCAATGCCATATTTAGCACATTGTCTCGCACATGAGTTTCTAGAAAATGTCTGGCCTCCCAGTGAAATTATACCTCATGACTTCAGATTCCTTGCTCTCTAGGGATAAAGTTGTATGTTAGGAACCGGGATAGAGGATTTAGAATTGTTTCTATAACCATGTTCAGTAAATTCTTACCATACAAATAAAAGAATATAATTTGTACTAAATCATACATTTTAATGTGGGCCCACACATTAATTTTCCATCTCATGACATACATAAACTAATTTCTAAAACTCTTTAGCTGATCTGAAAAAAAAAAAATAGGCATGATTTTGATTCATTCATACCAGACGGCTATTGTTGTGTGAATTTCTCTCTCTCTCTCTTTTTTTTTTTTTTTTACAATCTAAGAGAAAAGAGGTCAGTGCCCCTGACTAGTCAGAGATTGCATGTTTTAAAAATTCTTGTAGCACACCAGTCCAGTTGAAAATTGCTGGATTATAGGACCATGTAATGGCAGTCAAATAATACTTTAAAAAGGCACTTTTACAGATTAAAAAATAACCCTAAGTATTTTTAAAAGTTTGACCATGTCTATGAGTTTCCTTTGAATTTTGAATAGGCATAATTTTAAAATATTTTTGGAGCATAATGTGTACAAACATTTGAAAGAAAATTATTCAGAAGATAGCCTGACTTTGAATAACCTCATGGAAAATTTAGTTGATTTTACAGGATAAATATGAATTGATCATGTGATATCACAGGAAAAATATGTAATATAGACATCAACTGCATTAATATAAGTATAATATTGAGATCATACTGCACTCTGTCCCGGTCAGGCACATATGAGGTATCGCATTCTAGTGTGGGTATCAGAATTTAATGATATCAACAAATTAAAATTCCACTATTTTCTATATAATTATATCTCAAATTTGTATCTTCCTTTCTTTTCATTTAATGTCTCCTAGATTTGTTCCAGATGCTGTATTCTCAATGTTAGTACTTTATTTTGGATTATTCTAATAAATATTTATCTTGTTTTTACTGCTCACCCCTGACCTCAACTATCTTAACGCTGTTACTAAATGATTCTATTTAAAATATTGTTGATGTCATGGAGATACAACAGTTCTGAATATGGCTGACCTTTAGTGCTCCCATTTATAATTTATGCCTATTTTACCCTTTAATATTATATGCTACTATTTCTGATGGGCCATCTACTCAATTTAAGTTGTTTCTTCACTATCCAACATATATGTCATATTCTTTGTCAGTTCCATGCCTTTTCTTGAGTTATATTTCTCAGTTACCCACTCCTAACCCTCTATTTGTAACCAGATGCATTGAACTCCAATCCATTCTTTGAGAACCTTACATGCCATTCTTTTCTTGAAGGTATTCTTAAACTATTCTAGCACAATAATTTTATATCATAACTAGAGGCCTGGTACCCAAAATTTGTGCACGGGTAGGGTCCCTAGGCCAGGCTGGCGATCAGGGCCAATCTGTGAGGCAATTGGTGGTGTGATCGGGGGTCCCCGCTCACACCAGCCTTGGCTGGCCTGGGGCCTGCGGGCTAGGGGCAGCTCCTGCGTTGAGCATCTGCCCCCTGGTGGTCAGTGTGAGTCATAGTGACTGGTCATTCTTCCAGTCGTTCCGCTGTTTGGTCAATTTGCATATTAGGCTTTTATTATATAGGATTCTCAAAGCATATTTTAACTATGCTTTAGTACCTGATTTTTTTAGTAAGGTGTAGTTAGAAAATAATACTTATTCCATGGTATTGCACGTGGATCTCATTCTAGGAAAATTTTATACTATTGGATTAGATTGTTACAGTGATGACCCCAATTTATCTCTGCGTCCTTATATGTCTTCAAAAGATTCTCATATAATGACTGTGGACTAGGCCATTTGACATAATTTAGCCAAAGAGGTAACAAGCAAATGCAATGCGAAAGAGACTTGAAAAATGTTGTGCTCTAGGGCTTATGCACTTTTGCTGATCTTGGGAACCCTAAGACCAACCATGTGAGGGAGCTTAGGCTATCCCGATGTAGACATGTGGCCCACTCATCCCTCTTCCCTAATTCAGGGTCATTACCAACCAGCAGCCAGTACTAACTGCCAGGCACATGAGTGTGGCTATCCTAGAACCACTAGCCCCCAGACAACCCCACCAACACAGTGCAGTTGTATCACTGAGCCTAGGCAAGACCAACAGCACTGGCCAACTGACATTACCAGCTGGCACTGCCAACTCACAGAGTTGCTAGCTAAACGGAAATAAAAGATTGCGGTTAATAGTATTGTAATAATGGCGTATGGTGTCAGGTGGGTATTTGAAATATCAGGAAGACCACTTTGTAAAGTATATGATTGTCTAACCATTATGCTGTACACCTGAAACTAATACAAAATAATATTGAATGTAGACTGTAATTGAAAAATAAAAATTTAAGAAAAGATTGTTGTTTTAAGTCACTGCATTTAAGAGTGGTTTGTTGTGTAACAAAAACTAAAGGATATAATGGCTTTTATTAGCCAGTTTTTAGTTGGGTATTACATCTGTTTAAGCATCTACACTATGAGTTACTTGAGAGCAAGAACCATAAAATCTTTTGTAAAATCTTCAGGATTTTAGACAGCATAGATACTAACTGACATTGCATTGAAAATTTGATTTAAAATTTCCTCTAATAATTTTAATATTATTTTATTGGTACCATAAGGATTAAATTACTAATCTTTCCACACAATGACATCACTTGCATTTTCTAATTTTAGGCAGAATAAAATAATTTTTAAAATATAGAATTCATGATAAGTTTAATCTTGGATTGGACTTTAGATTTTTTATTTAAAGTACCAATTTTATTTTATTCTTACTCATTTATTTGTTTTTTAAAGAAAAACACTATTTTTTTCTAAGGACATTAGATTTTTTAAAAAATTCTATAAAGAATGATACTGAGACAATTGGCAAGATCTAAATGTGGACTGAATATTAGAAAACAGTAATTTATCAATGTAAAATTTCCTAAATTTTATAATTATATTGGGGTTATATAGAAGAATAATTAAACAAAAATACTAGTACTAAATTTACTACAAATAAGTTCATATCTACATATATGTAGTAATACAATTACGACTAATAAGTGTATAGTGAGAGGGGATGGGGGAAGAGATAGAAAGAGAACAGGTATGGCAAAAGGCTAGGAATCTGGTGACTCTTAGGTGAATGGTAATAGGGGACTCATTATACTATCCTTGTACTTTTTTAATATATTTGGAATTTTTGTTCAAAATAGAAAGTAAGAAAAAAAGAGGTAAGAGCCACTACTCACCAAGCAATTAAACATTTTAATTTATAAAAGATGTAGGTCACTTGTTTAAAATGGAAGGTCTGTTGGACACTAAGAATGAGCTTCCAGCTACTCTATCAACTCTGCTGTCATCATTCATTTTCTTCAGGAATTTGTTCTTTAGTCCATGATGAAAGACCGGGGAGGGAAAATGGGAAGTGTTCAATGTATGTGGTAGACCGAGGGGCCAGAAAAAATACTTGGGAATCTTCAGGCTTGCCAGTTCTTCTAATGTATACAAAATTTACAAGAACAAATTACTCCCAATATTATTCCTCAAAATAGTGTAGCGCTGACCTGTGATCCCACCCTAAGAGCCTCACTGTGGTGGAGAGCTGTTTACTTTGCAATTAGGAACTGATGAAAGAGGAGAGAGGTTGCACTGCTATTTTTTCCTTTGGGAGAGAGACCCAGAACTGAAACCTAAATCGTTCAGAGTACTTTATTCTGCAGACTGAGCTATGGCATCCTCAGGGATTCAGCACAGTGACCCCAGTTAAAATTTCTCTGAAATTCTCTGATTTCTATTTTTTTCTTTTAAGTATGTTTTTTTTTTTTTTTATTTCAGAGAGGGAGAGAGAGAGATAGAAACATCAATGATGAGAAAGAATCATCCATCTGCTGCCTCCTGCATACCCCCTACTGGGGATCAAGCCTGTAACCCTGACTTGTGCCCTGACTGAGAATTGAACTGTGATCTCAGGCTCATGGGTGGACACTCAACCACTGAGCCACATCAGCCAGGCTCCCCGACTTCTTTAGCATTGTAATGTGTACAAATAAGCAAAACCAGCAATTTCTGGAAAAACGATTGCTACAAAAAAATGTGAGATATTTACTATTTCAGAAAAATTTTTTCACAGCAGGCAATTTAATCATTAGTTACAAGATGTTAAAGATACAATTTCATTAAAATGCACAACTAAAACAAGCAAAACAGTCTGAAAAACTCCAAATGTTTAGTTCCAAATACTGTAGAGGATAAATATTTTAGGCAGTTTTGGTATTGACTTCAACATCTTTTTTCAAAGTATTGATTTTGGTGCAGCTTTACAAGGTGAATTAATTTTATGCACATGATAGGTTGGACTCAGTTAAAATCGTGGCTCTCTTCCTAGATATTCTTAAATGAAAGCATTGAATTCAAAGATAGAGATGTAAAGCTTTGCTAATAAAATTATTGGTTAAATAAAGATCAAATAAAATAAAGATCAATTCTGGTTGAAACAGAACTTTCTTCTTTAAAGATATGCTGTGCTTTCCATTGCTGATGGAAAACTTGGCCACAGATAAGATAAAGTCTTCCTGTGCCTTCTCCTACTATCCAGGCAAACAGCTCTAAAAGCGCCAGGACTGTTACTCAGCATCAGTTAACAAAATCATGATCAGAGCACATTTGCGTGAGAACTCTCTTACCAAAAACAAGTGCAAAGCATGTAGCTCTAGTAACTATAACATAGAGTTATTATAGAAAGTACACAAAGAGGAATGCTCTCTTAAGAAACAAATAAAATTTCTGAATTAGATTTTAAAATATTTATACTGTAATTTAAACTTGGGTGGAGGGAGGAAATGTTTCTCTTGAAATTCTCAAAAATCTGATTTTTTTGTGTTTCTGTGATTTTTTTCTTGTATAAATGAGATAACTGAGTCATAATGATTCTTATTTTAAAATACGTTTTACCCTTTCTGACTGAGCCCAGATGCCTTACAATGAACTGTCCCTGGGTTAGCTCCATTCCTTAGCACTCCAGACTGTCACTGGTTGGAAGTGATGAAGTATGTCTTGGTTTCTTCCTATTTATAGAACAGAGGTGATGACCAAAAACGACAGATGGGGCTTATACTAATTAGGTTTTAAGTGAAAGTCTTAAACTTCAAGCTTGCATTAGCATCCCCTTCTCCTTTGCTAATCAATTTCTATTAATCAACCATCTATAACAATCTATAATAATAAACGCATAATATGCTAATTAGACCAGATATCCTTCCAGAAGACCTTCCGGATGAAGCCAGGGCTGTGAGGGAAGCCTGGGTTCCGGGAGCCAGAGGAAGCCGATGCCAGCAGGAGGGGGAAGGAAGGCCTACTCTTGCATGAATTTCGTGCATCAGGCCTCTAGTATGTATTTACTTAGGAACTGGAAAAGGCAAATTCTCTTACCTACTAAATTAGAACTTCTAAATAATTATAAACCTCTAAATAAATGAAGCTTAGTATATCCTTGTATCTATTAGGGAGATTTTTTCCCCTATGCAGCTTGAAACATTGTTTTAATATTTTATATTTACTTAAGAAGAAAGAAGCAATTCATTATCCCATTTACATTTGTTCACATCGTATAGATATACCATCCTTTAAATAAAAAAATATAAGTTCTATTAATCTCAACAGGTTAAATTTTATAAAGGTCAAGATTAAGTACAAGGTGCTATAAAAGCATATAGAAGAGCCACACAACCTAACCTTTGGAACAAGGAAATTTCCCAGAGAAAGTAATATCTGAGCTAAGAACTGAAGGACAGTAGGAATGAGGCACTGAAAACCAGGAGTGAGGGGGGAAGAAGGAGCAAGGAAAAGACGGAAAAATATTTCAGTGAGAGGTACCAGCATGAGCAAGACCCCAAAGATTAGAGACAGCCTGATGTGAGCCTAGACACTAGGGTGGAGGGAGAAGAGATGAGCTTGCCCATGTCAAATACTGAAGGCAACTCCCATCCTTGTTAGAATTTGGGGCGTTATGCTGAAGGCAATGGGGAGCCATTATATATTTTTATAAGTAGGGGCAGGCAAAACTGAAATCACCCTGTCTGCATTTGGAAATGGATCGGAGCAATGAAATACTGTTGGAAATACAGTTGGCCCTTGAACAGCACAGGGGTTGGGGGCGCCAACCGCTCCACCCCCGCAGTGGAAAATCCACATATAACTTTTGCCTCCCTGAAAACTTAACTGTTCCTGCAAGGGGTTGGCTCCAGGACCCACACGGGTACCAAACTCCACAGATGCTCAAGACTCGTCTGTAAAATGGTGTGGAACAATGCATACAATCGCTCTTCCCCATCGTGGGTTCCCAACCGCAGGTCAAAACTACTGTTCTCCATCTGCGGCTGGCTGAATTGGGAAGATGTGAAACCTGGATGTATGGAGGGTTGGCTGTATATTTACTGAAAAAAAAAATCCACATACCAATGCAGTTCAAGCCCCTGCTGTTCAAGGGTCAGCTGTATAGTTAGGAAGCTATTGCCCTAGCGGGTTTGGCTCAGTGGATAGAGCATCAGCTTGTGGACTGAAGGGTCCCAGGTTCAATTCTGGTCAAGGGCACATGCCCAGGTTGCAGGCTCCATCTCCAGTAGGGGGCATGCAGGAAGCAGCCGGTCAATAATTCTCTCTCGTCATTGATGTTTCCTGTGCCACGCCAGCAGGACCAAGGGTGATCCCGAGTGGGGGGGGGGGGGAAAGGATTTAAGTAAAGACAGACAAGAGAATAATAGCTGGGTCTCGGTGGGACGCTGCTCCCTGATGAGGAGACAAAGACAGCGCCCACAAGCCGTGTCTTTACTTTATAGCAGATGCCACGAGGCAAAGTAGGGGTGTGGTCACATTGTTTACAGCATTCTCGTGTTTCAACCTCATTCAACTACATGCACCTGAATTCTAGCACAAGGCACGTGGGGCTACGTGTTCAGACCATAGGTTCAAGCTTACAACCACAGCTGTTGGCTATGATTGTGCTGGGAGGGCCCTGCCCTCCAGCTGGGACTTGCACGTGTCAATGAGAGGACCCTGTCCTTTCATTAGTCTGAGGCTTGAACCTGGCCAAAACACCGTAACCGCGCCCCACAGTTTCCATCTCTCTCTCCCTCTCCCTTCCTCTCTGAAATCAATAAAAATATATATTTTTAAAAAGAAGCTATTGCAATGGTCCAAGCAAGAATGATGAAGACTTAAATCAAGGGATGGAGAGAAGTTGACAGATATGAAAGAGATTTAAGAAGTGGATTCTAAAAGATTTGATAATGATGAGAGAGAGAGAGAGAGAGAGAGAGAGAGAGAGAGAGAGATTAAAAGCTGATGTTTATGACTCTAATCAGGGCAACAGGTGAATGGTAGACATATTAATAGTTATATATGTGGATATGGAGAGAATTCAGGTTCCAGATAAAGATTTGAGAGTCATCAGCATATACTGTAATTAAAACCCTGAGCATGCATTAAACTATCTGTGGTGAATGTAAGTGACTACAAGAATAGGCCTGCAACATGAAGGAGACCAACATTCAAACAGCAAGATAAACTTGCAAAACAAACTAAGGTGGAATGTGCAAAGAAACATGAGGAAAACCTAGGTTCCATGGTGATAAGGAAGTCAATCGAAGCCAGTGTCACCAATATCAATATCATATGGGATTAGGTAATATAAATACCAAAGTATCTTTATGCTTATTAATGGCCCATACTTCAAAGATATTGCTTTCCTGGCCTTGCAATACCTTTTCTTTCCCCTTGACAACCTACTTGGCCACCTCTTATGAGCAATATTGCAAGCTAAAAATATTTTATTCCATTGGTGAGTATTTCAATGATGTCACTGCAACCTATATGAATTTTTTAAAGAAAATAGCAATATTGGTAATTATTTTCATTTGACAACCCATTTCCCCCCTCTCCAGATCTCACATTATAATCAGAGACGTTTTAATGCCCAGTGCTAAGAAAAGTTGTACTTTACCTACACAACAAGAATATTTTAATTTTATTGATATTGAATTCTGAATTCATCATATTTTCTTCTAGTAAATCAAGGAACTGTGGCTTACCTCCAGCATTTGTATAAGGATTTAAGATTTCCAGTGTAGCCTGGCTGGTGTGGCCAATGGTTGAGGGTCAACCATGCATCAAGTGCTCACTGGTTCCATCCAGGCTCTATCCCTGTGGGGCTGTGCAGATGGCAGCTGATTGATGTTTCTATCTCTCTCTCCCTTCTCCCTCTCCCTTCTTCTCTCTCTAAAAATCAATAAAAACATTTAAATAAAATAAAGTTTAAAAAATATTTCCAATATATTAGCTTCATCCTTGCCTTCATCTTGCAGACACATATATATTTAAATTCCATTTCATCAGTACAAATTTGTGGGATAATAATGTCCATTTAATAAATAAGAAAACTGAAGCCTATACCCTGCTATATGTTTCATAGGCACTACCTAATTTCTAGAGAGCAATACATTCTTGGTTCAGTAACCAACTTATTTTTATTTTAAGAACAGTCAATATTTAATGGAAATAGCTTCAACTTAGTTCTTCAATTTGAGAAACTTCTTCAGGAAAGATGGAGATACTAAGCAGACTATTGGTGGTAAATTATTTGCCCTCCATTCTATCTCCTTCTCCCAATAATCATGGAACCTTGATGCTGCTGCTCCATTATTGGCACAAATTCCTCTTCTCCAAGCATTGTCTCCACCTGCCCTATTGCCACTCTGGTGCTCCCTAAGAACCCTGTGGGGTGGTGGATGTGATTCTTTCAAACTTTACTCTCTAGAGCAGTGATTTTCAACTGGTGTGCCACATCAGGTACACTGGTGTGTGGCAAGAATTTTTTAAAACATGCAATACTTGACTACTTAGTAAGGGGCACTGACCTCATTTCCTTTAAATTGTCAAGTTAAAAAATGACAACAGCCAACACAATAGCCATCTGGTGTGAATGAATCAAAATTATACCCTTTTTTTTTGTCAAATCAGCAAAATATCGATATATATAAAGACCAAGTGACCAGAACGACACAACGACCAGAACAACTGGAACAACTGGAATGACTGGAATGACCAGTCACTATGACGGCACACTGTTGCGGCCAACCAGCCCAATCAGGACCCAGTTCAGCCCCACCCCCCCAACCTCCCACGGCCCCTCCCCCTGGCCAGGGGCAAGGCCAGCAGGCCAACCACCCACAGCCCCTCCTTCCAGCCACCCCTTCCCCCTATCAACCCTCTACCCCAATTGGGGGCAGGACCAGCTGGCCTACCTCCCATGGCCTCTCCCCCCCACCAGCCCGACCCAATCAGTCCCCAAGGGGCAGGCCAGCTGGACCCCACCCATGCACAAATTCGTGCCCTGGGCCTCTAGTATAATATATTTTTTTGTGTGTTGCAGAATTTTAGTAGTTTGTGTGCAACAAGATAGAAAAGGTTGAAAATCACTGCTCTAGAGACACAACTCCTTTCTGCTTCTCATTACATCTCCTAGATGGTTACCCACACAATCTCTTATAAAAGTAACCATACTTCTTTGAGGCTTATGCCATTGGGCCTCTGTGGCCTGCTAATTTCCTTTGTCATTGTCATCTGTCACTTTGTGGAGAAGCATAAACTTGGTTGGAAAGTCTGTAAGAAGGAATCTCTGAAAGGTCGGAGGCCTCTGGGGGACCTTGCCGAAGGCAGCAGCCCCTGCCTTGACTTTTCCAAACAAGTCTGAGCCCCCAGCTATTTACTTAGACACGTCCTTACATAAAGGACACTGCAGATGCATATGCTTTCTCAAGGATGCTTACCCTGCTGATAGTATCTAATAGTTAACTTTAGTTCAAGCTGTTGTTACAATAAAAACCTTTAGCTTCTCTTTCACAGAAATGTGTGTCAGAGTAATCCATTCATCTCTCACTCAGGGTCTGCTGATCAGTTTCCCCGCATCACTTAACCACTCTCCTTTGTTCATCAAAAACTTTGGCATCAGACTCACAGTCTTTGCTCTGCTCCAATTCCTGGCATCATTGCAGGTGGCTTCAATATTCAGTGTCCTTTCAACACTTTGGCCTCTCACTTTCTTACCCTCCTCATCTCCATGACTGCTTCTACCCCACTTTAGCTACTTCTTGCCACAGGCACACTCCAGATTGTTAATCATCAAAATAATTGATTTTCCAAATTAATGGCTTAGACATTGAGCATTCTCACCACCATCTCTCACCTTTCTGGCTTGCTTCTTCAGTGACTTCCACCTTAACAATTCTTTGACCTCTTTGGACCCTCCAATGGAGGACCAGTCTCCATGTCCATATCTTCCCCTTTATGTTTAATTTTCCTTCTATTCAGTTTATTTTCCATGGTTTATAATTTTAAGAACAATTTTATCAATGCCATAAACTCCCTTTTTTTCTTATCTCTTCTATCTGGCAAAAACCCCTCCAGTGTGATCCTAATTCTTCACTTTTTCTGTAACTTTACCTGGACAATAGAGCAATTATGGCCAAAAATCACCAGACAGGGCATATCAGTACCACCAAAAATTTATGATGACCAACTTCGACTGGACTCTCAGTGTGGCCCTAAAATCCTAGTGTGTTTCCTAGGCAACTTGCTTTCTTATTTGCTTAACTATTTCATATTTCTCTAGTCACCTGAATTCCTTAGACTAACATAGTGGTCGGCAAACTGTGGCTCACGAGCCGCATGCGGCTCTTTGGCCCCTCGAGTGTGGGTCTTCCACAAAATACCGACTTCTGCACATGGGCCACGAAGTTTCAATCGCACTGTACGTGCACACCCGCACGTGGTATTTTGTGGAAGAGCCACACTCAAGGGGCCAAAGAGCCACATGTGGCTTGCAAGCCGCACTTTTGCCGACCACTGGACTAGCGATTTCCAACCATTTTCATCTCATAGCACACATAAACTAATTACTAAAATTTTGCGGCACATCAAAATATATATTTTTGCTGACCTGACAAAAAAATAGGTATAATTTTGATTCATTCACAATAGATGGCTATTGTTGTGTTGTCTGTTGTCATATTTTTATTTGACAATGTAAGGGAAAACAGGTCCCTGCCACTGACTAAATAGTCAGGTATTGCTTTTTTAAAAAATTCTTGAGGCACACCATTTGAAAATTATTGCCTTAGCCAGTGGTTCTCAACCTTCCTAATGCCGCGACCCTTTAATACAGTTCCTCATGTTGTGGTGACCCCCAATTTAATTGTTACAAGTTGAACATAATTAAAGCATAGTGATTAATCACAAACACAATATGTAATTATATATGTGTTTTCTGAGGGTTTTAGGCGACCCCTGTGAAAGGGTCGTTAGACCCCCAAAGGGGTTGAGACCCACAGGTTGAGAACTGCTGCCTTAGACGATTATCCCATCTTCTCTCTCAGCCAGATAAAATCAAAACAATCAATTCCTCATTTCCTCCAGCTCCCACCTACTCTCCCCATCCTTGTCTGATCCATCTGAGAAGGGTCCTTTTCTCTCATCTAGACTGATTTCCCATCTGTGCTCAGGAATCCTTCTTTTGCCTTTCAAGAACCTTTAAATTCACTTCTCCCTCCTCCTCACTGTACCTTTATCCCCTCTGCTCTTAATGAGATTTTCCTGTGAACATTTCCATTTGATCAATCATTCTCAGTTTTAAAATAATGCCCTTGCCTCAACATGGCACAAATATAACATTAACATACTCTATTTCATTAACAATCTTACTATCAATGAAATCTATAAACCATTCTAAGGAACAGCCTCATCAATGGTGCTTTTTCTGTACACGTGAATGTAATTGCATTGTAAAATATTTTCAAGGTTAACTCTCTACTGCCAGCAGGTGGCTCTGTGTCAAAAAGGAATAAAGGAAACAAACAGACAAGTTATAACAGTGGTTCTCAACCTTGGCTGCACATTAGAATCACCTGGGAATCTTTTTAAAATCCTGATTTCTGGGCCTCATCCTCTGGAAATTCTGTTTCTTTGTTAATAATGTTGTGTCCCCACCCCATAACAAAGAAACAGAATAAGTAAAACATGAAAATAAATCGATAATTCTTTCAAGGACATTTCAAATGAGCTTTAGACTTATAAAGAGAAGTGGGTTTTTTTAAATTTAAATTTAAATTTTATTTATTTTTACTTATTTTATTTATTTATTTAGCCAGAAAGGTAAGTGGGGAAGAAAATGACAAGCTCATTAAAAGGAACTATTGTTGAGAGAAGCCAAGATGGCGGCATAGGTAAACACCTGAAATTGCTGCCTTGCACAACCACTTCAAAAATACAACTAAAAGACAAAACGGACATCATCCAGAACCACAGGAAGGCTGGCTGAGTGAAAATTCTACAACTAGAAGGAAAAAGAAAAGCACACTGAGACTCAGAGGAGGCTTGGAAGTAAAGTGCAGAGGTACGGAGGAGCAGGCAGAAAGGGCTGGCAACTGAGGACACGGTTGTCTTTTTCAATAGGGAGGGAGACACAAGCTCCCGACTACTCTGAACTCCAGTTCCAGGCAAGTCTCTGGGGACCCAGACTCATGGGGGGAGAAACTGGACTGTCTGGCATCGGTCGGAACTCGAGGACGGCTGTCTCTCAGAGGTGCTTGCAGTGAGTACTGGGACACTGAGACCCAGGGCCTCTTAGGGCAGGGTTGAGGATTAGCCATAGCTGTTTGCTCCGCCCTGTTGATTCCCTGAGACCCCCGCCCCACCCAAGCTGAACACAGAGGCTTTTGCATATGAACGGGCTGGCCCTTTGAGATCTAAAATTACCTAACAAACTGCAGCTGGGTCAGAGAGAACCAGGACATCCAAAAGAAGACCCAAGGCCCCACAGCAGCTTGCATTGCTTCACAGCTGGGCCTCATATGGGCACCTCCAAACCCCAAACAAGGAAGAGGAATCTGCAGATCTCTCCATAGCTTCTGCTGGGTAGCGTTAGGCAGAGGCTAAATTAGCACCTCCTTAGAGATCCAAGAGCCAGTGTACCCAGTGGTCAAAGTGGAACGATCCAGATTACAACTCCTCAGATCCATAAGGGACACACTCAGGGGGCAGACTCAGTGAGCACCAAAGTCCCACTGAAGCAAGTCTTGCCCCAGAAGGGTGTCTCCAGCACAGAAGTTCTCCCACCATAGACACAGCTGATTCTCACAGCCAGTTGGCCTGGAGGCCAATTCCTCCCAGTGATACCAACAATAATCAAGGCTTAACTACAACAAGACTATGCACACAGCCCACAAAGGGGTGCACCAAGAGTGTCCACCTCAGGTAATTGGGGAGGCTGAGCCACTGGGCCCTATAAGACACCTAGCACAGAAAGCCACTCTATCAACACAGGGAAGCATAAAAAATGCAGAGACAAAGAAACAGGTCACAAATGACAGAAATGGAGGAAAGCAAACTACTGGATATAGAGTTCAAAACCACAGTTATAATGTTTTTCAAGAATTTTCTAGAAACCGCCGATAAATTTAGTGAGACCCTTGAGGATATGAAAATGGACCAACTAGAAATTAAGCATACACGGACTGAAATAAAGAATATTATACAGAGTTCCAACAGCAGACTAGAGGATTTCAGGAATCAAGTCAAAGATTTGAAATATGAAGAAGCAAAAAACACCCAACCAGAAAAACAAAAAGAAAAAAGAATCCAAAAATATGAAGATAGTGTAAGGTGCCTCTGGGACAACTTCAAGTGAACCAACATCCGAATTATGGGGGTGCCAGAAGAAGAGACAGAGCAAGATATTGAAAACCTATTTGAAGAAATAATGACAGAAAACTTCCCCTACCTGGTGAAAGAAATAGACTTACAAGTCCAGGAAGCACAAAGAACCCCAAACAAAAGGAATCCAAAGAGGACCACACCAAGACACATCATAATTAAAATGCCAAGAGCAAAAGACAAAGAGAGAATCTTAAAAGCAGCAAGAGAAAGTAAGTCAGTTACCTACAAGGGAGTACCTATACGACTGTCCGCTGATTTCTCAACAGAAACTATGCAGGCCAGAAGGGAGTGGCAAAAAATATTCAAAGTGATGAATAGTAAGAACCTACAACCTAGATTACTTTACCCAGCAAAGCTATCATTCAGAATTGAAGGTCAGATAAAGAGCTTCACAGATAAAAAATAAAGCTAAAGGAGCTCATCACCACCAAACCAGTATTATATGAAATGCTGAAAGGTATCCTTTAAGAAGAGGAAGAAGAAGAAAAAGGTAAAGATAAAAATTATGAACAACAAATACATATCTATCAACAAGTGAATCTAAAAATCAAGTGAATAAAAAAATCTGCTGAACAGAGTAAACTGGTGAATATTATAGAATCAGGGGCATAGAAAGCGAGTGGACTGACAATTCTCGGGGGAAAGGGGTATGGGGGTGCAGGAAGAGACTGGACAAAAATCGTACACCTATGGATGAGGACAGTGGGGGTGGGGCGCGGGTAAAGACAGAGGGTGGGGTTGGAATTGGGTGGAGGGGAGCTATGGGGGGAAAAAATAAGAACAATTATAATATTCTGAGCAATAAAGATTTAAAAAAATAAAATAAAATAAAGAAGGAACTGGAAAAAATAAATGTGAAAAAAAGGAACTATTGTTTTACATTGATTTTCTAGGACTAGGGCAGAAAGGCTTTGAATATCATTCAGTGTCTAACAAATATATGTATTATAAAATATTAATAAAACAAACATTTGTGCACACCACCCATCTCAACAAATAGAACATTATGTAGTTCTTGAAGGCTATGTGAACACATTTTCATTTTTTCTCAGAGGTTAACACTGCTCTGATGTTGATGTTTATAATTTTTTTCATTTAATTCTTCTCACCATAGTTTTGCTACACATATTACCACTGGATATGTATAGTTTAGTTTAATTTAAGTGATGTGAATTCTTCTGTACTTCTTTATCATCAAAACTTATATCTGTGATGTTCATCCATTTTGAGAGTTATATTCCACTGTATAAATATGCCACAATGTATTATTGAGCCATCACATTTGATGAATGCAAACAAGGGCAAAAAGAATGCAAAATGGATAATAGAAAAAGAAGCTACAAGTACAATTTTTGGCCTTTGATCAGTTGTAAAAATGGAGATTGTAGTAGTTATCCATATTTCATCTTGTCTTATGTATACATCATGTGTGTATATAACCAATTAAGTTTTCTTTCTTTTTCCCTTCCCTGTATTGTTTTATATGATGTGGTTGGGAATGGTTAATTTTAAAAATTAGCCTATATGAAATAGGGTATCCATATGTTATTGTGAATAAAACTAGTGGAGGAAAGGTCCATTAAAAGCTGCAAAGCATATAAGATGTACTTGCAAGTTAACCTGCCAAGGTTTCATGGATGCTGGTACAAGAAATAAGACTCCTGGGTCAAAGATGAAGGGCAGCCCTAACTGGTTTGGCTCAGCAGATAGAGCATCGCCTGCGGACTGAAGGGTCCCAAGTTCGATTTGGGTCAAGGGCATGTACCTTGGTTGCGGGCACATCCCCAACCAAGTAGGGGGTGTGCAGGAGGCAGCTGATTGATGTTTCTCTCTCATCAATGTTTCTAACTCTCTATTCCTCTCCCTTCCTCTCTGTAAAAAATCAATAAAATATATTTTTAAAAAAGATGAAGGACAGTGTATTACTCACATCAATAGCAGTAGCCAAAGAATTGGCATTTAGGGGGCTGGTTCCCTGAACCCCAATTGCAATAGGGCAACTCAAAAAGGGCCAGATTACACCTGCACATGCAATGGTTTGTGTTCCAGGAAAGGAACCTGAATCTTCCCCCACCACCAACCCCGCCCCTGTTAATCCTCACCTGAGGATATTTTTCTATTGATTCTTAGAGAGTAGAAGGAAGGGGGGTAGACAGAGAGAGAGAGGGAAACATCAATGAAACATCGATGTGAGAGAGACACATCGCTTGGTTGCCTCCTGCACTGCCCCTACCGGGGATGGATCCCGCAACTGAGGTACATGCCCTGACAGGAATCGAACCTCGACCCTTCAATCCACTGGCCGATGCTCTATCCACTGAGCCAAACCGGTCAGAGCCTGAATCATTTATAATGAGCAGAAAGCATACCTGTCTCTTTGTTCTAAGTCTAAAAGACCCTATCTTTGTATTCCAAGGCTGCTCACGTTATAAACATTCCTGAACAGAGTGGACATTAAAGGTTAGAGACGTTGTGCTAAATTCTGACCCTTCCTCGTTGCACATAGCAGCGGTACCTCTAAGCATGAGTTACTAATGTGTACTTGGATGCTAGTGTATCTATATCCACCAAAAACCTCTTTCCCTCTTAAGACATCAAAACACTTTAACCTAACAATGTCATTTATAGTAAAAAATGCAGTCCGGAATCATAAATTGCATTGGTTGTATGTCTCTCTACTTTCTTTTAATCTGGAACTGTCCTCAATCTTTCCTTTGCTTTCATGGTCTCCACACTTTTGAATATTAGGGTCAGTCATTTTGTAGAATATCCCACATTTAAAGAAAAGTCTTTCCTCGTGACTAGATTTAGGTGTCCTTGGCAGACTCGTGACAGAGGGATGCTATGATCTTCCGACTGGAAGAGAAGGGGAGGACAAGGGAAGAGGGAGAGGCCAGCATCCACTTTGTCAAGTTTGGTGGGTAGGGAATGTGTTCCCTGAGACAGGAGTTCTAGGTAAACTTCCACCACACTTTCTGAGATCTAGTTCTGACCTCTCCAATTACTAAACATGTGACCTTGGGCAAATTATTTGACTTATTTGGGAAATACTTTATAAAATAGCAACTTATTAACTTCTCAAAGACATTAATAAGGTAATAGTTAATGGGAAGTTCTTATAGCCAATATTAAACATGACATTTTTGTATAGGTATAAAAAAGCCCCACATTGATGCCATAAAGTATATAAAAACTCATTTGTTAGGACAGTAACAACTATAGCCAATATATATACTAGAGGCCCAATGCACAAAATTTGTGCAAGAGTAGGCTTCCTTCCCCCGACTGCTGGCATCGGCTTTCCTCTGGCACCTGGGACCTGGGCTGGCTTCCCTCCAGCCCAGGCTTCATCCAGAAGGACGTCCAGAGTGATGTCCGGAAGGATGTCTGGTCTAATTAACATATTACCCTTTTATTATTACAGATTATCTCCTTAGAAAATTAAGACGTGGACGTTAAATGTTTAATTTTTCCTGCATACATATGCATGAACAATAAGCCTCATATTTATCTTATCTGACATACTCAGATAAGAAGAGCAGATATACAGAGCTAAAATCTTTTGCCCAGGGACCTAAAATAGTTATCTTTTCTTCTTTCAAATGAGAATACATTCAAACTGAAGATAACATGCCATCTCCTTATGATGTTGTGAGTCACTCTCAAGTCTCTGTTTTATTGGCAGTTGAAATATCCCCACCATGTGAAAATAGACTTATCCAGGGTTTCCTAGAAACAGTAGCTGTCTGTAGTGTGATAACAACACTGGGGCAAAACCTGTCAGCTCTTACAACACCTCCTCTTGCGTGATGGATAAGGCAGTATTCAATTGTCTAAAAGTCCTACAAGGCTGAAGTACTACCAAAGATCAGTGAAAATGAGCCACATATATTTTTAAACAAAGTACAGGGAAATGTACTTAACTTTCATAGAAGATGTATTGGTGTAAGTAAAATTCTCAACCACTATAACATCACTTCTCGAACAAAACCAAAAATCCCCCAAACCAAAATACATGAAAATCTGTTTGGGTGGAAATATCACATTGGATTATATTAACTCATAAAGACAGGATTCTGAGTGATTGCCTGTCCCTGCCGTTCTAACAGCGCACTCATTGCTGGCAGATGGGAAAGCAATTGGTGTCCTTAAGAGCTATCTGGGGAAGGAGATTCTATAATGCCTCTAGGAATTCACTTAGCACTTTATGACCCTTGCTGTCAGACAACTATTCTTCATATTTAACCTAAATCCCACCAGCCAAAGTTTAGGTCCATTTCCTTTGGTTCCGTCCTCAGCGGACATGGAGAACAGCTGGTCACCATCTGCATAATATTCCTTTATAAATTAGAAGGCTGAGGTCATCCCACAGGCTTCTCTTCTACTGGATAATGATCCCATTCATTTAACCTGTCCTCTTACCACCTATTTGCAAGCCCTTAATCATTTAAATTCATGCCTGTGAATTCTAAGTTTTTCATGTCTCTCATAAATTGTGTACAAGACACTTTAATATTTGTACCAGAGCTGAAAGTAATCCTTTTCTTTTGACAACCATGTCCTTAAAATCCCAAATATTATATGCACTTTTAAATAATATTGTGCATTTCTAATAGGCTATTATTTGTGTTCGCTGTGATTACTGTCTTCTCTTTAGGTGAGCCACGCATTCTTGATTTTAATTGGTGTATTTTTTTCTTTCTGCATTTGGATCACTTTATGAATATAAATCTCTGTTTTTATTTTTCAAGGCAGTTTACATTCAATATTATTTTCTATTCATTTGTTAAAATGCCTCATAGTGGTTAGACAACCATATACTTTACAAAATGTTCCCCCAATATTTCCAGTACCCAGCTGGCACAGTACATAGTTATTACAATATTATTGCCTATATTGCCTATGCTGTACTCTTACATCCTCATAACTATTTTGCAATTATTAATGAATATTTAAACTGAATTCTATTTTTTTCTAGTTAGGACAAAATATCTGATTAAAGTGGCAATTATCTTATTCTACTTTGAAATTACCTATGATTTTAAATTACATGCTCTATATTCCAACATGACCATCACATAATATGAAAATATAACATAAACTCTACAAAATAATTGACTTATAGGTTAATATACCTTTGAGGATTGTCCCTCCCCCCTCACCCCCCACCCCCTGGGAAATGTTTCCATTGAATAATAACATTAGCTAGGCAATCTTTGGGGGCAACACACACACACACACATATTCTGTTTGGGGTGTTGATCTGTATTGCTGTTGCACTGAGTTCATTCTTCAAGCGTCATTATCTTAGCTTGTTGTAGACAGACTAGAAAAGCCCCACTGTGAGCTTGCGCCATTTGGCTGCAGTGTATGCCGGCCTGTTCTGCAGCATGGTTTTATCAGAATACCTCACTCCTGTTGTGTGCCACCAATCTGTGGCTATGAGCCACAAAATTCTTACCCTAACCACAAAAGCAGCATGTGCAGAAAGCTCCCTTACAGTCTGCCTAGAAACTGACTGAAAGAATGGGCTGACATTCATGCCAGATTGTATTTTTCTAGGGTCATGATTTCCATTCCTGAAGTGACCCTATTCAAGCCGAGATAAATTATATCTATTCTAACCAGTTCTGTCATTCTGCAGAATAGCTAGATTGATCCCACAGGATGTGTTTTTTTTGTTTGTTTTGTTTTTTCCACAAAGCCATGCTGCTTATTATTCTGTTGTTCCAAAAGTATTTAACAAATATTTTGTAATGATTAAATTTAACCAATTGGAGGGAATAGTTGTTGAACTTTAAAGCCTACAATTTCTAAGAGGCATTGGAAGGAAGAGGAATTAACTCTGAAGTTTATAATTTCTAAAGCGCCATTTCTTTTTTTAAAAAAATGTCAAACAATGCATTGGCTCTTACTAATAGAATTTACATTACCAAAGAAATACTAAAATTGGCATTTAAAAAACTAAGGTAATGAATCAATTCTTGATTTTGTCTTTTTATTTTTTTATTTTGTCTTTTTAAAAAATATATAGCCACATAGTATGAACGTTTCCAAAGTAGTTCTCCATTCTTTTTCAGAAGTAGACTTACAGAGAATGTCCTATTTTAAGTTGGTCATGAATTAGGTAATGCTTCCTCATTGCTCTGAGTTGAAAAAAATAGTCTGTGTCTTTCAGTGTTCATTCAGAACTACACTTCACAAAATGATTTAAAAGTTTCTAATTTAACACTGTTGAATTAAAGAACTGAAACCATAATTTAAAGTTAAAAGGTTTTCATTTAGATATATTTGAACTTATAGTTCCCTTATGAAATTGGAAATTATTCATATCAATGGTTTTCAAAATTGTTTGCTGCGTAGTCCCTAAAGGACTTTTATTCAAGAAATATTTTTTGAGCACCTTCCATGGACGGTGCTATTCTATGTTCTTGGGATACATCAACAAATAAAATAAACCAAGATTCTCAAGCACCTTATTGTCTAGAAACAGGTGATAAGCATAATAATTAAATTAAATAATGTGTTAGAACGTGACATGTGCCATGGGGGGGCGGGAGTGGGGGGAACGAAAAAAATGTAAGAGAAAAAGGGAGGTCAGGAATATGAAAGTAGAAGGAAAGCATTGGGTAGTCTGTAGTAGTAATAAGGCTCAAGCAATGCCTTAAAAGAGGGGAGAAGATGGCAAAGTGAAGGAACAACATTCCAGACAAAGGGAACAGCCAATGCCTGCTCATGGATGCCAGTGTGTATGAAGTGTGGTAAGGGATTGGGGCTGGGGTTAGTAGAATGGGAATTCAGAAAGGCAATGGGGAAGCCAGATCCTGAGGGGATCTGGCACCATTAAAAGCACTTTGGTTTTAACTCTGCGTAAGATGAGAAGAGAGGATACTGGAAAATTTTAAGCATAGAAATAATATGGTATGAGCTACATTTTGGAAGGATTATTCTGGTTGCTTTGTTGAGAATAGACTGTACGGCAGTAGAGATAGAAATATGGAGACCTCTAGGGAGGCTACTGAATAACTCAAGTGAAAAAATGATGGTGCCTCAGAACAAGCTAAGTGGTCTGATTATGGATTTCTTTTGAAGGTGAGACAAGATTTCTAGATGCATTGGATATGCAACAGGAGAGAAAGATGAGTAAAGGATGACTTGGGACTTTATATATATACAAAGGGTGTCCCCCAAAATGCATACACACTTTAACAGCTGATAGCTCAATTTTGAAAATGAAATGTATTTTAATAAACACTGCCTTTATAGTTATTCAAAGTGGGTACATATAGTTTTTGGAATATATGCCTGGAGTTCAGAAAAGTGGACTGGGATAGGAATATACATTTGAGAGTTATAGACTATGTTATTTAAAGTCACTAGGTTGAATGAAATCACAAAGCACTAGGCTGAATGAGATCACAAAGGGAATGAGTGTTGAGAATGGTGGAGCACCAAGGTTGAGCCATGTGGTAGACCAATATTTTGAGGTCGGGGTGAAGAGGAATTAAAAACAAAGGAGACTGAGAAAGAGAGACTAGTGAGGGAAGAGGAAACACCATGAGTGAAAAATTTTGTATGATTATATCAAAGAGGAAAGACTAATTAACTATATTAAATCCTGCTGGTAGATCAAGTAAGATTTGATCATCGAATTTAGTAACTTGAAAGACATTAACAAACTCTGTGATAAACTTGTGATGTAATGATGGGTGAAAAATCTAATTTGGTAGCACTTAAAGAGAGAATGGGAGGAGTCAGAAAAGCAAGTAGGGACAATCCTTTTGAGGGGTTTTATTAGAAATGAGAGCAAAAAAAAAGGATGGAGGTTAAAAGAGGGTATTTTTAAGATCGGAAAAATAACAACATGTTTGGATACTGATAGGAGATATTTGGTAGAGAGTGAAAGATTGATGATATAGGAAGGGGTGGAATAGCTGTTCTCAGTGCTTGAGTAGGGAGAGAAAGGATGGGCTCTTCATCCAAGTAGAGGAGTTGGCTTTCTATCATAGCATGACAGTTGTCTCTACTAACAGGTGGGAAAGCAGAATATACGGTTACATTTATTGGTAAGTAGATCCATGTGGTGGCAAAAAAAATGTGGAGACCTGCAGTTATTGGAAATGACAAGATCTTATTCATGATCCTAGAAGTTAATGGCCGAGGAAGGGTGGAACACAGGATCATTGGAGAAGAGTTCAAGAAATGAATTTGCTGACTATGTGAAATAATGTGCTATCACCTTTATTTTTTAGATTAATTTTTATTGATTTCAGAGAGGAAGGGAGAGGGAGAGAGAGATAGAAACATCAATGATGAGAGAGAATCATTGATCAGCTTCCTCCTGCACACCCACACTGAGGAACCAGCGTGTAACCCAGGCATGTGCCCTGACCAGGAATCAAACTGAAACTTCCTGGTTCATAGAGCAACGCCCAACCACTGAGCCACACCGGCTGGGCAAGTTGTGTCACCTTTAGAATGCATCCCTGATGCTCTCTTTGCTTTGCTCTCATTGCCCTCTCCCACAGATGAACTATATTTTGTTGTCTATAATCAGGGGAGAGAAAAAGAAAATAATCATTAAACAAAAATAGTCATCACGCCCTAGCCGGCTTGGCTCAGTGGACAGTGTCAGCCTGTGGACTGAAGGGTCTCAGGTTCGATTCCAGGCAAGGGCACATGCCTGGGTTGTGGGCACGATCCCCAGTGGGGGGTGTGCAAGAGGCAGCCAATCAATGATTCTCTCTCATCATTTATGTTTCAATCTCTTTCTCCTTCTCCCTTCCTCTCCAAAATCATAAAGAAATATATTTTTTTAAAAATAGTCATCACTCTTGCTACTCCTACTCTACAATATATCTACATTTCAGAACATTCCAGCATGGGCCAAAACACCCCATTTCTAACACCATGTACAAAAATATGTATAAAACAGGAAAAATATTAAGTCCTATTGTAGCTTTATGGCACCTTGCTTAAACAAGACTTCACTGACAGCAAATTTTGAGCTTTCCTATATTTGGCAGTTTTAGAGATTTTTACACCCTGATACAATGTACATAGTAAAATTTGGAATGGCTTAACTGTTCATTTCGCTTTTATGCTGTGAAAGGGAAGGTGGGAGAGGAAAATTGGCATGGTTCCTTGAGAATAGTCATATTTTCAGGCAAATCAGTTTTAAGAAAAAGTACATATGAAAGTTGAGAATTTGAGTCAATTTCCTTATTCTTAAAACTTTCCATATTCACATCCCGCATGAAAAGCCTTTATATGCTCCAGTTTGCAGACTACTGCTATTGATAGTTGAAATTTTAAAACAACCTGGTTCATTAACATTCTGTCTGGACAAAACCTATCACAGCACAACATATTCAAAATGAATGTTTAGGTCAATTAATACAGAAGGCAAATAAAACAACAACAACAAAAAACAAAACAAAACAATTTAGCGCTCTCCAGAAAGAAGGGGGTATTCTTTTTCTAAATGAAGAGCTGTGTTCTCCTTTGGAGAACATTTTCATTTGGTATTCATTCTTGAACTTTATGACACTGTATGGCCCTGGACTAGCTGGGAAATAGATCGAGGGATGGTAATAAACCATCCACCAGAGCAGAACAGGTCCAAGAAAACCTGCCTCACTATAGTAGTTGATAACACAGATTTATTCTTGCAGAAAAGCCTATATCCACAGGTTTCAACTGTCTTCAATTACAGTTCAAGCAAACACCAACAAAGGCCGTTAGTACTCACTGAAGCACCTGGATATTCCAACAGGCTGGTGGATCCTACAACAGAGACTGAAGCAAGACTATTTAAAATCTGAGTCATGCAGCGAGACCTGTATTGGACTTCTGAGCTACAGAACTGGAAGATAATAAATTTGTGTTGTTTTAGCATGCTAAATTTGTGAAAGCAGCAATAGAAATCTAATGCAGCACTCAAAATACAACTGTGTCTTTAAGGAAACATGATGTGATGAATTATCTTTCTTTACACAACAAAATAATGATGATAATGGCATATATACCATGGAATAACATAGAATTAGTAAGTCCTTTCTGATATGAATAGATAAATGGAGAACAACAGAAGCACTTCTTTGCAATAGAAAGCCAACTAATAAATGTAGAAGGAAAGATGAAGCTAGAAAGTCATCGGTGGATGTTAAAATTAGTGGTTGAAAGTCTGATAAGGATATTTACAATCTCAAAGGAAAAAAAGAAAAAGAATCTGAGTAATACAGATAATCGCCATCAGGGAGGCTAATCCACAGGCAGCTGGGCCTCTGGTCAACACCACCAACAATCTGTAACTTGACGGAGAACTTAGCTCTGCAGCTTTTACCAAGACATGTTGGTCTTTAGAAGGAAAGGATGACAACTCTCACTGATAAAAGGAGAACATTTAATGGAGATTATTTGCGTCAGTTAAAACAGAAATTTCTGACATCACTTGACATTTCTGCTCTAAGCTAGACCAACTCCTCCTCTGGTTGTATTGTGCTCTGGTAATGGGGCTCATGCACATGCATCCCACTTGAGGCCTGGCTGAAGTTTTTATTTCAGAAAGAGACAATATGAAATTTATGAAAACATAATCCTATGAAATATTTCAGGATCTATGCATTAAAAAAGTGTTTGGCCCTAGCCAGGTTGGTTCAGTGGGTAGAGCACCGGCCTGCGGACTGAAGGGTTTCAGGTTCAATTCCTGCCAAGGGCACATGCCCAGGTTGCAGGCTCGATCCCCAGTGGGGGGTGTGCAGGAGGCAGCCGATCAATGATTCTCATCATTGATGTTTCTATCTCTCTCTCCCTCTCTCCCTCTCCCTTCCTCTCTGAAATCAATAAAAATATAGTTTTTTAAAAAGTGTTTTGTTGGGAGTGTCAAAGAAAATTATAAAGATTATTCTGAAAATAAGAGCACTTTAAAAAATCAGAACATAAATTGGTTTTTATAGCATTACATATAACAATAGGTATTTCTTCAGTTAAAGCTATAGTCTCATAAAAATGTTTTCCTTCATAGAAAAGAGCAAAGGTTATAAGTAAAGTACTGAAGGGTAAAATGATTACCAGCATTTTCTCGTCTTAAATCAAAGCACCACCAGAGAGCTATAACAGTTTCTTTTGTGCTTATCCCAGCATTGGTAAAATGTTCGTGATTGGAAAAATTCATTTCCAAATACTTTTATGTATTTGCTTTGCCATATGTTTAAAAGTAGGCCTCTATCTCCCTGGATACACCAGTGCACTTACAACAGTGCTTATTTCCAATGGAATCTTGGATAAATATAAGAAAAAAAGCAGTAAATGAAACACATACATGTGTGTTTTCCAAATGTAGACAGATTTAATATTAACTTAGGAGCTTGATTTATTCACCTTCAGGATAATTTGAATTGTAAAAACTAAAAAGAACATCTAACCCTGTGTATTAGCATTGGTCCATAAAGTATCTAAACACAACTTACAAATAGTACTTACACAGGAAAACCAGCCCTGGAGTGCTGAGCAGAGATTCTCGTTTCCTTCCAGCTGCTGCCCTTGATACACTCTTCCTCCTCTCCCCTGTGACCCCCGCTGCCCTCATACCCATCCTCTCATTACTGGTTTAATGCAGAGATGGGTGAGGGCAAACTGGGAGAGGAAGTGAGATTGTCAGAGACTAGCTGGCGTCTGCCACATATGCCCTTAAGGCATTTGCAATAATATAATCATAAGACAATGCAAAGATTAGGTCCTGGCACCTGCTTTCTGTAACTATTTGTTGGATGAAAAAGTGAGTGACTAGAGCAGCGCTTCTCAACCTGTGGGTTGCGACCCCTTTGGCGGTCGAACGACCCTTTCGCAGGGGTCACCTAAGACCATCCTGCATATCAGATATTTACATTACGATTCATAACAGTAGCAACATTACAGTTATGAAGTAGCAACGAAAATAATTTTATGGTTGGGTCACAACATGAGGAATTGTATTTAAAGGGCCAGAAGGTTGAGAACCACTGGACTAGAGGATCGGATGTGATGAGGTGAAATGGAGAAAAACAATGGGGTAGTGTAAAAGGATGTTGGATAGTTTTTTTGGTGTTTTTCAGTGGGGGACTTGGAAATTTGAGTTAGACAATTCATTGTCTTAACTCCTCTTTGCATTACCAGAGGTAGTTCCAGGGTACTATAATAATTACAGCTACTTTGTGCTTCTTTTTAAAAAATAAATTTTACTAGAGGCCTGGTGCACGAAATCCATGAATGGGTAGGGTCCTTAGGCCTGGCCGGGAATCAGGGCCAATCTGTGGGGTGACCAGCGGGGCAATTGGGGGGCCCCCGCTGGCACCCACTTGGCTGACCTGGGCCCTGTGGGCTGGGGGCAGCTCCTGCATTGAGCATCTGCCCCCTGGTCGTCACTTCACGTCATAGTGACTGGTCATTCCATTGGTCATTCTGCCATTTGGTCAATTTGCATATTAAGCTTTTATTATATAGGATTGATTTCAGAAAGGTATGGAGATGGGGAGAGAGATAGAAACATCAATGAGAGAGAATCACTGATCGGCTGCCTCTCCTGCAAGCCCCATTCTGGGGAGTGAGCCTACAACCCGGGCATGTGCCCTGACCAGGAATTGAACCATGACCTCCTGGTTCATAGGTCAATGTTCAACCACCTAGCCATGCTGGCTGGGCTACATTGAGCTTCTTATTGTCCCATGCGCTGTTATGAATACTTTCTATGTATTTAGCATAGTTTGTAGTCTTCACAACAATCTCATGAGATAAATATTATTATTCCCATAAAGGAAACAGATACAGAGAAGTTAAGTAACTTACCAGTCACACTTCCAGTCATTGTGACATGAAAACACTCTCCCACATTTCCAAACGCCGCATAAGGATAGAGAACTAACTTGGTCAACAACAACTAAATATCATTCCACTGTCATCTGGCTTTCATTATAGCAGCTGAGAACTCAGTTGATCTGTATATTAAGATGATCTGGCTACATCTAAGATCTTCCCTTTGGTATTTTGAAATTTCACTACAGTGTGATAAAGAGTGTATTCTTTTTACTTTAAATTATTTTTTTTTATTTTTCAGTTACAGTTGACATACAATATTATATTAGTTTCAGGTGTATAACATATTGGTGAGATATTTATATATCTTTTGAGATGATCACCCTGATAAGTCTAGTACCCATCTGGCACCATATAGTTATTATAATATTATTGACTGTGTCCCCTATGCTGTACTTTACATATTTGTGACTGTTTTTATAGCTGTCAATTTTCACATATTAATCCTTTCCCCTTTTTTTCACCCATCTTCCCAACCCCCTCCCATCTGGAAAAACATCAGTTTGTTCTCTGTATCTATGAATTTGTTTCTGTTTTATTTGTTCATTTATTTGTTTTTTAGATTTCACATATAAGTGAAATCATATGGTATTTGTCTTCCTCTGTCTGACTTATTTTACTTAGAATAATACCCTCTAGGTCCTTCCATGTTGTCATAAACAGCAAGGTATTATTCTTTTTTATTAGCCATTATCTCTTTAAATTTCCTCTCCCATTCTCTGTATTTTCCCTCAGTAAAACGTCCATTATATGTATGTAGGGTTTTTCTCCCTCTATCCTGTATTTCCTAACCTTTTTCTTTCATATCCTTGAGTCTCTGATTTACTTTTGTTAATTTCTTTAGCTCTGTCACCTTTTAGTTTATTAATTATCTTTTCAGCCATTTCCAATGTGCTATTCCGCCAAAATATTGAGTTTCTAACATCAATATTATAATTTTTCATTTAAAAAAAATCATTTTGGTACATTTTACAATTTTTTAAATCAATTTTGATAGTCATCTGTTCTTCCATTCTAGTTTTATTAAATTATTTTGTATCTTTAAACATACTTATTGCAAAGTCTCCTTTGTTGTCAATTCTAATGCCTGTTGTTTTTAAGATGTGAAAACAGTTGTTTGTTGTTTCTTTTGATTCTCACAGTGTCTTGTTTTCATGTGCTTTTGATAGTTTATTTTGAGCCAATTTTCCTTGGAACTTTATCTATGAGAAGTCTTAGACACGTAAGTTTAATGTGCTTTCTTCCAGAGAGTACTACCCCCTAGAATTGTTTTAAAATACGTTTTTGGTCTAATTTGGGGGGGACTCGTGGGGGTACAAAGATAGTTTGAATTTTAGTTAACAAACCCATATGAGTTGCAGGCTTGAGATTTGGGATTATTAAAATATTCATTTCCTTCCTTCCTTCCTTCCTTCCTTCCTTCCTTCCTTCCTTCCTTCCTTCCTTCCTTCCTTCCTCACCTGAGGATATTTTTCCCACTGACTTTTTTAGAGAGAGTAGGAAGGAGAGGGGAGTGTGTGTGTGTGTGTGTGTGTGTGTGTGTGTGTGTGTGAGAGAGAGAGAGAGAGAGAGAGAGAGAGAGAGAAACATTGATGTGAGAGAGACACATCGATTGGTTGCCTCTGGTGTGAGACCCGACAGGGGCAGGGGACTGAACCTGCAACCCAGGTAGGTGCCCTTGACTAGGAATCAAGCCCTTGACCCTTCAGTGCGTGGGTGATGCTCTGTCTACTGAGCCACACTGGCGAGGCTCTTTTTTTTCTTCAGTCTTCCTAGAATATGGCAGGCATTTCTTTCTTTAAGGATGGTTCATTTTCTTTTTCCTAATTCTCCTAATAAAAATATTGTCCCCTAAGTGTCCAGGCTTTAGGCCAAGGTCTCAGGTCTGTACTTCCATCCTGGGAAGGGCCCCGGCTTTGTCTCTTTACCACAGGGGTGGCCCCTTAAAACCCAGAGCTCACTTTCTACTTTCTTGTTGCTTTTGGCCTCTGAAGTTTCCTTAATTCCTCTGCCAGCATTAATCAGTAATCCTTTCCAATAATATTTTATACAATAGTGTTGGGTGTGTCCTACTAGGAAGGCGTTCTCTACACATCAAACTGCCATCTTTCCAGAAACAAAAGTCAAGACTAGCTATCTTATCAGAAACCAGAACTTAAAGTCTCTGCACACTGTATGCTGTACAACCTGCTGATGTGAACTGATGGATTTTATAATAATTTTTAGATAATTGGATAATCCATTAAATGATCCCTGCAAAGGAACCATAAATGAAAAATATTAAAATGCAAGCACGGACAGACAAAAGAAAATTACAAAGCTGACTTTTCCCCTGCCCTTCTTTGATATCCACGCTAAGCAAATGATAATCTAATCGGATATGAGAGGAGGAGGTAGTCTAATAAAATTAGTAATCAAGGAAGCCATTTTAGACATGAATTTAAACCTGGATGATTAACAATAAGGCCTGTGCTAAGAGAGAATTCTACTTTAAGATATTAGATAGCTATAGTAATATGTTATAGTAATAGAGAGGAAATACATATTTGCATACTTAATGTTTTTTGGAGACCCCTACTGTAATTAACCGCCTTACCTTTTTGTAGATAATAAAGAGTTACTGACATTTCTGAGGCGAAGAGTAACATGATTATATATCTATTTAGCAAGATTAATCTAATCGTAAAATTCAGGATGAATCTGAAGGAGCAAGACTGGAGGCAGGAGACTGATTTCTGTGTTCAGGGCAGCTTCCTCTTTCTGTATCCTCAAATATAGCCTGATGGCAATTTCTATCAAACAGATTGGCAGGTAAAATGGAATTATCATCAGTTATGGTATGTCAGTGAGGTGGCTTACCTAGCTATACTTTTTAAATCATGATTTAAAAATTCATATTAAATTCATAAGCATGAACAAAATCAATTGATCAAATATTTTCAAGTTCAAACATGACTTCAAAGAATTATCAGCAGGCCTGAAACACAGCCCATTCTAACTAACTGAATATTAATTTCACTTTAAGATTATAACTGCTGTAGCCATTGTACTGTGGCCCAGACGAAAAGAATAAAACTAAGCAGAAAATGTAGTAATTTGTTGTTGTTTCTGTATGGCATTTTTTTTATTCATTCACAAAATTACCCGTTCCTACTTCTTTTTTTGAGGAGATTAAAATCAGGAGATTAAGGGCAAGTTTGCCATATTTATCCTCACAGCATTGCAGCAAGGTAAGTAGATGCATGTTCAACATCCACATTATGATGCTTTTCCTCAGCAGCCTACGAGAGACGTGAGGCTGCACTGCTTTTACAGCCACCGTGTCCAGAGACTGACTGTGTTGCTAAGGATTGCTATAACTTCTCCGGAACAAGAGTTATAATTGATAAGAGAGAGTTGGGGAAATAAGATAAAATAATGATACTAAAAGGAAATGTGTCTAGAATTGATCTTTTTTTTTTAAGCACAATAGATAAAGGAGCCAGTAAAAGAGGCATTGGCTTGACTGATTCTGTTTAATGTGACAACAATGAGGGTGGTCACATTCTTGGTTAGTCGTTAATTATTTCAAACGGCTAATAATGAACAAAGGCAAACATACCAAGTAAGGAAATCAAGAGGATCATTTACTCCCTGTGTGCATGTGCCCGTGAGGCGCGGGGGCGCGCGCGCGCGCACACACACACACACACACACACACACACACACACACGATGTTAATGATTCTCAGTCGATTAAAATACATCCAAACATGTAGATTCAGGGCATAAAGGTTATGTCAGTTCTGCAAAATAGTGATGCTACAAAGTAAAACACTGGAAATTTATGATTTAATGATAAAAGTAAAAAGTTAATGATAAAAGTAAAAAAGAAACTTCCAAGGGCCTAATAATAGCACTTATTTTAGAAACCAAACTAGGTAATTGTTATGTCTCAATATATTAGCTAAGTATATTAATGAAAGTATATGATTTCCCTCCATATCATCCACTAAGATTTATGCCCTTTGTATGTTTTGTGGGTGGTTTTCTTAATGGGGAAACAGAAATGAAGGTTTTGAACATTATTTCCTTCTAACATGTGGCAGAAAACATATTTCATTTGTTTTTAGCTCTAGAGATTGGCACATGCCTGACATACAGGAGTGTTTGATAATTTTCCTTTAATGAATTATAACTTTCTCCATTATAATATTTCTCTCAGTCAAAATAATTATTCAATATATATAGTATACTAATCAATTATTTATAAAAATTAAGTATCTTTTACACAACTAAAATGAAGAATAATTTACAGGGAATCAACAGTAGAGTAGAGGATGCCTAGAATCAAATCAGCTATCTAAAATACGAGGAAGCAAAAAATACCCAATCAGCCTGGCCAGCGTGCTCAGTGGTTGAGCATCGACCTATGAACCAAGACATGGTTTAATTCCCTGTCAGGGCACATGGCCAGGTTGCAGGCTCGATCCTCAGTGTGAGGTGTGCAGGAGGCAGATAATCAGTGATTCTCTCTCATCATTGATGTTTCTCTCTCTCCCTCTCCCTTCTTCTCTGAAATCAATAAAAATAAATTGAAAAACAAACAAACAAGAAAACAACTCAGTCAGATGAGCAAAAAGAAAAAAAGAATCTAAAAATATGAAGATAGTGTAAGGAGCCTCTGGGAAAACTTCAAGCATACCGACATTTGCATTATGGGGGTGCCAGAAGGAGAAGAGAGAGAGCAAGATATTGAAAACCTATTTGAAAAAATAATGACAGAAAATTTTCCCTACCTGGTGAAACAAACAGACTTACAAGTCTAGGAAGTGCAGAGAGTCCCAAAGAAGAGGAACCCAAAGAAGCCCACACCAAGACACATTATAATTAAAATGCCAAAGGTTAAAGACAAAGAGAGAATATTAAAAGCAGCAAGAGAAAAGCAGTTAGTTACTTACAAGGGAGTGCCCATATGACTGGCAGCTGATTTCTCAACTGAAACTTTGCAGGCTCGAAGGGAGTGGCAAGAAATATTCAAAGTGATGAATCATAAGGACCTACAACCAAGATTACTCTACCCAGCAAAGCTCTCATTTAGAATTGAAGATCAAATAAAAAGGTTCATAGAGAAGAAAAAGCTAAAGGAGTTCATCACCACCAAACCAGTATTACATGAAATGTTGAAGGGTATTCTTTAATAATAATAATCCTATATAATAAAAGACTAATATGTAAATCAACTAAATGTCAGAACGACTAGTCACTATGATGCACACTGACCACCAGAGGGCAGATGCTTAATGCAGGAGCTGCCCCCTGGTGGTCTACGTGCTCCCACAGGGGGAGTGCTGCTCAGCCAGAAGCTGGGTTCACAGCTGGTGAGCGCAGCAGTGGTGGTGGGAGCTTCTCCTGCCTCTGCAGAAGCGCTAAGGATGTCGGACTGGGGGCCTAAGCCGATAGTCGGACATTCCCTGAGGGCTCCCAGACTGCGAGAGGGCACAGGCCAGGCTGAGAGTACGCCCCCCCCCCCCGAGTGCATGAATTTTGTGCACTGGGCCTCTAGGAAGAAGAAGAAGAAGAAGAAGAAGAAGAAGAAGAAGAAGAAGAAGAAGAAGAAGAAGAAGAAGAAGAAGAAGAAGAAGGAGAAGAGGAAAAGAAATAAAACTATAAACAATAAAATGGCAATAAATACATACCTACAAATAATTGAATCTAAAATTCAAAATAAAGAACAAGGACTCTAAAGAACAAAATAAATTGATGAATAAAATAGAACCAGAGGCTTGGGAACATGGAACAGATTGACGAATGTCAGGGGGGGTGGGGTGGGGGGGGTTGTGGCAAGAAGAGATTAACCAAAGAACATATGCATATACGCATTACTTATGGACACAAACAATAGGGTGGTGAAGGCGTGGGGTGGGGCAGGAACCGAGTGAAGGGGGGAAGTGGGGAGAAGAAGGGGGACATCTCTAATACTCTCAACAATAAAGATTTAAATTTTAAAAAATTAAATATCTTTGTAAAGGAGAGATCCTTTAAGGTCTCCATGCAGACCCTAGGAGAACAAGCACCTTACTGCGGACTGGCAGTTCATGTGTGTACAAGAAGGAGGTCTGGTGTGCTTATTCATCCAAAACAATAATGAGCATCTGAAAAAATTAACCCCATAATAACTTTTAAAAAGAGGAAAGTAACAAAGTCAACATTCATACACAATAAATAATGAAAAAGGTATTTTATTATCTTTCTTATTGTCACTTATTCTTATTTTTCTTATAGGAGATATAAGATTTGGAGTTACTCCTCATGCCTGAATTCTAGATCAGCCATTTCTAACTGGTGACCTTGGATAAATTACTTATTCTTTCTGTGCTTTGATTCTCTTATGTATAAACTAGAGGCCTGGTGCATGAAATCTGTGCACTTGGGGTGGTTGGGGGGGGCCCTCAGCCCAGATTGTGAGAGGGTGCAGGCCAGGCCAAGAGACCCCACCAGTGCAGGTTTGGGGCTGGGGATGGATGTGGGAGGTTGGCTAGCTGGGGAGGGACCACGGGAGGGCTCTAGGGCGTGTCCGGCCCATCTCACTCAGTCCTGATCAGCCAGACCCCAGCAACAAGCTAACTTACTGGTCAGAGCATCTGCTCCCTTGTGGTCAGTGCACATCATAGCGAGCAGTTGAGTGGCCTTAGCATATCATTAGCATATTACGCTTTGATTGGTTGGCCAACCAGACTCTTAGCATATTAAGCTTTTATTATATAGGATTAGAGATTGTATGTGAAAATCAGCATGAAAAGTTTTGCTTCTATGAAAGTAAGGCAACTAAATAACAAAGTATTATATCTCAAGTGTCTTTGAGTTCTAGTTATTATGATTAAAACTTCAAAGTACTATTTTGTGTTTAATAATTTGATTTACATAATTTATACAAAGTGATTATGTATCATAATGTTTTATTGAGAAATAAATAACATTAAGTACAAAAAAGTAAATAAAATAGAGATTATAATAGTACTAATTTCCTGTGATCATTGGGAGGATCAAATGACAAAATACATTTAAAATATTTAGAATATTATCTGACATGTAATAAACAATTAATCAATGTTAGCTACTACTATTATTCCTGAAACAGTGGCTCAGATAAGCTCAGACTATAAACACCTGGGAGACAAGGATGGTTCTGCTTTGATTCACCTCTAGATTCCCAGAGGCTGTCACAATACCTGGCACTTTATCAGTGTTCACCACATTGACAATCACCACATTGCTATCTCCTTTGAATGGCCTCCTGAGCATCAAACCCACACAGCCTATACCAACTAGATGTCTCCACATGGATGCCTCATAGTCACCCCACAGGAAACCTCCTAGTGTCTCCTCCTTCTGTATTTTTGAGTTGATGTCATGCAACAGATGTCTATGGCATGTGTTTTCATAACATCATTATTTCTATACCATCTCCGGACTTTGCTTTGCTCTTTCCATTGCATTGCAAGTTTCCTATTGTCTCTGCATCTTTCCCTTAGTCTTTACAATCCACTCTCCCTACTCCAGAGTCCAATACATTCTGCCAGAGCACTCTTTCTAAAATGCAAGTCTAGCCCTGGCTGGGTGGCTCAGTTGGTTGGAGCATCACCCTGTACACCAAAAGGTTGTGGGTTCAATTCCTGGTTAGGGCACATAACTAGGTTATGGGTTTGATCCCAGGTCAGGGCGCTTAAGGGAGGCAAGCAATCGATGTTTCTCTCACATTGCTGTTTCTCTCTCTCTCAAATCAGTAAAAGCATATCCTCCAGTGGAATGTCAATAATTATATATACACCAAAAGCTACACTGGAAAAGAATATAGGGTTTTTCTTTGGGGGGGAAAAAAACTTAAGCATCACTGAAGAAGAATTTGCAACAAGCCATTTGAATTTATTTGGGTAGTAATCACTTTATATATGAGCAGAATTAAACACATATTTAAATTAATAGAAAAATACTTGTAATAAGCTGGAATTACATAAAATTTTTCAAATAAAAACAAAATGAAACAAAAAAAATTAGTAATGTGCATTTAGAATAGCTTAACTACTAAAGCTATTTAGAATAAACTACTGCAGAATAGCTTAACTACTATCATGAAAAATATCTTCGGAAAAAAAAACCACCCTGAGTTTATGACAGATATAAACCTGAGTTAGTTTTACATTAAAAACACATAGCCACTTGGCTTAGTAATCCTATTTGAGATATTTGACAATAATCTCCTGGGTCACAGGACCAACAAGTGTGTACTGAGCATTGATCCTTCTGGATTAGAAATGAACATAATTTGAGCTGTGTACATACCTTGGCTTAAAGATGCACAGTGAACTATTAGCCAGTTTTCCATGCAAATATTTTTGTATGATTTAGACATCAGATAGCGCAGTCCAACATGTTTCAATTAAAAGCAGTCATAGGGTATCTCTGGAGGAATGATTGTTTGGCAAATACAAATATGAGTATTGAATACATATGCTAGAACAGCAATAGGCATTTTCTTGGAGCTAGGGAAAATACCTTTAATTTAAAATTGTGCTCAATTTGGACTGTCTTTGTTTACTTATTTTAATGATTCAATGAGTACATGAGTTATATCTTATGTATCCAATAAATGCTATCCTTCAAAACCAAGCCAAAAGCACTAAGAAAGATTTTGGCATGGACTTAAGAACCACTTGTATGGTAGTCACTCAAGACACAAACTAAATAACATAAAATGAAAGTTAAGCTCAATTTGGAGAATATTTTCTTTTCTTTTTTTAAGGCATTTGTTTTATTTTTATTTCTTATTGAATTTATTGGGTTTGACATTGGTAAATAAAATTATATAGATTTCAGGTGTACAATTCTATAACACATCATCTGTATATTGCATTATGTGCTCACCATCCCAAGTTGGAGAATATTTTGAAGTTTGGTTGTATGTTCTTGCCTCTTTTTAAAAAAATATTAATTGACCAGCCCAGCCAGTGTGGCTCAGTGGTTGAGTGTTGACCTATGAATCAGGAGATCACAATTTGATTCCCGGTCAGGGTTTCGGGCTCAATCCCCAGTGTGAGGCATTCAGGAGGCAGTTGATTAATGATTCTCTCATAATTAATGTTTCTATCTCTCTCTTCCTCTCTCTCCTTCTCTGAAATCAATAGAAATATATTTTTAATTAATTCATTAATTAAAATATTAATTGGCCATATAAGCATGAGTTTTATTTCTGGGTTCTCTATTCTGTTCCACTAATCTATATGTCTGTTTTTATGTCAGTACCATGATGTTTTGATTACTATGACCTTGTAGTATAGTCTGATATCAGGTCACATGATTCCTCCAATTTTGCTTTTCTTTTTCAAGATGCTGTTGAAATAACTGGTATGTAGTCTCCTGTTGGACACTGACTGACCCAGGACTCAGTCTTCTTCATGTCAATGACTTCAGTGCTCTTATATCAGGCTTGTCTATATATCCTGCTACACCAAGTTTAGGCTTATGATCAATATTAATCTCAAAATGACTTTGCAGCCCCCATAATTGCATGAGCCAATTCTCTCTCTCTCTCTCTCTCTCTCTCTCTCTCTCTCTCTCTCTCTCTCTCTCTCTCTCCTCATATATATATACTAGAGGTCTGGTGCACAGGTGGGGTCTGGCCGGCCCACCCAGATCAGGGCTGATAGGGGCCTGGCTGACCAGGGGAGGGGACACAGGAGGTTGGCCAGCCGGCCCCACACCCGATCAAAGTGGGGTGGGGCGGGGGAGGGCGATCAGGGGCGGGGCTGGCGGGGGGGAGAGGTTGAGGGAGGTTGGCCAGCCAGCCCGCGCCTGGTCGAACTCCAGTCAAACTTCCAGTCGAGGGGACAATTTGCATATTAGGCTTTTATTATATAGGATGATATTTCTTGAAGATGTATTGATTGATCCGACTCTGTCTCTCCTGTACTCTGCTACATTGGCTGGTTTGCTGGAAACTCTTCTCTTGCCAACCTTGGAAAATATTTATAGGCAACGTGTTCCTAAGATACCTCTTTTCTTGAAAAGGAGCAGGATATTTTCTCTATGTTATTTATTTTCAAATTTCTCCCCTTCTTGTAATTAGGATCACATCGATATTTGGAGAAATCCCGCACAACACTATTAGTCAGCTATTGCTGCCATACTGCTGCATAACACAATCTTAGTGGCTGACAACATGTTAGTATCCTCATTCATAAGTACACTGCAGGGCAACTGGGCTAGCTTTGCTTCAAACTTTCCGTATATTCATTCTGGGACCATTGGCTACTCAGACCATGTTCTTCTTGCAACAAAATTTCAGGAATACAAAAGGGAAATTCAAACTGCAAGCATACTTTTTGTTGTTGTTGTTGTTAATCCTCGCCTGAGGATATTTTTCCATTGATTTTTAGAGAGAGTGGAAGGGAAGAGTAGAGTTAGAGATAGAGAAACATTGATGTGAGAGAGACACTTCTATTGGTTGCCTCCATGCATGTGCCCCAACCAGGGCCAGGGATCAAGCCTGCAAATGAGGTACAGGCCCTTAATTGGAATAAAACCCGGGACCCTTCAGTCCATAGGACTATCCACTGAGCAAAACCAGCTTGGGCTCAACTGCAAGTATACTTAAACCCTCTGGTTGTATCACATCTGCTAGTATTACATTGGGCACAGGAAATCACACAGCCAAGTCCTGAATAAAATGGTGGGAAATTATACTCCAAAACAAATTGAACAAAGATTTATGTACAAAGTATTTACTATGGGGGGAAAGGAAAATGGCCAATGAATTGAAGAAAGTTCCTTGTCCTCTTGCTTTTGCCAGAACATTATACTTATTTGCATGCAGAGCCACAGTGATGTTTTCTTCTCTAGCGTATAAACGTTTTGCACTGTGACATAGTAGATTAAATTTACCAACAAAGCAACAAATTTATCATCACCAACATAATTAATTTTTTTCCGCACTAACAAATGTGCTTTTACTTAAAAACGTTAACAAATATCTCTACAGGAAGGAGAGAATAAGATAGAAAAAGAAAGAAAAAGCAGAAAAAATTTTAAAGAGAAAAGTTATTAGGCAATTCATTTTAAATGCCTTCTGTTTCACTATGGGCCTTTAAAAAGGTTGAATTTTACAGCATTTCACATAGATTGTAAACCTTAGCATTTCACACACGTTGTCAGGAACCTGGGTAGCAGATATTGTGAGACTAGAATAGAAGGAAAAGAGATGTGCAGCATAACTGACATAGAGCAGGAGAAACCAAGATGGCGGCATAGGTAAACACCGGAGTTTGCTGCCTCGCACAACCACTTCAAAAATACATTGCTGAAACCGGTTTGGCTCAGTGGATAGAGCGTCAGCCTGCGGACTGAAAGATCCCAGGTTCGATTCCGGTCAAGGGCATGTACCTGGGTTGTGGGCACATCCCCAGTGGGAGATGTGCAGGAGGCAGCTAATCAATGTTTCTCTCTCATCGATGTTTCTAGCTCTCTATCTCTCTCCCTTCCTCTCTGTAAAAAATCAATAAAATATATTTTAAAAAAAAAAATACAGATTGGAGAACCAAGATGGCGGCATAGGTTAACGCCGGAGTTTGCTGCTTTGAACAACTACTTCAAAAGTGAAACTAAAAGACGGAAGGGACATCACCCAGAACCACAGGAACGCTGGCTGAGTGGAAGTCCTACAACTAGGAGGAAAGAGAAACGCATACGGACACTCAGAGGAGGCGCAGTGCTGAAGTCAAATTCTGAGGTGTGGAGTGTGCGAGCGGGCTGGCGGCGGAGGGCGCGGTTGGCGTTTTCAATCGGGAGGGAGTCGCAGACTCTGAGCTCCAGATCCGGGCGAGTCTTTAGCGACCCAGACTCAAACGGGAGAAGCGGGACTGTCTGGCTTCGGTCAGAGCGAGTGCAGCTTTCTCTCCGAGCTTTGCAGTGGGTGCTGGGACTCAGAGAGGCAGAGCCCCTGGGGACAGGACTGAGAGCCGCCATAACTGCTCTCTCCGGCCCACCCTGTTGATCCTGTGCGACCTGCCCCGCCCAAGGCCTGCACAGAGGCATTTGCCAGATAGCCTCAGGCAAAGGCTAGATTAGCACCTCCCTAGAGGACAGAAGTTCTCTCACTGCTGACACAGCTGATTCTCATAGCCACCTGGCCTGGAGGTCAAACCCTCCCTGGTATTAGCTACAACAATCAAGGTTTAATTATAAGACTGCGAACAAAGACCATTAGCGGGTGCACCAAGGAAGTATAACAACATGTGGAGACAAAGAAACAGGACAAAATTGTCAATGGAAGATATAGAGTTCAGAACCACACTTTTAAGGTCTCTCAAGAACTGTTTAGAAGCCGCCGATAAACTTAATGAGATCTACAAGAAAACTAATGAGACCCTCGATTTTATATTGGGGAACCAACTAGAAATTAAGCATACACGGACTGAAATAAAGAATATTATACAGACTCCCGACAGCAGACCAGAGGAGCGCAAGAATCAAGTCAATGATTTGAAATGCGAGGAAGCAAAAAACACCCAACCGGAAAAGCAAAATGAAAAAAGAATCCAAAAATGCGAGGATAGTGTAAGGAGCCTCTGGGACAGCTTCAAGCGTACCAACATCAGAATTATAGGGGTGCCAGAAGATGAGAGAGAGCAAGATATTGAAAACCTATTTGAAGAAATAATGACAGAAAACTTCCCCCACCTGGTGAAAGAAATGGACTTACAGGTCCAAGAAGCGCGGAGAACCCCAAACAAAAGGAATCCAAAGAGGACCACACCAAGACACATCATAATTAAAATGCCAAGAGCAAAAGATAAAGAGAGAATCTTAAAAACAGCAAGAGAAAGAAACTCAGTTACCTACAAGGGAATACCCATACGACTGTCAGCTGATTTCTCAACAGAAACTTTGCAGGCCAGAAGGGAGTGGCAAGAAATATTCAAAGTGATGAATGCCAAGAACCTACAACCAAGATTACTTTATCCAGCAAAGCTATCATTCAGAGTTGAAGGTCAGATAAAGAGCTTCACAGATAAGGAAAAGCTAAAGGAGTTCATCACCACCAAACCAGGATTATATGAAATGCTGAAAGGTATCCTTTAAGAAGAGGAAGAGGAAGAAAAAGGTAAAGATACAAATTATGAACAACAAACATGCATCTATCAACAAGTGAATCTAAGAATCAAGTGAATAAATAATCTGATGAACAGAATGAACTGGTGATTATAATAGAATCAGGGACATAGAAAGGGAATGGACTGACTATTCTTGGGGGGGAAAGGGGTGTGGGAGATGCGGGAAGAGACTGGACAAAAATTGTGCACCTATGGATGAGGACAGTGGGCGGGGAGTGAGGGCGGAGGGTGGGGCGGGAACTGGGAGGAGGGGAGTTATGGGGGGGAAAAAGAGGAACAAATGTAATAATCTGAACAATAAAGATTTAATTAAAAAAAAAATACAACTAAAAGACGGAACAGACATCACCCAGAACCACAGGAAGGCTGGCTGAGTGGAAATTCTACAACTAGAAGGAAAGAGAAAAGCATACCGAGACTCAGAGGAGGCACAGTGTGGAAGCAAAATACTAAGGTGTGGAGGTGCACGCGGAGCGGGCTGGCGGCTGAGGGCGCGGTTGTTGTTTTCAATCGGGAGGGAGTCTCAGGCTCTGAGCTCCAGTTCTGAGCGAGTCTCTAGGGTCCCATACTCATACGGGAGAAGTGGGACTGTCTGGCAGCGGTCGGAACTCGAGGGCAACTTTCTCTCCGAGGGGCTTGCAGGGATTACCGGGACATTGAGAAGCAAAGCCTCTCAGGGCAGGACTGAGAGCAGCTATAACTGCTAGCCCCACCCTGTTGGTCCCGTGGGACCTGCCCTGCCCAAGCCCTGTAGGGAGGCTTTTGCTGGATAGCCTCAGGCAAAGGCTAGATTAGCACCTCCCTAGAGATCCAGGAGCCAGGAAGCCCAGAGGTTAGAGTGAGACCATCCAGTTTGCAGCTCCGTGGAAACATAAAGGACACACTCAGGGGGCAGACTCAGTGAGCACCAAAGCCCCATTGAAGCAAGTCTTGCCCCAGAGAGGTGTCTCCAGCACAGAAGTTCTCTCACTGCAGACACACCTGATTCTCACAGCCAGTTGGCCTGGAGGCCAATTCCTCCCAGTGATACCTACAACAATCAAGTCTTAACTACAAGATTGTGCACAAAGCCCACAAGGGGGTGCACCAAGAGTGTCCTCCTCAGGTAATTGGGGAGGCTGAACCACTGGGCCCTAGAGGACACTTAGCACAGAAAACCACTGTATCAACACAGGGAAGCATAAAAAATGCGGAGACAAAGAAAAAGGATACAAATGACAGAAATGGAGGAAAGCAAACTACTGGATATAGAGTTCAAAACCACACTTTTAAGGTCTTTCAATAATTTTCTAGAAACTGCCGATAAACTTAATGAGACCTACAAGAAATCTAATGAGACCCTCGATGTTGTGATAAAGAACCAACTAGAAATTAAGCATACACTGACTGAAATAAAGAATATTATACAGACTCCCAACAGCAGACTGGAGGATTGCAGGAATCAAGTCAAAGATTTGAAATACGAAGAAGCAAAAAAACACCCAACCAGAAAGCAAAATGAAAAAAGAATCCAAAAATACGAAGACAGCGTAAGGAGCCTCTGGGACAGCTTCAAGCGTACCAACATCAGAATTATAGGGGTGCCAGAAGAAGAGAGAGAGCAAGATATTGAAAACCTATTTGAAGAAATAATGACAGAAAACTTCCCCCACCTGGTGAAAGAAATAGACTTACAAGCCCAGGAAGCACAGAGAACCCCAAACAAAAGGAATCCAAAGAGGACCACACCAAGACACATCATAATTAAAATGCCAAGAGCAAAAGACAAAGAGAGAACCTTAAAAGCAGCAAGAGAAAGTAAGTCAGTTACCTACAAGGGAATACCCATACGACTGTCAGCTGATTTCTCAACAGAAACTTTGCAGTCCAGAAGGGAGTGTCAAGAAATATTCAAAGTGATGAATGCCAAGAACCTACAAACAAGATTACTTTATCCAGCAAAGCTATCATTCAGAATTGAAGGTCAGATAAAGAGCTTCACAGATAAGAAAAAGCTAAAGGAGTTCATCACCACCAAACCAGGATTATATGAAATGCTGAAAGGTATCCTTTAAGAAGAGGAAGAAGAAGAAAAAGGTAAAGATACACATTTTGGACAACAAATACACATCTATCAACAAGTGAATCTGAAAATCAAGTGAATAATCTGATGAACAGAATGAACTGGTGATTATAATAGAATCAGGGGCATAGAAAGGGAGTGGACTGACTATTCTTGGGGGGGAAAGGGGTGTGGGGGATGCGGGAAGAGACTGGACAAAAATTGTGCACCTATGGATGACGACAGTGGGTGGGGAGTGAGGGCAGAGCATGGCGTGGGAACTAGGTGGAGGGGAGTTATGGGGGGGGGAAAAGAGGAACAAATGTAATAATCTGAACAATAAATATTTAATTAAAAAAATAATAATTGATATAGAGCATTTTCAAGCAGTTTCTAGCAACTTGGGGTGATCAAGCCAGGCTCTTGAGGGTCTTCGCCATTGGGGAAGCATGCTGAAGGGCGGTGGAGGAATAGCTTCCCAGCTGCTGCTAACAGGCTATCGAGGCTGGCACACGTTCAAGAATGTCCCCCTAGCTAGCCTAAGGTCACCTGAGTTATACTGGGTGACACGGCCCCTCCCCTAGTTGCATATAATCTTTACAAAACATTTCACGGTGCAGATTGTTTGCCCTCTGTACTTTTGTTTTTGATATACTTTTTTATTTTACTTACCCTGCCTTTAAAAATGCTGGCTGTGGCAATGAACAAAAGCTATGGCAAAATTTTTCCTTCTAGATCTCCCCATAAATCCATGCCCTAACCCATCCTACCAATTCTTCACTCTTCTCCCCCAACCTCAGCCCAACTTTCCTGAGGGATGGCTCCGCCCACGTATTCCTATGGAGAAAACAGGAACTTCTCATATGTGAATATGCAAATTCCTATTTAGACTACCTGGCAAAGGCTGGTAAAAAAAATACAAAAAAAAAATGTTGTTCATATTTAAATGAGTAGAAATCATACTAAAAACTATTAGCCTGAGCAAAACTTTGATAAGGGGACAAGGAGCTTAGAACACATTAGGACAGAAAAACAGTCTCAGAGGAAATGACTAATGGGAAAAAGATAAGCAACCCTCGGTAAGATTGACCAACATTGTTCAGTTTAATTTGTATTTCTAAATTTAATTTTGTGTATTTTCAGGTCTAGGAAAAATAATTTGAAAGTATTTATACCAGCCATTAAATTTCAAGCTCATCAATCTAACTAAACAATGAGGTAATTAGACGTCCTAAGCTTGTAAAGAATGCTCCACCACATGTCTCTCTCTCTCCTGAAGAAACGCCCCTCTGTGCAGAGCGGTTCTAACTAGATCTTTGTGAAGTAGCAGAACTGGATTTGAGTACTAGAATTGCTAATAGCTGCACGACTTTGGGTAAGCTACTTAATTACTCTACGTCTTCGTTTTCTCATCCGGGTCTAATAATGTGTGCTTTACAGAATTGCTGTGTGCTTTAAAGGGCCCTCCAACTGTCACTATTCAGGAAGAAGCATATTTGAATTGACTATAATTTTCTCACTTTATTTAACTTTTTATGGAAATTATTTTCCAACACTATACATTTATAAGAAAAGTATTCAATAATTAGAATTCTCAATTTTATCTCTCATATCCTGCCTGGTCTCTGTTTCCCCAAGATTCTCTCCCCTCCTTTGCGTTTGAAGACAGAGGTTGGTGAGTCTGCAGTGGGGTTTGAGAAAGGGTAGGGCGACAGGGGTCCAGTGATTTCTCTGCTGACTCTTATCCACTTCCCTTGTTTTTGGTCTTGAATCTCAAGGACACTTTTGTGGGTCTTGGGGCCCTGGTGCCTCAAGGGTTCTTTAAGGTTATTGGGATGGCTTCTCCTCAGTGCATGTCCTCCCCACTTCCAGGAAAACTTGGGTCATAACTGACTATATGAGTTCCATCAAGTGCTGCTCTTCCACTTGCCAAAATGTTTTTGAAATGTATCTTAATGCCTCCCCATTCCCTCTATCCTGCTAACTGTGCCTTTTGCATACTTTTACTCATTTTTTAGTGGGGTTTGGAGATAATACCCTGTATTGTGAATATGTCATGCTTAACCGGCTTGGAAATTTGGAAATTTAAATAATAGGATTTAAATAAGAGATGAATAATAAGAAAGAGAAAGCAATTTTTAAAATGTTAAATGAAGGATGTATAAGAATTGCACCCTTTTATTTTCTGGAGATCAATCCATACATTTAATTTGAGCATTTCCTCCATACAATTCTTAAGACAATGCAGGAAAATTTTTTTTTTTAAATATATTTTTATTGATTTCAGAGATGAAGGGAGAGGGAGAGAGAGAGAGATAGAAACATCAATGATGAGAGAGAATCATTGATTGGCTGCCTCCTGCACACCCTCTACCAGCAACTTGGGCATGTGCCTGACTGGGAATCAAACTGTGACCTCCTGGTTCATAGATCAATGCTCAACCACTGAACCACCCCAGCAGGGCAGGAAAAAATCTTAAATACTTATTTTTTTAAAGCACATTTTCCAGGAATTTTTGTTATCCTTATTCTTTGAATGTATAAACAGAGCTTAATAAATAAGAACCAGAGAATGGGAACTAAGATAAGACTAAACACTCAACTGGCTTAAGTTCAAACTTCATTTTTTGAAGTTCAAAGGGTGTTAAAAGATGCCTTTGACTTTGATAAAAGATAAAAGGTGCCTTTGATTTTTTTTTTTAAAGAATGCAGTACTTTGCATTTGTAAACCTAAAAGAGATGAACCATGATCAGCAGCTGAATCCTGGTAGCTCACGTGCATCAGAACCTTGTTCTCTTGAGCCGCGTAGCTAAAGGGCGCTTCTCTCTGACCTGCTCTTTTAAAACAGGAAACAAATAGAAATTTGACACTGAGGTAAGTCTAGCACTATATCCAACGAAATAAAAGACAAAGACTTGATTTTGAACATTTATAAAACATAGTATCATATTAACATGAAGTTTAAATCAATATAACATACAGTTTCATATGAATTTCTATTTATTTGCCAAAAAAAAAGCCTGTGTTTCCCAGTTGGGCCTAACAAAATACCTGCAATTAGCAAATCTCCATTAAGCTAAGGTCTAGTCTCCTTGGTCTGGCCATTGTAGAAGTTGAATGAGGTCATTCAATATTTCATGAACCACTAAAAAAACCAAAATATCAATTTATTAGAATGTACTAAGAAGTACATGTGCCAAATAAATCACAAAATTCTTAGCAAATTGTCATTCTAAGTGTTGCATCAAATCATAGAAAGCCAGGTTATGTTAACAAAGAGCATCCTATATCTAATAATAAAAGTGTAATATGCAAATTGACTGAATGACCGAACAGCAGAATGACCATCCGGACGACCTTCCAGATGACCATGCTATGAAGTGCACTGGCTCCAGGCCAGCCAAGGCGGGTGTGATGCGATTGGTCGGGGGGCTCGCCATTGTCCCAAGATCACCCCACAGAGGGAGGCCCAGGCCACCCTCTGCGGGGTGATCATTGGGGGGCTCCTGGGAACCAGGAGTGTGTGGCGGTGAACATGGGCAGCATCAGGCCAAGGTGGGTGTGGGAAGGGAGCAGAGCCGTGAGGCAGCTGGGGCCAAGAGGTAGCTGGGGCTGCAAAGGCCTACCCTTGCATGAATTTCGTGCATCAGCCTCTAGTATAATGAAAGGCTAATATGCAAATCGACCGAACAGCAAAATGACCAGTCGTTACAACTTACACTGACCACCAGGGGGCAGACACTCAATGCAGGAGCTTCCCCCTGGTGGTCAGTGCGCTCCCACAGGGGGAGCACTGCTCAGCCAGAAGCTGGGCTCACGCTGGCAAGCACAGTGGCAATGGAGAGAGCCTCTCCTGCCTCCGTGGTAGTGCTAAGGATGTCCGACTGATGGTTTAAGCCATCAGTCGGACATCCCCTGAGGGCTCCCAAACTGCAAGAGGGCACAGGCAGGGCTGAGGGACCCAACTGAGTGCACGAATTTCATGCACCAGGCCTCTAGTAATCAATAAAAGGATAAGTCTTTACCAAAAGGAACATTTCACAGTCTCTGACAGCACCTTCTACCTTAGTGACAGGAACCTGAAAATTGTCTTACGAAGTTTTTTCTTTTCAAGTATTCTTACCCGACCCCAAAGAGCACCTGTCATAAAAGCAAATCTTGCCCTCGCTGGTTTGGCTCAGTGGATAGAGCATCAGCCTGTGGACCAAAGGGTCCCAGGTTTGATTCCGGTCCAGGGCATGTAGCTAGGCTACAGGCTCCTCCCTGGCCCGGGCCCTGGTCCTGGCATGTGCAGGAGGCAACCAATCTATGTGTTTCTCTCTCATTGATATTTCTCTCTGTCTTTCCTTTCTCTCCCACTCTCTTTAAAAATTAATGGAAAAATATCCTTGGGTGAGGATTAAACAATAAAACACAAAGACTTTCATTTTTTTTTTAAAAAGCAAATCTTTATAGGAGACACCTTGTAGTGCTGGTACCAGTGTTCAATATATGTTGGTTGCATGAATGTTAATTGGGTGATAATCTCATGTTAATTACTCATTTATGTGTATACTTTTCATTCCTTGATTAAACAGAAGTATTTAATGGAAGCGGGTTGCTCTTTGAAAGAAAAAAAGCTTTGAGAGGAAATCAAATGGATTTTGAGGAAGGAAGCAAATGGCCAAATGCTCAAAACCACCCTAGAAAACAATTAACCAAAAATCTGTGATCACAACACTTTGGCCATTTGCTTCCTTCCTATGACATGGAAGCCAGTGCATGTCAACTGGTGCACTCAGTTGGGTCCCTCTGATGTTGTGTCTGACTGATGTTACATGGGCCATAGAAACCATGTTAATATTTAGGATGTATTCAGTTCTTTACAGAATCACAGTTACACATCATCTTTTGGTTGGTGTTCACAGATGACAAATTTATTTATTATATCTTCACCAGAGGATATTTTTCCCATTGCTTTTTAGAAAGAGTGGAAGGCAGAGAGTGGGGGAGAGAAAGAAAGAGGGGGGAGAGGAGAGGGAAACATCAGTGTGAGAGAGACACATCAACTAGTTGCCTCCCACACGCACCTCAACTGGGGGTGGGGAGTGAACCCAAAACCCAGGTACATGCCCCTTCAGTGCGCGGGCTGATGCTCTAACTGTTAGGGGCAGAAATAGAATATTGGGGACCAGCTACAATGATAAGAAATATTAACCATGCTCTGTTAGCCATGATGGTTCTGTTCTGATTAGAGAAAGCACATTCTAACTTGGCTGGGAGTTGTACGCCATGGGACATGGGTGCTAACATCGGAGTGCAGTCCATCCTCCTGTCCTGAGAACTGTCTATCATTATGGAAAGATTTACAATCTCATGGCTGAAGCAATCTGGCACCAGAGGCACCCACTCTTTACAACCCCCAGCCCCTATTGCCTGTAATCTGGTCCTGGGGCACCCGCCCTCTGTGACCTTTCCCCCCTCCCTCCCAAGCCCACAGGACTTGTAACCTGTAATGATTACCCTGTGCCTACTTCCCCGTGCCTGTAATTCCTACTTTACCATGTAATCTTTGTCTTTCTACCCAGTATAAGCAGCTGGCTTATGGGGAGGGGCAGAGCAGATTTTTGTGGATGACCTGCTGCTCTCCTATACTGCCGGCAGTATTGGAATAAACGCTCATATATGATTCAGCCCTGTCTCTGCTTAATTAGCTCAAGTAGCGACAGGCAGACCAGACCCCTTCGTTGTCTGGCTACATAGCCACTGAGCCACACTGGCCAGGGCACAGATGACACATTTTTAAGAAATATATTTTATTGATTTTTTACAGAGAATAAGGGAGAGGGATAGAGAGTTAGAAACATCGATGAGAGAGAAACATCGATCAGCTGCCTCCTGCACACCCCCTATTAGGGATGTGCCCACAACCAACATACATGCCCTTGGCCGGAATCGAACCTGGGACCATTCAGTCCGCAGGCCGACGCTCTACCCACTGAGCCAAACCGGTTAGGGCAGATGACACTTTTTTTTTTAATATATTTTTTATTGATTAAGATATTACATATGTGTCCTTATCCCCACATTGCCCCCTACCCCCCCCCCCGCTCATGCCCTCCCCCCCCCCCCCCCCCCCGTTGTTCGTGCCCATTGGTTAGGCCTATATGCTTGCATATAAGTCCTTTGGTTGATCTTTCCCCCTTACCCCCACCCTCCCCTACCTTCCCTCCAAGGCCCTACAGTCCAATCAATGCCTCTCCGTCTCTGGATCAGTCCTTGTTCATCAGTCTATGTTGTTCATTATATTCCACAAATGAATGAGATCATGTGGTATTTATCTGCTCTCCAGTTCCATCCATGCTGTGGCAAATGGTAAGAGTTCCTTTTTCTTCTTCCTCTTCTTAAAGAATACCTTTCAGCATTTCATATAATGCTGGTTTGGTGGTGATGAACTCCTTTAGCTTTTTCTTATCTGTGAAGATCTTTATCTGACCTTCTATTCTGAATGATAGATGACACATTTTTAATCATTTAATTCCTCAAAACCTCAGGCCCAGTAACAATTCTAGATCTTTTCCCCCAGATGATGGTAGTTCATTCTAACTGAGGCCCATAGCTCCTTACTAGCTATTGAAACTGTTCCCATCAACAGAATGCACTGCTGCCAGAAAACAACATTTCCAGCCTTGGTGGACATGGTCCCAGAATTTTGGAAACAGCTGATAGTTTCTCTCCATATGGCTCGGACTCACGAAGAACCAAAGTACTCATGGAACAAAAATGTTTCTTAAAGGCAGAAAAATATTTCTTTAGCGTAAGTTTGTTCATTAGTTTCGGGATCTTTTTGTTATTTTGGTATAAATGAAAACTATTTCTTCTTTGCTTAAACAATCTATTTTTTAATCTTCTTGTTTAAGTCTGTGCTGCCAAGGATTGAAGCGTCATCCAACTTCTGTAGTCGTCTCTTAGAATTCTTTCACCAAAGCTCCGTGTCCCTTGCAGGCACAGGGCAGCAGATGTTCCTCGTTCAGCAGAAACAAGATTTCCTTTGTTCTAAGCAATTTCCTCTCTTTGAGCTGCAAACCCGTCTGAAAGAATTTTGCCAGAGATCCTACCTGCTTGATATGAAGGCAGGCAAAACCAATTTCTAGAATAAATGGTGAAAAAACCTGCTTAGGAGAAATAATTTAGATCAGAAATGTACTTGATATGTATTGTCAGGCTAAAAAAAAGTTACACATATATGTCAATATCAATCCCTCTTCAATTTTGGATCTGCTGCTTGTTGGTTTTGAGAGCTTGGCAAATTAAAGCATTGAGTACCAGGTACAGGATCAGCACAAATATCAGGGTTTACTATTTTTAGTCCATTGTAGTCCTGGAATTTTCCTGATACATTCTTGTTCTTCAAAACCTTCTTTCTAGATTTCATGAGGAAAACACACCCCTTCAGATGAATGTATTTTCGAAATATGTAAAAAATACAAATACACAAATCATTTTAATAGGTACATTTTGGTTGCTTGCCTTCTTGATAACTTCCAGGAAAGTCCTTTAATCTCACCAAAAACTTCTCCTAAATTACACTTTTGTCTAATACATTATTACGTCAGTGCCTGTAAAAATGAAGTCCCTGCCGTGACCTGGGATTGTCAGAGAGGGTGGCCTTCCACTGATCTGAGTATTTTGTCTTTGTTACTAGATTTGAGGACAAAACTCTGCCTTTGGACTTAGTTTTCACGTAAGACAGTGAAATGTCAGAGGCAATGAAGCATGGTAGCAACCGTGCTTGCATAAAAATTGCTGTTTAATATTTTAACCCTGCTGACTTGGCTTCTGTAATTATTTGCTTGCTAAAGTAATAGAAAAGTTATTTTGATTTTCTGAACTCATATAAGTTATCCCATTCGATTAAATACTCCATTGATTGTGGTTTGAATACCCCATTGATTGTGATCTTACTGGCCTTTTGAAACACATTCCTCTGCACCTGGAGACCAGGACAGCACAAATACAGTGGGGCCTTGACTTACAAGTGTCCTGACTAACAAGTTTTTTGAGATACGAGCCGTCTCTCGGCCGATTTTTTTGCTTTGAGCTGCGAGCTAAAATTCAGGTTACGAGCCAGCTTCAGATACCCCACCGCCAGTTGATGCAGCGAACGTCACAGTGAATGCCACAACATCAGCCCAGCATTCAATTCATTGTAATGGTGAAAATTGATTTGACATACGAGTAATTTGAGTTACGAGCTCCATCATAGAACTAATTAAACTCGTAAGTCAAGGCCCCACTGGACTCTAAATGGCCTCAGTGGCTCCAGATAACCTGTTTCCGTTGACTCAGTGGTCCCAAGACCCGAAACTATAATTGCCGGGAGCCGGTCCATGCTTGCTGTTTCAAGGGACCTGGCATATATGGCATACTGTTCTTAATATGTTTGCTCACCTTCTTGGCACTATGTGTTTTAACCAAGGTCTCCTCTCTGAGAAAGGTTGTTTCCTCAGGTAGGGATTTTTTCCCTGAAGTTAGGGAGGGAATAAAACCTCTTAACTAGTGCCAGGTGGGTAATTAATCACTTTAACTACGAACAATCATGCTTAAGCTACATAATCTTTACTCTCTGGAATGGAGATAAGAAACCTAACCTTTGCAATAGAGATTGATAGGATTGAATCAACTGGTATAAATACAGATGTAATAAGACAACAAGACACAGAACTCAGAATACGGAACCGAGAGAGACAGAACCTAGGCACAGAACCTACACAGAACGTTCTCTAGAGACAGAAGAACTTCGCTGGAGAGAACATGGCAAAAGATCCTGGACTGAACCTGACTACAGAAATGGGCAAGAGAACCTGACTAGAACCTGATGACTGAACCTGGCTGGAGAACCTAGCAAGAGAACATGGACACAGAACCTGGCTGGAGATCCTAAGCAGAACCTCTCTGGAGATCCTGGCTGGAGATCCTGGCTAGGCTGCTGATCAACTGAACGCTGTCTCCGCGTCATTCCTTCTTCGCCGACTCCGTCCACACCTTTGGGGACCCCTGGACCCGCTGGGGTTGGACCCCGGCATATAATTAATCTTTGTAAGATAACTAACTTGCTCAATCTGAGCTTCTGTAACAAACTGCTTTTTGCAAACCAGGTTCCTCGTTCCAAACCTCGAGATGTAATCAGTATCTTTGTGATATCTGCCTATATAAGCCTGATGTTTCAGCCAAGGGGGCATTGCGAGATTTGGAGAGCATTGCCCCCTCGTAGTCCCAGCTTTGAAATAAATGTGGCTCCTTAATTCGACTTCTTGAGGCGTCCTTGTGTGATTCGCGGGGTACCCTACAACAGTAATGAGGCCAACTCTTCTGTTTTCTAAGAGCTAAGGCTGAAAGAGGAAACAGGCTCTTCTAGGTCAGGATAAGGTAAAGGCTGGGGTGGGATTTCACATGTGGTCCTTTCTCCTACCGTGTATGTCATAGCGATGCAGAGGGAACAGTAATTGATTCTGGAAAACCTTCCTCTAGTGCTTATTCTCCCCATTCTTGACAGAAGAGTGAAAATGAACTCTCATGGGTAAGATTCAAGTGTGTGAGAAATCGTACATCCAGAAATGTTTTCATGACATGCCCTCCTCAGTTACATAACTGCATTCAAGGACATGCACACCATTTGCGATGTTATTTTGTGGGAATTAAATGAGATAATGTATGGCAAGCACTTTGCTCAATGCCTGGCCCACAGAAAGCAGTTAACAAATATTAGCTATTTATACTACACTTACTTGCTTACATCTGGGAATCCTCATTCAGCCAAAGAGCGGGGCAGAAAACATTTACTCACAATTTTGGAGATAATTACTGTAACATTCTTCACAGCATCTGAGGAGTCAAATAAGAAAAATAGCATCATCACCATGGAAATCTGGAGAAACAAACACACTAAAGATTTGCAAATGCATTTCAATTACCCAAAGAGGTTAGAAGCAGAAAGAGAAACACACATTCCATTTCCTGCGGTCTCCATCCAGTTTAAATACTTCAGTGTTAGTGTCTCAAAAAGCTGACTTTAATCGTGAAGCTGATGATAGAAAGCTCTGTGGGCTTCTCCCAGAGACTTCCTTCTTTCTCCATCAGCAGAGCAGCTAGAGCAGCAGGGGGTTTATCTGAACACTTCCCCTTTACCGAATGAAATAAACAAAGAGGAACTACATGAGGAATAGTTTTTAAAATATATTTGTTTTTCCATTAAAGAAATAGGCAATAACCACTAATACTTATCAAGTAGAAGCTACCTGCCAAGCAATGCACTGAGTGCAATAGTTCGTCCATCCAAAATTCCTGGGAAGTTTACCACTATCTCTCTTTCCTCATCTATAAGATGGGGATTAAAAATGACTCAGGGGAGGGCAAGAAGATGTTTTTAATGTAAGTTAAAACTCAATGAAAGTAAAAAAATAAAATAAAAATGTGTTAACGTTGAATAGCTCCCAGTCCATTTGCCCCTGATAGTGACTTACTGTATCTATTAGGCAAGGGATTGTCATTATGTCTTCGTAATTACACTTTTACAGACTCATATTTATATTTATTTCCATTTCTTATGTTTACAATACGTGGGTGTATACACAGCTTACAAGGTTTAAAGCACTTGGAAATAGGAAATATCGCATGGCTGACTGGGTGCTGTTGCTGCCGGTGAGTATGATTTTCTGGAAGTTGACAGCAGCCTGTCATTAAATGCTTCGCGGACAATCTGCGAGCCCATAGTGCACAGGCAGCTGTCTCACTGGATCTTTCCACTGAGCCGTCCTACAGGTGTAACTGGAATTAATTTCTGCACTAAGGAATGAAAAATGTATTTAAGAAACATTTACGCATTTGTTACTAATCTGTATAAAGATTATCAACAAGCTATATCAGAATATCCCCTTCCAGGGTTACTTTAAACAATATGGCTCTTTGGAGAAGTGAGTGTAAGTAAAATAGACTAGCAGCAAGGAGAATATGTGAAAATGTGAATTGTGGGCAAATATACATTGAGACCATTCATTGATTAAATATATATTAGTGTCGATGATGTGCTTTCCCCCCTCCCCCCGCCTCCCACACCCAAGTTTAGAGGACACACAGTAAACTAAACAATGGACATTCTACAAAGCAGACAAGCAAAACAGGCTATGTTGTCAGGCACTGCGATGGAGGAACATACAGCACGTAAAGGATGAGACCTCGCGGGAGGTTCCGGTGAGGAGGTGGTGAGCCGCGGATCCTCCACTGACTTGAAGAAGCCAACCACGTGCATATCTGTACAGAGGGTTTCCTCCTACTAACATTTGCTCATTCTCCAGGAGCCCGTGGGTGAGACTTTAAAAATAAATTTATTTTTAGCAATAGGCACACATCACACCATTAAATTTGACTTTACCAACTGTATGCAAATATGCCAGGTTAGGTATGCGCAGGGATCCTACAAAATGCCAAGAATAAAGAGGTCTTTGCAGGCTTGAACTGCTTGGCAGGCATATTTCATCTAAGAAATAAAGGAAGAGACCTAGGTGGAAGTGAGTCGCTTCTCTCATTGGTTTGTGACCCTGAGTTACTCATCATATAAACCCAAACTGCAGTCACATAGGAGGGCGAGAAAGAATCTAGACGAGACTCCACAGACACACGGCACAAGTAAGTGATATGATGGACCTCCTCAAAGATAAGAAACCAGATACTTTTTACTGTTTAAGGTTTTGTTTCTATCACTGTCATATTCTCTGTGTGAGAGTGACTATCTTTTCTCACCATTTCACTTGCTCAGAGCCTCTCTATGTTAGTGGCCAAGTGGAAATCAAATGGTAATTTCTAAGAGAAGTATAGGTACTAGGTGATTTTAAAAGATTTTAAAAAGATCCTTCAAGTGGATTTTAACATAGAAAATACTGTCAATACCAGAGGGGAAAAGCCTGTCTTGATCCCAGGTTTGTGAATTGTTCCAGAATTTTCCCAAGTGATGTTTTCAGTCTGTGAAGCAGTAGAGAATGTCATAGTTTTTCTTTTTCTTTTTTTCTTTTAAAAAGGTGTAGGGATTTTATTCTTCCCTACCCTCATGTAAAATAGGTATTTTTGTTAGGAAGAAGAAGATGGACATGGGTGGGCAACTTTGCTGTGTCTCTATCAGAAAGAATTAGAGTTAACACTGAAACCTTCTTAGCATAGTGACTAGCACACAGTGAGTGATTAGTACCTGTTGGCCATTATTATTATAGGTCCTTTCCACCAGGGCCAGGACTAGGAAGGGGCAAGTGAGGGAGTGAGGCACCCAGGGCACACAGTGTAAGGGGCACTGAGTCTCAGGGTTGGGCAAATGCTGATTGTGCGCCTGTCGGAGACTGAGTACCGCCTTGGGAGGAAGGGCCTCTTTTAGGCAAGCAAAAAAAGAAAAAGTCCAGGTATTTTATTTATAGTATAGTATCTATCACTTTAAGGCTCATTTTGTTGAAGTGTCCCCGTGTTTTGCCAAGAATTGCATTCTATCATCATTTGGTTTCAAAGATCATTTAAGGCATTTGCCCCAAGCCAGAAATTGGAACTCATGTTCCCAAAGCATATTTTAATTATTCCTCGTGCTTTGGATTTAATGTGAGGCAAGCATTGAAAATAATTAGCTGGTCTTTGATAGGAAAATAGATATCTTGTCTTGCTAATTAAAAATTAAACATCTGGTGTTTGATTCAAATCCATAACTTACTCAGTTAACAAAAATTTTTATATTTCTCCATTGTCCTACAATTTAACTCCAACCTGGCAACTTCTCCAAAACTGAACTGGAAATGCTCAGGCACTCGGGGAATGAGGGAAATTAGCATGCTTCACCACCAACTGTTAATGGGTTTCATGTCAATATGTGCAAGAAATTCTCGTGTAGACAGTAACATCTCAGGCGATTGCTTTCTGAGTCCAATTGTAGCATTTCAAAACACTGTAGTCTAGTCAATAAGAGTACATACATTATGCTCTATTACTGGTCAAGTTAGGTTGTAACAAAGAACAGCTGGCAAATTCACAAGCAATCTTTGTTTTTATACTGAAAACTCATAAGCATAAAAAAATCAATAACATAAAACCGTATCTAGAATTCCCAAGTATGTTTGCAATTCCTTTTATTTAAGAGTAAGAGCTCGCTCATGTAGGCCAACACGTTCATGAATAAAGTAAAGTAAGGTAAATAGCATTTAGGTTCTGGATTGAACTGTAATATGGTTAATAATCCCTTACTTGTAAGTTTTCTATCCATCAAAATTACTCCAAAAATCCCATCCCCTTTTTCAGTTACCTGCTGAAATATTAAGGGGCACAACTATAATTATTGGATATTAGTCTCCTTTGCCAGAGAGTTACATTTGTTTTTTGTGTGTTAATCCTCACCCGAGGATATTTTTCCATTGATTTTTTTTTTTTAAATATATTTTATTGATTTTTTTACAGAGAGGAAGGGAGAGAGATAGAGAGTCAGAAACATCGATGAGAGAGAAACATCGACCAGCCGCCTCCTGCACATCCCCCACCGGGGATGTGCCCGCAACCCAGGTACATGCCCTTGACCGGAATCGAACCTGGGACCTTTCAGTCCGCAGGCCGACGCTCTATCCACTGAGCCAAACCGGCTTCGGCTCCATTGATTTTTAAGGAGAGTGAGTGGGAGAGAGGGGGAAAGATCGAGAAAAACATCGATGCAAGAGAAACACATTGATTGATTGCCTCCTGCACAAGCCCTGACCAAGGCCTGGGCCGGGGAGGAGCCTGCAGCCAAGGTATGTGCCCTTGACTGATATCAAACCCGGGAAGCTTTGGTCCTGTGGGCTGAAGCTCTATCCACTGAGCCGAACTGCCTAGGGCCAGAGAGTTACATTTGGAGTGTTGTCACCTTTCTGGCACAAACACTAGAATTTTTTAGACTGTTTCACTGCTCTTGCAACAATGTGCAGAATAAAATACTGGCTTAGTTAAAATAAAATGGTTTTTATTATGATAAGTTTATTTTATCAAACTACTGCTACAATAAACTATCAAATTACTACACTGAAATGTACTATGGTAATATGAAGTAAAAAAAGTTACAGCTAGTAGGAAGACAGAACTTTTCAAAAACACTGTAAAATATTTAATTTCTAAACTAGTTTAGCATATGTTAAAGCTAAATCTTCGTTTGCATTTAATGGCTAAATTCATATGCATTCATGTGTGGAAGTTTCTATCCAGGGTATTTACTAGTCATTATTCATATGGTGTGTTTTTAAGAAACTATGTATCTTATTTTTCAAAGAGAATTCTAAGAGGGCTTTTTATTTGTCTGCTGAATTAGGAACTTTACATGACTTTCTTTGGAGTAGAAGGAAGGTAGTGGTTAGTTTTAAGAATAAAGGAGTTCTTTAAGCACAAACAACGGTTTAACTTCCTGTTTCTGTATCATTTCAGGAAAATATGCAGCTTTCCTATGTTTGTGGGATTCTTAACACAGAATGACAGTGGAAGGGCTCAGCAACGAAGCTAACAGGAAATAAGAGGCCAGCATGACACTAGAATTTCCGTAGGCCAGTCAAATCATATTTAGGTCTATAACCCACCTGGGTGTTATTTTCATGTATTATGTAAAGTTGGAATCTGATTACATGTATTTTTCCTCCTTTGTCTCAGAACCATTTTTTGTTGTTGTTAATCCTCACCTGAGGATATTCTTCCATTGCTTTTTAGAGAGAGTGGAAGGGAGAGGGCGAGATAGAAACATCGATGTGAGAGAGAAACATCCATTAGTTGTCTCCTGCCCATGCACCAACCAGGGCCTGGGATCGAGCCTGCAACCGAGGTACATGCCCTTGACCGGAATCCAACCTGGGACCCTTCAGTCCATAGGCTAATGCTCTATCCACTGAGCCAAATCAGCCAGGGCGTCTCAGAACCATTTTAACCTCGTCCCTTTGTGTCCCCACTGTAATGTCCTATCAGCTGTCTATTATCTGAGGTTCTGTTTTGAGATGCTATGCACCTCTGTATGTCTAGTCCTAAACAAAGATCACATTACTGGAATTGCAAGGTTTTCTGTATGTCCTGCTGTCTGGTAGGTCCAGTCCTCTCCTTTTCTCTTAATTTATCTTGGCTACTTGGTCCTTAGCATTTCCATTTGAAATTCAGGATCAGGTTTATCTTGGACTTTGAATGTAGACAATCATCTTACTAATACAAGCCTAGGTGGTCCTCACGTCATCACAAGATGGCTGTGTGCACAGCAGGTACGCGCAGGTGGGCGGGGCGGGGCTTGACACTGTGTGCATAGCACAGAGCATGCCTGGGAGTCCCGCCTCCTCCCAGCTCCATGCATGGCCAGGCCTGGGGGGTCCAGCCTCTGCGGCTCCGGCCTACCTCTTTGGGGCAATCCATCGAGGAGCCCCGGATGGGTGGGCAGGGCCTACCTCTTTGGGGCGATCAATCACAGGTACTCCCGCACTGTGACAGAGCACAGGCCAGGCTGGGGGACCCCCCCCCACCACCACCACCACCACCCAGTGCACGAATTTCGTGCATTGGGCCACTAGTTTTGATTATAAATAAGGATAGTTTTTCTCTTCTTTCCACTCCTTACAGATGTCATCTTATTGAATTAACTAGGCCACCTGGGACTATGTTGAATAGTAGTAAGTTCTTGTTATTCCTGACATTAAAAGACATGCTTCTATTGGTTTTCCATTATGTATGATGTTTGTTCTGAGGTTTTTGTAGAGACTCTATTAGGTTTAGGAAGTTTTTCTCTATTTCCAGTTTGCCAAGAGGTTTGTGTTTGTTTGTTTTTTAAGATATTTTAACATGAATGAATGATTAATTTTATACATTTTTAAAAGGGTTTAGTTGCATCTATTGAGAATATGATTTATGGTTTTTTTCTTTTAATCTATTACTGTCATATATTATACAGATAGATGTTTTGGTGATGACACATCTTCCATTCCTGGGATAAACATATCTTGTCATTATATTTTATTTCTTTTTATACTCTACTAAATTTGAATAGCTAATAAGTTAGTTAGAGTATATCTATGTTTATAAGTAAGATATATCTATACTCTTCCTCTTTTAATATGTCTTTGACTTTTCTTAATTTTTCAATTCCCTGAAACTACTTGTAAAAGACAAGGATTATCTTTTCCTTGAAGATTAAGTAAAATTTGCCTGTAAAATCACCTGGGCCCTGTGTCTTTCGTGGGTATAACTAATTACCAATTCAGTTTCTTTACTGATTATTGTTTTTTTTGTTTTTTTTTTTATTGCTTAAAGTATTACAAAGGGTATTACATATGTGTCCATTTTATCCCCCCGCCCTAGACAGTCCCCTAGTCTCCCCTATCCCCCAATGTCTTATGTCCACTGGTTATGCTTCTATGCATGCATACAAGTCTTTTAGTTGATCTCTTACCCCCCTACCTCCTGCCCCGCAACCCTCCCCGGCCTTTCTGCTGCAGTTTGACAATCTGTTTGAGGCAGCTCTGCCTCTGTATCTATTATTGTTCAAAAGTTTATAATGGTCTCTATTATCCATGAATGAGTGAGATCATGTGGTATTTTTCCTTCATTGACTGGCTTATTTCACTTAGCATAATGCTCTCCAGTTCCATCCATGACGTTGCAAATGGTAAGAGTTCCTTCCTTTTTAGAGCAGCATAGTATTCCATCGTGTAGATGTACCACAGTTTTCTAATCCATTCATCTACTGATGGGCATTTAGGCTGTTTCCAGATCTTAGCTATGGTGAATTGTGCTGCTATGAACATAGGGGTGCATATATCCTTTCTGATTGGTGTTTCTGGTTTCTTGGGATATATTCCTAGAAGTGGGATCACAGGGTCAAATGGGAGTTCCATTTTCAGTTTTTTAAGGAAACTCCATACTGTCTTCCATAGTGGCTGCACCAGTCTGCATTCCCACCAGCAGTGCACAAGTGTTCCTTTTTCTCCACATCCTCTCCAGCACTTGTCGTTTGTTGATTTGTTGATGATAGCCAGTCTGACAGGTGTGAGATGGTACCTCATTGTTGTTTTGATTTGCATCTCTCGGATGATTAGTGACTTTGAGCATGTTTTCATATGTCTCTTGGCTTTCTGAATGTCCTCTTTTGAAAGGTGTCTATTTAGGTCCTTTGCCCATTTTTTGATTGGATTGTTTATCTTCCTTTTGTTAAGTTGTATGAGTTCCCTATAAATTTTGGAGATTAGGCCCTTATCAGATATGACATTGGCAAATATGTTTTCCCACACAGTGGGTTTTCTCGTTGTTTTGTTGATGGTTTCTTTTGCTGTGCAGAAGCTTTTTATTTTGATGTAGTCCCATTTGTTCATTTTCTCTTTCGTTTCAAGTGCCCTAGGAGCTGTATCAGTGAAGAAATTGCTTCGGCATATGTCTGAGATTTTGTTGCCTTTGGATTCTTCTAGAATTTTTATGGTTTCCTGTCGTACATTTAAGTCCTTTATCCATTTTGAGTTTATTTTTGTGTATGGTGTAAGTTGGTGGTCTAGTTTCATTTTCTTGCATATATCTGTCCAATTTTCCCAGCACCATTTATTGAAGAGACTATCTTGGCTCCATTGTATGTTCTTGCCTCCTTTGTCAAATATTAATTGAGCATATTGGTTCGGGCCGATTTCTGGGCTCTCTATTCTATTCCATTGATCTATATGCCTATTCTTGTGCCAGTACCAGGCAGTTTTGAGAACAGTGGCTTTGTAATACATCTTGATATCTGGTATTGAGATCCCACCTACTTTGGTCTTTTTCAGGATTGCTGCAGCTATTCGAGGTCTTTTTTTATTCCAGATGAATTTTTGGAGAGTTCGTTCTAGATCTCTGAAGTATGCCGTTGGTATTTTAATGGGAAGTGCGTTGAATTTATAGATTGCTTTGGGTAGTATGGACATTTTAATGATGTTGATTCTACCAATCCATGAACACGGTATGTTCTTCCATCTGTTTATGTCTTCCTCTATATCTTTTTTCAACGTCCTGTAGTTTTCTGAGTAGAGGTCTTTTACCTCTTTAGTTAAGTTTATTCCTAGGTAGCTTAATTTTTTTGGTGCGATGGTAAACGGGATTGTTTTTATAATCTCTCTTTCTGAAAGTTCACTATTGGTGTATAGAAATGCCTCGGATTTCTTGGGGTTAATTTTGTATCCTGCTACATTGCCAAATTCATGTATTAAGTCCAGTAGCTTTTGGATGGAGTCTCTAGGGTTTTGTATGTATAATATCATGTCGTCTGCAAATAAGGACAGTTTTACTTCCTCTTTTCCAATTTGGATGCCTTTTATTTCTTCTTCTTGCCGAATTGCAATGGCTAACACTTCCAGTACTATGTTGAACAGGAGTGGTGAGAGGGGGCATCCCTGTCTTGTTCCTGTTCTTAGGGGAAATGGTGTTAGTTTTTGTCCATTGAGTATGATGTTGGCTGTGGGCCTGTCATATATGGCTTTTATTATGTTGAGGTATGATCCTTCTACTCCCACCTTGCTGAGAGCTTTTATCAAAAATGGGTGTTGAATTTTGTCAAATGCTTTTTCTGCATCAATTGATACGACCATGTGGTTTTTTTCTTTCAATTTGTTTATGTGATGTATCATGTTTATTGATTTGCGGATATTGTACCATCCTTGCATCCCTGGGATAAATCCTACTTGGTCATGGTGTATGATCTTTCTGATGTACTGCTGGATCCGATTTGCTAAGATTTTGTTGAGGATTTTGGCATCTATGTTCATGAGGGATATTGGCCTGTAATTCTCTTTCATTGTGTTGTCTTTACCTGGTTTTGGTATTAGGGTGATGCTGGCTTCATAGAATGAGCTTGGAAGTGTTCCTTCCTCTTGAATTTTTTGTAGTAGTCTGAGGAGGATAGGTTTTAGTTCTTCCTTGAATGTTTGGTAAAACTCCCCTGTGAAGCCGTCTGGTCCTGGGCTTTTGTTTGCTGGAAGCTTTTTGATGACTGCTTCAATTTCTTCCATAGTTATTGGCCTGTTGAGATTTTTAGATTCTTCCTGATTGAGTTTTGGAATGTTGTATTTTTCTAGGAATTTGTCCATTTCCTCCAGGTTGTCTAGTTTGTTGGAGTAGAGCTGTCCATAGTATTTTTTAACAATCATTTGTATTTCTGTGGGGTCTGTTGTTATTTCGCCTCTATCGTTTCTGATTTTGTTTATTTGGGTCCTCTCTCTTTGCTTCTTGGTGAGTCTGGCTAGAGGTTTGTCAATCTTGTTTATCCTTTCAAAGAACCAGCTCTTGGTTTCATTGATTTTCTGTATTGTTTTTTTGGTCTCTATGTCATTTATTTCTGCTCTAATCTTTATTATCTCCTTCCTTCTGCTCACTCTGGGGTTTTCTTGTTGCTCTCTTTCTAATTCTTTGAGTTGTAGAGTTAGATGATTTACTACCATTTTTTCTTGTTTGTTGAGATAGGCCTGTAGAGCTATAAACTTCCCTCTCAGGACTGCTTTCATTGTGTCCCATAGGTTTTGGATTGTTGTGTTTTTATTGTCATTAGTTTCCAGGATGTTTCGAATTTCTTCTTTGATTTCATTGGTAACCCAATCAATATTTAATAGCATGCTATTCAGCTTCCAGGTGTTTGAGTATTTTGGGTTGTTTTTATTGTAGTTTATTTCTAATATTATGCCATCGTGGTCTGCGAAGATGCTTTTTATGATTTCAATTTTCTTGAATTTGGGGATACTTTGCTTGTGACCCAATATATGGTTTATTTTTGAATATGTCCTATGAGCATTTGAGTAGAATGTATATTCCCTGGCTTTCGGGTGAAGTGTTCTGAAGATGTCTATTAAGTCCATCTGATCTAGTGAGTCATTTAGGATTGCTGTATCTTTGCTGATTATTTGTCTAGAGGACTTATCCAGTGCTGTCAGTGGTGTATTAAAGTCCCCTACTATGATTGTATTGTTGTCGATGTCTCCTTTGATATCTTCCAGGAGTTTTTTTATGAATTTGGGTGCTCCTACATTGGGTGCATATATGTTTACCAGGATTATATCTTCTTGTTGTATTGATCCCTTTAGTATTATGAAGTGGCCTTCCTTATCTCTTGTTATGGCCTTCACTTTGAGGTCTATTTTGTCCGATATAAGTATTGCTACCCCAGCTTTCTTTTCCTTTCCATTTGCCTGAAAGATATTTTTCCATCCTTTCACTTTCAGTCTGTGTGAGTCCCTTCTAATGAGGTGGGTTTCTTGTAGACAGCAGATGTATGGGTCATGTTTTTTTATCCATTCAGCCACTCGATGTCTTTTGTTTGGAGCATTTAGTCCGTTTACGTTTAAAGTTATTATTGAAAGGTACTTGTTTGTAGGCATTTCTGTTTTTGTGGGGCTGTTTTCTTTCTGAGCTTTTTATTTCTTATTTTTATACCAGTCCCTTTAGCATTCCTTGCATTGCTGGCTTGGTGGTGATAAACTCCCTTAGCCTTTTTTTGTCTGTGAAGCTTCTTATTTCCCCTTCAAGTTTGAATGATAGCCTTGCTGGATAGAGTATTCTTGGATTCAGTCCTTTGCTTTGCATCACTTTGTAAATTTCCGTCCATTCTTTTCTGGCCTGATGTGTTTCTGTTGAGAAATCATTTGACAATCTAATGGGAGATCCCTTGTATGTAACTTTCCGTCTCTCTCTTGCAGCCTGTAAGATTCTCTCTTTGTCCTGAACATTTGCCATGGTAATTATGATGTGTCTTGGTGTGGGTCTTTTTGGGTTCACCTTGTTTGGGACTCTCTGGGCTTGTGTGACTTTTTTCTTCCCCACCTCAGGGAAGTTTTCTGATATTATTTCTTCTAATAGGTTTTCTAATCCTTGTTCATCCTTCTGTTGTTCTGGTACCCCTATTATTCGTATGTTGTTTCGTTTCATGTTGTCCCAAAGCTCCCTTAGGCTCTCCTCCTGTCTTTTCATTTTTTTCTCCAATTGCAGTACGTTTTGGGTGTGTTTTGCTTCCTTGTCTTCTAAATCACTAATTCGGTCCTCTGCTTCTCCTAGTCTACTGTTGATACTTTCAATGGAGTTTTTCATTGCAGCTATATCACTCTTCATTTCTTCTTGGGTCTTACTTAAGTTGTTGATTTTTTCATCTGTTTCTTCTAGCTTCTTCCATATGTTATCGATTTTTTCATCTGTTTCTTCTTGCTTCTTGCTGAGGTTGTTGATTTTTTCCTCCATCCGGTTTATGCACTCTAGGACCCTTATTCTGAATTCTTTTTCTGTCATGTTGCATGCCTCTGTATTACTTAGCTGCTTTTCTGGAGAGTCCTCCTTCTCTTTCCTTTGGGGGTTTCTTTGTCTACCCATGTTTGATCTCACTGACATATCTAGACGTTGCGTCATTCAGTGGCTGCTCCCTTGGTGGCAGTGACTCCTTGGTCTGCGGTTGCTCTTCGGGCGGTTGCGGTAGCAGCTGCTCTTCAGTTGGCAGCAACTCCTCTGGTGGGTGCTGTTCACAGCTGTGGTGGCTCTTCTGGCTGGTGGGGCGAGGTTTCACGTACAGCTGCTGTTCCTCAGCAGAGGGTGTGGTGCTCAGGAGGTTGCTGTTGCTTGGATCTGCTGTGTTGATTTAAAGGCACAAAATACAACACAACAAGGCACCACGTACCAGGCACTATACACAAATATATTCACGATATTAATAACCCCAAGTAAAGGTGACCACCTGAATTAAGAGAATTAGGGGATAAGGAAGAAGGAAGAGAAAAAGAGAAAAGAGAAAAAAGAAAAGAAAATTAGGGACCAAAAAAAGGAGTGCAAAAATGAAATTGGGAAAAAGGAGGGGGGAAAGTAAAAGCGAGAAAAGAAAGGAAAAGAAAAAAAAAAGAGCGAAAAGAGAGAATGAAGTGGAAGAGGGGAAGAGACTTTTTTATATGAGGAGAATACTCCTATAGAACAGCCATTAATCCCAACAAATTCCAGCAACAGCTCCCTGGAGATGAATGCAAACTAAAAACAACCAATAATATAACGATGAAAATAGAATGGAGAACACTAATCCCAAAATAAAATAAAGAGAAAATAAAATGGCACTTTAAAAAAAAAATGGTAAAATGGTAGCAGTAATAATACTGGTTAAAAATAAGAAGGTAGTAATTAAAAGGGTAAAATCAGGTGATGGAAAAAATAATAAAAAAAAAAAGAAGAAGAAGAAAAGAAAAAGAAAGAAAAAAAAAGAAAGAAAAAAAGAAAAAAAATTGGTTTCTTAGTTAAAAGGTGAAAAAAGAAAAAAAAAAAATATTGCAGTAGTGAAGGTCCTTCGGTTCTTCTATTCTTCAGTGTGCCTCGCCTTAGACCTGCCAGGTATTCAGGAGAGTGTTGAGTTTCCCTGCGATACACTGTTCCTCTGTGTTGTAAACCACAGTCCTTATTTTAAAGCAAGCCGCATTTGTTTCCCAGACTGCCTTATTTTGTGTTTAGCAGAGTCAGTTTGTGGGTCAGCCTCTGGGTGGCAGTGTTCTGGGGTTGGCCTCTGAGGCTACAGGGCCTCTCTGTCCAGTGGAAGTTCACTGCCCAGAGCTGGCTGCGTAAGAGTTACCAGTGCTGTGTTGTTGCTGGGATTCACTGATTATTGTTAAATGCAGGCTCTTGGTTTCTTCTTTATTTGATTGTGTTAATGTATAAACCTCTCAAATTTTCCCCATTTAGATTTAGTGACATAAAGTTATCTATAGTGGTAGCTTATGATTTTTAATGATCTGCTTTATCTGCTATGAGCTCTTTTTATTTGTAACATTAATTACTTGTGACTTTTCAGATATTTTCCTCTCAGAGGTGGCAATTTGACCTTTTAAAAATTTTTATAAAACTGGCCGCCAGACCCTAGTTTCAAGCGCTACCATTTTATGGGCAGGATTTTATTCTGAAGGAGCTAACCTCCTGTCTGGCCCCGCCTCCCACAGAATTTAGAGTCCTGCTCATTGCGTTTGTTTCTGCTCACTTTGGCCCAGGCAAAGTTTATCTTGCTTTTAATCCCAACTATGTATTTTCTTTCTATATTTCATTTTTATTTTTTTTGTGCTTGCAGCAGGACGGGTTTATCAAAGAACAAGATCTCGAGGATTTGAGTCCAGTCAAATCACACAAAGCTGGACACTCTCCTCTACTATGGTGGGAGCCGTGCCTTCCTTTCCTTCTCCTTCCCTCTCTTCCTTTTTATTCTCCCTTTTCTTTTTCAACTCATACCACTACCAGAGAATTAAACTCCCTGGTCGCTCGTGGGAGTGAGGTTCTTGCCATATCTTCAGAAAAGGAATTTTCTAAGATTTGGATGGCAGGATGGGATGTGGTGTGAAGTTACATTTCCTAGTTTCCAAAATCCCTTGCCCCTAAGCCAGTCCTGGGAAAGGTGAGGCTGGGTTCCAGCAGAACCAGCAGCAAGGCCAGTGTCCAGAGTTCCCGTGCCATGTTGCAGCTGATGTGGTTCGGAATCCAAGCTGATTAAAGTCCGTTAGTCCATGTGTGGAGGCCCACCTGGCCGTGCCCTAGGTGGGTGCAGGGGAGCACACCCCCTTGCCACAGGAGAGCCAGGAACCTGGTGCACGAGAGGGAGAAGAGTAAGAGGGGAGAGCAGGAGCTTCCTGTGTTAGGAAGTTTTCAATATTCAGGTTTCATGTATTTGCAGTGGCCACACCCATTTGTGGCCACTCATTTGTTCCCAGGTGTGACTGGCAGACAGGTAGGCACCTTTGCACATCACGTGGACCTTACTGGGCATGTGTCTAAACTGCCTTTGTCCAGTCCCTTCCCCATCGATCAGCGGGGAACAGACGTGGAGAGTGTTAACATTTGTTTGCGGGTAGTTTTTATCGCGCGCGCTAACAGGTGATGTGGGCCATTTTTGCTAATTTTTTGCGCAAATGACAACGTTCAGTAAAATTACCATAACTTTAGTTTACGTATTTATACGTTACCCGCATTCTACCGCTAGTCTATAAAAAACGTATTAATACGTGTCCCGCGCTCTACTACCAGTCAACGTAAAACGTATAAGTAAAACGTATAAATACGTTTCCCGCATACAATGTGTTAAATGTAGCTTTTTTGCAAAGCTGTACAAATGGCCTGCCTCTACTATTTGGTCTTCTCTTGCTCCTTTCCTGTAACTAACAACCAGGTTATTACAACAGCATCAATACCATGTGCCAAGCACCACATTTTACACACAATAGTTTCATTACCATTTTACAGGAAAGGAGCTAAAGCTAAGAGCAGGTGACCTGCTCAAGACCATTCAGGGCGTGTCAGGGGTGACTCCAAAACCATACCTTGCCTTCACCTTGAAGTTGTTCCTCACTGCGTCCTTTGGTGGGGGCTGGGATATGTTTTGCCTTTGTACTTTGGTCCATCATTTTCTGAAATAAAGTCTTTAATAAAGTGAGATTACTGAGACAATGCTAAATGCAATAAGAGGGGGGAAAATATATTATTCTAGACACTAGCCTCTATTTCCTTATCTATTTTCTTTGGCCATAGAAACATTTACTTGAAATTCCTAATGTTAGTTTTTAGCCAAAGCTTTACAAAATATAGAAAGGATTTTTAGAATCAGTAAATGTTTCCAACTGCATTTCCCTTTACTCATTTTTGTTGGTGTTGTTATAAAAATCAGCACATATATCCTGAAAAACAAAAGTCTTAAAGTTTGGGATTTGTAGCTATAGAAATCAAGAAAACAGATTCTTGTTCAGTAGAAAATATAATTATGCAAGTAAGTACAAGAATGTGGTATGCTGGTACAGCTTCATTAATGAGTTCCGACTGTTGAAAGGATGTTCTGGAAGGAGAGATAAGCAGTTGTCAGATGTTCACAGGCCTGTGCCAAATCTTAGATTTAAAGATATAGTTGCAGAGAAATGTAGATAACTACCCATCTCTGCCAAGCATTTTAAAATATCTTCTGTGCAATTTAGAGACAGAGAAGCATTGATCAGACCGTCAAACCTCAGAGGGAAGCTAGGGGAGGGTGGGGATAAGGGGGAGAGATCAACCAAAGGACTTGTATGCATGCATATAGGCCTAACCAATGGACACAGACACCAGAGAGGTGAGGGCATGGGGGGGGGGGGTAAAGAGGGGGGATAAGGACATATATGTAATATCTTAATCAATAAAGAAGATTAAAAATAAATATAAAATATCTTCTGTGCTTGAGTGAAATGCACTATAAAATAGCATAATGTTGCAAATTAACAACAATACAATGCCTTTGTTTTCATGCAGAATTGAGGAGTTAGACACTGATATTTATGTGGCATTTGACCAAATGAGAAAAGGTTACATGTTTACATTTTAATGTTCAGCATAATGGACATATATGAACCTATATGTACATGTAATGTTTATAAGAAGAATATATAATTTCTTTATTTTTATGGAACCCTTGACCTAAGACAACAAAAATCAATTTAAAAAATTGTGTAAAATGCTTTTCAAATAGGAACTGCAACTAAGAATGACACTTTTCCCACTCTGAAGAAGTTGTTGTTGTTCTTTTAAGATTTAAAACAAATAGATTAAAGAATTACAATTATGCTTTTTATTTCCTAGATAAGAATTTTTCCTTTATGATTTCATAAAATGTTTCTTTTTTTTCAGGAGGAAATCTACTACTTCACATTTTTCATTTATTTTTTGTGCTCTCATATCTTTCCCACTATTTATTTCTAAGCTCAGCATTGCTAAGGAACTCGAAAATAGTCTCATTATTCTGATGGGCAATTCCTTTAGTTCCCCAACTTTGAACTTCCTGAATGCATTCTTTCTCAAAGGAATTTAGGGCTGTAAACATTGGAATATTTATTAGTTTACTCCAGTGAACTCTTGTCCACAGAGAACATTTCCTTATATATTCATACGGGTGACATGCAGCACCTTTCACTTGGGTGGGAACTGGATGGCGAATGGGATGAGACAGGACACAGAATCCGGGGGACTTTTTAGCAAGGAGCACCACTCCACAACCTGTGCACATGGAAATCCCGGCCCAGAGAAACGACTCCTTAGGAAGCACCAGCCCATCATTTCCTGGGCTGAGGGGTAGATAGTCAACCAGACCATGCTTTCTAGCCGTTCTCTCCACAGATAGATACCATGAATGCATGAACCTAAACTATGCACTTGGTGTTCTAGATTTCTATGTGTTGTGTTTGACCTTTTATGTGATGTGACTTCAGATGGAACTTTGAGGCTGGAACCCAGCTTTTTTTAAAATCTAACATTCTAGTAATATCTTTGAAAGATTTCCTTAGTAGAGAATAAAATGTTTAAACTTGCCAGTTTAGATAAATAATTGTTACTTATGATTTTTATTTATGCAATTATTATAATTATTATTTTTAGTGTGCTCTATTCACAGTGTTTAGTCTTCACTACAGAACCAGTTCAAAGTTATTATTATTATTAACTAATAATTATTGAGTGTTTAGCATTGTTCTAAATGCTTTACATGTATTACCTCATTAAATCCCCAAATCCATATTAATATCTTTCTCTATAAAAAGTGTGATTTAAAATTCAGTGAGATTTTGTTGGTTAGCTCAAAAATACACAGTAAATACATGGAAGAACTGAATTTCAAATGAAAATGTTTCTAATTATTATACAATTACAATACAGTCTACTATTAGTGCTTAAAATAATTAATTGTTTAAACACAATGGAAATGAGCTTTGGCTGGTGTGGCTCAGTGATAGAAAGTTGTCCCATGCACCAAAGGGTTGTGGGTTCAATTCCCAGTCAAGGGCACATACCTGGGTTGCAGGTTCATTCCCCTGGTCAGGGCACATGCTGGAGGCAACCAACTGATGTGTCCTTCTCACTTCAATGTTTCTCTCTCTCTCTCTGTTCCCCTCCCTCCCTTCCACTCTCTCTAAAAATCAATGGAAAAAATATTCTTGGGTGAGGATTAACATAAACAAACAAAAAAACAATGGAAATGAAATTATACAAAACATAAAAATCTCACAAAATGATATAATGACATGCATCTAGCCAGTAGAGCTAGTATTAGAAAACTCTCTGAAATAGAAGGAAAGTGTGCTTGCTTTCTTCCTTGCTCCTCTACAGGGGGAATGGAGATATATGTTACCGTTGTCCCATCCCAACAGAGGTCCCCAAGAGGGGGTATGTTTATATGGTGCAAGCAACCCAGGAAAGCCAGCAGCATGGACCAGTAAGAAAGAAAAGAGAGCAATGTTTCCCTAAGCCTTTGATTCCCAGAGGGAAAAGCCACGGGTGAGGGGAGAGAGGGGGTGAGAGGTTGACATGGCTGGCTCATGTTTCTGCTGCGTGTACCCTGCCCCTTCCATCCATACCCAACTGTCCTCACAAACTCAGCTGTGTCAACAAAGCAAACAACAAACCAAATGTCAAACACCATCTATTACAAGTGACTAAAGGCAGGACAAAGATATCTTAAAATGCAAAGTTCTGACTCCATCCTCTGAAGGTTGGTGGGCAGATACCCTCTTACTCAGAAGTCTTTTTGTAATAAAATTAAATTTGGTTATTTCACTGGAATGTTCCAGCTAGTTCTTAAAAAGAGTCCTGATGTTATTTCAAGTCATCCCATATATTACTAGGATAGTGATTTATAATTATGGTTTTGAAATATCTTTTAATATCTCCCGTTATCTCAAAAGATGCCATAAAGTTTTCAAAATGTCCCCAAAGAAAAATGTTGAACATCTCTAGAGGGCTGTAAAAATAATCCCTCCATTTTTCTCTTTCCAGAATTACACAATGCCAAGCTACAAACTCATTTATTTTAATATGAGGGGGAGAGCAGAAATTATTCGTTACATATTTGCATATTTGGACATAAAGTATGAAGACCACAGAATAGAACAAGCTGATTGGCCTGAAATCAAACCAAGTAAGTAGCACAAATAATAATTGATGAAAATGTAGGGAAAATATTTTTCCAGAATGTTTTCTTTCTTCAGGGAAATGAAAAACTAAAGAATTTTAATCTCACATAGCTTTATATTGAGAAACAGCAGTTCAGGCAAGCTAAATAAATGCTATGTGACCCCAAAAATTTCCTATTTGAGGTGAAAATACAACCACCAGAGAAAGAGAATATAAAGATAAACCAATCTGTCAGAAGAGCTGAAATGGGGATACTGAAGTCATTTTTTTTTTTTTTTATGCTCACCTGAGGATATTTTCCCATTGATTTTTAGAAGCAATGGAAGAGAGAGGGAAAGATAGAGAGAAATATTGATATGAGAGAAACACATTGATTGGTTGCCTCCTGCACCGACCTCAACCAGGGCCCAGGCCCGGGAGGAGCCTGCAACTGAGATACGTGCCCTTGACTGGAATCAAACCCAGGACCTTTGGTCTGCAGGCTCACGCTCTATTCACTGAGCCAAACTGGGTAGAGCTGAAGTCAATATTCTTGACAATTAGAGTTGCTATGGATCTCTATGTTTTAATAGTGGATCAGATGTGCTGCTCTAACAGAAAACCAGACTCAAAGTGGCTTAAATAATAATTTTTTAAAAAATGAATTGTATCACAAAACTGAAAATCCAGAAGTAGAACAGGTTTCCAAGGATGGCTTTATTCACTTCCTCCTCTGTGTGTTGGCTGTATCATGAGGCTGGTAGCCATGTGCTTACTGCAATTCCAGCCACACAGCCTTGAACAGCAATGCTAAGAGGATATATGAGAAAGAGTAAGGGAGAGAACTGCTCCTTAAGTGTTTCCAGAAGAATAAAGAAAAACTTTCCCAGAAGCCCTCAGCAAATTCCCCATGTCTCGCTGGCACAAATTGAGTCACATGTCCATTTCTGAATCAGTCACTGGCAAAGGGGATGGAGAGAACCTGAGAACCACCCAGTCCCCCTCTGAAGTTGGGGATGGAATCAATTTCTATGAGGCATGTGACTATATGAGAGGGGGTGGATATGAAAACAAAACTGGGATCTGTTTGACCAGAGAAAAGAGCAAATGGACAAATCAGTCGGGTAACACAATCAAAACATGCAATTTAGCACTGAGGACAATGGGGAAGAATTGGAAATATCATTACATTTAGCAAACAACAGTGTGTGGTTCACAATAAGCTGCAAGTCATCCTCTGTAAGATGTTTGCCATGTTATCTAGAAATATTAAATACTAATTACACCTAAAATCCACATATTTATCGCTGGATTATTATAAAATCACATAAAGATGAAGTTCAAGAAAATAACTATTGGGTCCTTGACGACTAGCTGGCACTTGGTAGGTACTCTACAGCCTCTGTTGCATTTAATTTATCTAGCATGCCTACATGGGATATATTATTATTTTTATTCTATAATTGGGATAACTGAAGTACACAGAGTTTAGGTAATTTTCCCAAGTTCACAGCCCTAGCAATTTTGAAACACAGGCCAATTTCATACTATGACCTGAGCTTCTTGTACTAGATAATGCTGACAGCAATAACACTGTGATAAATGGGATGTAAACAGTAAGTATTGCGACGTGCCTTTGGGAAGCATGAGTTCCTTAAAAGCCACCCTTTGTTATCAGAGAATTCTTCTCTGGTGGGGTAGAATATTATGTTTTCTGTTTTCATGAAAATTTGCCATTGATGTCCACAAATTTCTTCCAATATCAGAATTTTTATATGGGGTTTTTCATTCTGTGGACATAAAATAGGTGAACATTAATTCTACCATTACTTAAGTCAAGAGGTAGAGATAATACATTTAAAAATGTCAGCTTTTCGATACATTTTTAGATTTATTTTTTTTTAGTGCTTCATACCCTATTTTACCTTAACTTTTTATTGTTATTGAAAAAAGGAATTGCTGGATTTTATTAATATTTTAAAAAATATTTTTATAGAGTTGAAAGGGATCTTAAAGTTTATGATAGTTAGGACATGGTGTCAAAAAACAGAGACTGAATACAAAAGTGATTTAAAGAGGATAAAAATTTATATCTTTTGCATAAAAGCCCACATATATACACTATAATTGTTTTTCTATATATATGGGAAAGCAATAAAATACTAAAATGGTTGTAATTATGTAGTAGAACTATTTTTATTTATCTTCATTTTAGAAGCTTTCTATAATATATATTGCTTTCTGACAAAAATATAATAGGTTTGATAACAAAACAAAGTAGGGCTTACAGACTAAATATTAATATGATATCTGCTATGAGTCTGTCCTATGTTTGTACAAATATGCTTGCTGCCTTACCATATACTTTAAATAGTCCCTCATCAAAAAGAGAATTTTGCTAAATTCCTTACCATAATTCAACATGTGAGTCAAGCTCTCCATATTACTCAGACTATGGTTTTAAAGAATAATTAATGTGATCCCTGATTAAGGCCTCAAAAATTAATGAAGCTTTAAAAAAAAGGTGTTTTTTATTTTTTAAATTAAGTAGTAAGCATACGTAAGTACTAGTATATAAGATAATGCATGGTATAATATAGAGTTAACTGGGTTTTTGACCTGGTTCTGTCATTAACTGTATAGAAGGTCTTCTAACAAACAACTCTATTTAAAAAAACAAAACAAAACAAAACTTGTAAAATGCAAAGATTCCACTTGAGGATGCTTAATGTCTCTTTTAAAATAAATATTCAAGAATTCCATGACTTTAAAATCATGCCTTGTTTCCACAATTATCAGTAAAAAATGGGAGTATTGTAATACTTGATTTTATTATGGAAGTTGATTCTTTCCTCTTTTTATTTTAAGCTCTTCCATTTGGCAAAATCCCCATTTTGGAAGTTGATGGACTTAATCTTCACCAGAGCCTAGCAATAGCGAGATACTTGACCAAAAACACAGGTAATATGTGTATTGTGTTTTAAGATTTTTGATGGCTGACAAAAAAATTAGTCCTGGCTGGTGTGGCTCAGTGGATAGTGCGTTGGCCTGTGGACTGAGGGGTCCCAGGTTTGATTCCAATCAAGGGCACATGCCTGGGGTTGTGGGCTAGATCCCCAGTAGGGGGCATGCAGGAGGCAGCCGATCCATGATTCTCTCTCATCATTGATGTTTCTGTCTCTCTCTCCCTCTCCCTTTCTCCCTGAAATAAAAAATATATATATAAAAATAAAAAAATAATAATTAAAAAATTATATTTTATATATATATACTATATTCATTAAACGAGTTTATTTTTTAACAAAAATAATGTGTATATAAAATTTATGTTGCACTAACACATATTTCAATAAATGAAATTCTTTGCAAGTTTAGAAGAGATGGAGATTCCTTCTGGCTATGAAAGTTTGACTTTGAAGTGGAAATGACATTTGAGTTGAGCTTGAAGGATCCCTAGAATTTCAAAAGGAAGACTTGAACTTGGGCAGTGTTTCTCAGACTGTGTGGGCATCAGGATAGCATGGAGGCTCATTAAAACTCAGAATGCTCAGCCTTGACTTAAGAGATTGTGACTCAATCATCCTGGGGTAGGATCCAAAAGTTTGCATTTTTAACAATTTCCTTGATGATACTGATGCAGCTGGTCCATGGACTTCATTTGGAGAATCTTTGGGCTAGAACACTCCAGGCAGAGAGAATATGAAAAGCACTTTAAATTTGCAGAGTTGCTCTAACTGGTTTGGCTCAGTGGATAGAGTGTGGGCCTGCAGACTGAAGAGTCCCAGGTTCGATTCCAGTCAAGGGCACATGCCTGGGTTTCCAGCTCCATGTCCAGTAGGGGGCCTGCAGGAGGCAGCCGATCAATGGTTCTCTCTCATCATTGATGTTTTTATCTCTTTTCCTCTCTGAAATCAATAAAAATAATTACAAATTTTAAAAAAATTGCAGAGTAGAGTAGTAGAAAGAGAAACCGATAGAAAAATAGATTGGGATCTGGTTAGAAAGCTTCACAATATGGATGTCATTTCTTTTTTTTTTAATTAAATCTTTATTGTTCAGATTACAGTTGTTCCTCTCCCCTCCCCCCCCCCATAGCTCTCCTCCACCCTGTTCCCACCCCACCCTCTGCCCTTACCCCTCCCACTGTCCTCATCCATATGTGTCCGATTTTTGTCCAGTCTCTTCCTGCACCCCACCCCTCTTTTCCCCCAAGAATTGTCAGTCTACTCCCTTTCTATGCCCCTAGTTCTATTATATTCACCAGTTTACGCTGTTCATCAGATTTTTTATTCACTTGATTTTTAGATTCACTTGTTGATAGATATGTATTTGTTGTTCATAATTTTTATCTTTACCTTTTCTTCTTCTTCCTCTTCTTAAAGAATACCTTTCAGCATTTCATATAATACTGGTTTGGTGGTGATGAACTCCTTTAGCTTTTCCTTATCTGTGAAGCTCTTTATCTGACCTTCAATTCTGAATGATAGCTTTGCTGGGTAAAGTAATCTAGATTGTAGGTTCTTGCTATTCATCACTTTGAATATTTTTTGCCACTCCCTTCTGGCCTGCATAGTTTCTGTTGAGAAATCAGCTAACAGTTGTATAGGTACTCCCTTGTAGGTAACTGACATTTTTCTCTTGCTGCTTTTAAGATTCTCTCTTTGTCTTTTGCTCTTGGCATTTTAATTATGATGTGTCTTGGTGTGGTCCTCTTTGGATTCCTTTTGTTTGGGGTTCTCTGCGCTTCCTGGACTTGTAAGTCTATTTCTTTCACCAGGTAGGGGAAGTTTTCTGTCATTATTTTTTCAAATAGGTTTTCAATATCTTGCTTTCTCTCTTATTCTGGCACCCCCATAATTCGGATGTTGGTACGCTTGAAGTTGTCCCAGAGGCTCCTTACACTATCTTCATATTTTTGGGTTCTTTTTTCATTTTGCTTTTCCGGTTGGGTATTTTTTGTTTCTTCGTATTTCAAATCTTTGACTTGATTCTTGTTATCCTCTAGTCTGCTGTTGGATCTCTGTATATTATTCTTTATTTCAGTCAGTGTATGCTTAATTTCTAGTTGGTCTTTTTTCATATCCTCCAGGGTCTCACTAAATTTATCGGCAGTTTCCATAAAAACCTTATAACCGTGGTTTTGAACTCTATATCCAGTCGTTTGCTTTCCTCCATTTCTGTCATTTGTGACCTGTTTCTTTGTCTCTGCATTTTGGCTGCTTCCCTGTGTTGGTAGAGTGGCTTTGTGTGCTAGGTGTCCTATAGGGCCCAGTGGCTCAGCCTCCCCAATTACCCGAGGTGGACACTCTTGGTACACCCCTTTGTGGGCTTTGTGCACAATCTTGTTGTAGTCTTGTTGCAGTTTAAGCCTTGATTGTTGTTGGTATCACTGGGAGCAATTGACCTCCAGGCCAATTGGCTGTGAGAATTAGCTGTGTCTGCAGTGGGAGAACTTCTGTGCTAGAGACACCCTTATGGGGCAAGACTTGCTTCAATGGTGCTTTGGAGCTCAATGAGTCTGTCCCCTGAGTGTGTCCCTTATGGATCTGAGAAGTTGTTATCTGGATGGTCCCACTCTGACCACTGGGTACACTGGCACTTCAACCTCTAAGGAGGTGCTAATTTAGCCTCTGCCTGAGGCTACCCAGCAGGAGCTACGAAGAGATCTGCAGATTCCCCTTCCTTTTTGGGGGTTTGGAAGTGCCCAGATGAGGCCCAGCTGTGAAGCAATGCAGCTGCTGTGGGGCCTTGGGCCTTTTGGATGTTCTGGGTCTCTCTGACCCAGCTGCAGTTTGTTAAGTAATTTTAGATTGCAAAGGGCCTGGTCATTCATATGCAAAAGCCTCTGTGCACAGCTTGGGTCGGGTAGAGTCTCGGGGAATCAATAGGGCAGAGCAAACAGCTATGGCTGATCCTCAACCCTGCCCTAAGAGGTCCCGGATGTCAGTGGCCCACAGTAATCGCTCCAAGCACCTCTGAGAGAAAGCCGCCCTCGAGTTCCGACCGATGCCAGACAGTCCAGTTTCTCCCCCCATGAATCTGGGTCCCCAGAGGCTCACCCAGAACTGGAGTTCAGAGCAGTCAGGAGCTTGAGACGCCCTCCTGATTGAAAAAGACAACCGCGTCCTCAGTTGCCAGCCCTTTCCAAGTGCGCCTCCATACCTCTGCACTTTACTTCCACACCTCCTCTGAGTCTCAGTGTGCTTTACTCTTTCCTTCTAGTTGTAGAATTTCCACTCAGCCAGCCTTCCTGTGGTTCTGGATAATGTCCGTTTTGTCTTTTAGTTGTATTTTTGAAGTGGTTGTGCGAGGCAGCAATTTCCAGTGTTTACCTATGCCACCATCTTGGTTTTTCCAGGCACCTTTCTACGTTACTCAGATATTACTGGGCATGTGTCTAAACTGCCTTTGTCCAGCCCCTTCCCCCATCAATCAGTAGGAAACAGACTTGAAGAGTGTTAAACTGTAGCTTTTTGCCAAAGCTGTATAAATGGCATGCCTATATTATCTGGTCTCCCCTTTACTCCTTCCCTGTTAAATAATAACCAGGTTATTACAACGGTGCCAATACCACACACACAGAAGGACCCTAGTTTACAGAAGGACCCTAAATCACTAAGGCATTTCTTTCTTTCCCTTTAACAGCTTGCTGAGGTGTGATTTGTGTACAATTTACTCACTGTCAGTATACTGTTCCTTGATTTTTAGTAAATATACACAATTGTATAAAAGCAATCTATTTTAGAATGCTTTTACACTGAAGAATTTTAAATTGACACCAGGGAGAAAATATTTAGAAAGACCAATGATTTCTTAGCAAAATGATGATCAATAAAAGAAAAAAACCTCACCTCTATTATTTTAAACTCATAGTTTCTAGGAACAAATGCTCTAGACAAAAACTGTCTGTAAAAATGAAAATAATTATTTTTGCAAAATAAATGAAAATGTACATACTGGTTATTTATTGTGGTTTTGCTTGTATTAGCGAAAGATTGAAAGCAAACCTAATCAGCTGAGGGTAAATAGAATGTGGCACTTCTACCGAAGGAAATTCCATGGAGCTGAAAACAGAGCAAGGACACCCTTAAGTGACATGTGAGGAAAAATCACTGGGACAAATGGGAGAGGCACATATTGAGGGGAAAATCACTCTTATTTTCATACAGAAACAATGAAAGAATATAAAAGAAATTAATAAAACAAATTAATAAAAAATATGGTAGTTGGTAACAGCAAAATAAGATGGATAGGGGCAAGAGTGGAAGTTAGTCTTCATTGGATACTGTTTTCTGTTGTTTTGAGCTATATGAATCTATTGCCTACTAAAAAAATTAATGTTTTAATATAGTAAATTAAGTTGAACATATTTGTGGGCCTCTCTCTATTCTACAGATTTGGCTGGAAAAACAGAACTGGAACAATGTCAAGTTGATGCTATTGTGGACACATTGGATGATTTCATGTCACGTTTTCCTTGGGCTGAGAAAAAACAAGATATAAAAGTAATGTGATCAGTTTGCTATTACTGTTATTAATCAGATCCACTTTGTCAAACATGATGTTAGATGCGTTTTTAAGTCCCTTTTTACCAGAGTTAGACAAACCTATAGTTTAAAAATGTCAAATTATATTAAAAAGTTTAAAACAAAGTACAGCGATTCTCTGCCCTACCCTTTTCACAATAACCCCTAAGATACAACCCTCTTTTTAACCCTTTTAATTGTTGCTTTAGGATTTTCACATCTCCATATATCGATCCTATACTAATAAAAGACAAACATACAAATTGACCATACTTTCGCTATGCCTTAAGCCATGCTCACCAGCCAATCAGAGCGACTATATGCAAATTAACCCAACCAAGATGGCAGCCAGCAGCCAGGGAGCTGGAGCGAGCAGGAGGCTTGCTCGCTCCAGTGATGGAGGAAGCCAAGGTTCCCCGACTGCCGCAGCCCAGCTCTGAGCTCCACTGAAAGCAACAAAGTTTCAATTATAGAAGGTAAACAAACCCCAGATACCTGCTTTCAGCCAGCCGTGGCCACGGAGCTGGAGCGAGCAGGAGTGGGTTGCCCCTGGCAATGGAGGAAGCCAAGCTTTCTGCAGGCCTCCGCTAAAGGCAACAAAGTTTCAATTATAGAAGGTAAATAAATCCCAGAATAAAAAGAAAAAAGGAGAGACTGGGAGCTTACGTCGCCAGGGTGCTCGGCCAGCCTGAAAATGGCCCTCAGCCCCTCACCCAGACTGACCAGGCACCCCAGTGGGGACCTCCCACCCTAAAGGGGGTGTGGCCAGCCTGAAAACAGCCATCAGCCCCTCACCCAGGCTGGCAAAATCTCCAAGGAGTGAGGGTCCCCACTGGGGTGCACATCCTCTGAGGGGTCCCACACTGCAAGAGGGCATAGGCTGGGCTGAGGGACCCCCCCCCCCCCCGCCCTGAGTGCATAAATTTTTGTGCACCGGGCCTCTAGTAGGATATATAAAAATGGCTTACTTTGACTCATTTTAGATTCTATGGACATCTTAGTATAGTACAGTAATAAGAATTTAACTCTTAACCCAGCCAGTGTGCTCAGTGGTTGAGTGTCAACCTATGAACCATGTGGTCACCATTGTTTCCAGGTCAGGTCATATGCCTGGGTTGCAGGTTTGATCCCCATTGTGGGGCATGCAGGAGGCAGTCAATCAATGATTCTCTCTCATCGTTGATGTTTCTATCTCTCTCTCCCTCTCCCTCTCCTTCCTCTCTGAAATCAATAAAAATATATTTTAAAGAATAATAATTTAACTCTTACATAATCATCCTCTCTGCTTCCTGTAAACTCCCAATATAATCATAATAAAAAACATTTTGTTAATCAGTATTTGGTGACTGCATTAGTATCCCCATGTAAACATTATACAAAACTGTGCATTGCGGTATAGTTTTTTGAAAAATATTTTTTATTGATTTCAGAAAGGGAGAGAGAGATAGAAACATCAATGATGAGAGAGAATCACTGATTGGCCACCTCCTGCACACCCCCTACTGGGGACTGAGCCCACAACCTGGGAATGTGCCCTGACCAGTAATTGAACAGTGACCTCCTGGTTCGTAGGTCGACGCTCAACCACTGACCCATGCTGGCCAGGCCATAGTACACTTTGATAATATTTCCTTTCTCCCTTTTCCTCTTCAAAGTTAGTAATTGTCTTTTTGCATTTGCTTTATTCTTGTTAAACCTTCCCACACTATCCTATAACCTACTAATACAGTTTTCCACAGTGTGTGTCAATGACATAATAATCCATTATTCCCATTATTTTCTCGTCGATATCTGGCCAGAACCTCCCATTGTCCTCTGACTAGGTTTTCTGCACGGCTGTCGTACTTACCCTTCACTGCCATCCCAGTGTTGTCTTCCTTTTGAGTTGGGGTCCTGTCTCTTGGATGCCATCCTCTGTCTTTATTTCCTCCTTTGTTTATTTGGGGCACATATTCCCATTCCAAAAATGAAAATGAAGGCTTGATGACAGGAGATATGGCAGCAGACGGTATGGATATGTCCCTCTTTTGTGTCTCTGGTTTGGTTGCCCTAGACACCCAGTGCACAGTTGTCCCATCCTGAGATCTTTATCATCTTGGATGCTTCATTCAGTGCTTTTCTGGGCCCATTCTCCTGGTTTCTGTCCTTGTTTTTGTGGAGCAATCCTCTAATAGCTTACTGAGCATAGGGAAAAGTTTGGGGCCTAATTTGTCTAAAAATGTTTTTATTTCATCTTGATACTTGATTCAAACTTTGGCTGGATATAAAATTCTTGTAATTTTTCTTTAGTATTTGAAAAACATTTATCTATGGTCTCCTAGCTGTTGAGAAGTCTGAATCCAATCTTATTACCAACCTTTTCTATGTGACTTTTTTCCTCTAAAGCTTTTTGTTCCACATAACAAAGACCCCACTGATTGGCAGTCTGTCAACTTATGGGATTGCCCTTATCTCTTTCTCTATTTGGTACCCTTCTGTGGCCAAGTCACAGAGGAAAATGTTCTTTGAGTGTTTATGGTAAGGTTATCTTTTGTGTGAGAATAACAATGTTCTTACCGCCTACCTCAAAAAACATTTTCACAGGATGCTATCCAAGCTCATGAATAAATTATATGAAGGGAGAACATTTTTCAGAAATATTGCAAATAGCTAGAGACTGTCTGACTAATAAGCAGACCCTGGCTAGTATACAATGAAAACTGCATAGTTCTTTTGTATTTCATCCCTAGTTTCCTTGTAGTGAGTTGTACTGCTGCCACCTTGTGGTCACATAAAATTTTCAACAGCAGAATATTGCAGATGGATGATGAAGATAGTTCTCTTATTCCATGTGCTTTAAAAAACCTATCAAATACACATAATTACAAATGTTTTAGCACTGGTTGTTGGTAATTCAATTTACAATTTAAAAAAAATTAATTTAAATTTAATTTAAAAGACAAAATATGTATCTGGACATTGGTCACCCTGATAATCCTTGCTTGATCCTACCACTAGCATTTCTTGGTTATGCAATGTGTTTCCATTTCCTCATCTGGAGAACAGGGGCAGGGGGCAGATGGAGGACTAGGAGGAGTGAAGGAATACTGTGGCCCATTTCCAATACACAATGGTTTTGATAGTGTGGATTTAAAAATAATGCTTTGGTGAAATATACAATCCTCTCTAATTCCTCTAAAAGCCATTTGATAGACTACTACAGCAATGACTTCTCAGGGTGAAGAAACACTGCTTTATAACTCCCTGGAGGAGGCAGTAGGACATTACAGAGTCCACCAAATATAAGAGTGGCTATCTAGGATCTATTAGAAAATGCATTTTTAAAAGTGCACACCTGGGAAAGTGCACACCTACGATGTGTGATCAAAGTTCATCTTCTTTGTTATTTTGGTGAGTATTATTTAAAATAACTTTAAAAAATACTAATGATTATGCTGTTTGGTTATTCATTAGACTAAGATGACCAAACACATAAAGAGAACCTGGGCTAAAGGAGAAGTCAATAGCACAGATAAGATTTTTATTTGGCACTGCATATACACAAGCATTGGTATACCTTACTTGTGGACATGCACAATAGAGAAAGTAACAAAATTACCCAGGTGAGATTCAGGAGTTTTAGGAAAGCTGTCCAGCAGTTACATCTCACTCTGTTTAACTCCCTCCGGTTTCTAGCTATTCACCTTCCCAACTGATGCTGAGTTGTGCTGAGCTACAGGAAGTGCCTGCCACACAGCTCTGGGCCCATTGCGTCAGCTCAGGAATTCTGTAAGGGGCAGAAGAACTCACACTCTTATTTAAAACTATGGATATATTAACCACAGAGAGAGAACTTTATGTACCAAAGTGGTATAGACCAGTATAGAATATAAAATCAAAATAATGATAAGATATCCACCTTTAGTTGGTAAAATCAGGAAAAAAAAATATATATATATAAATATGTAATGACTAGAGGCCCGGTGCACAAAATTCATGCACGGGTAGGGGGCTCCATCAGCCCAGCCTGCACCCTCTCGCAATCCAGGACCGCTGGCTCCTAACTGCTCACTGCCTGCCTGCCTGATCCCCTTAACCCCTCTGCCTGTCTGCCTGATCGCCCCTAACTACTTACCTGCCTACCTGATTGATCCTAACAACTCGCCTGCCTGTCTGATCACCTCTAACCACTCTGCCTGCCTGCCTGATCACCCCCAACTGCTTGCCTGCCTGCTTGATCGCCCCATACTATCTGCAAAGAGCAATAAAGTGTTGTGCAACAGACAAGGTATGCCTGTGTAGATCATTTATGGATATTACAAATTATATACACTTTAAATAATATTTTTATTATTAAAAATATTAATGCCTGCCTACATGATTGCCCCTAACCACTCTGCCTGCCTGATCACCCCTAACTGCCTCTGCCTCGGCCCCCACTGCCACGGCTTTGTTTGGAAGGTCATCTGGATGGACGTCCGGAAGGTCATTCAGCTGTCTGGCCTAATTAGCATATTATGCTCTTATTATTATAGATGCTCTTGCAAATTATACTCTACAAATATAAGACCTTCTGTTATAGCAATCCATATTACCTAATTAAGTCATGATACCAGGAAGTAAATCAACAAATTGGTAAGGTATTTATCCACCACCTGACTTACCTTAATAAAGGCTGGATTTTATTACAGGCTTACCTCAGAGATATTGGGGATTTGGTTTCAGACGACTGCAATAAAGTGAATATCTCAATAAAGAGAGTCACAAATATTTTGGTTTTCCAGCACATATAAAAATTATGTTTACATACTGTAGTCTATTAAGTGTACAATAGCATTATGTCTAAAAAAACAATGTACATACCTTGATTAAAAAATACTTTATTGCTAAAAGTTGCTAACCATCATCTGAGCCTTCAGTGAGTCATAATCTTCTGTTGGTGGAGGGTCTTGCCTTGATGTTGATGGCTGCTGACTGATCAGGGTAATGGTTATTGAAAGTTGGGCTGGCTGTGGCATTTTCTTACAATGAGACAACAATGAGCCCTGGCTGATGTGGCTCAGTTGGTTGAGCTTTGTCTTGTGCACCGAAAGCTCGCCAGTTCCATTCCTGGTCAGGGCACATGCCCAGGTTGCGGGTTCCATCCCCAGTCAGTGTGCGTGGGAGGCAACCAATTGATGTCTGTCTGTCTGTCTGTCTGTCTCTCTCTCTCTCCAGTAAAAACATTTAAAAAAAAATGAGAGCCAACAATGAAGTTTGCCATATCAATTGACTCTTCACCTAAAGTTTTAGAGGCCATCGTAGGGTTATTAATTGGCCTAATTTCAATATTATTGTGTCTCAGGGAAGAGGGAGGCCCCAGAAGAGGGAGAGAGACTGGGGAAGAGCTGGTTGGTGAAGCAGTCAGGACACACAACATTTATCAATTAAGCTTGTCATCTTATATGGACGCAGTTCCAGACACCCCCAAACAAGCACAATAGTAGCATCAAGGATCACTGATATCACCATATCAAATATGATAATAATGGAAAAGTTTAAAATGTTGGAAGAATTATCAAACTTGACACAGACGTGAAGTGAGCAAATACTATTGGAAAAATGACACCATGGGCTTATTCAACACAGGGTTGCCATGAGCCTTCAATTTGTAAAAAAAACATACTATGTGCAAAGAGCAACAAAGTGTTGTGCAACAGACAAGGTATGCCTGTGTAGATCATTTATGGATATTACAAATTATATACACTTTTAATAATATTTTTAGTTTGACTGACATTTTCTATCCAGTATGCAAATCAACCCAAATTTTCACATGTAAACTTCTTACCAAGAAATAGGCCATAACTTATCTGGTCTTCAGAGATTCAAGTAAAAACACAAAGATAATTTTTTAAATGCATATATCTGTTAATTTTTTTCTAAGACTCTTATTTGGTTTGTCATATTACCTTACATAATGTAGCAAAAAGGGGTACTGTCGAGTAAGACTCCCTCCACATTCTGCGTGGAGTAAGGTTCGGTATCTGAAAGAGGAGCCGCACAACAAATGAGAGAAAAAGACACGAGATAATTTTGCAATATTGGGGGACCAGGCGAGCAAGTCCCGAAGGACTTCCACCACTGCTCAGGCTGCTCCAATCTTTTATTGATCTGGAGTAGCCCTTAGGGTAAGGAGGTTTAAATGACACACAGATCAGCAAACAATTTCAAGGAATAGACAAAGTATCTGATTAGCTCATCAATAGATTTCTGGGAGTAGGCAGAGTATCTGATTAACAATAATCAACAAGGATCTACATAAGTATCTAAGGAATTAAGGGAACTAAGGTGGGGATGCTTCAACTATTATTACCTAAATTAACTGGGTGGTGCACAGTTCTGACCTTTGCTAGAACTTCAAAGGTTACTAGCTTTTGGGGAGTCTCTGTCTAAACTCAGCTAGTGAAGACAATGAATGGACTCCGGCAGGGTACCTAGATGGTGGGTTTTGTAGATGATATTCAAGGCAGACAAATCGCCTACTATACTAAGGCACAATATCAAGCCAAAGAGAAAAAATCCATAAAGGCCCACGAGCATATGATTCATTATGGATTAGTTTTGTTAAGTGTACAGGTGAATGAAAGACTGTCAAACTGGAGAAATCTAGCCTTACAAAACAAAATTAATTTCTTTACCTTCAGTTATGTTATTTAACTTTAAAGAGAGTGAGGCTAAGAAAATGGGAATTTTGGAAATGTAAAAACATAGTAGAATCATTTCTATTAATAAAAATTAAATAGGAATCATGAAAAGATTTTATGGATGAAATATTTAGTCATCATATAGAAAGAAACTATAAGAACTGGTAACAAAAGTATTTATTTTTTTGATCCGTGTAATAAAGGAATGACTAGATCTATTGGGAATTAGATGTGAATCTTCGTAATGTCATACATTTTAAAAACAACACCATATAGCTACTTCTCTTTGACCTCATATGGAAAAACTAAAGAAGGAAAAATCTACTTCCCTTTCAGATCATATACTATTTATTTTTCTTCCTATTTTCCTTAAAGTGATCTTTTTCTCCCTCTTTTAGGAGCAGATGTTTAATGAGCTACTTATATATGATGCACCTCATCTTCTACAAGATTTGGATACATACTTAGGGGAAAAAGAGTGGTTCATTGGTAACTCTGTGAGTATGTTTTACATCTTAAAAAATACAAGTAAATATATATATAAATATATATATAAATATGTATATATATATATGTGTGTGTGTGTGTATATATATCTTTATTTATTTGTGAAGATAAACCAAAGACATAAAAACTTATTGAAAAAAATGTTACCCATAAAGAGGGAGTAAGGGTGCTATTCTGAATTAAAGAGAGTTAAAGAACACAACCAGATGAAATGCATGGTCCTGAAATGGATTCTGCTTTGTCCTATGAAGAACATTTTGGAACAGATGGAAAAGTATTGATTGTGGATTAGATAAGATGAAAATATAGTCAGAGAGATGAAGATTAATCAAGTTACAAGAGTATGTACTGTAAGATCTCATCTTACTAAAAACGCACACACACACAGAATACCACCTTATACACAGGAGTAACCTCCGAGTGTTGGGAATATGGTGTTGGGAATAAGGTGTTATTTGTAATTTCTATCATACATGCGTTACTGGACCTTGAATGCCAGATTCTCGAGTCTCAATTTCATAGAAAAGAGCACTGAACTCAGTACAAGATCAAGCGGACGGAGTTTATTGAAAAGGGCTTATGCACAAGGGATTCGATCCGAAAACGAGAAGTTCTTGTAGTTGGCTTACTTTGGCATGGGTGTAGGACTTGGGAATGAGGATGAGGTCAGTTGTCCCACAAAGTTCATCTGGTGGCAGTTGATCCTGGGGTAGTCATAGGATGTTTTCTTTTTTAAAATATATTTTTACTGATTTCAGAGAGCAAGGGAGAGGGAGAGCTAGAAACATCAATGATGAGAGAGATGCACGTCCCCCTACTGGGGATCGAGCCTGCAACCCGGGCATGTGCCCTGACTGGGAATCAATGTGACTGCCTGGTTCATAGGTCGATGCTCAACCACTGACCACGCCCACCGGGCCACAGGATGTTTTCCATGGTCAGTGGGCCCATAATAATGCTTGAACAAACATTCTAGTTACCATTTAATTGACAAAACAACTACTTTGCAGAATCTGATGTTAAGAAAGGATGTTATCGTCGTACAATCATTCCTTTAAGGATGTGGTCAGGTTAATTTTAACTACAGAATTTTACTGAAACCAAGAAGTCACAGTCAGGCCTCTAAGATGGAGTTCAGATGTGACCCCTATACTGTCTCACACACATTCCACTTTTGTAATAACAAAAGATTACTTTGAATTAAAAAGAAACTACCCTTTAGATTAAGAAGTTAGTTATGCCTTTTACATTCAAATGGAAATTTCTGTTTCCTTTAAATCAGGTAACTTGGGCAGATTTCTACTGGGAAATTTGCAGCACTACCCTTTTGGTCTTTAAACCTGACTTGTTGGACATCCATCCCAGGCTGGTGGCATTACGGAAGAAAGTCCAAGCCATCCCTGCCATCGCTGACTGGATACAACGAAGGCCCCACACCAGACTCTAGGGGTCCCTGCTGCCTCCAACTTCGCTGTTCGCTCCCATCAGATAAGAAGCTGTCTCCCCTCCCCCACTCCATCAAGACTTCCTTTTGCCATATTCTGTTTGAAAAGAAAAAAAAGAGCATTTAGTTGCCAGTATCGTCCCCCCACCCCCAGCCCCGAATAGTTACAACTGAGGAAAAATAGTTTGAGGCAGGCCTCGCCTTGCATCAGTCTGTCATGCATTAATTGTGGCCGCAATAGCTTATTAAATAACACATTCCCCCTGAAAATGGTTTGGACTTGTTACCATGGTAACTGAGCAACTGCATAAAGTATAAACCTCGCTGCTAGCTCTTCAGTCCACAAATCTCCATGTAAATAAGATGCACAGCAAGACCATGACCAGTGATGTCACTTATTTCAGTCTGTTAACGGTTGGACCCTGCACATCTGTCTGTTATTCACCCAGACAATAAAGAGTGTAGGGGCATCGGCTGCTTGTTTCTCAGTGATAAACCATCTTATAAAATTGGGTAATTGAAAAAGGAAACTCACTAACAAAAATGAAAATGCAATTAAGAAATGAAAGTGAAACGGAATTTTTGGACTGGAACCTGGAATCTTTGTCCTTGTCCACCAGAGTCAAAGAATGAATCCAAGGACAGAGGGTAGTATAGCAAAGGTGGAGATTGAAGAACTAGAGGCCCAGTGCATGAATTTATGCACATTGAAAGGAACTGTGGGTCATGAGGCTGCGATGGGCACAGGGGCAGATCTCAGCCCATCCCTTGTGCCCCCACCCGACCCCTCCCACTGCAGCCCCCGGTCCCCTGTCTGCTGGCAGCCCCACTCCTGTCAACAGTCCCACACGCTGACAGTGTCGGCCCCACTCGCACCAGCTGACAGTGTGGAGCAACTGGGGCTGGCACCAGCAACGGGTGCAAACGGGGCCAGCTCCATCAGTGGGTGCAAGTGGTGGCTACTACCTCAATCACCCCTCAGGAGCAGGGGGAGGTGGAGAAGCCCTCAGGGGTGATCAGGACCAGCAGCTGCCACTGGCAAACATTGACAGCCCTGAACAATGGGACCGTGGCGCATGAGAGCAAAGTATTTTCAGTAACCACCAGAGGCTCTCCCTGATGACAACTGGCACCCTGCCTTGGTCTGGTGCCCCCGCTCGCCTGCTCCACCATCCCGTTGCGGCTGACGCCTGCCATGTTCCACGCTCTGCCACCTGCTGCCGACGCCTGCCACATTCCGCACACACCCATGTCATAGTGACCAGCTGTTCTGCTGTTTGGTCTATTTGCATATTAGTGTTTCATATACAGAGAAAACTACAGACTCGCTCGTGGGGAGAGGGGAAGAGTCCCTCATCGGGAAGGGGAAAGGGTCCCACCAACTTCCCGTTTCCATGGTTTATAAAGGCTGTAGTTCCTGTGTCCTGACATCCCTTCTGATTGGTCAATATTCCCTTTCCAATGGGTTACTGTAGTGACTCCTGAGGCCCTCCCCCCTCATGGTCTTCCTATTCCTTCTGGGCTTTCTTCCTTGTTTATTTTGTAAATACAGATATTTTGGCTACTTCCAGTTCCCTTGTCTTATGGAAATATACCCGTTGCTGCTTCCTTGTCTTACGTAAATACAACTGTTGCTGCTCCCTTGTCTTATGGAGATGTAACTGCACCTGGCTTCCTTGTGTTAAGGAAATGGACCTTCTCCCCTTCTGTAGCCCTACGTGCGTTTTTTCCATGGACCCCAATTCTAAAAATTCCCTAAACCTCCCTATGTTCACCTAAAATTCCTGTTTCAAAAGGTGATAATGCTGGGCTGAAATTCAAACTGAACATAAATGGAAAGACCTGTGAGAATGTTGACACTAATGCAGTTCAAGAGGCTGATATGCAGCCACAGCTTGGTGAAGGCACACTTACCAACATAAATGAGGAAAGTGGCTGTGACAAAGATATCACAGCCTGGTTGGTTTGACTCAGTGGATAGAGTATCTGCACACAGACTGAAGGGTCACAGGTTTGATTCTGGTCAAGGACATGTACCTCAGTTACAGGCTCGATCCCCGGCCCCAATGGATATGTCTCTCTCACATCGATATTTCTCTCTGTCTCTCCTCTCCCCTTCTCTCTAAAAATCAATGGAAAATATACCCTTGGGTGAGAATTCACAACAACAAAAAGATGTCCCAGGGGAGGTGAAACTGGTGTAAAACTTCCTATTAAAAGGACAGAGATCAAAAGAATGAGAATACAAGCCACAGACTAGGAGAAAACATTTGCAAGACCTATCTGATAAAGGACAATTATCTAAAATATACCAAGAACTCTTAAAGGTCAACAATAAAATGAATAACCCAATTACAAAATGGACGAAAGACCTGAGCAGGCACCTCATCAAAGATATACAGATGACAAATAAGCATATGAAAAGATGCCCAATATCATATATATCTGGGGAACTGAAAACAAAAACGAGGTACCAATACACACCTGTTAGAATGGCAAAAATCCAAAACACTGATAACACCAAATGCTGGCAAGGATGTGGAGCAACAGGAACTTTCATTCACTGCTGATAGGAATGCAAAATGGCATAGAGATTGCTTGGCTGTTGCTTACAAAACTAAACATACTCTTGGAGAAACCAAGATGGCGGCATAGGTAAACACCGGAGTTTGCTGCCTCGAACAACCACTTCAAAAATACAACTAAAAGACAAAACAGACATCATCCAGAACCACAGGAAGGCTGGCTGAGTGGAAATTCTACAACTAGAAGGAAAGAGAAAAGCTTACCAAGACTCAGAGGAGGCACAGTGCGGAAGTAAAATACTAAGGTACAGAGGCGCACACGGAGCAGACTGGCGGCTGAGGGCATGGTTGTCGTTTTCAATCAGGAGGGAGTCTCAGGCTTTGAGCTCCAGTTCCGGGCGAGTCTCTGGGGACCCAGACTCACTACGGGAGAAGCAGGACTGTCTGGCATTGGTCAGAACTCGAGGGCAGCTTTCTCTCGGAGGGGCTTGCAGCAATTGCCAGGACACTGAGAAGTAGGGCCTCTGAGAGCAGCCATAACTGCTAGCCCCACCCTGTTGATCCCATGGGACCCGCCCCGCCCAAGCCCTGCAGGGAGGCTTTTGCTGGATAGCCTAAGGCAGAGGCTAGATTAGCACCTCCCTAGAGATCCAGGAGCCAGGAAGCCCAGAGGTTAGAGTGGGACCATAAAGGACACACTCAGGGGGCAGACTCAGTGAGCACCAAAGCCCCACTGAAGCAAGTCTTGCCCAATAAGGGTATCTCCAGCACAGAAGTTCTCCCACTGCAGACACAGCTGATTCTCACAGCCAATTGGCCTGCAGGTCAATTCCTCCCAGTGATACCTACAACAATCAAGGCTTAACTACAACAAGACTGTGCACAAAGCCCACAAGGGGGTGCACCAAGAGTGTCCTCCTCAGGTAATTGGGGAGGCTGAACCACTGGGCCCTAGAGGACACTTAGCACAGAAAACCACTGTATCAACACAGGGGAGCATAAAAAATGCAGAGACAAAGAAAAAGGACACAAATGACAGAAATGGAGGAAAGCAAACTACTGGATATAGAGTTCAAAACCACACTTTTAAGGTCTTTAAAGAACTGTCTAAAAACTGCCGATAAACTTAATGAGACCTACAAGAAATCTAATGAGACCCTCGAGGTTGTGATAAAGGACCAACTAGAAATTAGGCATACACTGACTGAAATAAAGAATATTATACAGACTCCCAACAGCAGACTAGAGAATCGTAAGAATCAAGTCAACGATTTGAAATACAAAGAAGCAAAAAACACCCGACCGGAAAAGCAAAATGAAAAAAGAATCCAAAAATGTGAAGATAGTGTAAGGAGCCTCTGGGACAACTTCAAGTGTACCTAACATCCGAATTATAGGGGTGCCAGAAGAAGAGAGAGAGCAAGATATTGAAAACCTATTTGAAGAAATGACAGAAAACTTCCCCTGCCTGGTGAAAGAAATAGACTTATAAGTCCAGGAAGCGCAGAGAACCCCAAACAAAAGGAATCCAAAGAGGGCCACACCAAGACACATCATAATTAAAATGCCAAGAGCAAAAGACAAAGAGAGAATCTTAAAAGCAGCAAGAGAAAGTAAGTCACCTACAAGGGAGTACCTATACGAATGTCAGCTGATTTCTCAACAGAAACTATGCAGGCCAGAAGGGAGTGGCAAGAAATATTCAAAGTGATGAATGCCAAGAACCTACAACCAAGATTACTTTATCCAGCAAAGCTATCATTCAGAATTGAAGGTCAGATAAAGAGCTTCACAGATAAGGAAAAGCTAAAGGAGCTCATCACCACCAAACCAGTATTATATGAAATGCTGAAAGGTATCCTTTAAGAAGAGGAAGAAGAAGAAAAAGGTAAAGATACAAATTATGAACAACAAATACACATCTATTAACAAGTGAATCTGAAAATCGAGTGAATAATCTGATGAACAGAATGAACAGGATTATAATAGAATCAGGGGCATAGAAAGGGAGTGGACTGACTATTCTTGGAGCGGGAAAGGAGTGAGGGAGATGCGGGAAGAGAACGGACAAAAATCGTGCACCTATGGATGAGGACAGTGGGTGGGGAGTGAAGGCAGAGCATGGGGTGGGAACTGGGTGGAGGGGCGTTATGGGGGGTAAAAAGAGGAAGAAATGTAATAATCTGAACAATAAAGGTTTAATTAATAATAAAAAAAACTAAACATACTCTTACCATATGATCCAGGAATTGCACCCTTTGATATTTACTCAAAAGAGCTGAAAACTTATGTCAACACAAAAACTTGCACATAGATTTTTGTGGCAGCTTTATTGATAATTCCCAAATTTGGAAGCAACCAAGATGTCCATAAGTAGGTGGCTGAATAAACAGTGGCACATCCAAACAAGGGAATACTATCCAGCACTAAGAAAAAATGAGCCACCAAGCCTTTACGGGAGGAAACGTAAATGACATTAGGAAGTGAAAGAAGCCAACCTAAAATGACCGAATGCTGGTGCTCTCCCTTTCTGAGCACACCTGTGCCTTTCCCTTCCCACTTTGTCCCTCCAGGCCTGTTACCTTTGCCTCTCTAAGCTCCAAGGGCCCTTCTTCTGCCTCTGTCACTTGTTTCCTGAGCCTACAGTTGGCTCACTTCTACTACCTCTGTAACTTTCTAAATAAACTTTCTCTTAAAATTTGGGAAAAACAAACAACAAAATAAAATGACCGCATACTATATGATTCCAGTTATTTAACATTCTGGAAAAGGCAAAACTATGAAGACAGTGAAAAGATCAATGGTTTCCAGGGGCTAAGGGTGAGGAGGGATGGATAGGTGGGGTACTGAGAATTTTTAGAACAGTTAAAACTGTTCTGTATGGTACTTTAATAGTGGATTTCTTTGTCAAACCATCAAATGTACAATGCCAAGACTGAACCCTAATATAAACTATGGTCTTTGGGCGATTATGATGTGCTAGGTGTTGATAGTGGGGGAAGCTGTGCCTTTGTTGGGGAAGGGGTATATGGTAACTGTATTTTCTGCTCAATTTTGCTCTCAACCTAAAACTCCTCTAAAAAATAGTCTATTAAAGAGAAAAAAGAACAGGGGTATTTTGTGACATTGAAAGGGCAATAACATGTTGAAAGCTGATCCAAATTTAGGATTATGACAATTTACCAAGGTATTAAAATAATGCTAGTAAGTTATAAAAAAAGGTACTGTTCAAACTACACATAAATATTCACAGAAATAAAACTTCCTCAATGTTTCTAATACTTTATAGTATATTGAAATTAGGTTTAGTACTTATTTAATTTCCTTATACATTTAGAACCAATGTTTTTAATGTGTTGACAAAATTTTTTAAACATCATGAAACCATCAATTTCCCCAATGACTAAGATTTTGCAAATTTCAACTTGCTGTCATTTTTACAGCCCCATACTATCATGGAAAAGCAAGAAGTGTATGTATAACAAAATTGTTGAAATAGAAGCCTTCCAAAGTACTATATTTAATATGATTGCTCCTAATCCCTTTTAACCATGTACTATTGGAACATAAAATTGGGGTTTAATTTACATGTTACTATTAACATTGGGTTACCTCATTTCAATATGTCAAGTTGTACAGAAACAAACTAATGAAATACATGGTCTTACACTTGAAATACAGGGAAGCAGAAGGAAAATATAGCTGAGCACCCAGACACAGGGAAAGGGAGAAAGGAATAGCAAAGCCTAGCTTAACATACTCTTAAGGGGCTTCTTCCCTCCCAGCAATGTTCCATGAAATGGGGGGAATGTTACCAGTAAATGCTTTATACGTCACTAAGGATTACACATAAGAACAAAGTGTTATTTTCTTATAGTCAATGGCTGTTAATAAATGATAATAGGTTATTGGTGAATCTCATTGCAAAGTACTCATGTCATTAAGGCAGTCTAAAGAAAACGTATTTCACAAAAATAAATTTACATAATAGTCTAGATCAGTGGCCGGCAAACTGCAGCTCGCGAGCCACATGCGGCTCTTTAGCCCCTTGAGTGTGGCTCTTCCACAAAATACCAACTTCTGCGCATGGGCCACGAAGTTTCAATCACACTGTACGTGTGATTGAAACACCCGCATGTGGTATTTTGTGGAAGAGACACACTCAAGGGGCCAAACAGCCACATGCGGCTCGCGAGCCGCAGTTTGCCGACCACTGGTCTAGATAAGACAGGTAGTAACTTTTCCTCCCTCTTATACATGTCTATTTTCCTGCATGTGATTACATTCTGACAAGCTTTAATAAAAAAAACAATTTCATAAAAAACAATGTTTAAAATTATAAAAATTTAAAATAAGATGATCAATCCTACTTGTTTACACAAATCAACTCAAATGTGCAGTTAATTCAAATAAAGGAAGTCACAGCAGGTTTCTTAAGGATGTATTTCATTTCAATCATAGCATCACCTTAACCTTTCAGGTCATCATTTTTTCGCTGAAGGACAATACATTCCATTATCCCATCCTGTACCCAAAGTAAATGCCTTCTCACTGAGCAAGTGAGAGAATATGAATGATTCAGAGCAGAAATTGAATTGCATATTATAATCAGAAAAAAAAATATTTTAGGAAGAGTTAAAAAAATCAATTTAATTTCATGGAACATTTAAAGGTCTCACTTAAGGTCACACAAATAGAAACCAAATCTCTTGATACTCCTATCTAACCACTATACAACACCACCAACAACTCGGAACAATATTAATGTTTCAATATCAGTACCTACTGGCTATGGGGGTCAGGAATACAATTGTGAAAACACATAAGGTGTATGTCTTCCATCTTTGTGTGACATACTAAAAAAGGCTGCTTCAGTTGGTCAAGATATTACTCCAACCATGGCCTCATCTGCTCTCTTTACTAATTAATGGATTATACTTACTGACATCAGACCAATGAAGGCACTCATGAGAATAGATCCCTAAGTAATAAATTCCAGTTTATTGAGAAACAGACAATATAAAGCACATATGATCTCATTGTGCTCAATATTTTTTATTTTTAAGGGTAAAGGGAGAAAGGGTTAAAAACTATTGAAAAGGGTGTGAAAATACAACTTAAGATCACAAATACTTTTATTAAGCCTCAGACATAATAAAGCATTACAGGGAGAACCCAACTACATTTCATTAAAGATAAAAAATATGGTTTTAACAAAAACAAAAGAAATAGCCTATCAATGAAGATACATTAATACAGAAAAGTTATGAGAAATCTATTGTAATATTTTAAAAGGCAATATTCTTAAAAATTTGACAAAGTAACTTGGGTACTGTGATGCAGGAGGAGACAGTAATATTTGCCAATTCCTTTTAGTCCTCATACTAAAATAAATGGAATATGTTTAATACACCATCAAGATTGGCTAAGTCTACTGAGTCATGAGTTTTCAGAGTCCACAATATCTGAAGAATCACTATCAGAGTTTCATTAGCCTTCTAACTACAGAGGACTATATTACCCTAGCATCTTATTAGCAAGTCAGGATGCCTGGAAAGTATAATCTCCAATTAACAAATCTTTGATTTATAAATAACTTTATTTATAATGGTATTTACATAATAAAAACAACACATGAAACTCACAAGTCATACAAAGAAACTGATGTGTAATAAAAACAGCAATATAGACTGACAGGCAAAAATTTAAAGAAAGACTTAATAAAGAGTTAAATATCAAGTAGACAACTTACTTCTTCTAAGTTTCACTTTGTCACCCACACTGAATTGGAATTGAATAATGGCTCTCTCTTCAGGAGGTCCTGTACTGGAATTTCTGGAACCTGGTAAATCATATTTTGATAAGCATGTAAAGTTAATGACCTATTTCCATGCAGTACCTAATGCTTCCTTAACATGAAGTCACATTCAGTCTGCTTTGAAGTGAAATAGCCTGTTAATCTGTTCTGCCAGGCTAGAAAAAAATGTCACCAACATTTTGCTGATGTGTGATGTGGCAGAATAACTACTATTTAGAGAGTAAAGAGAACTGGAGCAGAAATGACTGGGCAACAGTTTCAAGAGAAGCAAAAGCCAGGAGAGGGAAATCAATGAAAACATGCACAGGAATGGGCAGAGTAATCTACGCACAATTAATGCAGTTGGGAAATGAACGGAAGTAATTAATTATTCCATGGAGCAAGATAGGGCTTCTTTAGATACTATTCACTGGAAAACAACTTAGTGCCTAGCCAAACATATTTGTTTTAACAGAAGTAGTTGGGAGGACCTGGGGGTGTCAGTATATGGAATGCCACCTTTAAATTCAGGTTGAGTTCTAGTTGACAGTGGTGAACATCTGCTTCAAATAGCAATAAAATGAAAGCTATATAATCTATACAGCTGTATTCTTTAAACCTAACATAATAAGAAAGAATTTCAAATGAGACAAGCAAAAACGAGACATAAGCATTGTCAAATAAGGCACATGTAAAAATCTACACACATTATCCAGTGAAAGACAATATATATATATTTGGAGGTAGAAATAATTACAAAAATACTGACATTTCTAAAGCATTAGCATATTTGTTACAAACAATCACCAACTAATCCCCATTCAGAAAACTGTTTTGTAAAATGATTATTCAACATCTTTAGGACTACATATTTGTGGCTTTTATTGAAACTTTATATGTGAGCTTCGGGAGAATTCAGTTAGTGGCAAAAAAGTTGTCCATACTATGAGAAATGTAATATGGAAATTATAAAAAGTTACAAATGTTCATAAACCCCATGGTCATCATAATGTAAATGTCCTTGAGTGCACCAAGTTGATATTTCCTCATCAATCAGGAATTCACAATTCTTATTTCACAAGCCCATTGACGTTTTAAGCAACGTGGCTATATCTGCTGGCATGCTCCCTTCGTCTCCTGCAGGTTAGAAAGTGGCATTAAGAGTTTAATAAAAATACTTTTTAATATTTTATAAAACATATTCATTCTCTCCAATTTTCGCTACTCCGGTGAATTTCTAATCATCTTTCAAGGCCCTGTTTGCTTCAGTGTCATTTCCTGTTAAAAATCTTTCCAAATCTGTCTGGCTGGTGTGGCTCAGTGATTGAATGTCTACCCATAAACCAGGTCACAGTTAGATTCCAGGTCAGGGCACATCATAGATATTTCCATCTCTCTCTCCCTCTCCCTCTTTTTTCCTCTCTCTGAAATCATTAAAAACGTATTTAAAAATAAATTTTAAAAATCTTTTGAAATCCCTCTGTACATCAGAGCTACTTCCTCTGTGCTCATGCTCCTATTGGCAGTACGGCATCAGCAGGCTATGTTGCTGATGTGATATAGACATATAAGGATACACAGATAGTTGGATCACATCCTATTCAACTCTGCATAGTATTTATTCCTCAAGTTTGCTAAAGTGAGAACATTTATATAATGAACTGAATATTAGAACAAAAATAAAGCTCCCAAATCCCAACCAAACAAGAAATCATATCATTTACATCCTTAATTTTAGTCCAAAGATACAACCACTAACTTGGGCTTAATCAAACACATCAAAACAAAATTTGAACACACCATAACAGTGAGGATTACAGTGCCCACTGCAAACTACCATTTCCCAATGTTTGTCCCATGTTTCAAATCAATGGGGCCGCAGTATCTGAACATTTATCCAGGAATTAATCAGGATTTTCTAAGGTATGAAAACATCTGTGTCAAGGTAGCATAGGATCTAGTCATTCTTCATTATTTCCATTAATCACTCAGACTGTTTTTAGATGAAGTGTTTGTTTATAATAACAACAGTACAGCTGGCAATTCATAAATATTTATACACTTGTAGCTATGAATAATTTTACAACTTAGAAATGGCTAAAATGTAGCAAAACTAATCACTTCTCTCTCTCTCTAACCCCCCACCCCAAGTTATAATCTAAAATTATGAGAGTACTTTTATCTACTCTTCTTTCAATAAAAATCATATGCACAGGAACACAAACTATTGCATTAAACCCTCAGAAAATTCACTGACATCTCTGCCTCCAAATTCGTCTACAGATTTGAAGATAGTCTATTTTGTGAGTGTGTGCCAAAACCAGCAAAATCTCTGACTCAAAATTCTTCTGCGTGCCAACCCTAATTTTTTGAGAACATGTTACGCCTACTTGATATCTCTTACGGAGTATGTATGTGAAGAACCTTGAAGAAATAATAAAATTCATTCGAGCGACAAAAACACAGTATATGATGATGAAAAATACATTTATTTTTTAATGTATACATGCACACTGATAGTCCGACAGAAAACTTTATGACTCCGTTTGATATTATCAGTGGGACTTTTGCTGCTGCATCACTGATGACAGAGATTTTACATCAGGTTGATATTTCGTGACCTTCAGAGATATGCACGAGCTACTACTTTCATCCGTCAGGCTACTCCTATTATGAGACTTAACAAAATTCATCACTGAGAACAAAGATTCATAAGCGTATGTGGGTGAAAACATGGAGAGTAACGCTGCTGCAAAGTTTTTCAAACAGAAAAAATTTTCTGGAATGGCATTCCAAGTCCTCAATAGTTCGTTTTCGACACCTCTCTGGTACTCCTGTCTCTAATCGCTTTTTTTCAATGTTTTCCAAGTCAACTCTAAGGTCAATAAATTTCTGCTTCCAAACTGAGCTACTCTGAAATTCAATCAACTGCATTTCAAAGTCAGCCATGTCTATCCATGAAAACATTGGTAAGTTTAGTTCCTCCAGTTTCTTGCTGTCTGGAAACCTCATGAATTTTGCTGTCTCTTCCAGTTCTCTGAATTTCGCAAATCTTGAGAAGAACTGCTCAATAGTTGACTCGATGATGTTTAAAAACAGCTTTTGAAGGCTTTGACAGTCTGTTCTGTCATCTTTTAGGAGGTCTCTGATGTGCCTCTTGAGGTTTGGTAAATATCTAAATCTCTCACCATCCACATCCCTCTTAAAGACTTCCAGTTTCTTTTCAAAAGCCTTTATGTAACCAAACATAACATCAAGTGTCTTGCCAGTTCCTTCTAATTTAACATTTAAGTCATTCAAATGTTTACAAAAATTGTAAATGGAAGATTGTAAGAGAGGGTTTCACATGCCAGCAAAAGTTACTGGCATGCCATATTTGGCACGCGTGCCAGGGGTTGCCCACCCCTGGTCTATAACATCTGAATTGACACTTGTCCTATATTAATTGATGCCATGAATAAGTAACTGAACAAATCCAGAATACAATAAGACAACAATACAAATCTACATGACAAGAAGACTCTCCAAAATTCGATATTACTAGGAATTCAGGAGGAAAAAGGAAAGAGTGAAGACTCTTCAAAATTCAAAGATACTAAAGAAATCTATACTAATAAAAGCCTAGGTGGCGTCTCGCCCTCATGTCATCACAAGATGGCCGCCCCCACGACGTCACAAGATGGCCGATAGGGGAGGGCAGTTGTGGGCGACCAGGCCCGCAGGGGCGGGAAGTTGGGGGTGATCGGGCGGGCAGGGGAGCAGTTACAGGGCAATCAGGCAGGCAGGCAGGCAGAAGCGGTTAGGAGCCGGTGGTCCCGGATTGTGAGAGGGATGTCTGACTGCCGGTTTAGGTCTAATCCCAAGGGGTCCCAGATTGGAGAGGGTGAAGGCTGGGCTGAGGGATAACCCCCCCTATAAAGTACATTGAGGAGGAAACTGGGGAAAAATCCAGATATGGATATAATATTTAAAAATTAATTTTCTTGGATGTAATAATGGTCATTATGGCAACTTAAAGGAATATGCTAAACTATTCAGAATAAAGTGTCATGTTTATAACTGACAGTAAAATGGTTCATGGAAAGAAAAGTTTGAATGTCTGTCCTGGAGGAGGTAGGCACTGGTGTCTTCAAGGCGGGATGCTGGACTGTGATGGCCAAATAAGCTCGAAAGGGCGTTCTCACATGAATGATGAAAACCTTAATGCAAAACGCTCAGGATCAGGAGGTACTGTTGTAAGCAAAAACATGCCTGTATCAGCAAAATACGGAGCTCCTCTGCTTGATGGAGGACGGATAGCATGTTGTGAAACAGCCCCGAATGAGAACCCTGGAGTCACAACCAGGGAGGCACCCAAAGCTGAGGGAACAGTGTGTGACCTGTACTGAGGAAAGAAAAGACTCCCCCCCACCCCCGCCCCACAATTTCAGGTGGATCAAAGACCTGAGCTCGAAAAGCAAAACTTGGACTTTTTGGAAGTAACCTAGATTATCTTCATGACCTACAGATAGTGATACATGACAAAAAATACTAACCAGAAAGTCTGACAGATTTGACTACATTAAAATGGGGAAATAAAACAAAATCCCAACCCAACCTGACCTTCAAAATACATCATAAAGAGAGAAAAACAAACTGCAGAGTAGGAGGAGGTGTCATGGATGCAAATGACTGACAAATGGTAGTGTCCAGGATATGTAAGAACTAAAGCAAAAGAAAGTCTTCCCAACAGAAAAGTAGGTAAAACTACTGAATTGTTGCTTTTAAAATGGAGAAATTCACTTCAATAAATATAGGTGTTCAAGCTCACTCACTGCTAATCAGGAAATGCATTAAAATCAGTGATTGTTTTTCATTGATTGGTCTTAAGTGCACTACACCCAAGAGCATGGCAAATATTAGAAGTTCTGACAGTTGTTGGTAGACTAATGGGAATTTTCTAATGGGGTGGTGAGAATGTTAACCGGTATGCCACTTTGGAAAGTAGTTTATGATTATTTAGTCAAGTTGAAGATGAACTTCAGATCTAACAATTCCACTTGTTGGTATTTACTAGTATGCCAGAGAAAATCTTGCTCAGCTATATCCAGAGACATTATAACAATGTTGTTAGCAATACTGTTCATAAGAACAAAAAGCTGGACCAACAAAGTGTCCATCAACATTATAATAGTTCAAAGAATTGTGGTATCTATACAGCAAGAAAATTTGTCGAACAGCAATGGAAAATAGAACATTATATGGCAACAATAATGAACAAATTATAGCTACATGAAGCTATTAGTAAAGCAACATGAATCTCACAAGCATAATGGTGGGTGTAACAAGATGAAGACAAAATAATATATACTGTATGAATCTGTAACCAGGCAATACTAACAAAACAAAAAAACCCCACAAAAGCAGGTGATACTATGTTGCTCAGGATGCATTCCCAGGCAAAAAAACTACACAAGGAAAAGCAACGAAGTAATTACCACAAAAGTCAGAATGGCAATTACCTCTGAGAAAAAAAAGGAACTATGATAAAGGAAGGGCAAAGGAGGTACTTCTGGAGTGCTGGCAACATATTTTTTTTCTTTTTTTAATTTAGGTGATGATTACACAGTTGTTTGATTTAAAATAAAATAAAATAAAATAAAAAAGGTCGAAGCAAATGTTGCAAATGTTATAGTAAACCCTTGATTTTGCAGACCTTGATTTAACAAGCCTTGGAATTAACAGACAAAATTTCTGATCCGTAAGTCATATGTGAAAATCAACATCTGTTAATTTTAAAATGCTGCTAACCAAGATTTGCTTATAATTAAATTAGAGGCCCGGTGCAGGAGTTCATGCATGGGTGGGATCTCTCGGCCTGGCCAGCGAATGGGACTGATTGGGGCCATTGGGGTCGGCCAGCTGGAGGTAGGGACCGCGGGAGGTTGGCCAGTTGCGGGAGGTTGGCAGTGGGCGTGCACTGACCACCAGGGGGCAGCTCCTGTGTTGAGCGACCGCTCATAAAGGTTGCTTCAGCCTTTATATATATAAACAGGGTTTTTTTTGTTGTTATTAATTCAGTTATTTTAAACAAATTTTAGCAAACAGACCATATATTAGGAAAAAAAAAACACTAGTAATTTCACCAACATAAATAAATATTACATATCTACAATTATATTCTACAAATTTAAATCCAAGAGTCACTGCTCACAATGGTGAATGATTAGCACTTGAGCACACACCATCGAATCTCACCAGGTAATTGGTTTTGATGTGATGTGGCCTGACTTTCTGTAGCAGTTTTTTTTTATTTATTTTTTATTTTTTAATTGATTTCATAGAGGAAGGGAGAGGGAAGTGAGTGATGGGGTGGGAGGCTTTTGTTTGCCTTTTATATATTTTGAATTTTGTATCTTTTCATATATGTGTATCTTTTCATGTATATGTTTTTAAATTTTTAAACTTAAAAAAAAAATAAAAAATAAATTTTTAAACTTACAAAACTAAAAATTATTCTTTTCATAAAGGTGGAATTTGAGGGTTTTTTTTCCTAAAGCCAATTACTTTCATCTGAAATTATTAAATTTTTGAAAAAATGCATTTGATTATACTCAGTGCAATAAATATTTGCTAGTCAAATATTAAGGTAAATAAGCTAGTATTATACCATCAATTTTAAATCTTTTGATCCATAACTATTATGCAGTAAGTAAATCATGGTATTATAGATAAAATTATAGATCCAATTTTAATTTATTTCTGGAATGTTTTGGTGTCAGAGATAAGGGATGGAACAGACAGAATTTTGCAAAATCAAAGTGTTTATTTACATCAATTCTGGCAAAATTATCTTAGTTATTGTTGTACTTTTGAAATGAGTATGTTTCTTTTCTCCTATGCCATCCCTAAAATGTATGACAGTTAAGGACCCAGACCATCTTAGTTATCCTTTGGTATTGCTAATTTGTTACATTTCCATATGAATAAATAGCTGAAGTTTCTGCTTATAAACAACTTACCTTCATCTACTGTGGTCATATCTTGCTCTAGTTTCAATTTCTGTTGGTTAATTTTTAACATGGATTCTTCAATCGTCCCTTGGCTTATTAATTTTATAACTAGTACTTCTCTAAAAAATAAAAGAGATGTCCACTGGTTACTAAATATAAAATGTTTAGATACATATGAACTATATAAATCATCTTAGAGTCCTATGAGATATTTTAAAAATTGTATAACAAATATATACATAAATTTGAATTTCTTTATTCAAACTACTTGAAATTCACATTTTCTGAGCATGTCACTTTTAAACATCCTTTCCTACTAATCCAAGAGAAGTGAGAAAGATATTTGGAGGAGAACCAAGATGGCGGCATAGGTTAACGCTGGAGTTTGCTGCTTTGAACAACTACTTCAAAAGTGAAACCAAAAAACGGAAGGGACATCACCCAGAACCACAGGAACGCTGCCTGAGTGGAAGTCCTACAACTAGGAGGAATGAGAAACGCATACGGACACTCAGAGGAGGCGCAGTGCTGAAGTCAAATTCTGAGGTGCGGAGTGCGCGAGCGGGCTGGCGGCCGAGAGCGCGGTTGGCGTTTTCAATCGGGAGGGAGTCGCAGACTCTGAGCTCCAGATCCGGGCGAGTCTTTAGGGACCCAGACTCAAACGGGAGAAGCGGGACTGTCTGGCTTCGGTCAGAGCGAGTGCAGCTTTCTCTCTGAGCTTTGCAGCGGGTGCTGGGACTCAGAGAGGCAGAGCCCCTGGGGACAGGACTGAGAGCCGCCATAACTGCTCTCTCCGGCCCACCCTGTTGATCCTGTGCGACCCGCCCCGCCCAAGCCCTGCACACAGGCATTTGCCGGATAGCCTCAGGCAAACGCCAGATTAGCACCTCCCTAGAGGACAGAAGTTCTCTCACTGCTGACACAGCTGATTCTCATAGCCACTTGGCCTGGAGGTCAAACCCTCCCTGGAATTAGCTACAACAATCAAGATTTAACTATAAGACTGTGAACAAAGACCACTAGGGGGTGCACCAAGGAAGCATAACAAAATGCGGAGACAAAGAAACAGGACAAAATTGTCAATGGAAGATATAGAGTTCAGAACCACACTTTTAAGGTCTCTCAAGAACTGTTTAGAAGCCGTCGATAAACTTAATGAGATCTACAAGAAAACTAATAAGACCCTCGATCTTATATTGGGGAACCAACTAGAAATTAAGCATACACGGACTGAAATAACGAATATTATACAGACTCCCGACAGCAGACCAGAGGAGCGCAAGAATCAAGTCAATGATTTGAAATGCGAGGAAGCAAAAAACACCCAACCGGAAAAGCAAAATGAAAAAAGAATCCAAAAATGCGAGGATAGTGTAAGGAGCCTCTGGGACAGCTTCAAGCGTACCAACATCAGAATTATAGGGGTGCCAGAAGATGAGAGAGAGCAAGATATTGAAAACCTATTTGAAGAAATAATGACAGAAAACTTCCCCCACCTGGTGAAAGAAATGGACTTACAGGTCCAAGAAGCGCGGAGAACCCCAAACAAAAGGAATCCAAAGAGGACCACACCAAGACACATCATAATTAAAATGCCAAGAGCAAAAGATAAAGAGAGAATCTTAAAAACAGCAAGAGAAAGAAACTCAGTTACCTACAAGGGAATACCCATACGACTGTCAGCTGATTTCTCAACAGAAACTTTGCAGGCCAGAAGGGAGTGGCAAGAAATATTCAAAGTGATGAATACCAAGAACCTACAACCAAGATTACTTTATCCAGCAAAGCTATCATTCAGAATTGAAGGTCAGATAAAGAGCTTCACAGATAAGGAAAAGCTAAAGGAGTTCATCACCACCAAACCAGGATTATATGAAATGCTGAAAGGTATCCTTTAAGAAGGGGAAGAGGAAGAAAAAGGTAAAGATACAAATTATGAACAACAAATATGCATCTATCAACAAGTGAATCTAAGAATCAAGTGAATAAATAATCTGATGAACAGAATAAACTGTTGATTATAATAGAATCAGGGACATAGAAAGGGAATGGACTGACTATTCCTGGGGGGGAAAGGGGTGTGGGAGATGCGGGAAGAGACTGGACAAAAATCGTGCACCTATGGATGAGGACAGTGGGTGGGGAGTGAGGGCGGAGGGTGGGGCGGGAACTGGGAGGAGGGGAGTTATGGGGGGAAAAAAAAGAGGAACAAATGTAATAATCTGAACAATAAAGATTTAATTAAAAATAAATAAAAAAAAAAATAAAAAAAAAAAAAAAAAAAAAAAGAGAAAGATATTTGTACTTTAAAAAGTATTGGGTTTACAACACAATTCTGGGTTCACATAGTAATACCATTTTAAAAAAGGAACATGCTTTAATTATTAAGTTCAAAGAAATAATTCAGTACAAAAAGAAACTGTACAAAGATTACTTGGAAGGTTTGAGTCCCACAATAGGTACTGATACCTATTTGGTTTATAAATGAATATATCAATGTCTTGGAAATACTGTCAAATACTCCACAAAGAAAACACTGTCTGCTGTTTACATGTGAAAGTAGAGTTGAAGTGTAGGTATTTTTTCACCTCTAAAGGGTCCTGTGACCAATGTCAAAATTAACCATCACCTAAAATATCTAGAACTCAAAGAATCTATTTCCTAAAGAGTAATTGGGTAGCAAATGTATGTATATTATCAAGTCTATCTGGCTCTTAAATGGTCTAACAAGCAAGTCTTTTTAATTATTAATCACTTCAAAGGCACTGGATCATTGATAATATCACCATTTCATTAGCTACAGAATTATTTGGATAGGGGTGGAAAGTTATTTTGTTTTAAAAACTAGAAATTGAATAGGTTACACAGTGAAGTTCATATTCAACACTGCTGGTATAAAATACATCAGCAGCCACGCTTTGATAAAAAATATAAAAACTAAGTCAGGACAGCTGACAGACTATACTGTCATAGTCCATACACAATAAACTTACATTTGATTAAATATAAATTCCAGAGAAACCAAGATGGCGGCATAGGTAAACACCTGAAATTGCTGCCTCCCACAACCACTTCAAAATTACAACTAAAAGACAAAACAGACATCATCCAGAACCACAGGAAGGCTGGCTGAGTGGAAATTCTACAACTAGAAGGAAAGAGAAAAGCAAACTGAGACTCAGAGGAGGTGTGGAAGTAAAGTGCAGAAGTATGGAGGCGCGCGTGCGGAAAGGGCTGGTAACGGAGGACACCGATGTCTTTTTCTTTCTCCTCCTCCTCCTCCTCCCTCCCTCCCTCCCTCCCTCCCTCCCTCCCTCCCTCCCTCCTTTCTTATTTATTTATTTATGCAGCCCGAAGACATTCTTATCGTGAATCCACATTTACATAGATTACAATGCACTGGTGAAGTTGCAAGCTTATCACAGCGTTATACATTTATGGGTCTCTCCCGATGTCTTTTTCAATCGGGAGGGAGTCACAAGCTCCTGACGGCCCTGAACTTCAGTTCCGGGCGAGTCTCTGGGGACCCAGGACTCATACGGGGAGAAACTGGACTGTCTGGCATTGGGTGGAACTCGAGGGCGGCTTTCTCTCAGAGGTGCTTGCAGCAATTACTGGGACACTGAGACCCGGGGGGGACCTCTTAGGGCAGGGCTGAGGATCAGCCATAGCTGTTTGCTCCGCCCTGCTGATTCTCTGAGACCCTGCCCCATCCAAGCTTCTAGAAGAGGTCTTTGCATATGAATGGGCTGGCCCTTTGAGATCTAAACTTACCTAACAAACTGCAGCTGGGTCAGAGATACCCAGAACTTCCAAAAGAAGGCCCAAGGCCCCACAGCAGCTTGCACTGCTTCACAGATGGGCCTCATATGGGCACCTCCAAAACCCAAACAAGGAAGAGGAATCTGCAGATCTCTCCATACCTCCTGCTGGGTAGCCTCAGGCAGATGCTAAATTAGCACCTCCTTAGAGATCCAAGAGCCCGTGCACCCAGTGGTCACATTGGGACCATCCAGATTACAACTCCACAGATCCATAAAGGACATACTCAGGGGGCAGACTCAGTGAGCACCAAAGCCCCACTGAAGCAAGTCTTGCCCCATAAGGGTGTCTTCAGCACAGAAGTTCTCCCACTGTAGACACAGCTGATTCTCACAGCCAATTGGCCTGGAGGTCAATTCCTCCCAGTGATACCTACAACAATCAAGGCTTAACTACAACAAGACTGTGCACACAGCCCACAAAGGGGTGCACCAAGAGTGTCCACCTCAGGTAATTGGGGAGGCTGAGCCACTGGGCCCTATAAGACACCTAGCACAGAAAGCCACTCTATCAACACAGGGAAGCATAAAAAATGCGGAGACAAAGAAACAGGTCACAAATGACAGAAATGGAGGAAAGCAAACGACTGGATATAGAGTTCAAAACCACACTTTTAAGGTCTTTAAAGAACTGTCTAGAAACTGCCGATAAACTTAATGAGACCTACAAGAAATCTAATGAGACACTCGAGTTATGATAAAGGACCAACTAGAAATTAAGCATACACTGACTGAAATAAAGAATAATATACAGATATCCAACAGCAGACTAGAGGATCGCAAGAATCAAGTCAACGATTTGAAATATGAAGAAGCAAAACACACCCAACCAGAAAATCAAAAAGAAAAAAGAATCCCAAAATATCAAGATAGTCTAAGAAGCCTCTGGGACAACTTCAAGCGTACCAACATCCGAATTATAGGGGTGCCAGAAGAAGAGAGAGAGCAAGATATTGAAAACCTCTTTGAAGAAATAATGACAGAAGACTTCCCCTACCTGGTGAAAGAAATAGACTTACAAGTCCAGGAAGCGCAGAGAACCCCAAACAAAAGGAATCCAAAGAGGACCACACCAAGACACATCATCATTAAAATGCCAAGAGCAAAAGACAAAGAGAGAATCTTAAAAGCAACAAGAGAAAGTAAGTCAGTTACCTACAAAGGCGTACCTATACGAATGTCAGCTGATTTCTCAACAGAAACTATGCAGGCCAGAAGGGAGTGGCAAGAAATATTCAAAGTGATGAATAGCAAGAACCTACAACCAACATTACTTTATCCAGCAAAGCTATCATTCAGAATTGAAGGTCAGATAAAAAGCTTCACAGATAAGGAAAAGCTAAAGGAGTTCATCACCACCAAACCAGTATTATATGAAATGCTAAAAGGTATTCTTTAAGAAGAGGAAGAAGATGCCGAAACCGGTTTGGCTCAGTGGATAGAGCGTCGGCCTGCAGACTGAAAGGTCCCGGGTTCGATTCCGGTCAAGGGCATGTACCTGGGTTGCGTGCACATCCCCAGTAGGAGATGTGCAGGAGGCAGCTGATCGATGTTTCTCTCTCATCAATGTTTCTAACTCTATTTCTCTCCCTTCCTCTCTGTAAAAAATCAATAAGATATATTTAAAAAAAAAAGAAGAGGAAGAATAAGAAAAAGGTAAAGATAAAAATTATGAACAACAAATACATATCTATCAACAAGTGAATCTAAAAATCAAGTGAATAAAAAATCTGATTAACAGAGTAAACTGGTGAATATAATAGAATCAGGGCATAGAAAGGGAGTGGACTGACAATTCTCGGGGGTGAGGGGGGAGGGGTGTAGGGGGTGTGGGAAGAGTCTGGACAAAAATCGTACACCTATGGATGAGGACAGTGGGAGGGTAAGGGCAGAGGTGGGGTGGGAACTGGGTGGAGGGGAGCTATGGGGGAAAAAAAGAGGAACAACTGTAATAATCTGAACAATAAAGATTTATTTAAAAAAATTTTCAACTGAAAACACTTACTTAGTCTGGCCTACCCTATGGCATCTATCTTCTGCTTGTTTATCATTGTAAGGGTTACAGTCAATATCGTGAAGTATAACAACATTTGCTGAAGTCAGGTTTATTCCTAAGCCACCAGCTTTTGTTGACAGCAGAAACACAAAGATATCCATATCGGTATTATACTCATCAATTAAATGAATCCTGTAGGATAAATATATTAGGTTACATCTCACTAAAAGGTACATAATTAAAATGAAAACAATCATATCACATGAAAAATAAACTTGAAGATATAAATGCATGCTTTTTGTATTATAGCTACGTTACCTGCAGCTATATTATTGAAAGAGCTTCCCAATTCATCAACTTCTTTTCTATACCACTTATCTCTACTAATTCTTACTTAATTCAACTATTCAGAATTGATTAATTCCTGAAGGACTATTTTCTCCTTTGTTTAATGGTTCTGGCTTCTCTAAATTCTATATATGGCTTTTCAGTCTTTAACCTTCTCCAAAATCTGCCAACTGCTACTAGTATACAATATAAGTATGAACTGAATCTCCAGATCAAGCAGTATTGGTGTAATCTCTTTATCATGACTTCCCTCACTGTAGTGCAGGGGGAAAAAATTCACTCTGGCTGATTTATTTATTAAAAAATAAATCAAGATATAATGCAGTTAAACACTCTAGAAAAAACATTCCTTTTTTCAAGATAACCATTTTTAACCTTTGGGAATTAAAACATAACTTACTCAATTTCTCTTAAAATATGAAAGGCCAAGATTTTAAAACAATCTCAGTTTTTAAAGAGAAAAACACTACTAAGTATACAATTATAGAGCTGTTTCAAAATATACTTTATGCAATTCAGACCAAAAAAATTAAAAAAAAAAAAAGTTCCTCATCTTCAGGTAATGACTAGAAGTAACCACACATAAGACTCAAAGCAATACAATTCTATCAAGTGCTCTAGACATTTAAAATGCAAACATTTAATCTAATTTGAGGGTAAGGTGGACAGAAATTTTTGAAACTAAAGTAAAGTATACCAACCTTTCAGAAATCTGAGTCTTTCCATCTAATCTGAGGTACCTATGCTGATGATGTTTTAAAAGAGCCTCTAAAATATCCAGCATCATGGTAAATTGGCTAAATAATACAACTCTATCACCCTGTGAAAATACATATATGTATTAAATACATGGGAAGAAAAATTGTAAATATCTAATGTTCAACTGCTTCTTTAATAAAAATAATCATAACTAAGGTAAAATTCTTATTTTGGATTGTATATAAATTAACTTAATTTCTAAACTTAAGAACTAAATTCCATTTTCAGTTTTGATTTGTAAGGTCAGTAAATGGGAATAGCTACAAAGTACTGTTTGGGTTGTGTTCTTACTAATGTAAGCTATTTCCCATATAAACTGTAGTGTTACTTAACCTTCAACATAGTATCTTCAAAATATTAATTTTGAAGCAATCATAGAGATAGAGTGTTACCTATGAAATAATGTTAAGATTCTTTTTTTAAAAACACCAATATAGATATGTTCTAATAACTTCTATTTTTCTTTCGGAGGTTCGACAGAAGAAAAGTAATAAGGAAAATATACTCCCATGTACAGTGGAAATCCCTTATCTGTGAGAAATACATTTCAAGATCCATGGTAGATGCCTGAAACCATGGATAGCACCAAATTCTACGTATACTGTTGTTTTTTCCCTCTACATACATACTTTTTCACTTAAAGGAAGCAGTTTACAGCTTGTCTTCGGCATATCCAAATTACTAGCATCACTACTCTTGCACTTTGGGCCATTAATAAATAAAATAAGGGTTACTTGAATACAAGCATTGTGTTACACAGCTGATCTGATAACCGACTACAGATCTGATAACTGAGAGAACTACCGAGTGACTAATGGGCTAGTGTACATAGTGTAAATATGCTGGCATATACTGATTCATGTCCAGGTGAGACAGCACAAGATCTCATCACAAAACTTAGAATAGTGTGCAGTTTAAATAAAACTTACGAATTGTTTATTTCTGGTATTTTCCATTTAATATTTTTGGATCATGTTTGGATTTTGGTGACTAAAACCACAGAAAGCAAAAGGGCAGATAAGGGGGGAACTACTGTATCTTCCCCAAATGCTCAAAACACTAGTTCCTAAAAGAATGCAGAACAGACAATGGCTAAAACTTTAAGAACGTCAAATCATGCCAAAATTGTCTTAAGAAGTTTAACTAATTGGGAAAACACAAAAGAAGTAGCATTCTTCTTTAATACCTTCTCTTTTAGTTCCGACAAAATGCGTGCCAAAACTCGGAATTTTCCAGAATCTAAAATTAAGTCCATGTCTAATTGGAAGTTATTAATGTGCCGATACTGTTTACAAAGAACGTGTAACTCAAAGTCTGTCATAACTTCCATATCTTCAAAGATCAGGTCAGGGTTAGCTTCACAATGTGTAGGTTCCTCAAAGCAAAACAAACAATACACATACTTCAAAATTAAGATAATTTATATGATCAAAACAATCTAATAAATTGTTCACATCTGATAAAATATCTAAATCACAGAAATTTTAGGACAATGTATGTAAGAAAGAAAACTAATATTTTTTAGGTACAATAAAGGGGGAAAGTTCTTACTATTTTAGAATTAGCATAATGAAATATTTATAGATGAAATAAGATCTAGAATTTATTTCAAAATAATCTTGGGGAGAGGACTAGATGAAACAAGAGTAGTGTTACCCTTGTGCACTGTTGGTGGGACTGCATAGTGTTTTAAATAACCATTCATTTAAATGATCACAATAACACTATGAACAACAATATGGAGAAGTATCAAAAACTAAAAATAGATCTATCATACAACTCAGTAATTCCACTTCTGGCACTTATCTGAAGAAAACAAAAACACTAACTTGAAAAGATATATGCATTCCTATGTTGAGTGCATTATTATTTACAACAGCTAAGATATGGAAGCAACCTAAGTGTCCATAGATAGATGGATAAAGAAGATGTGATATATAAGTACAATGAATATTACAGAGAAATAAAAAAGTATGATATCTTGCCATTTGCAACAACAGGGTATTATGCTAAGTGAAATAAATCAGACAAAGATAAGTAACATATGGTATTACTTATATGTAGAATGTAAAAAAAATACAAAAGAAAACACATGAACAAACAAGAACAGACGTAAAAACTGACCAAATGGACAGTTGCCTGAGGGGAAGGGAAAGGGAGAAGGGTGAAAAAAAGAAGGGGAATATAGTCAGTAATGATGTGATTAAGTTTGCGGTATCAGATGATGAACAGTATTAGTGAGTGATCACATTGTAAGGTATAAAAATGTTGAATCCCTATATTGTACACCTCAAACTAATATATCATTGTATAGCAACTACACTTAAATAAATAGATAAAAATAAACAAAGAGTAGTGTTATTCCAGATAATAATCACAGAAAATGTGTGAAGATTATATGGGCAGAGGATTTCATTATACAATTCTCTCTACTTTTACATGTTTGAAATTTTCCATAGTAAATTCAAAATAATAGTAAAAAAACAAAACAAAACAAATAGCTGCTGCCCAGCCGGCGTGGCTCAGAGGTTGAGTATCGACCTATGAACCAGGAGGTCAGCGTTTAATACCAGGAGATCAGAGATTGATTTCCAGTCGGGGCATATACCCAGGTTGCAGGCTCGATGCCCACTGTGGGGCATTCAGGAGGCAGCCAATCACTGATTCTCTCTCATTGTTGATGTTTCTATCTCTCCCTTCCTCTCCTTCTCTGAAATCAATAAAAAATATATTTTAAAAAAAAAGCAAATGGCTTCTTTTAACAGAAGAAATATGGGTAGGTGCTAAAGAAGAATGAGGTAAAAATAAAGAGTAATGGCTAAAACAAGGGATAAAATGAAAAAAATAGAGAAAAATGACTCACTACCCAAGCCATAAAATCTGAGAAATCTTATGGAAAAAAAAAAATAAGTATATTATGAAGTCTAGATCAAGAATTGGCAAACTTTTTCTGCAAAGGGAGAGACAGTAAATATTTTAGACTCTGTAGGCTAAATGATCTGTTTGGCCAACATTCAACTCTGTCCTTTTATTGAGAAAGCAGTCACAGACAATGCCAAAACAAAAGGCTGGCTGTGGCTGTTAGAATAAAACTTTATTTATAAAAACAGACTACCATATTTGTCCCTCCAGAGGTAGTTGGCTGATTCCTGGTCAGTCCTTCTTGGCTCTTATGTCTCTCAAATTATCTTGAACTTTGTCTTAAAACATATTTGTTTTTCCTAAATGTGGTTAAGTTAATATGCTTATTAGGGTCAATGGTCTGATTTTTAGCCTAACAATTGACTCTCGTGTTTAACAGGGGTAAGAAAGCTTAGTGTTAGCGTAAGATGGGACCTTTACCTTCAGCATGAGCTGGGACATTTCCTTGAGCTTTTCAGCTGTGTAATATTGGCGATGTAATAGAGGATGATTGGCCATTTTTCTCAACTGCATCATGACATTGCACATTTCTGTGTTTTTTTCTGTGATCCAAAGAGACAGATTTTTAAAAAATGCAAAAAACAAACAAAAACAAGCTGACAGCTGTTTGTTGAAATATATCTCAATGCAAACAAAGAGCTAAAATTATTTCTTCATATTAAAAACAACTTAAAAAAAATGAGTGGAGCCCACTATAATATGACTAAACAAAATGCTGCCCTAGTACAAGATCATTTTTCACATAAAATTGTGAAAATCAGATTATACCCAAGTTATTGATAGACTTTTTCAATTTGCTGAAAAGACCCAGGTAGAGTTGCTCCTGTTTCTCCGACATGGGACACAACTCAATCTGGTCCTTCTTGGGGGGCAGCTGCTTGAGAACCTGAGTGAGGAAACCAGTTTAAGTAAAACAATCAGATAAAGACGAACACAGACATTTAAAAAACAATCATAATAAAAAATATTCAGGTAAGAGTTACCTCATCTTTTACTCTTCTGAGAATAAATGGTTTTATAATTTGTTTTGCGTGTGCTATTCTCTCCTTTTCATATATACTTTGCTCATCTGCTGATTTCTAAATAAAATAAGAACATATGCTTTTAAAATTATATTCATTTAAATGATCACAATAACAATATTACACAACATGAAAATTTGAGTTGTTTTGCATAGAAACTCCATTTTTCTAGATGGAACTTCACATTTGTATTCTGGGCTATAATCTACTTAAAGCTCCATATGTATTTTGAGATTTCATGACATGTAAATTATGTATTCTGCTGAACTGTACTAGGTTAGTTTTCAGAAGTCATTAACTGATGAGTTGTTACTGATTACCTAGAGAACGTAATGAAAAAGTATGTGTGTGTGTGTTTGTGTGTTTGTGTGTGTGTGTGTGTGTGTGTGTGTGTGTGAGAGAGAGAGAGAGAGAGAGAGAGAGAGAGAGAGAGAGAGAGAGAGAGAAAGGGGGTGGGAAAAGGTGAGATGAAGGGTAGGAGAGAGAGGTAAAAAACTTGTATTTATTTGTGGAAAACGGCCCTAAAAGAAAACTAGTACAGGTGATGTGAATCATGTGCTCTAAAAAATGGGCATAATTATTAGTCAAAACTGGTTAATTTTGGAGAATTAAAGTGGAATTTTATTCTAAAATGTAAAGGTATCATCAAGTGAGAAAAAATTCATTAGTGTGAGTTAAAAAGGCAGTTAATTGCAGAAGAAGACTATCACAGAAAATGCTTGCAAAATATATATAACAGGAGAATCAAGTATCTATATTAACATTGCTATATGGAAGAATTTAGGAGTTTTTGAAGACTATATATTGTGCTTTTTCTAAACAATCAGGAGAAAATTAACAAGATTTTCATCTAAACGGATTTCTTTATTGTAACTTTTAGAAACTGTTACTTTTGTATTTATGAACTTTTATTTCAAAACTATGTCCCAGGATAGGAATTTTCAACCTTTGCCTAGTTCTACAGTTCACCTGTTAAAAAAAAGTGCTAACTTTCCTGACCAATTTTAATAAAGAAAAAGCAATGATCAAAACTTTTCCCAAATACTATATATCAGAGACTTCCACTAATTTAAAATTGTTATTCTTCAGAAAATCAGCGTGTTAAAAACCAAAACTTTCAGACACAGATTACATAAGTCACCGATTCATTTCTCATTGTGTTTGGGCTGATTTCTCAGCTCATCCAAGGATAGGACTATCGACTACTTAAATTTCAACATGAAAACAACAAAAAAGACAAAATAGAAGAATGACCCAGGTAAAACACAAAGTAACATATTTGGGAGAAAATATGAATTTATGCTTACTGTCTTAGAAGAAAACATTCTTCGTATTTCACTTGTGCTACTACTAAACATGTGTGGCATAACAAAATTCAACAGCGACATGAGTTCTAATAGATTATTCTGTACAGGTGTGCCTGTGAGCAGCAAACGGTTATTTGCCTGTGAATGAAGGTAATTAAGATTAGTTGGTTTTTTAAATTAGAGACATATCCTTCTTTGTCTACCCTCCGCAGTGGTGGTAGTGGTGGTGGTGGTGGTGATTAATACCATTATTAATAATGTAACATTCTGTAATGAAAGGTTAGTAATTTAAAAAAAATTATCATCTATTGTATCTTAAGGCAGAATGTGTAAAACTAATGGTTTCACTTTTTAAATAGGTAACTTGCATTCTTAGATCACTTTATGAGGTAATGAAAATAGATTATATTTAATATTCAGAGTTTATCACACAAGACAGAGGTGGTAAATTGAGGATCATGAGCTATGAATGGTTTTTATAATTTTAAAGGGTTGTAAAAAACAGCAAAAGAACAAGTGACAGAGGCTAAATAGTCCACAAAGTATTAAATATTTCCTATTTGGCCCTTTACAGAAAAAGTTTGCTGACCCCTGATATAAAATCTTACATTAAAATACATAATATGAAATGTTATCAAAATTGGAAAAATTCACAAACACTCTCTTACATTAATTGTCAT